>NC_073629.1:29510800-30135800 GCF_029407905.1 Bubalus kerabau | reverse complement strand
TCAGTGTTGACCATCTGGTGATGTCCATGTGTAGAGTCTTCTCTTGTGTTGTTGGAAGAGGGTGTTTGCTATGACCAGTGCATTTTCTTGGCAAAACTCTATTAGTCTTTGCCCTGCTTCATTCCATATTCCAAGGCCAAATTTGCCTGTTACTCCAGGTGTTTCTTGACTGCCTACTTTTGCATTCCAGTCCCCTGTAAGGAAAAGGACATCTCTTTTGGGTGTTAGTTCTAAAAGGTCTTGTAGGTCTTCATAGAACCGTTCAACTTCAGCTTCTTCAGCGTTACTGGTTGGGGCATAGACTTGGATTACTGTGATATTGAATGGTTTGCCTTGGAAACAAACAGAGATCATTCTGTCATTTTTGAGATTGCATCTAAGTACTGCATTTAGGACTCTTTTGTTGACCATGCTGGCTACTCCATTTCTTCTGAGGGATTCCTGCCCGCAGTAGTAGATATAATGGTCATCTGAGTTAAATTCACCCATTCCAGTCCATTTTAGTTTGCTGATTCCTAGAATGTCAACGTTCACTCTTGCCATCTCCTCTTTGACCACTTCCAAATTTGCCTTGATTCATGGACCTGACATTTCAGGTTCCTATGCAATATTGCTCTTTACAGCATTGGACCTTGCTTCCATCACCAGTCACATCCACAACTGGGTGTTGTTTTTGCTTTGGCTCCATCCCTTCATTCTTTCTGGAGTTATTTCTCCACTGATCTCCAGTAGCATATTGGGCACCTACTGACCTGGGGAGTTCCTCTTTCAGTATCCTATCATTTTGCCTTTTCGTACTGTTCATGGGGTTCTCAAGGCAAGAATACTGAAGTGGTTTGCCATTCCCTTCTCCAGTGGACCACCTTCTGTCAGACCTCTCCACCATGACCCACCCGTCTTGGGTTGCCCCATAGGCATGGCTTAGTATCATTGAGTTAGACAAGGCTGTGGTCCTAGTGTGATTAGATTGACTAGTTTTCTGTGAGTATGGTTTCAGTGTGTCTGCTGTCTGATGCCCTCTTGCAACACCTACCGTCTTACTTAGGTTTCTCTTACCTTGGGCGTAGGGTATCTCTTCACGGCTGCTCCAGCAAAGCGCAGCCTCTGCTCCTTACCTTGGACGAGCGGTATCTCCTCACCGCCGCCCTTCCTGATCTTTAACGTGGGATAGCTCCTCTAGGCCCTCCTGTGCCCGCGCAGCCACCGCTTCTTGGACGTGGGGTAGCTCCTCCCGGCCGCCGCCCCTGACCTCGGACGCGGGGTAGCTCTTCTCGGCTGCCGCCCCTGACCTCGGATGTGGGGTAGCTCCTCTTGGCCGTTCCTGCACGGTTGCAGCCTGGCACTCTAGGCCGCTGCCCCTGACCTCTTGGGGTAACTCCTCTTGGCCGCCACCCTTCGGCCATGGGGTCCTCCCGGCTTGTGCCCCTGACCTCGGACGTGGGGTAGCTCCTCTCACCCGCACTTAGTGCGCCGGTCGCAGCCGTATAGGGACTCCCAGTTCTGAATCTGGCTCCTCACTTTCTCCTTGGTTCTAGGCTTGCATTCCTAAATTCTTCTTGTGAACACTTTTACCCGAGGCCTCCTGAATCAAACCTGTTCAAGATAGAATTTATATTTTTCTTCACAAACCTTCTCTGCTTCTTTAAAGAAGGACATAACTAAACCAAATTAGACCCTAAATCTCAGGGCCCTCCTTGACTCTTGCCTCTTTCATATCCACCCACATTCAGTCTCTCACCAAATCATCTTGTTTTAATCTTTAAAATGATGAGCCCCTGTCCTCCTCACCACTGTCACTGCCCCAGCACAGACACTCAACATCCCTCTTCTGGATCATGGAAGTCACCTTATGGGATATTCTAATTATGTCACCCTCTCACTTAAAACTCTTTACTGACTTCCCAGGGCCTTCAGGATGAGGCTGACACTCTCTAGTACAGAACTCAAGTCCCTTCCAGACCTGGCCTCGGTCCACTTACTTAGCCTCCTCTCCCAGAGACCCCTTCTACCTCTACAGGCTGCTTGTGCAAGGGTCACAGAGTGATAATCCCTGTTTCTCATCCTCACATCCCACCCAACCTTCGTGCTTTTGCTGATGGTTCCTGCAGATCCTCTCTTCTCTACCACAGCCCTCTTTAGATTCTGGAACTTTGCAACTGCTTGTCCCTCTGCCCTAAACAACTTTCCTCTTTTCCTTATCATTCAGCTGGTTCCTAGAGGACATAGTGGGGCATGGAGGTTAAGACTGTGGGTTTGGGAGTCAGGCTGTGTGGGTTTGAATCTTAGATCTGCCATGTAGTAGCTGTGTGACCTTGAGCAAGTTACTAAACCTCTCTGTGCTTCAGCTTTCCTGTCCTTAAAATGGAGATGATAATAGTAGTATCGGAGTACACTCTCTTATCAGTATAACAATGTACCAAGAGGTTTAAATGAATTGAAATATATGAAGCACTCAAAACAGCCCCTCCCCTGAGTTCCAAAACTATCTCAGATGTTCCCTTTCTCATTAGCCCAATGCTCACTTTTTTTTCACAGAGTTTAGCAACAGTACATCATTGACTTGTCAGTAGGTTGTGAGCTCATGGAGCTGGGGTCTCTGTCTCATTTATCTTCATCTCCTCAGTACCTTAAACCTAATTCACACTCAGTGAGTGACTACTGCTCTGAAGACAGATATATATATATATATATATATATATATATAATACAGTGTAAAGCAAGGATGTGAGTGCTGAAGGAATTCCAGAGTAGAATTAAACTAGCAAAATCAGGGAAGGCTTCCTGGAGGAGGAGAGTTTTTAGTTTTTTAGGCAGGTGAGACTGGAAGGAATAGGGGAATGGGAACGCCTTCCAGGCACACCCTGGGACAAGGCTTTCAGGCAAAAATAAGCTCTCCAAGTGAAGAGGGAGTAAGCAGCTTTCCTCAGCTGGAGCATAGTTGAGGACAGGTGGGAGAGAGGACCATCAGCCCTCATGCATCCCCACATTCATGGCTGGAAGCTCAGTCTCACTTGCCTGGATGTTTACCAAGAGCCCAGGTTGTTCTGGCCAGTCAGGAGGCCAGCCAAGGAAGACCAGAACCTGGCCCTCAGAAGGAGTATGATGAAACTACAGGAAGTTGGGGAGGACAAGATCCAAGCCCCTCTGTGAACACACCATAGTCTAGGTCCTGAAAAGTTTTTCTGTGAGAGGAAATTGCTCATTTTTCCAAGTATCAAGGCATCACTGGAAAGCAAGTGTGTGTGCTGGGACAGTTAACTGTTTTCCAGGTTTTTTTTTTTTTTATGATAACACCAATTACTGTCCAATTAGTGCTGCTAATGGGGACTGCTGCTAATGCGGACTGCTAATGGAGAATGAGAAGTCAAGTGGGCCTTAGGAAGCATCACTACTAACAAAGCTAGTGGAGGTGAGGAATTCCAGTTGAGGTATTTCAAATCCTAAAAGATGATGCTGTTAGAATGCTGCACTCAATATGCCAGGAAATTTGGAAAACTTAGCAGTGGCCACAGGACTGGAAAAGGTCAGTTTTCATTCCAATCCCAAAGAAAGGCAAAGCCAAAGAATGCTCAAACTACCGCACAATTGAACTCATCTCACACGCTAGTAAAGTAATCCTCAAAATTCTCCAAGCAAGGCTTCAACAGTATGTAAACCATGAGCTTCCAGATGTTCAAGCTGGATTTAGAAAAGACAGAGGAATGAGAGATCAAATTGCCAACATCCGCTGGATCATCGAAAAAGCAAGAGAGTCCCAGAAAAACATCTACTTCTGCTTTATTGACTATGCCAAAGCCTTTGACTGTGTGGACCACAACAAACTCTGGAAAATTCTTCAAGAGATGGGAATACCAGACCACCTGACCTGCCTCTTGAGAAATCTGTATGCAGGTCAGGAAGCAACAGTTAGAACTGGACATGGAACAACAGACTGGTTCCAAATAGGAAAAGGAGTACGTCAAGGCTGTATATTGTCACCCTGCTTATTTAACTTCTATGCAGAGTACATCATGAGAAACGCTGGTCTGGAAGAAGCACAAGCTGGAATCAAGATTGCTGGGAGAAATATCAATAACCTCAGATATGAAGATGGCACCACCCTTATGGCAGAAAGAGAAGAAGAACCAAAGAGCCTCTTGATGAAAGTGAAAGAGGAGAGTGAAAAAGTTGGCTTAAAACTCAACATTCAGAAAACTAAGATCATGGCATCTGGTCCCATCACTTTATGGGAAAATAGATGAGGAAACAATGGGAACAGTGGCTGATTTTATTTTGGGGGGACTCCAAAATCACTGTAGATGGTGACTGCAGCCATGAAATTAAAAGACCCTTGCTCCTCAAAAGAAAAGCTATGACCAACGTAGATAGTATATTCAAAAGCAGAGACATTACTTTGTCAACAAAGGTCCATCTAGTCAAGGCTATGGTTTTTCCAGTGATCAGGTATGGATGTGAGAGTTGGACTGTAAAGAAAGCTGAGTGCTGAAGAATTGATGCTTCTGAACTGTGGTGTTGGAGAAGACTCTTGAGAGTCCCTTGGACTGCAAGGAGATCCACCTAGTCCAGCCTAAAGGAAATCAGTCCTGAATGTTGATTGGAAGGACTGACACTGAAGCTGAAACTTTGGCCACCTGATGTGAAGAACTGACTCATTGGAAAAGACCCTGACACTGGGAATGATTGAAGGTGGGAGGAGAAGGGGAGGACAGACAGATGGTTGGATGGCATCACCGACTCAATGGGCATGAGTTTGAGTGAACTCCAGGAGTTGGTGATGGACAGGGAGGCCTGCTGTGCTGCAGTCCATGGGGTCGCAAAGAGTCAGACATGGCTGAGCAACTGAATTGAACTGAACTGAATTGAATGGGGACTGTGGAATCCACTCCCCTACTACTCACACACCTCCTGTGGCCTCCCTCCCTTTCTACTTCGTACGCTCTTTCTCACTCCTGCACATGTATTCTCTTTCCATCTCTCCCTCCAACCGCTGAGCTGGCTGTGGGAGAAGAGAGGGCCAAGGATGGGGCTCTCAGGCCTCCCAAATTAGAAAAGTGCACCAGAGCTGGGAAGGGGGCAGAGAACAAAGGGCGGAGGATGGGGAGGGTGGTAGAGGTTGGCCTCAGGGAGAACATCTGCAAAGTTCATAAGGGACTGGCCATAGCCTGTGAGGGCAACTTGCCCCTCAGGGTATGTAATGACTATTTGCCACCCCCACCCAAGGAACCTGTTGTGCCAGAGCCCTGGTACTAAAGGGGTTCGCCCCAGCAGTGTGGAGATGGCCTAGTGCTGAAACCAGGTGATGCATTGTCTAGGCTGCTGGTAGGAACATCAGCTAAGCTTGCTAGGAACATGTTTTGTTTCATTCTGAGTAATTCTTTCACACACATGCACACACGCAGTCTACCACACAGACATACACACAGAGGCCACATTCAGACACATGTACTCAGGGGGATTTTTCAGCCCTGGTCCTGAAAGCCCTGACAGTTTCTCTGACTTGCTCTCCCTCTGGAAGGCTTTGAGCTTTTAGGAAACCCCAGCGGGTTTTGTAGAATGGATGAAGTGGGAAGTTTTCAAAGTGCTGAGAAAATCATGGAGGAGTGGCCCAGAGCCTACTGAAGTCTTGGTTCCTGAGTGGGCTTCTTCATGGGGGTTTGGGGGGAGGTGGAGAACCACCCGCTGACCCACCCCAGTGAGCAGAAACCAACAGTGGCTGATGGAGCTCAACACTGGAGCCCTGGGGAGAGACAAGGCAGGAGGAGGAAATGTTAAGCCTAGGGCTTAAGAAGGAGGAACCAGGAACAGGAGGTTGCTGAAGTGCGGCCTGGATGCAGAGGAAACTTCCAGATGGAGAAGACATGGGGGTGGCAGCGGGGCCACAGTTCTGCAACCCCAGGGGGAAAGCACAGACTGAGAGAGTGCCTGGGGCCCCGGCAGGAGGGGTGCGCAGCCTGGCTTATCTCATCGCTTTCAATTCTCTATGATTCTTGCACGTGAAAATTGCCAAATACCAATTGCTTTCCTCACAGCTGTGGTCGCCTGGGGTGGAAGGTGGCTGAGAGGGGGTGGGTGGGAGGCAGGGGGCTTTCGGTTATTCACTGGACTAATTGTTAGAGCAGCCAAATGGCCTAACAAAGGGAAGTCAGTTCCTCTCCCTGAAAGCCATCCTGATCGTCCTGGAGGCTGCCTTGGGGTTTGTGGCCAGAATGCGGGTTCCGCTTTCCTCAGTCCCCTCTGGCTACCCCCATGCCCCTCTCTTCCCGACCCTCCCCACAAGGCCCTTGAGTCTTTCCTCATTTTGAGTTTCTGCATTAGGAGAAGGGTCCCATCTTCCTGTCTTGGTTAGACTCCTGAGGGCCCTTTATAGACCCTATATTTCTGCTGCCTTAACTGCCCTCAGACTTCACAGGAATGATTTACTTAATGATCCATCTCCTAGACCAGAGAGGGACCAGACCATCTGTGATGTGAAGGCAAGGCATGCATCTGTTTTGTTCACTTCTGTTTTCCCAGACCTTGCTTAGTATCTGTTGCATAGTAGGTGCTTAATCAATTTTAATCAGGTGGATTAACTGACATAAGAGTTTCAAAATTGGTGGTGGTGATAGGGGAGTTGTTTTTAATTTGATCAATTCCTCCTTTCCAGGAGAGGAAGGAATAGCCATGAAGTGTCTAAAGGCAAACGATAAGTTTGTGGATCACAGGATGGGAGAAGGGTGTGTCCACAACCTGAAATTCCTAAAAGAGGCTGCACAGTGAGAGCAACTGCTTTGAAGATCTAACAACTAAAGCTTTGAGCTTTTCTCAGAAGCTCTTAGACCAGAGCCAGGGGCAATCCTCCTAGGAGGAGTTTGCCTCCCTCCCCTGATTTCACTGGCTCTGATGCTAGGTGCCTCCAGAGATGTAACTCAGGGCGGATACTGCCTGACTGGCTCCACACTCAGCCCTTACTCAGTCATATCTGATATCTTTGCAACCCCATGGACTGTAGCCTGCCAGGCTCCTTGGTCCATGGGTATTCTCCAGGCAAGATCACTAGAGTGGGTTGCCATGCTTCCTCCAGGGGATCTTCCCAACCCAAGGATTGAACCCAGGTCTCCCACACTGCAGGCAGATTCTTTACCATCTGAGCTACCAGGGAACCCTGGCTCCAGATTCTGGAAATACTATTCTTGGACCAGGAGCCTCATCTCTTCTGCTCAGTTTCTCCTGGGAGCTGTTGCAGATTCCTACTGCCACTCTATGTTGTGCTTCTAAGAGGAGTGTCTCCATCCCTTAATGGTCCTACCCAAATGAAGACAGAATTTTATTTCTTAAGTATTCTCAAGGTGCAATGACAGTCCAGCAGTTTGAAAAAGAGCCTCCAGAACAACTAAAGGAAGGAATTTTAGATGATATAAAAAGTTTTGTGTAGTTAGATTCCCAAAGCAGAGCCTCTGATCAGAGTTACCACACTTAAGCCAGAAAGAGCATGTGCATGTCATTGGCACTCACAGAGGTCCTGGGCTTGTGGGGTTGGACCAGTAGGCCTGGGGTCTCAGGGGTCATCAGCAAAATGGCAGGAATGAGTCCTTCCCATACAGTGAATGGTTCCTGACATTCACTGTAGGCTCTGCAGTGGCAGTTCATGGGTTGCTTGTGCAGTAACCAACCAGAGAGTCCAAAGCTAAAGGCCACCAGGACCAGAGCAGGAGCCAATGCCCCCACTGTAGACCCAGAATGCCAGAGGCCAACAGGCGTAGGGTCAACACATAGCAGGGCCCCAGGCAAGTGCCACAGACACTTGCGAATGTTCAAACTCGCCTTTACAGGGAGGGGGTGTTGAGCTATGTGGTTGAGTGGTTTAAGCAAAATGAGAGTTTAGGGCTGAGCAGAAAGCTTCCTTTCCTTCCAGCCACTGCCCATCTTTGGTTGAACTGATCAGGCTACACTGAGCTCTCTAATCAAAACATGAAATAAATAGGACCACGGTAAACTTTCACCTGCTTCCCAAGTGGCTCAGTGGTAAAGAATCCACCAGCAACGCAGGAGACGCAGGAGACATGGGTTCACTTCCTGGGTCAGGAAGATCCCCAGGAGAAGGAAATGGCAACCCACTCCAGTGCTCTCACCTGGAGAATTCCATGGACAGAGGAGCCCAGAAGTCTATTAGTGACTAAACAACAACAAACTGTGACCCAGAGAATTGGATGACCTCCGTTTCAGCCCAAGACCGTTGTCATTGGGCAAGACCCAGCAGAAGTTAAGAGCAGGGCCTTGGAGTTAGTCAGAGATGGTTATAAATTCTGGGGATCTGGTTAATTCAATGTACATAAACCACCTCACCCCCCATTTAACCTCCTTTTCCTCTTCTGTAAGAGGGGATAATATGGCCACCTGCTGAATGTGGTTAATACCTGGGAAAGACTTAGCATACAGTAAGCGGTTATTAAATGGTAGCTCTGTGAAGATTATTCAGACTCGGTAAGTGATTACTGAGTGAGCTCAAATACAAGGGGATGGCCTTGATAAAGTGCCCTATTCCAGATGCCCAACTGGATGCATTAACCACGAGGAACAGTCATGCACACTCCTGCCCTGGCCCCAGATTGTCCTCAGATCCAGCAGGAGTACTCTGCCCCCAGGTAATGCAGGCAGATGTCTTTGCAGGCCTGGAAATCTTCAGATGGTCCCTTTCCCTCAACATTGAGATAGGCACTAGTGGAGGAGGGGGCTACTGGTTAAATCAAGCCATTTGACATGAATTATGAATCGGTGACCTTTCCCAGCTTAATTACTCCCTCTGCTGGGTGGTCCAGGCTCCAGTGCTACGTCCCCGGGGGGCAAATTTTGCTCACAGTCAGCAAAGCCCAGAGCATAGAGCTTCTGCTTTCATCCACTCTGGTTTGTGCAGTTATTTCTGTGGGAGGAAAGTTCTCTCACTGTGATGAAGGTCATGCCCTAGGTCAGTAGCTGGCCCCCTTTGGGCTCTCCTAATCCCTTGACCTTTGCAGAATCAGCTTATCATTCTTTTAAGCTTGATATCATTGCCAGTTCATTTTTAAAAAGTTGAACCTGAAGGTTATTAATGAAGCTGAGATACTAATAGATCTGTGGGTTCTTAAATTGCTGCATAGAAACAAGCACCTTCAGACAAAAAATTCACAGGGCACTCCATGGCCCTCTGGGACCTGAGGGGGATTCTGTTAGTTTGCAGCTTTGAGAGGAAAGAACTAAGATGTTGAATTTTTTTTTAACTAGAGAAGTTCAAATATATGTGACAGTAAAACGAAATTCCATGCACCTTTCCCCTAGCCTCAAAGATTATCATCATCCTCCCAATCTTGTTTCATCTCTTCCCCCAACTCTTTACTTTCCTAAAGCATTTTGAAGCAAATTACAGATATTATGTCATTTCACCTGTTAACCAATTCTTCTGCATGTGCTTCTAATAAAACCATATATATTAAGCATACATAATGAAACTAACAAAATAATAATTTTTAGTATTACTCAGGCCATATTCAAATTACCCTGTGGTCTGAAAAATAATGTCTTTTTATAGTTGCCTTGTTTCAATTAGGATCCAAAGTGGTTGGTTTTCAATGACTTTCTCTGTTTAAAGTTGGTGATCTGATAGAATGACCTAGAGAAAAGTCCGGTAGTCATTAATATAGGGTAGGGCTGGAGACATGGGGGAAAATTTGCATTTTTCAAAGACAAGTCTTGAGCCCCAGAAAATTGTTTTATGCTTGGGCTGTTGGGGAGTGTGCCCTGGAGCCTTGGGAACAGAGATACTCATTTGACATAGTATCAGTTTAATAGCCATCTTCTCGGGTAAGTATCATATGATTACTGCAAACTGGGCTGGGGGCTTTGTCAGAGCCTTTGTGCTGCTCCTGTCTCACAAGTTGCATCTGTGTCATCCATTCATGGATTTAAGGGATGGTTATGGGCATGTGTTCTGAGCTGAGAGCTGAGGGAAGAGACAAGGAACAGACACAGACTGGGTGCTACAGGAGCTCACCACAAGAAATGTCTTTGGCCCTTTAGCAAGTGTGTGCAAAGAGCAGAGGGAGCCACTGTGTCTGCTGAGAGTCAGAAGATTTCCAGAAGGGCCACACTGTGAACTGATTCTGGAGGTTTTGAAGTTTCCAAGAGGATCAATAAGTCAAATCTCCAGATTTTAAACCAGAAACAGACTTGGAAATCAGAAAGAGATCAAATATTTACTTTATTACAGGTGAAGCTGAATTGGGGTTCTCAAAAAAGAAGGCTGAGCACCGAAGAATCAATGATTTTGAATTGCAGCGCTAGAGAAAACTCTTGAGAGTCCCCTGGACTGCAAGGAGATCAAACCTGTTGATCCTAAAGGAAATCAACCCTGAATATTCATTGGAAGGACTGATGCTGAAGCTTAAACTCCAATACTTTGACCACCTGATGTGAAGAGCCATCTCATTGGAAAAGACCCTGATGTTGGGAAAGATTGAGGGCAGGAGAAGAGGTAACAGAGGATGAGATGGCTGAATGGCATCATCAACTCAGTGGACATGAGTTTGAGCAAACTCCAGGAGATAGTGAAGGATAGGGAAGCCTGGTATGCTGCCGTCTATGGGGCTGCAAAGAGTTGAACACGACTTAGTGACTGAACAAGAACAATAAACTGAATTAGAGAAAACAGCTTAAATCCAAGTCCTGAAGGGCTACCTGCTCCTAATCCTGAGTGATTTTAGGCTAAATGCAATAGGGAAGTGTTGAGGATGTAGAGAACAGAATGCAACATTAAAGAAATAACAGGCAGTTTGTAAAATGCTATTGTAAACAGGTCAGAGCTTCATTAGAGTGGACCCTGGAGACTGACGTTGGGAAGTTTATCTTAGCATGGGCCAGGAGCAGCTATGGATCCTCAGTTCAGGGCGGTCTCACATGTGAAGAGAGAGGAAGACTTCCAGTCCAGCCTGTGGCCTCAGTGTCCTTGCTCAAGGTCCTGGCTTAGGGACCCTGCCTAAAACCTTCCAACCATGTCCTGCCCCTCACACACTCTTCTTTAGGAAAGCTTCTCTTGCATCTCTTTTTGCTCTCCATGTTAATCTGTGCAGAACCTCTCACCTACACTGCACTCAATGATTGCAGTGGAGGGCCCATCACTTCCCACAGGATCTTCCACATTATACAAGTACTTGTTGCCAGTGATGTTATCTCCCACAGACTTCTGGATGTAAGTGATTAGGTTAAGATGAGGTCATGGGAGTGGGGCCCCTGAGATGGGATTAGTGCCCTTATAAGAAGAAGAAAGCACCAGAGCATGCTTGCTCTCCCTCTACAATATGAGGATACAGCAGGAAAGCCACTGCCTATAAGCCAGGAATAAAGACTTTACCAGGAACTGAGTCACCCAGCACCTCAATCGTGGACATTGTAGCTTCTAGACCTTTGAGAAATGAATGTTTTCTTTTAAGTCGCCCAGCCTCTGGCATTTTTTAAAGTAGCAGCCTGAGCTGAGACAAGTGGGGAGCTTGACAATGACTCCATGGGTGGAGTGGTTGGAAGAAAACATGCTTGGGGCCATATAAGAGTGAGTAGTTGTGGGGTTGTGGAAATTACGAGTATGATCACGTTTTTCAAGGAGTTTTGCTATAGAGGGGCACAGAGAAAGGAGGCAGCTGCTGGAGAAGATTGTGGTATCAAGGGATACCTTTATTTTAAGATGAGAGATATTCCAGCATGTTTGTATGCTGATAAGGATGAGCCAGGAGGGAGGGGAGAGTGATGATGCAGCAGAAAGAGGAGTCTGTGCAGGAATGATGACCTTGAGCAGGAGTGGAAGAGATCCAGTGCTGAGGGAGAGGGCTTGGCCTTTGATGGCAGCATGGCCACTCCATACCTGGTAACAGGAAGGAGATAGGAGGGAGATGGACTCCATGCATTCACTGTGAAGGCTGGTAGATGGGCATAGCCATGGGAATTTCTATTCTTTAATGATGCCAAGTGATTAACTGAGAGTGAGGATGAGGTCATGGGAAAAGCGGGGTTTGAGGAGGTGGAGAAAGTATGAAAAAGTCCTCCTGAAGCATATAAGCAAACTAGGTGAATGTAGGAGCACTTCCCAGAGGCACTGAGGGCTCACTTGAGGTTTATGGTCATGAATTTAAAATGAGACAAATCAATACGGGTTGTGGGGGCGGGGCGGGGGAGGTTTAGCCATGATTGCAGGGAGGAGTAGGCAGAGTTGGATTTAATCAGGATTGGACTTTTGCCAGCCAAATACTAAGAAAGAGATAGGGGCAAGAGAGTTTATTACAAGGATGCAAGGTGACACTTCCATGGATGGACCTGAGAATCTAAGCCGGGTAAGGCACGAGGTAGGCACAAGCTGGGGAATGGAGAGTGAGGAGTGATAGAGTCACATTATAGGTAAAGATGAATGGGAGCAGGTGGTTAAGCAGGAAGACGGGACTGGGGCAGTAAACAAGCCGATGAGCTAAAAGGCCAGAGACTTTGATATGGCTGTGGGAGTCCCCAGGAATCATGACAGGTAGAGAGGGCAAGTAAGCCAGGTGACAACGTAGTCTGTGAACAGGAGAGGTCTTTAGGAGGGACTGTGCATTCGTGCTTAGACGCTTCAGTCGTGTCCAACTCTGCCACCCCATGGAGTGTAGCCCACCAGACTCCTCTGTCCACGAGATTCTCCAGGCAAGAATACTGGAGTGGACTGCCATTCCCTCCTCCAGGGGATCTTTCTGACCCAGGGATCGAACCTGTGTCTCCTGCATTGCAGGTGGATCCTTTACCCACTGAGCTACCTGGGAGGCCCAGCAGGGACAGTGACAGTTGCAAGGGAGGCTACTGAGTAGTATCGTCTGACGACCTGTGCTGCAAAGCAGCTGAGAATTCTGAGAAGGAAAGAGGGAAAACCATCTGAAAGTGGCAAAAGGAGTGAGGGCACTGACCCGAGGTCTGGGTCAAGGGAGGGCACATGGTGTTGTGCTCCTGGTGTTGGGCACGTGCTGTGAACTGGACAGGCACGGATTTTTATGGAGATTAAATTTCAACTGGGGAAGACAGATAATACACAAGTACATAAATAAATATACAAGATAATGTAAGAAAATGAGAAGTGTTTTGATGTAAATGATAAGGGTGTTGTTATTGATGGTGTCTGGCCCTTGGGAGCTGAGGGAGCTGGCTTCTAGTTAGAGTGGTCTCAGTGAATTGGCCGTAGGGATCAGATGTCCCAGGAAGAGGAAAAAGCAAATGCAAAGACAAGTTCAAAAGCATGGTATGCTTGAAGCAAGATCAGAAAAGATCAGGATCCTTCAGAATTAAGGGGCTAGGCTCTAAGTCTGAAAGAGGAACTTAGCCAAACAGAGCCCCCAAGAAGCAAGGATCTGAGCTGGAGTTGTATGCCCACAATGCTTCAGGATATATTACATTCTAGATGAATTTCTGTGTGGCTCTGAAAAGTTACAGTATTCCCTATCCCTGCTTTTTATAAAGTTCCACATTTTTTTTTTTTTGCCCTTAACCAAATTCTTCTCCCTTTGTCTAAAATTGAAGAACATTTTTATTCTCTTTGCATTGGTGGCTGAACATTGTGTCATTGGTCTTCTCTCTCACGTGTTCTCATTTTTTATTTTATTAGTATTCAGTGCAAAACAAAAAGCTGTGATCATGAAAAGGCAATAGAGGGATGGCTGGAGGAAGCTTGTCAAAATAACCTCCTGGCTAGTAGTTTTGCTTCTGCTCATCCCTATGACTTTCATATGCATAGAAAAGCCAAAAATTTTTCACAAATGGTGGAAAATTGCATTCTATTAATTTCAGAGACTGGCTTTGACAGCTCACTCTTCAAAAGTCGGTGCTTTTAGGGTGTTCAGGAAAACAGCACATCGAAATAAAAGCTGTTTTGCTTATCTGTTTCATAGTTTAGAAAAATATATTTCAGTACATTTTCCAGAGAGATTTTTTGCTCAGAATCTTATCAGTTTATTTGGAGTCAGCTTGCCTGCACAAGCCCTTGACTTCAACTTGAAGACAAAAGCTTAGAAACTGCGGGTGAGGCTGGTGAAAGAGAATCTCTTACACAGACCAAATTAAGAAAAATGAAATGCTTTTCAAAATGAATAGAATTACTTGAGAAGCAGACTGAAGGGAAAACTCAGCGCCTTAGAATTAAAACCCCTTCCCACTCTATTCCTGGTATTTGATCATTCAGCCTCTGCTTGAATTTCTCTGACAAGGAACTCACTACCTGAGAAGATAGACCATTCTGTTTTTAAGCAGTTTTAACTAGGAGAAGGTTCTTCTGTAAAGACAGAAATGAACTTTCTGCCACATTCACCTCTGGATCCCAGTTTTATCCTCCAGAGCCTTCCCCACACAGCAGTTCTTCATGGATCACAAGGCAACTTTTCCATCGCCCTTGGGTCTGGCATTTCTGATTACTCCTCTTTGCCATTTTCTAAGGTCTCTTCTGCTGCCCATGGCCTTCTAAAATCCAAAATGGTGAAACTCCAAGATTGCAACTCCATCTTAGACCTGTGTTGCTCTCATTGTGTTAAGGAAGAAGACACACCGGGCAGAGTGACCCATGGTCTGCAGAGGATAAGGGCCTGAGAGTGACCGTCTACCACTCAGTATCTCCCGCAGATGGCTGGTGCTGCCCTGCAAAACCAGAGCTCATTCCCATCCCTCCTCCTCCACAAGGGTCAAGGCCAAAGATTACATAAGCACATGAATTTCTTAGGCTTTTTTTGTGGTCATGAATCATTTTGAAAAGCTGATGAAAAGCTCAGAGCACCTTCTCTTAAAAAAAAAATGAGCATGTACATAAAATATTGTATTCAACTTCATCAAGTTTATCTACTTCACCCTGAATCCCATGCAGGAACCACACCCCCTCCCTTGGGGTACCAAGAGCCCTGCTCTAAACAAAGCCCACACAGCTCAGCATTAGGTCCTCCATGGCATTTCAAAAGAGTTTTCAACTGAGGGCTTGAAATGAGTCATCCCATCTACCCATCCTTTCAATCAAATACATCAACTGAGTGCCATGTGTCACACCCCAGGGGATAGCACTGAATAGGATGCAATCTCCCTTCTCGGGAGCTTATAGTCCAGTGGGCAGAGAACAAGTAAGCAATCATGCTTGCACAATTACGCTATTATAACAACAGCACTATAATAGGTATAAGGATGTAGCACACACAGCAACGAGGCTTATAACCTTGTCTGGGTATTTCCAGGAGGATTTTTTTTTAATTGAAGTATAGTTGATTTACAATGCTGTGTTTAATTTCTGCTATGTAGCAAAGTGACTCAATTATACATGCACACATACACACTTATATATATTTTTTTCCACTATGGTTTATCACAAGACATTGAATGTAATTCTCGGTGCTGCACAGTAGGACCTTGTTTATCCATCCTGTATACAGCAGTTTGCGTCTACTAATCCCAAACTCCCAATCCCTCCCTCCCCCACCACCTCCCCTTGGCAACCACAAGTCTGTTCTTATGTCTGTGGATCTGTTTTTGTTTTGTTGATATGTTCATTTGTTTTATATTCCACGTATAAGTGATATTGTATGGTACTTGTTTTTCTCTTTCTGACTTACTTTGCTTAATATGATAATTTATAGGTCCATCCATGTTGCTACAAATGGTATTATTTCATTCTTTTTAATGGCTAATATTCTATTTTATCTATCTAACATATCTTCTTCGGAGAAGGCAATGGCACCCCATTCCAGTACTCTTGCCTGGAAAATCCCATGGATGGAGGAGCGTGGTAGGCTGCAGTCTATGGGGTCGCTCAGAGTAGGACACGACTGAGTGACTTCACTTTCACTTTTCACTTTCATGCATTGGAGAAGGAAATGGCAACCCACTCCAGTGTTCTTGCCTGGAGAATCCCAGGGACGGGGGAGCTTGGTGGGCTGCCATCTCTGGGGTTGCACAGAGTCGGACACGACTGAAGCGACTTAGCAGCAGCAGCAGCAACACATATTCTTGATCTATTCATCTATCAATAGACATTTAGGTTGTTTACGTGTGTGTGTGTGTGTGTGTGTGTTAGCAGCTCAGTCCAACTCTTTGCGACTCCACGGACTGTAGTCCATCAGGCTCCTCCGTCCATGGATTCTCCAGGCAAGAATGCTGGAGTGGGTTGCCATTCCCTTCTCCAGGGGATCTTCCAAACTCAGGGATCAAGCTCCGATCTCCTGCATTACAGGCAGATTCTTAAGCATCCGAGCCACCAGAGAAGTGCACTTACATGTCCTGGCTATTGCAAATAGTGCTACTATGAGCATAGGGATGCACATATCTTTTGAATTATAGTATCATCTGGAGATATGCCCTGGAGTGGGGTTTCAGGATCATATGGCAACTCTGGTTTTTAGTGTTTTGTGGAACCTCCATACTGTTTTCCGCAGTGGCTGCACCAACTTACATTCCCTTTCCTCTACACCCTTTTCAGCATTTACTATTTGCAGACTTTTTCATCATGGCCATTCTGACTGTTGTGAGGTGGTACCTCATTGCTGTTTCAATTTGCATTTCTCTAATAGTGATGTTGAGCATCTTTTCATGTGCCTACTGGCCATCTGTATGTCTTCTTTGGAGAAATTTCTATTTAGGTCTTCTGTCTTTTCAATTGGGTTGTTTATTTTTCTGTTATTGAATCGTAGGAGCTATTTGTATATTTTGGAAATTAAGCCTTGTTGGTCACATCATTTGCAAATATTTTCTCCCAATCCATAGATTGTCTTTTTGTTTTGTTTATGGCTTCCTTTGCTTTATAAAAGCTTATATATCTGATTAGGTCCCAGTTGTTTATTTTATTTTATTTTTTTTTTATCTTTTTTTAATTTAATTTTATTTTATTTTTAAACCTGAAACACTGTATTAGTTTTGCCAAACATCAAAACGAATCCGCCACTGGTATACATACGCTCCCCATCCTGAACCCTCCTCCCCCAGTTGTTTATTTTAGCCTTCATCTCTATTGCCTGGGAGATGAGCTAAGAAAACACTGGTACAATTTATGTCAGAGAGTGTTCTGCTCATATTCTCTTCTAGGAGTTTTATGGTGTCATGTCTTATATTTAAGTCTTCAAGCAATTTTGAGTTTATTTTTGTGTATAGTGTGAGGGTATGTTCTAGCTTTATTGATTTATGTGTGGCTGTGCCAGTTTCCCAGCATCACTTGCTGAAGAGGCTGTCTTTTCCCCATTGTATATTCTTGCCACTTTTGTCAAAGATTAATTGTCCGTAGGTGTGTGGGTTTATTTCTGGGCTCTCTATTCTGTTCCATTGATCTGTATGTCTGCTTTTGTGCCAGTGCCACACTGGTTTGACTACTGTAGCTTTGGTGGTTTTGTCTGAAGTTTGGAAAGATGCCTCCTGTTTTGTTCTTTTTGTGCAGGACTGCTTTGGCAATTCTGGGTCTCTCGTGGTTCTATATAAATTTTAGAGTTACTTGTTCTAGTTCTGTGAAAATGTCATGGGTATCAGAAGGACTTTTAAGAAGAGACTGCTAAGTCCTCCAAAAGTTTCATATTTAGATAAATGTCTTTATCTTTTTTAACTTTTTATTTTGTATTGGGGTATAGACGATTAACAATATTGTGTTAGTTTCAAGTAGATAGCAAAGGGACTCAGCCATACCTATGCAGGCATGCATTCTTGCCCAAACTCCGTTCTCATCCAGACTGCCACATGACACTGAGTAGAGTTTCTTGTGTTATACAGTAGATCCTTACTGATTATCCATTTTAAATATAGCAGTGTGTACATGTCCATCTCAAACTCCTTAACTATCCCTTCCCCATCATCCCTCCCCCAGGCAACGATAAGTTCGTTCTCTAAGTCTGTGAGTCCCTTTCTGCTTTGTAAATATAGATAAATGTCTTTAAATCCCAGCTTTGGTACTAATTCAATAGGCCAAACTGGTCATACTCTTGGCCCAACACAACTCCTCAAAGCAAAGACTCGCTTATTCATCTGCTCACGAGGTTACCAGCCCCCAGCATCACTGTAAATCCTGCAAGAGCTGCTATTCCTTGCCCATCATGCTGTCTCCTCCCTGAGGAGCGGCTGCTGTTGCTTCCAAACATCACTGGCCCCCAGGCAGGTAAAATTGGGACACGACTCCGGTCGCTAATGAAGAGATGATGTTCCTCTAATGAACACAATGGCACTGAGATCCCACTGTGGATGAATAATTACCTCCTAATTAAACATTGCCTTTTGTTTCCCACTCATTTATTCAGTATTAAATGTGAATGAAGTTTGCTCCCTATAAGACTCAGCTCTGACACCTTCCAATGACATCACCAAGAAGTTTTTTCTCCAGCGATGCTTATCATAGCACCTGGTGCTCTTAAAAATCAGAATGTATATGTAATCTTTGTAGGTGGAAAACTTTCCCTTGTAACTCTGGATTCTCTTTGGACAAATGATCTGCACTGGGATTTTTTTTTTTTTCCTTGCCCTCAGGTTCTGCTTGACATAATCCTCTTCACTGATTAAATCCATTCTTCAGTGTGATATTGACCAAGTCTATTTACTCTTCATGCCACTGGAGCCAGGAAGGGAAGGGTAAGGAAAGATCTCTTTGTAGCTCAGGTTTTGGTGTAGGCTAAGAGGAATGCAGTCATTTTCCGGCACAGAACAGTGCTGACTTGGGAGACAGGCAAGTTTTGAAGGCCCTGTAGGTTGTCTTCATGATTTGACTGTATCATCTGTTCAGAAACTTTGCTATTTCTCCAAACATTAGACATCTTCATACTCAAATACCTTTAGAAGCCCAGGCAGGATTTTTTTTTGAGATATACAGGTTTGTCTGGGGAGCTTTCTCTGGCAGACAGCATCCAGATTTGTCTGTATTTTGCAATGATTGTGACCTCAAACGCGCAGGAGATAGCACAATGGGAGAAGAATGAGGAATCAGGAGCCAGGGCAGTTAGTGGTCCCATCTGCCAGGATGGCATTTCCAGCTCTCCTTGTGTTTGGGCTCACATGGTGGTTTGGGCCAATGAGTTGGAAACCAAAGAAACATGTAACACTTTCATACCAGGGCAATTAATTGCTGGTGTGAGAGCCTCCAGAGCTCTGAGTTGGTGGCAGCTCCATCAGTAAGGGTCCTTGGGCTCCTGCAATGAGCAGACCCGCTCTTCCTAGTGTGAATTACGCACACACATCACCGTAACCAACAAACACTCCAAGTTCCCAGGGGTGGGATTCATCCCTAATAAAATTGAATGTTAACCCACATTTCAGAGTGTTCCTGATCATTTCTTTCTTTTCTCTTCTTTTGGTTTTTGGCAATGTCTTGTCAGACCTGATTAGATCATCACTGTTTTAGCAGAATGTGGCAGATGCAGAATGCGTATCAGGAGCAGAAATGTCAGTTCTGCTTTCTTATTGCTCATTCAGGCTTCTATTATTGGTGTTAACTTCTAACCACAGGAATCCTTTTAAACCATTTGTCTGTTTTATGAGGGCTCTTTTGGCTAAAACTAGATATCATAATCTCTAACTCAATAAAAACTAAATATTATGGGGAAAACAAAAAAGTACATTGACAGGTGAGGATACCACTTCTGTGGGGACCCTCTGTGTGTGGGGCCCCCACTTTTGCTTCTGAGTCTTTCTGGACCATTCAAGATTCAGAACCATCCAACAAGTAGGCCATGTAAGGGCTCTGGTGTCATTAAAATATTAAATAATGCTAAGTGTAATATCTTATTTTTTAACAATAAAATACAAACAGTGCATTTTATTGATTCAAAGATGATTTTTTTTTTTTGCATTTTAATATATCGGAAATTAGGATGTATCCTACAACTGATAGCATGTCATGGTTTGATTGGTATAGCTTTAACAATTTTCTTCCCACTGTACACAAAATAATGGCTTCTTTGGTAAATAACATATAAGAAATAGAAATTTTAGAATCATCTTCTCTAGATCCAAATGGAATGTTTTGTGATCACTTTTGGAGACCACTTTTCAGGAATCTTGCTACTCAAAGTATGCTTATGTTTTAGGACCAGCATTATGGACATTACCTAGCAGTTTGTTAGAAAAGCAGAATCTCAGGCTTCATCCCAGACCTCCTAAGTCAGGTCTAACAAGATCCCCAGGTAATTTGTGTGCATGTTAAGGTTTGAGAATCCCTACTCTAGAGGCATGGAAATTTGTGATTTGTCCAGTGGAAGCTTATACTATATTTGATGACAGCAGATATACTTCAAAGGCAAGTGCTTTATCTACCTTGATGGTTGATGTCTACTTTTTTAAGACTCTGGGGCACCTCCTCAGTGGCATGCTGTTAAATGTTTAACAACTGGATCTCTGGAAAAGAAATTTGTAGTATTTGCCAGTGGGGCTTCCCTGGTAGCTCAGATGGTAAAGAATCTGCCTGCAATGCAGAAGACCCAAGTTCAGTCTCTGGGTTGGGAAGATCCCCTGGAGAAGAGCATGGCTACCCACTCCAGTATTCTTGCCTGGAGAATTCCATGCACAGAGGAGCCTGATAGGCTGTAGTCTATCGGGTCACGAAGAGTCAGACACAACTAAATGGCTAACACTTTCATGATGTAAATATTCTTCTGTGACTGATCTCAAGCTACAAAGGTTTGTTTGGGGTACCACTTCTAGAAATTTGACAATCAGCTCTCAAGATCCAGCCTGAGTCAACTGTAGTCCTTTCCTTCAGAAAGTCTTACCGACTCCGACTCCTCCTCTTCTCCCTTTGCCAAGATTGAGTAAGAACCACCTGACCAGTGTATATCTCCTTCAAGGCAGAACCAGACTGTGCTACTTTACCTCATTCAGTGTGTGTGGTAGACAAATAATGGCTCCCTCAAAGGCGTCCATGTCCTAATCCCCAGAATTTGTTAATAAATTATGCTGTATTACTAATAGCTGGCCTTGAGACGGGATGATTATCCTGGATTATCTGTGTATATTGAGTAGAATCCCAAGAGTCCTTATAAATTAGAGAGAAAGGCAGGAGAGTCAGAGTGATACAAGGTGAGAGAGACTCCATCAGAGCTGATTGGAGGAACCTCAAGCCAAGGAATGTGCCAGCCTGCACAAGCTAGAACAGGCCAGAAAACAGGTTCTCCCTGAAAGTTTCTAGAAAGCAATACTTACCAACACCTTGATTTTAGTGAGACCCATTTTAAATTTGATTCCCAAAACTGTAAGATAATAAATTTGTGTTGCTTTAAATAACTAAGCTTGTGGCAGTTTATTACAGCAGATATAGGAAGCCAATAGTCTGTCTTCCCCTATAGATCAGTGGTTTAAGAACCCCTTAGCTACACATTAAAATCATTAAGAATATTTAAAAATTACAGATGTTGATTTAATGACGGCCTACATATTATTTATTTATTTGGCTGTGCCAGGTCTTAGTTGCGACACATGGGATCTAGTTCCCCAACTAGGGATCGAACCCAGGCCTCCTTCATTGGGAGTGCAGTCTTAGCCACTGGCCCACCATGGAGGTCCCACATTAGGATTTGTAAAAGCATTCCAGAGTCTTCCTGCCAATGCAGAGGACACAGGTCTGATCCCTGGTTTAGGAAGATCCCATTGAATCCATGTGCCACAACTACTGAAGCCTGTGCACCTAGAGCCTGTCCCCCTTTACAAGAGAAGACACCGCCGTGAGAAGCCCGTGCACTGCAGCTAGAGAGTAGCCCTTGCTCTCTGCAACTAGGGAAAGCCTACAGGTAGCAACAAACACGGGAGAAGGCAATGGCACCCCACTCCAGTACTCTTGCCTGGAAAATCCCATGGACGGAGGAGCCTGGTGGGCTGCAGTCTATGGGGTCGCTAAGAGTCAGACCCGACTGAGCGACTTCACTTTCACTTTCTACTTTAATGCATTGGAGAAGGAAATGGCAACCCACTCCAGTGTTCTTGCCTGGAGAATCCCAGGGACGGGGGAGCCTGGTGAGCTGCCGTCTATGGGGTTGCACAGAGTTGGACACGACTTACGTGACTTAGCAGCAGCAGCAGCAGCAACAAAGACTCAGCCCAGCTGAAAGTAAGTAAATAAATAAAGCAGTGTGCACATATTAAAAAAAAAAAAGAAGAAGAAGAATGTTAAAAGCATCCCAGAGGGCAAGAAGGAGCACTGAGTTCCTGATTCCATCATCTGAGAACTGGTTAGAAAGGCAGAATTTCAGGCCCTAACTCAGATCTACAGAATCAAAATCTGCATTTTAAAAGATCCCCAGGTGGTTTGTGTGAATATTAAACTTGAGGAGCATTACTCTAGCTCATGGGGGCTTTCCAGGTGGTGCTAGTGGAAGAGAACTTGCCTGCCAATGCAGGAGACATAGGGTTGGGAAGATCTTCTGGAGGCGGGCATGGCAACCCACTCCAGTATTATTGCCTGGAGAATCCCATGGACAGAGGAGCCTGGCAGGCTCTAGTTCATAGAGTCATAAAGAGTCAGACACGACTGAAGTAACTCAGCACACAAACATGTATGTACTCTAGGTCACCAGCATTTTGAGGACTGAGACTCTTTCCTCAGCTGGCTTCCATGCATCCAGCACAGCCCCTGGCACAGAGTAGGCACTAACTACATATAAAGGAAAGGTTAACTGAGTTCTGAGCAAATGGAAAGCTTGAATGCTAGAACAAAAGGCAGAAATAAGCTGATGGCTTCAGAAAGATCTAAGATAATGGTCTGCAAACTTTTTTTTCATAAGTAGAGGGTTTTTTCTTTTAACTGAACTCATAAGTAAAACTTGAATATATAAGACAGATGAAAGTGGCACCAGTAGATTTCCCACTCAGCCTCTCCCCTGGTCTCTGCCCCACCATCCCCACCCTGGGATGGTGCCCTGAAGCTCAGTGAACATAGCAAGAAACTCTGGCTGAAGGAGAGGGCAGGGAGGGCCTGAATAGGATGCTGGGTAAGAACATGTCCAGAGCAAGAACAAGCCAGGTGGCAGTGTGACCCACAGCAAATGTACAGATAGGATGCTGTTGTTTGTTGTTTAGCTAAGTCGTGTCCGACTCTCTTGCAACCCCATGGACTGTAGCCCATCAGGCTTCTCTGTTCATGGGATTTCCCAGGCAAGAATACCAGAGCAGCTTGCCATTTCCTTCTCTAGGGGATCTTCTCAAACCAGGGATTGAAGCCGTGTCTGCTGCATTGGCAGGCGGATTCTTTACCCCTGAGCCACCAGGGAAGTCCATAGATAGGATAGTTGTATAGTAGTGCAAGCTCACTGGAGCCCAAGGTGGCAGGCCTAGCCAGACCAAATAGACTCAAGTGCAAAATAAGCCAAGGTCAAGGTGCAGAGGTGACGACTGGGCATGGGGAGGAAGGCAGACGCAGAGTGCAAACATCCAGATGGGGCTGAGACAAGGCAAGAGGGAACGGGCAGGCCTGCACTCCACTGGTGCTTCCATTCATGTGCTTCTCTATTCCAAGTTCAACGTCCGGGAAAATAGAGTGCAGCTGGCCTAACTTGGGGTCCATGCCCTCCCTGGCTGGAGGAGGACAGGTCACCTCCTTTTACAATCCTGCCAATCGGTTACCCAGCAGGAAACAGGTAATTTCCCCAAAGGAAATCAATGTGCTGATAGGAACGAGCTGTTAAAACCAACAAAATTCCTTTTGGGCAGGAAGCGTTGTCTCTGTTTTTGGAGCCCCCTTCTTGGCACCAGGAGAAAATTACTGGCTGATATATACTCCTGCTTGACTCAAGGCAGGACTGTTCGTACACTGGGCATGTTATTCCCTAAAGTTTTTGGAGCATCTACTGTGTATCTGGTGGTGAATTCCAGTTCCAATTGAACTCACAGGCTGGTGAGGGAGAAAAGATCTGTAAAGAGGCTATTCTACAAGGCATTTGATGGCATGGTACACACAGTTTAACAGAGTGGTTCAGAGCCCAGATTCTGCAACCAGATTGCATTTGAACTCTGACCCTGCCATTTACATGCTGTGTGAGCTTCAGCAAATTGTTCAGTCTTTCTGTGTCTTTTTTTTTTCTCCCTGATCTATAAAAGAGGCATCATATTTGTAACTACATTCTTGGTAGTTATGAAAATTCAATGAGTTTGTGCGTGCTAAGTCATTTCTGTTGTGTCTGACTCTGCGCCCCTATGGACTGTAGCCCACCAGGCTCCTCTGTCCAAAGGGTTCTCCAGGCAAGAATACTGGAGTGGGTTGCCATGTCCTCCTCCAGGGGATCTTCCCAACCCAGGGATCGAACCAACATCTCTTTAAGCCTTCTGCATTGGCAGGCTCGTTCTTTACCACTAGAGCCACCTGGGATGCCCCCATTCAATGAATTCTGTTCAGTTCAGTCACTCAGTCATGTCCAACTTTTTGTGACCCCATGGACTGCAGCATGCCAGGCTTCCCTGCCCATCGCCAACTCCCAGAGTTTCCTCAAACTCATGTCCATTGAGACAGTGATGCCATCCAACCATCTCATCCTCTGTCGTCCCCTTCTCCTCCTGCCTTCAATCTTCAATGAGTAAATCATCAATCATTCAATGAGTAAATATTCCTAAAAGTGCTTTGCAAGTACTTTGTGTTTGTAAAATGAAGCCATTAAAAGTGAGCCTGGAGTGGCAAGGAAGCACAGAGGAGAGATACCTAACCCTAACCCAGAAGTTTGAGGGACAGTCGGAATGCTTCCTGGAGTCAGGCAGCTGGGACTTGATGGAGGCTGCTGAGGACAAAGAGCCCGAGTTCTCTAGGGGGCATCTGTGAGCGGTCATTATGGGCGGTGGCAGTGATAAGGTGGGGGCTTTGGCTCCCCTGCAATGTGCCCCCCTTTCTCCAGGCACCGTGGGGGAGGCTGAGCCAACTCAGCCACAGTGGGTTCTCGGAAAGGAAAATGTCAACAGAAAAAACCTATCCCAGCCTCAGCCCTTGTGAAGCCTCCATACTGCCTGGAAGGAGGAGGGGCCTGTCTGCTGTTAACGCACGGGTCAACTGCAAGATTTTAATCCAAGTCCAGCTCTCTGTGGTTACCAAGTGTATCTTTGGGTTGCCTGTACTAGGAGTCTGTGCATCTGAGGGATTAAATAATTAACAAGCTAAGAATGCTTACAGGACTT
The DNA here is from genome assembly GCF_029407905.1 of Bubalus kerabau. Classification (NCBI taxonomy): domain Eukaryota; kingdom Metazoa; phylum Chordata; class Mammalia; order Artiodactyla; family Bovidae; genus Bubalus; species Bubalus kerabau. The sequence goes on along the minus strand of NC_073629.1, from coordinate 30,110,702 downwards.
CCCTGGTGGCCCAGAGGTTGAGAATCTGCCTTCCAATGCAGAGGATGCAGGTTCCAGTCTTGGTTGGGGAACCAAGATCTCATATGCTGTGGGGCAACTAAACCCACTACCTCAACTAGACAGCCTGTGTGCCACAAACTACAGAGCCCACACACTCTGAAGCCCACATGCCACAACTAGAAAGAAGTCCATACACCTTAGCAAAGATCCTGCATGCCACAACTAAGACCCAATGCAGCCAAAAATAAATAAATAAACACTTTTTAAAAAATGCTTGCTGCTGCTAAGTCGCTTCAGTCGTGTCCAACTCTGTGCGATCCCATAGACTGCAGCCCACCAGGCTCCCCTGTCCCTGGGATTCTCCAGGCAAGAACACTGGAGTGGGTTGCCATTTCCTTCTCCAATGCATGAAAGTGAAAAGTGAAAGTGAAGTTGCTCAGTCGTGCCCGACTCTTAGCGACCCCATGGACTGCAGCCTACCAGGCTCCTCCATCCATGGGATTTTCCAGGCAAGTGTACTGGAGTTGGGTGCCATTGCCTTCTCCGAAAAAATGCTTAGAAACCCAACTTTTCTTTAACGCCATCCCAATGTGATTCCCACCACCTACGTTACTGTAATCATCTCACAGGCCTTCCACGGCTATTCAGTCCTGTCCTGATAAACTGCAGTTGAAAAAATTGTCCGTGCCCCAAGAACCCCGCCTCTGAGGACGTGGATAATCAAAGCAATCTGATTCTTACAAACTTTGACGAGAGCCACCTTTGACGTGAGCTTGCAAGCCCTAATGAGCTTCTTGGCTGACAGGTGGAGAGAGGGCCACGGACATGGAGTCAGAGCGCTGTCTGCAAGGTGGGGAGGGAGGAAGCGGATGCTGCTGATAAATGCCTCTCTGGGGTCAGCCCCCAGAGATGGAAGCTGGGGCTCTCATCTGACCAGGCCACTCCTGAATCTCTTGATCCAAGCAGAGCCATGGGTCACCCCTCTCTTCGCAAGTGCTCTGAGGAATAACGATCCGGTATGGAGATGTCTCATTATATCCGTTTCTCAGCTTGTTTAGAATGTGTTTCTTCGTTGTGCAGTGAGTGAAATCGGGGAGCACGTCAGTAGGGATGGGGCCCCCCTGGGACCTCCACCATGATTTCGAGAAGGTGACACAGTGGGAAAAAGGCTATTTGCTCTGAGATGTCACAGGTACTGCAGGCCTCAAGGAGGCTGATGTGTAGTCAGAAAGAGAATTTGTTTCTTGCTGCTTGACATTATTGGTGAACACTCGTCCATCAATACACTGAAACTACAAGACAGCAGTCCTTTAAGCAGCTCCCATCAGGGGTAAGCGCTCTCTGGAGTAAGGTGGGGGCAGAGGGAGGGGTGGTGGGGGAGAGTCTGAGTAGGAATCAGATTTGCCAGCCCACTGGAATCCCTGCACGTGCCTCTCCCTGCTGTCTCCTTGCCAGACAGGAGCTGGCGATGGACCAGAGTACGAAGTAGAATTGCATTAAAGCAAAGATGTAAGACATGATTGGGCTTAGCATTCCTTCTCTCCTTTGCTGGAAGCTTCTCAAGAGTCAGAGGTGTGTCTTTTATTTCTTCCAAAGCCAGCCTCCCACCAGATGCTCTGCCCACCTCTGTTCTCACCAAAGCAGATTCAGGGCTGGACAGACATTTCCATGATGGAAGAGGAGAAGGGAGAGGACCCCAGCTTCAGTCACAGGAGCGATGGAGGGAAGGCAAGAGGGGGAGAGATGGCCGTGGCCAGGCTAATATTGTCTCTTCCATTTGTTAAGTCTTACTCAATACAAGCACAGCCCCCTGCAAGCGCCGTTCTTCAAGAATTCCAGTCACAAGGCTTTCTCCTCTGAATGGGGAAGGTCGACAAGCCAGGTGGCAATGCCAGAGGCCCTGCTGCAGGCTGCAGGGAGCCATGCGCCCTCCCGCCCTCCCCTGCCCCGTGACTTCATTTTATCCATACACGTACATTAGGATGTTTTTGTTTAATCTTCACAGCCACTCTCGGGGGTAGGAACTACTATTCCCAGTTTGCACTGGAGGAAACTGACTAAGGTCAAGGCGTTTTATGGATGGCTGGGAAACGGTACAACGTGGATTCAAATCCAGCTCCGTCTCTCTCCAAAGCTGGTACACTCATCTCTCCCCACAGATACACATTGAGGGGAGGCCCAAACACAGTTAGAGGGTCTGGTCACGCAGTGTGGAAAAGCGCAGGCTCACGGCACGTGCCTGCCACAATGGAGTAGCGGGAGCAGCACCGCTCTTAACTTTCTCTGCTGGTCAAGGAAGCTAATTATTATTGCAAGTGTGTGAAAGCTGTGCTATTGTATCTGTTCTTCTCAGAAAGAAAATAATGCCCCCAAACTGAGAGCTTTAAGTATTATTAGTAACTAATTATTTGCAACACCCTCCACAACTGATTGTAACACATGCCTTCAGTTGTTCTCAAAGGAAGTGGTGCATCAGAAGCAGATTCCTGGTCCCCACCCCATGGATTTGGATCCAGTGGGTCCGGGATGCGCCTCAGAAAGCTGCAGTTTCAGCAAGTTTCCCCAGGGCCATTCTGAAGCTGACTGGTCCCTAGGCCCCACTCAGAGGAACCCACTTAGAATATACTGGGTTTTCATGCCCAAGTTGTCAGTCAGGAGGGAAGGGCGCTGAGGCTGGGGTCAAGAGGCCTCAGTTCTGACCTCAGCCAGCTGCTCCCCCGTGGTGTGGCCTTAGTCTGGTCCCTCTGGCCAGTTTCTTCCTGGGGCACTGACTGGATGAACTCCGAGGGTCCCTCCAGTTCTAAGAGGAAAGCTTTTGAGGCAGGGCCTAATCCAGCCCATCAGGAGTGGAACTGTGTGATTTCTTTTTATATTACTTTTTTATTGAAATGTAGTTGATTTACAGTGTTTCAGGTATACAGCAAAGTGACTCAGTTATATACATGTGTGTGTGTGTATGTATATATTCTTTTGAGATTATTTTCCCATATAGGTTACTATAGAATATTGGGCAGAGTTCCCTGTGCTATGCAGTAGGTCCTTATTGATTATCTATTTTATATATAGTAGTGTGTATCTGTTAATCTCAAACTCCTAATTTATCCCTCCCCCAACTCTTTCTCCTTTGGTGACGTAAATTTGTTTTCTATGTCTATGAGTCTATTTCTGTTTTGTAAATAAGTTAATTTGTAGCATTTTTTTAATATCCCACATATAAGTGACATCATGTGATATTTGTCTTTGATGAAAGTGAAAGAGGAGAGTGAAAAAATTGGCTTAAAACTCAACATTCAGAAAACTAAGATCATGGCATCTGGTCCCATCACTTTATGGCAAATAGATGGGGAAACAGTGGCTGACTATTTTTCTGGGCTTCAAAATCACTGCAGATGGTGATTGCAGCCATGAAATTAAAAGACGCTTACTCCTTGGAAGGAAAGTTATGACCAACCTATACAGCATATTAAAAAGCAGAGACAGTACTTTGTCAACAAAGGTCCGTCTAGTCAAGGCTATGGTTTTTCCAGTGGTCACGTATGAATGTGAGAGTTGGACTATAAAGAAGGCTGAGCGCCAAAGAATTGATGCTTTTGAACTGTGGTGTTGGTGAAGACTCTTGAGAGTCCCTTAGACTGCAAGGAGATCTACCCAGTCCATCCTAAAGGAGATCAATCCTGGGTTTTCATTGGAAGGACTGATGTTGAAGCTGAAACTCTAATACTTTGGCCACCTGATGGGAAGAGCTGACTTATTTGAAAAGACCCTGATGCTGGGAAAAATTGAGGGCAGGAGGAGAAGGGGATGACAGAGGATAAGATGGTTGGAAGGCATCACTGACTCAGTGGACATGGGTTTGGGTGGACTCTGGGAATTGGTGATGGACAGGGAGGCCTGGAGTTCTGAGGTTCATGGGGTCGGAAAGAGTCAGACATGACTGAGCAACTGAACTGAACTGAACTTTTCTCGCTTAGTATGATCATCTCTGGGTCCATACATGTTGCTGCAAATGGCATTATTTCATACTTTTTTATGGCTGAGTAATATTCCATTTTATATATGTACCACATCTTTTTTATCCATTCCTCTATTGATAGACATTTAGGTTGCTTCTTTGTCTTGGCTGTTATAAATAGTGCTGCCATGAACATTGAAATGCATCTGTCTTTTTGAATTAAGAAGTTTTTTTTTAACATCTATTTACCATTTGATTTATTAGTTATAATTTCTGTCCTTTGCCCATTTTGAATTAAGAGTTATTTGTCTTTTCTGGATATATGCCCAGGAGTGGGATTGCTGGATTATAGGATAATCCTATTTTTTAGTTTTTTAAGGAATGTCCACTTTATTCTCTATAGTGCATGGTTTCTCCAAGGCAGATAGGATAGGAGCTGGAGGAGCAGGTGAGGAAGGAGGAGGCTTAGTGGACTGATATGGTCCTGCCATTCAGTGAGTGGGGCCCCATGGACAGGACTGTCCTAAGATGCTGCAGAGTAGCTGAGTCGCCTGTACCTGGATTCCTGAATGCTCAGGACTGCCCAGCCCTAGATAGAGCTGACCTACCGAAGTCTGGTCCTGTCTGCAGACACAGTTCAGGGAAAAGGATTCTAGACTGTACAGGTCTTTGGAAAGGATTCTATGCAAGTGGAAGAAGCCCTGGGTTCTCCTTGCTCTGGCATAAACCCTGTGTCCTTTCCCAATTTCCTTTACCTCTTTGGCCTTCAGGGTCAGTCACATCATAAAACAAGGCTTGGGGATTAGACCTTATCAGAAGCCCCTTCTCCATCTCTGATCTGATGATTCTGAGGCATCTTTTCCACCCCGCAGAGCCCTGTATCTCATAGATTCTGTCACAGGCTCCAAGCTATTGAGGACAGCCCTGCACTGCTCCACAAACCAAAGTGAATGAAGACTGACAGTGGGTGGAAGCTGTCACAGCCTTAATTCTATACGAATAAAACGTCTACGCTCAGAAGTGCCACTTGTACCTCTCTGTACACGCTCAGAATTAATGTGCTGTTAATGCTCGACAGCCTGTTCCTAACATTGCAGCCGAAATCACTTTGCTCCTGAAGCCACATTGGGAGGGGCCGAGCACAGCACCAGCTGTGCCTGTGAAAATGGCTGTGTCTTGGGAGCAAGAGTCCCTTCAGACTGACAACTGCTAATCTCAGCTGCAAAGAAATCAAAGGGACAGAGACCCTGCAAGGAGTGAGGTGGGTGGCGGCAGGCAGGGAGGAGGGCAGAAGCAGCCCACACACCTTGCTCAGTGTTCTCCTTGCCCAGGCTCCTTATCCAGCTGTGCAGGGAGTGGAGGGGACAGTGGGAGCTGTGTCTTGCAGCAGCCCGTGTCTTGTCCAGTGGGACAAGCCTCGCAGCCCTGGGGACAAGAGCCACGAAGAAGCAGGAGATGCTTCTTTCCCTGCAATACCATCTCAGTGAGGAGCTACAGAAGGACCACACCCTATGCTAAGTATAAAGGGTCCAAAATGAATCAGGCGCCCATTCCTCTGAACATCAGCCTTGAGCCACTCCTCAGTCCAGTTCCTGCCACCAGGAGCTGCCCTTGAGGTCCGGCTGGAGGAAACCAGGCCCATGGGACCCCAGCCCCCTGTGGAGTAGGCAGTCAGGGTAGTTTGACCGGGAGGCTCATTCCATGTGATCAGGGGTAGCTCTCCTTGCTCCCCCACTTCTGACACTGCCCGAATTCGGGTCCTTTTACATCCTCATCTAGAGAGCCAATGGCCTCCATGCAGTGGTGGAGCTGTGTTCTAACAGCAAGATAGAGACCTGGGGCTTGTGCTGTTAGTTGATGGATCAGTGTTTCAGAGTCCTGCATGCACTCCAGAAGTCTCTACTGTTGTTGCTATTGTTTTTATCACAGTCTTAAGAGTAGACTTGTTTTGTTTTTCTGTTTTTTAGTTTTAATTGGAGGACAATTGCTTTACACTGCTGTGTTAGTGTCTGCTGTACATCAGTGTGAATCAGCTATCAGTATACATATCCCTTCCCTCTTAAGCCTTACTCCTACCCCTCTAGGTCACTGCAGAGCAAAGAGCAGCCTTGTGAACACATTTCTTCCAATTGTGGAAGAGGCTCCAGCCTGAGGACCTGTGTTGGGAGGGATGACAGTCCCCCTGCTCCCCCGTTCTTCCTCCAGCTGCTCCCCTGACTTCCAGACCCTGCTCCCCATTGGTGCTCCTCAGCTCTGCCAGGTAAACCTCTCCCAAGCCCACTAGGATGGGTTACTCTGCTGCCCACAGACCTCTCAGATTCAGACAGACTCATGACAGTGCTTACAAGGACAATATCACTCCCTCTACTGACTTTCAGCTACATTCCAGAAGCTGGGATGCTTCTTGTGCGTGAACTCATGTGATCTTCACCCCTTCCTATTACATCAGTATTATTACTAATCCCATTTTACAGATGGGAAAACTGAGCTTCAGAGACAGTGTGAAAGTGGCAGAGCCAGGATGAGAACCCTCAGCCCATGCCTTGCCCCTACACTTATGTGTGTCTCTGTCCTTCCATGTGTCCACAGGATAATGTGATAAACTGGTCCATGCTGGCAGGAACCGCGGATGGCTAATGCCTAATACAGAATTTCCCCAGGTGTGTTCTGTGGACTATTTCTTGAGATGTTAGAGAGGAGTCCCAGGTCAAATGCACATAGAAGAGGCTGTCCATCTGCCTCCTGAGACATTCCTGAGAAGGGACCGGTCTCTCTGCATGACGGGCAATTTATCAAGATGCATGTGCACGCAGGCTCAGTTGCTTCAGTCGTGTCTGACTCTTTGCAGCCCCGTGGACTGTAGCCTGCCAGGTCCTCTGCCCATGGGATTCTCCAGGCAAGAATACTGCAGTGGGTTGCCATGCCCTTCTCCAGGGGATCTTCCTGATCTAGGGATTGAACCCATGTCTCCTACATTGCAAGCAGATTCTTTACCTCCTGAGCCATGTAGGAAACCATTTACCAAGATAATATTTTGCATTTTGTTCTCATTCTGTTTTTCCTTCTCCAACCCCTTCTCCCTGAGAAAGTAACCAGCCTTTTGTTCCTGTCAACAGAGGGGAGATTGGTGCTGTACGATTTCAGTAGCCACTTGTTGACTCACCCTTTTCTGCTTTTGGAGGAAATTTCGCTAGATTCTCCTAGTTGTTGTTTAATTGCTAAGTTGTGTCCAACTCTTTGACACCATAGACTATAGGCTGCCAGGCCTCTCTGTTTATGGGATTTCCCAGGCAAAGATTACTGGAGTGGATTGCCATTTCCTTCTCCAGGGGATCTTCCCGACCCAGGGATCAAACCCATGTGTTTTGCATTGGCAGGCGAACTCTTTACCACTGAGCCACCAGGAAGTTGGATTCTCCCAGAGTGGAATACAAGGGCTAATGTTATTTTTTTTATTTTATTTTATTGCAGTATAGTTGATTTACAGTGTTGTGTTTATCTTTGCTCTATAGCAAAGTGACTCTGTTATACAAATATATATATATTCTTTTTCATATTCTTTTCTATTATGGTTTATCACAGGATATTGAATATGGTATAGTTTCCTGTGCTTTATGGTAGGACCTGGTTGTTTATCCAAAGTGAAAGTGGAAAGTTGCTCAGTCATGTCTGACTCTTTGTGACCCCATGGACTGTAGCCTGCCAGGCTCCTCTGCCCATGGGATTCTCCAGGCAAGAATACTAGAGTGGGTAGCCATTCGCTTCTCCAGGGGATCTTCCCAACCCAGGTATTGAACCCAGGTCTCCCACATTGCAGGTGGATTCTTTACTGCCTGAGCTACCAGTTTATCCAAAGGCAAGTGCTTTTGCCTGGTGGAGAGTGGGGTGGGGAGGCAAAAGTAGAGAGAGATGCTAGAAATTCTTTAAGATGTAAAGGATCAGAGGCTGGGGGCTTCTGGGAGAAGCTGGCATCAGGGCCCAATAGGAGTAGTCAGGACATGATGGGGTCTGTGGGGGTGCCGGGCTCTGTGCCCCGAGGCTCCACCATGCCTAGTGCTGGCACAGCACAGCAGGGCCACCCCGTCACATGGCCATAGGGCTTGCACCAAGAGCCCCTTGATGATGCCACTCCACCCAAGGGTCCTGCCTAGTGTCAAACCCCAGGACATTGTCCTAACCCTGGAGGGGGCAGGTGGGATCAGGGGGTGAATTTTCCATTAGCCTGGAGGGTTGGAGACTCAGGTTGCATCAAAGCTGATTTTAAGAAAATGAAATCCTATGGCACTTCTTACAAGCCAAGTTTGAATTTAATTCTTAAACGTGGTAACTCTTCATTTGTCCACAGAAATCTTTGGAAGCACATAAAAGTCTATATTAACAGCTGTTGAAATTGTTGATCATTGGATCATTTGGGGGGAAATTCTGACTTTAGAACATTAGCCGCCGTACCTGGGACTTAACCTCCCAGGAATAACAGGCCAACCAAGACCAGACAAGAAAACAGAGGTGGGTAGAGAGAAGGTGGGGAGTGTGGGAGAGGGAGAAGGAAAGAGGGAGCGAGCAGGGGAGTCAAGGGTAGGTAGCAAGGGCTTGAGCTAGAGAACTATGGGGAGCAAAAGACAAAGAGGAGGTGGGCTGGGGACTGGATGGGGGGAGACTGGGGAGGGCGAGTCCATTGCAAGCAGGTGGGGACTCGGCCCTGCTGCTTAGGACACCTGGGCTGGGGTGTTACCCACCTTACCTGTGAGTCAAGCAGACCCTAGGGGGTTGTAACACCAGATGGGTGCTCTGCGAGAGGGAATACTGGCTGAATGTGTTTTGAGGCAGAATCCTCTGAGGGAACTGAGGATCAGCAGACTAGATGTAGGCCTGCTTTGGCCAGTTGGCCAGAGGAAGGGGCTGACCATGGACCCAATGCTTCCCCTTCTGTCCACAGAGTGTGTTCAATCCAGACATTTCTCCCGTAGGGTACCTCCCAGCTATAACATTCTGGAAGTTCCATAAATGGCATTTAATGTAAAAATCAAGTAGAACTTACAACCAAATCAACCCCATACAAGTATAGGATGGCCACTGTGGATACTGAGCTACAGAAAACAAATGGTCAGCAGTTCATTCAAAGAGTTATACTTGGTGGTACTTCTGCCCCCAAAACAACTCTTTCTGGGGTCATGTGCATAGTGATGGAGCAAAGCAAAGGGAAGGGAGTCTGGGCTCTGCCCTACCATACACACGCAGAAGGAGGAGCTCTCTTGGCTTCTACCTGCCTGAGGGCTGATGACGGAGGCCCAGCCTTGTCCTGGGGAGGAAGGTGTGATGCCATGACCCTGCTTTAAATCCCTTTACTGACATTATCCTGCAATACCCTTCAAATCGTATACTGGTCAAGACTTCTGGTGATGGACATCATAAACCCAGCTCAGAGTAGTTTAAACACAGAAGGGAATTTACTGACTCAGAGACTTAGGAACCCTAGAGGAGCTTTCAGACATAGCTGGACCTCAAAATTAAATTATTTCATTAGGGTTCTCTCTTTTTTAACCTCTACTATTTCTACTTGGTTACATTCTTTGGACAGCCTATTCCCCACAGAGTAGGAGAATTTGCCTACTGCACCCCATACTTCATCCTCCCACTTAGCAGCTCCAGTAGGAAAAAAATCTCACTAACCCCACCAGAAAAATCTGGTTGACCAGCTTGAGTCACTTGCTACTCCCTGAATTCAACTCTGCAGCCAAGGGATGAAGTTCTGTGAGTGGACAGACCTGGGTCACATGGCTCCCTGTGACTAGGAGGATGAAGTGGGTGAGGGTCATACCAACTTGAACCCCAGGGCACATATTACCTACAGGAAAGAAGTGTGTAAAGAAGAGATTCTAGACAGATGAAGGAGCCAGATTTCCTCAGAGAGACTTTTTTAAAAACCCATTTTGCAGGTGAGAAAACCGAGGCTCAGACTGGTTAAATAATTCACCTAAGGTTGCAAAAGTGGGAAGTTGCAGAGCTTGGACTTGAAGTCACATTTATCTGCCTCCAAAATGTATGCTTGAATCATGAACCTCTACTATCTCAACTGTCCCAGTATTCCCAGGAGTTAAATGACCTCACTTCCAAATACTCGGGGCTTGTCATTCAGGGCTCCCAAAATAACCAAAGTTGCAGGAAACCTGACAGTAAGTTTGAGACTCCTGGACCCTCAAGGAATGTGCTGTTCTGCTCTGTTCCTCTTCTCTGCCTTTTCCCAGTTGGAAGGAAAGAAGTAGGGAACCACAAGTACACCCTTCATCATCTCTTTCAAGGCTGAATGCACAATATGCAGAATAAGTCAAGCATCGTCATTTAAGGCAGAAGTTCTCAACCACAATGTGTCCACACCAGTGTGGTGACTCACTCATAAGGTGCGTTGCAAATGTTCTATTTTATTAATAGTTAAAACACTGGAGTTTACAAATGATTTGCTCTTAAGAAAATAAACCAGAGAAAATTCAAGGCTACTCATATAACAAACAGCCATTGCATTCACTTGTATTTTATGCTTTCTTGAGTGAACAGAGGTGATGTTAAAGCCAGCAGGCATGACCTCGTCATCACCCTGGCATTGGTTAGAGAGGATTTTCTTGCTTGGGTGCCCTACTGGAGAAAGGGTTGGGGATTATGGATTTAAGGAAAGATTTCTGCCCACAAATACCTTCTCCACACCTACTTTCTATTTCACTAAGTAAAGGTATATTGGTTTTAAAAGCTAAAATTGAATAACAACAAAAATAAACAAATGGAACCTAATTAAATGTAAAAGTTTTTGCACAGCAAAGGAAACCTAAACAAGATGAAAAGACAACTCACAGAATTGCAGAAAATATGTGCAAACAAAGCAGCTGATGAAGGATTAATCTTCAAAGGATACAAGCAGCTCATGTGGCTCAATATAAAAAGAAAAAAAAAATCAAAAAATGAGTGGAAGACCTAAATAGACATTTTTCCAAAAAAGACATACAGATGGCCAACAAACACATGAAAATATGCTCAACATCACTAATTATTAGAGAAAGGCAAATCAAAACTACAATGATATATCACCACACACCAGTCAAAATGGCCATCATTAAAAAAATCCACAAACAATAAATGCTGGAGAGGGTATGGAAAAAAAAGAACCCTCTTTCACTGTTAGTGGGAATGTAAAATGTTACAGCCACTATGGAGAATAGTACGACATTTCCTTAAGAAACTAAAAATAAAACAACCATATGACCCAGCAATCCTATTACCGGGCATACACCCAGAGAAAATCAAAATTCAAGAAGACACACGCACCGCAATGTTCATTGCAGCATTGTTTACAACAACCAGGACGTGCAAGCAGGCTAAACGTCCGTTAACGGAGGAACGGATAAACAAGACGTGGTTCATACATAGAACAGAATATTACTCAGCCATAAAAAGGAACAAATTTGGGTCATTTGTAGAGTCATGGATGGATGTAGAGACTGTCACACAGAGTGAAGTAAGTCAGGAAGAGAAAAACAAATATTATATATATTAATGTATATATGTGGAATCTAGGAAAATGGTATAGGTGATCTTGTTTGCAAAGCAGAAGTAGAGACACAGACATAGAGAAGAAATGTATGGATATCAAGGGGGAAGAGAGTGTGAGGAATTGGGAGATTGGGGTTGATATATATATATATGTGTGTGTGTGTGTGTGTGTATATACATATATATATACATATATATAATAAGTAACTAATAAGAAGCAACTGTATAGCACAGGGAACTCTTCTCAGTGCTCTACGATGACCTAAATGGGAAAGAAATCCAAAAAAGGGGATGTGTGTGCGTGTGTGTGTAAAAAAAAAAAAAAATATATATATATATATATAGCTGATTCACTTTGCTGTGCAGTAGAAACTAATACAACATTGTAAAGCAATTGATTCCAATGAAAATTAATAAAAGTAAGTAAATAAAAGCTAAAACTGGGTTGGGAGACCGTTCAACATTCACTGGCATATCACTGTGAATTATTGGACACCCTTGTTCTAGAATAAGGTATTCTAGAGCTCCCAGATGAATGGAGACAATTCTGAGTACTTTCAGATAATAAAACCTTCTGAAGGGCTAAAAAAAAAGTCAAACTTTAAAGTGCAGCTTTAAATAGAATTGAAAGCTTTGAGTTAATAATTTTATGCAAAATAACTTTCACACTAGAAAGCAACTTCCAGAGTGAGTGACAAAGTAGGCAGCAGACTCTTTTTTTTGCCATTGTGTTAAGGTGGAGCTTTATTCTTTCAGTTCTTTTTTGCCTTCTGGATATTTTTAATGTTCTTATAGTATAAAAGAGAACCAGATCACACATCCCTGTTCAGTGCAACGTTATTCATAAGAGCTAAGCAGTAGAAACAACCCCACAGTCCAGTAATAGATGAATGGATAAAGAAAAGTTGTGTGTATGTACAGTGGAATATTTTTCAGCCTTAAAAAGGAAGGATATTCTGACACGTTGCAACATGGTTGTGATGTCCGTGTAATGTTACATTATACTGTAATATCCTCAAGTGTAATGTCCTTGAAGACATGATACCAAGTGAGTGTTAGTATTTCATCACAGAAAGACAAATACTGTGTGATTCCTCTTGTTGCTTCGTTGCTAAGTCGTGTCTGACTCTTTTGTGACCCCATGGACTATAACTTGCCAGGCTTCTCTGTCCATGGGATTCATCAGGCAAGAATACTGGAGTGGGTTGCCATTTCCTTCTCCAGGGGATCTTCCTGATCCAGGGATGAACCCGTGTCACCTGCTTCGCAGGCAGATTCTTTACCACTGAGCCACCTGGGAAGCCCATGATTCCACTCGCGTGTGTGTGCTGTGTCACTTCAGTCGTGTCCAACTGTTCATCAGGCTCCTCTGTCCATGGGGATTCTCCAGACAGAAATACTGGAGTGGGTTGTCATGCCCTTCTCCAGGGGATCTTCCCAACCCAGGGATCGCACCTGTCTCTTATGTCTCCTGTATTGGCAGGCGGGTTCCTAACCACTAGCACCACCTGGGAAGCGCCTTGATTCCACTTCAAAAGTGAAGTGAAAGTTGCTCAGATGTGTCCAACTCTTTGCAACCCCATGGACCATAGCGTCCATGGAATTCTCCAGGCCAGAATACTGGAGTCAGTAGCTGTTCCTTTCTCCAGGGAATCTTTCCAACCCACTTACATGAGGTCAAGCTCATAGAAACAGAAAGTGGAATGAGAGCTGCAGGGATTGGAGGGAGGGGAACAGGGAATGAAATATAGAGTTTCAATGCTATAAGATGGAAAAGTTAACAGAACACAACAATGTGGATATAGTTGACAGTAGTGAACTGTGTATTTAAAAATGGTTAAGATGGTAAATTTTATCTTTCTACACCATTTTAAAAGCTTTTTTAAAAAAGAAAGAGACAAAACTAGGGCTGAGTAGTTCAGTCATTTGAAACAAACAAACAAAAAAAGCAAGGATGAGGAGGCAGTAATTGGTCCCAGAATGAAATCCCAGTAACCTTTGGAAGTCAAAAGTGACAGTGATCCCTTCTTGGGCAGAATAAGTGTCAAAAGAAAAATCTACATGGAGAAATTAATTTCAGAAACAGAACATTCAGAAGTAGGAAGAAGAGGGGAGAGGAAGGGAAGGAGTGGTGAGAGCCAAGCTGCAGTTGTCGTCTATAAAAGGATTATTTTCAATAATACACAGAAACACCCAAAACAATGCAGAGTGTCATATCCAGCATTGTACAAGCATTAAAGCGCTGCCACAGCTCTCGCGAAAGCCCTTCATGCATCTGGCAGGGAAAGCGTGCCTATGACTAATTAAAATAAAACCTCTCCAATCAGTGTGTGTGTGTTTTAGAGTTAATCAGATTGCTTTCCCCACATCTAGCGAAAGAAAATGGAACGGAGATAAAGAATCGTTTGAAAGCATAGAACCCGGTGATGGTAACTAGGCCAAGGCCTTGAGTTCTGAGTTGTCAAAAGGTAGTTTGTGGCGATGACTATTGACTAACTGGAGGAGGCAGGCACAAGGCATTGAAAGAAGAGTGAGAAGACAGACAAATCTTACCAGTAAAATTGCGGCATGTACGTTGGTTCTGCCTTAAGCTTGTTCTATTTACTCTTTTTTTTCCCTCCAATTGAAGTGTGGTAGATTTACAGTGTTATGTTAGTCTCTGTGTACAGCAGAGTGATTCAGTTGTACACGTATTTACATATTCTTCTTCGCATTCTTTTCCATCATGGTTTATTACAGGATATTGTATGTGGTTCCCTGTGCTCTACAGTAGGACCTTGCTGTTTATCTGTTTTACATATAGCAGTTTGTATCTGCTAATCCCAGCTCCACCCCCTTTCCCCTTTGGTAACAACAGGTTTGTTTTCTAGGCCTGTGAGTCTTTCTCTGTTTTGAAAATAAGTTCAGTTGTGTCATATTTTAGCTTCCACATATAAGTGATATCATACAGTATTTGTCTTTCTCCTTTGGACATTTCACTTACTATAATAATCTCTAGATCCATCCCTGTTACTACCACTGGCATTATTTCATTCTTGAAACAAATTATTTCTTACCTAAATTTTATTAGTCCCTGCCCTCTTCCAACCCTAACCCCACAGCTCCCAGAGGGTCGAGACAGGCAAAGACAGGCCTGCCACTCGGAGCTGGCTCATAGCAACACTGGAGCTCCCAGGGATCCCTCCAGGCTAGCCACCAGGCTCGTGCAGGAATGTGCTGGGTTATCAATGCCGTGAGGTGATGTGCACAGAGGCAGCTCGGTGGAAACTTTGTCACACAGATGGCTACATGAAAGCCAGCCTGGCCATCAGCCATGCATCATGTCACTTCAATGTGCAGCCCTTCCTGACCGCGCGGGGGCTGACTCAAGCGGCGTCCCCCGAAGGGGGCTGTGTCCCCTGCCCTGCCTGTTCAGGACACCAGGATCCTGTCAGCAGCGGTTAGTGGGGGTTCTTCTCCCAGATGGATTCCATGTAGGAAAATACTTGGAGGTGTTCTTTAATTTAGACTTCAATAAAGATTAAACCAAGGATAATTGAGAATGGCTGAGTCTCACATTCTGTAGTAAGAGTTACCTAAAATTTAGTGTACTGTTAACTTGGGGAAAACTGCAATGGGGTTCTGACTTTTGCTCCTACCAAAGTAAGGAATTGGTGAGTCCACTGATGTTATGGAATCTAGGTCTAGCTGATCTGCTTCTTCTATTCCACTTAATTCTTGATCCATAATGGCCCAGGTTCAGGGAATTGTTTCTTACATCAAAGCTCTTGTTATTAATTGGAGAGAATTCTCAATATTCGTATCTATAATCTCTCAAAGCTCAGATTTTAAATAACAAAGGCTATATCAATTGATATCCAGCGAGCGTGCCTTTTCCAATGTATTCTGCCAAATGCCTACTTTCGCTTATTTGTAACCCCAAAATGACTCCTTTCTCCACTTGCAATGTGGCCTTTGGCTGCATCATCAGCATCGGCTTGTCTCTGCTCAGCTTCTTCTGTGGTGGGCCGGGCTGGGAACTGGAATTCTTGGTATCAAGGATTACTTCTGGCCTGGTTCTGACTGATTCTCCCCATTGGGAAAGAAACAGAGATTCTAGGTCACTTCTCAAACAATCCTATTCACCATCCTCCCTTGGCTTCAGATGGTTTAGAGTTTACTCATTAAGCATTTCACATTTATAGATGAGGGCAGGAAAGAACTTAAGACTGAGCCACTGCAAATGGATATGAGCTTATACACTGTGCCAAGGTGCCCAGCCAAGGAGGCAAGGAGGGCTGAATTCCAGTCCTGCAGGAAGGGATGTCTTTGCACAAAAGGGGCATCTTTCCACTAAGCCATAGGCTGGTGGAGTATGTCCACACAGAAGGGTTATCCATTTAGAATTTACATACTTTATAGGCTGGCAACAGCCCATCCTGAGGCAGATGCTGTGGGATGGGGAAAAAAGGTTTCAAAGGAGCCTAAAGAAAAGTTTACCAGATTTGTGAATGTTGGAAATTCTGTATGATCCTCCCTGCAAATGTAACAGTGCTCAGTCTATAGATCAAAGATCAAGGGTCTGAAACTCTGTGTCCTAGATTCACCATGGGGACATGCATTATTTTCCCCATCTAACTCCTTTCCCTTCTCTCCTAACACTGCTTCAGAAAAGTAAGAGCTGTTTTTTTCTATGCAAAACTGGGAGAAAGAGAGCTTATATAATGTACAAATACCACAGAGCATGGTAGACAGTTCAGAGCTGCATTAGATGCTACAACCCGATATACACACTCACTCAGCCAGCAGAGTAACTCTTGGGTCTGATTACATTCATCTGCAGGGGAAGTGGCATGGGGACCCGAGGTGCCAGGACAGCTTGCAACAAAGGGGAGCTTTGTTCAGTGTGGTGGGTGAGTTCTGCCCTCAAATCTTGCTTCTCTAGACTTCCCTTTCATGCCTCATCTTTCACACATCCTGTCTCGCTGCGCATGTTCTGTGTTCTGGAATTCTCACTGCCTTCCAGACACCGTGTTTGCTTTGATTGATTCTCTTTGTTCTTCGTGTAAGCAGAGTTCTGCTGAACAGAATACTAGAGTCTCCAGCCAACTCGAGTCATTCCTTTCATGCCTATCTTCCCTGCTCAGGCACAGCAGTAAATGTGGAGACAGGGATTTTTGGAGCACCTACTATGCTCCAGGCATGATATATGCTTCTGGTCCCTGGGAATACAGTGGTGATTCAAATAGCTGAAAATTCCCACTTGTGTGGAACCTACACTTTAGAGCTGGTAGGGCATGGGAGAGACAGGTAATAAAATAAGCAAATGAAATGTGTACTGTCAGATGGTGACAAGAGAGCAGAGGACTGTGGAGGTGGGGGTGCCGTTTTCTAAAGGTGCTTGAGAAGACCCTCAATGAGAAGATGACATTTGACTGAAGATATGAGTGAGCTGTGACGTAGTCGAGAGGAGAACTCATCGAAGGACTTACTGGTGGTCCAGTGGTTAGGAATCCATCTTCCAGCGCAGGGGATGTGGGTTCAATCCTGGCTGGGGAGCTAAGATCCCATATGCCACGCAGCAACTGAATCTGCCTGCCACAACTAAAGGGAAGCCCACACCTCCCCCAAGGGAGAGCTCACGTACTTCAGCAAAGATCCTGCATGCTGCAACTAAGACCCAACACGGTCAACAAATAAATAAATAAATAATTTAAATAAATAAAATAATAGTAATGAGAGAATTCATCATGATTCTTTTGCAGCTCTCACACTTTTGATTAGCTATATGTGGGCGTGCGTGCTCAGTCTCATCCGACTCTTTTTGACCTCATGGACTTCTGCCCGTTAGGCTCTTCTGCCCATGGGATTTCCCAGGCAAGAATAGTGGAGTGAGTTGCCATTTCCTCCTCCAGGGAATCTCCCCGAGCCAGGCATCAAACCCAAATCTCCTGTGTCTCCTGCAGTGGCAGGTGGATACTTTAACACTGAACCACCTGGGAAGCCCAGGAGCCATGAAAGCAGGGACTTTTGTCTATTTTGTTCATTACTATATTCCCAGTGCCTTGGATTTAAGGGCTTCTCAGTAAATGTTGCCAGAATAAATGAATGAATGCTATTTAAATGTGTGAAGATGAAATAGTTTCTGACACAGTAATAGTAATATTTTCCATTTTGGAGTTATTATATTCTTGAAAATTTGCAAACATAATTTTATTTAATCTGCATATCATCATTACCCTCGTTTTACAGAGGAGGAAATTTACCAGCAGCTACACAGTAAAAAGAAGAGCTGAGATCTGAACCTAGGGCTATTTGACTCCACAGTCCACACTCACTACTGAGGTGTACTCTCTCCCCAGCAACCAGGCAGCAGCTGCCAAGGGTACCTGCAGGATCACTCACTGGAAAAGAGCCTGATGCTGGGAAAGATTGAAGGCGGGAGGAGAAGGGCATGACAGAAGATGAGATGTTCAGATGGCATCACCAATTCAATGGACATGAGTTTGAGCAAAGTCCAGGCCCTGTATTAATAGTAACGCAATCACTATGAGACTGTTTCTAAAGCTTCTCCCTGGGAAATCCTGGTGAACAGCCTGGAATAAGAACCTGTGCTAAAGCACCCTATCTTATACAGCAAGATCCAGTGAAAAACATTAATGCAGTGCCTACCCCCTTCTATACTTTAATAGAACATTTATTTACTCTCAAGCCAGTTTGGGACAAAACTGTGACATTTAGCTTGGAGCAACCCAGAGTCCCAGCTGAGACTTGTGCAGCTCAGGGTCTCTGCCCTCCTCACCCACATTTACCCATGTATGGTCTCTTTCCTCATGGCTCTGTGCTGTCCGCCAGGGACAGGGAGAGGACAACCCCAGGACTTCCCCCCAGTGCAGAGCGCTCAGGCTCCACTGCTGCTGCTGGCTACAGCCTTATGAACAGACAAGGCTCCCGCCCCTCCATGTCCACCCCACTTCTCAAGTACCTGCGTCCCATCATTTCCTGGTCCTACCACACAGAGTTCCTTTCAGTCCCTGAGCTTGTCATGTCTCACCTACTGGCTTAAGTCAGGCTTCTGCCTCTACCTAGACCAATCTTACCCTCTTATTGCCTGATTAAAGCCCATTCATGCTTCTGGTCTCAGTGCAAATGCCACTTCTTCCAGGAGGGCTTCTTTAACCACCTCACGCCCTGCCTAGATATCTCTCTGCTCTACTGGCAACCAAGATCTCCTCTACAGTAGGGAAATACCACCTTGGGTTCACAATTACCTGGTATTTCTGCAGAGGCTCACTGAGATCAATGACCATACCTCTTGGGAATCTCTTTGCAGCCTACCATTTATTCACTCTCCTCCAAGAAACAGTTTATCAAATTTTCTTTGGGATATGTCCTTCCTCCCCATTTCAGCCATGTGCTTCGTGTGAGATTGACACCAACGCCCAGCTCCAGTTGTGGAGCTTAAATTAACCAGCCTCCTCTATCTCCATTCTCCCTATCACAGTGATTGACTTGGGGTGACATGTGATTTAGGTCCAATCAGGTTGAACCTCAGGGCTTCCCCTGGAAATGGTGTACCTGTCCTTTCTCCCCTACTGCACATGTAGACTCCTCAGATACTGGAAGTCACCCAGGACTGGTGGGGGTGAGGCTTAGGATGGACGAGTATGGCCAACAATGGAGCAAAGCAGAGCTAGGAAATGGAGAGAAAAAGACAAAGTCCTGGTCATGTTATTTGAGCCCGTGGATCAAGCATTGCCTGA
This sequence comes from Bubalus kerabau, assembly GCF_029407905.1. Taxonomy (NCBI): domain Eukaryota; kingdom Metazoa; phylum Chordata; class Mammalia; order Artiodactyla; family Bovidae; genus Bubalus; species Bubalus kerabau. The sequence continues at coordinate 30,091,469 of NC_073629.1, read as the reverse complement.
ACCTAGAGTTACTTTCATGCATTGAAGAAGGACATGGCAACCCCCTCCAGTATGCTTGCCCGGAGAATCCCAGGGACAGAGGACCCTAGTGGGCTGCCGTCTATGGGGTCGCACAGAGTCGGACACGACTGAAGCGACTTAGCAGCAGCAGCAGCAGAGTTACTTTGAGACTTGTCAGTTACACAGACCAATAAATTCCCTTTGTATTTAAACTAGCTCAAAAGTGAAAATGAAAATGTCAGTCATGTCCGACTCTTTGCTACCCCATGGACTGTAGTCTGCCTTCTCTGTCTATGGGATTCTCCAGGCAAGAACATTGGAGTGGGTTGCCATTTCCTTCTCCAGGGAATCTTCCTGACCCAGGGATCGAAGCTGGGTCTCCCGCATTGCAGGCAGGTTCTTTACTGTCTGAGCCACAGGGAAGCCTAAACTAGCTGAGGGTTGTTTACTTATTGCTACTTGCAACTAAGGAACATGCTAATTTCAAATTCTGCCTTATGACCACCATCTCACATCCAGTCCTCTGATCAAAGTTTGATCTGGGTAAGTAATCAGAGGACTGGCAGTTCTGTGCCCCCAGCCTGGTACAGGCAGGCCCTGGAAGCACTCAACCCTCTGTACTCTGGTAGCTGGAAAGGTTGGATCTACCTCTTTCTCCCCTATTCCTACTCGAGGTCTGGTCAGACATCTCTCCCTCAGCCTCCCAGGCCCTACAGATGCAGCAGTGTTCTGTGTGACTGAGATACAATCCCCAACTCCTGGTCCCACTTACAGAATCATCCCTGATTAGCTTCATTCAAGCCCCCAACTTGGCTTAGCAGGTCTAATACCTCAGAGCTGGTTAGGGACCATGGGCCACTCAAAGCGCAGATTTATGGTACAGTCTACTTGCCTTGAATTAAAAAAAAAAGAAAATCCAGGCTGTGATTGGTTCTTCTACTCACACTCCGAATGAATTGTGTGCCCTGTCAGTGTCAGCGGTCTATTTCTACTCCTGTTATTGGAATCACAGAATTTTAGAAAGAAACATAGAGGTCATTTATTTCAACCCCCTCCCAGGGTAGGGGTCTAGCATGCCTTGGCTTGAACACATCAGGGACCGGCTGCTCCATCCTTTGCAAAGCAGGCATGTTGTCAGACAGCTCAGATTGTTAGAAAGTTCTTCCTGAAATTGAGCTGGAATCTGTTTTCTTGTCATTCCACCTAGTCCTGGATCTGCCATCTGGAGTCGCTGGCATCAGCCTGTTCCCTTCCACACACGGCAGCCACTGGGATATATGAGGACAGCTCGCATGTCCCTGCAATCTGCTTGACTCCAGGCACAGCGTCCCTTGTGCCCTCACCCAGTCCTCCTGTGATTTAGCCTCCTGATACTGTACTAGCACATCACCCTCTGAATGTGCTCCAATGTGTGGTTGGCTCTGCAAAAATACAGCTCCTGGAAGAGATCTCAACACTCTAGATATGGCCTGTCCAGCACTAAGTACAATAGAACCATCCTGTAACTTCTTCTAGGGCTTCCCATGTGGCACGAATGGTAAAGAGCCCACCTGCCAATGCACGAGACATAAGACACTTGGGTTTGATCCCTGGGTCGGGAAGATACCCTGGAGGAGAGCATAGCAACCCACTCCAGCAGTCTTGCCTGGAGAATCCCATGGACAGAAAAGCCTGGCAGGCTACAGTCCTTAGGGTTTCAAAGAGTTGGACATGACTGAAGTAACTTAGCATACACATACACACCTTCTTCTGGACTCACCACATTTATTAATAATGACATTAAGTTTCCAGTGTCATTTTGACAGCCTCATCGTACTATTGGTTCAATATTATATTATCAGGAAAAAAATCAATGAATTTTCCATATTTGAAGGTTTGATATATGGAACTCTATATTGATTTCTCCTTAGTCTTATCTTGTCAGTTTCAGAATGGGCAGAATCACAAATGTGACCATATAAATCATCATCCACATCAAGAAATTTTGAGAGCAAAGGGGGTGCTATTATTGCTATTAATAACCATATTAAAGCACAGGGAGCTCAGCTCCATGCTCTGTGATGACCTAGGTGAGTGGGACTGGGTGGGGGGAGGTGGAAGGAAGGTCCAAAAAGGAGGAAATATACATATACAAACAACCGATTCACTTCATCGTACAGCAGAAACTAACAAAACAGCGTAAAGCGATTATACTCCAATAAAAAAAAAATAAACAGGGCTTCCCTGGTGGCTCAGTAGAGAGTCTGCCTGCTAATGCAGGAGAACTGGATTTGATCCCTGGTCTGGGAGGATCCCACATGCCACACAGTGGCTAGGCCTGTGCTCCACAACTATTGAGCCTGAACTCTAGAACCTGACTGCTGCAACCGCCGCAGCCTGCGTGCCCTGGAGCCTGTGTTCTGCAAAAAGAAAAGCCACTGCAATGAGAAGCCCACACTCTGCAACTAGAGAAAAACCTTCTCAGCAATGAAGACCCAGCACACCCAAAAATAAATAAATAAATGTTAACAGTAAATAAATACAATAAAAATAAATAAAATTACACTATATATGTGTGTGTAAAAATAATCATATTGAGACGGCAGGCATAACCAGGACTGTCCCAGTCAATCCTGGACACAGGCCACCTTCAGCATAGAGGTTAGGACCACAGAGTATAGGTTCAAAACCCAGTGCTCTTATTACCAGCTCTGTACTTCATATCTCAAAGTTTCTGTTTTCCCATCTTGAAAAGGGAGATAAAAGTCCTACATCATAGGGTTATCATAAGCATCAAACAAGATCATTTATGGAAAGCATTTAACCCAGAGCCTGGCTTGCAGTAAGTGCTTAGAAAATATCACCTGTTATTTTTAGCTTCTTGAGCTCTTTCTGAATTTGAGCAGCTATCCCTCTCCATATTGTGTCATCTTTAAATCTGATAAGTATGACTTCCACTGCTTTGTCTGAATTATTGCTTAAAATAACCTGTGACAGCATCTAAGACAGAATCCTGTGTCCTGTCTCTGGCGTTCTCTTTCCAAGTTCATGTTGATGCGTTGGTCTCTCTTCTTTGGATGTGCCTGTCAAACCAGCTAATGCAGTGCACTAGGGGAAAGCGAGTCCAGTATTAAGAGTTCCTGCAACAATTCAGAGGCGTAACGGCCATTCAAGTTTCTTTTCCTCTCGCATAACCATTGGTGGAGATCCCACTTGGGCAGAAAGCCATCCTCCCACTGTCACTCAAGGACCCAGGCTGAGGGCTGTTCCTCCATCTTTAACACGTGGCTTCAGTTGCTCTGCTGGTCACCAATCCAGCCAACAGGAAGGGGAAGAATTTGAAGGAAGGAGAGAGATTATGGGGGCCAGGCCCAGAAGTGGCAAACGTCACTTCTGCTCATGTGCCAGTGGGGAGAACACAGACACAGTGGGCACCTGCCTGCACGTGCATGTACGTGTGCTCAGTCATGTCTGACTCTTTGCAACCCCAAGGACTGTAGCCCACAAGGCTCCGCTGTCCATGGAATTTTGCAGGCAAGAATACTGGAGGGCTGCCATTTCCTTCTCCAGAGGATGTTTCCAACCCAAGGATCAGATTGAACCTGTGTCTCCTGCATTAGCAGGCAGATTCTTAACAACTAGCACCACCTGGGAGCCCACTTGCCTGCGTGGAGGGTGGGAAATGCCATACAACTGAGCAGACAGGGGCCCCTCCACTACTCTTACTACAAAGAGGGGAGATGGGAACTTGGTGGACAGCTAGGCATTTTTACCTCAACCATGTCCCTAATGCATTATCATCCAGCCCACATTTTCTGTTTTGTCCTTGGGGAGATAAAGTCAGACTCTCTCAAAGGCCTTAAGAAATCAAAGGCCTCCAGCATTCTTCTTTGCCACTGGCCTGGTAAGCTATCAAAAGAGGAAATCATTTCCAGGGCCTTATAATAAGATAGCATACAGGTAGCCTATATAGTATCTGAAAAATGGTTTCACATTTTAGGCAAGGAAATTTATCTAATTTTTCCATTAATCTGTGTGGGGAAGAAACAATAAAAGTGAATGCAGGAACACAGAGGAGTTCAAAAAAGTCAAATGAAATTCTGAGACTAAGAATTTTATGGAACAGTCAAGCAAAAAAGGAATTCTACATAAAAGTTAAAGTAATGGAATAGATTGTTCAACATTTCTCTCTGAGCAGTTCTGAGCTCCTTGAAATAGATTGCAGAAACCAGATTTCTGAAGCAAGTAACATAAACATTATGTTCAGCTCTGAAACTCCAGCCTGGAGCTATTAAAGTCAAGCACTGTGGATAAGGAACCTCCTCTGAGATAACTCAGTTGTTCATTCAACAAACATGCGTACAGAAGCCACTTGGTTCTAGGTACTATGCTGAGAATAAAGAAAGAAACAAGCAGTAGTCTCTGCTCTTCAAGATGTTTTAAGACTAAAAGGTCAAAATTCCTAGTTGCAAAACATCAGGAACCAACTCTGACTACTTTAAGCAGAAAATGAATTTACTTACTGAAGAATATTAGTTAGATCACAAAATCTCTGGGGATCTACATTCCAGAACAGTTTGTGGAACTGCCTAGAGGAGGTGCCACGGGCCCCCCTGTTGGCACGGGCCCCCCTGTTGGCTGAGCCGGTGACATTGCTGGTGCATGACCTCAGCGCCCTCTCTCCAGGATCTTCAGCCACTCCCTCTGAGACTGCATTACATACAGGCTACCTTTGTCAAAATGTATTCCGTCTGGCGCTTGATGCTTTACAGCACTAGCTTCTGATTCACGGTCCCGGATGGGCATGCGTGCTTGGTGGCCCAGGTCACATGCTGTGCCATAGCCGCAAGGGAGGCTGACAAAGTGAGTATGTGCCTTCACGACGGGATGTGGGGATTCATAAAGCAGTGAATTCCTCAAACAAAGGAAAAGTGTGAAACGTCTTGGGTGGAAAAAAAAATTCATGTTGATGTTTGGCAGAAACCAACATAATTCTGTAACGCAATTCTTCAATTTTAAAAAAAGTTTTTTTTTAATAAAAAAATTGATAAATGTCCATAATGAGGTGAAAAAGATACACATAAATGCATAAAGTGGAGTGTTTTAATGGATGGACCTAGAGGTTGTCATACTGACTGAAGTAAGTCAGACAGAGAAAGGCAAATATCATATGATATCACTTATATGTGGAATCCAAAACCATCGTTTTGGATTTATTTACAAAACAGAATTTATTCATTTATTTACAAATGAATTTATTTACAAAACAGAAATATAGTCACAGATACAGAGAACAAACTTATGGTTACCAAGAGGGAAAGAGTGGAGGAAGGTTAAATTGGGAGATTGTAATTGACATATACACTTTACTATATATAAAAAAGATTACTAATAAGGACCTACTGTACAGTGTGGGGAACGCTTCTCAGTGCTCTATAACGGCCTATATGGGAAAAGAATCTAAAAAAGAGTGGATAGGACTTCCCTGGTGGTGCAGTGGACAAGAATCTGCCTGCCAATACAAGGGACATGGGTCTGATCCCTGGTCCAGGAATATCCCAAATGGTGTGGGAACAACTGAGCTCTTGCCAAAACAAGAGAAGCTACCACAATGAGAAGCCCGCACACTGTGATGAAGAGAGTAGCTCTCACTTGCTGCAACTAGAGAAAGCCTGGGCAACAAAGACCCAGTGTAGCCAAATATAAACAGATAAATAAAATAATTCTTTTTTTAAAAGGGTGGATACATGTGTATGTATAACTGAATCACTTTGCTGCACACCAAAACTAATACAGCACTGTAAATCAACTATATGCCAGTAAAAACTTTTTTTAAATGGAATGTCTTATAAACTTTATGAACAAAGAGTTGCAGAACCACAGAGGACAGAAAAGTCAAATCTTTCCCAGCCAAGTCAGCAAAATCTTCACCAAGGCAATCTCCAGCTCTCCCATCCATCTGACACATTATCATTCTGCTCACATCTTCTGTCTTATCCTCCGGGTTGTAAAGGATGAGTAAGAGCTTTCTGGGAAAAGATTCTGAGGAGAGCCAGGGTGGGCACCTAGAGAAAAGGTGTGTAAAAAGGCATGGAGGTAGAAGGCTTGGTATGTCTGCTGAGAGTTCCTTGTAGGGAGGTGAAGGCTGTGTATCAGCGGCAAGGGGTAGGTGGGCTATAAGATTAGGATTGGGACAATGAAAAGCCTTGTTGGCAGGTAAGGAATATGAATTTTATTTTTAAGAAAAAGGACTCATTGAGTGTCATGTAAGGATGGGAGTTGATGAAACCTGCTTGTTTTTAAGAAGTAAACTGGTGCAACATAGAGGGTAGATAGGGTAGGACCGAAAAATAAGGATGAAGAAAGAGAGCATATCTTTTGCTGATCTCTGCAAAAGCTAAGTGAAAATGATGCAGAATCAAGGCAGTGGCCTCAGGAATGGGGGGAAAGCTGGAAAATGCTTCCTATGTTGATATGTTCAATGGGAAACCAGACTGTGGGTCTGGAGATTCCAGTGTGGGACTCCTATTAGCATTTACATGGCTGTTGATATAATAAGAGAGGGTACGGCGGGCAGGGGGCGGGGGTGGGTGAACAGAAGGTGACTGGAAACATCGTTTAATCATTAGAATCCTCAAGCCAGGTTTCCCAATCCTAGCACCAAGCTGCAGGCAGAGTGTGCCCAGGGCATAAGGCACCACACGGGGTGTCGGTAACAAGAGGGAGATCTTGAGCTCCGCTTCCCGGAGGTCATGGTCTAGTAGAAAAGCCTAGAGGGTACTTAGGGTTTTGGCTACCCAGTATCAGTCTCCTCCTCTAATTGCATTGGTGCCTGATTTCTTTGGGGGAATTATCTCACCCGTTGTGTATAGTTTTGTGTCAATCAAGGTGCCCTGTCCAACCCTGGGCTAAAAGGTAGGCATAGGCCCCAAGGACAATCAGACACTCTTCAAGGACTTTGTATGTTGAGCCAAGTGAAGCAAGGCTGAAAGAAAGGTTTGGAGCTGGTTCAACCAGGCAACTTCTCCCTCAGGCGACTTGTCCATCAGTCCCTGCTCCATGGAATCCTGAGCTGTACTTGCTTGGTCCTCTGCAAGCCTGCCTTTCCAGCTTTCCTTTCAATCCTGTGAACTCAGTGAGACTCTTCAGCTGAATTTCTCTTCTGTTTAGAAGTTGAAATCTGTGGCTTGCAATCAAAGAACTGCAACCAACTCAGAGTGACAAACACTCATAGGAACTCTAGGTAGGAATTCTTACAAACCAATCTCTGAACAGAGGCAAAGTGATTACAAAAAGGAACAGGGCTCTCATGTGATCAGGGCTGGGACTAGGAGGCTTAGATTCTAGCTCATTGCATCTTCACTTGTCAGAAGACCTTGGATAGATCCTTTTGCCTTTCTGAGCTTAATGCTTTCATCTGCAAATTGCAGTAGTGGGCTGGATGATATAACTCAGTCTCTGGTGGCATGTAAACTGATCCTCAAGAGAGGGGGGCTTGATTCATAGTGTTTGATGATTTCTATGGTATAAATACTCCCCTCATGGGTGATTTCAAACTCCCAATGTTTTAACAACCAGCTTACAAATATCCTGAAAATTTTGCTCTTGCCATCAGGTACAGGCTGGCTCTGGCACAACACTATTGCTGTCAGCCTTCTAGAGATGGCTTCTGGTCTGTGCCCCTCTAAATTGGGAAGCTAGAAGAATAAGTATTTGGCTCTTGTTGGAAATGAAGAGTATGGGGCAACATTTAAGAATCACACAGGAAACTTATTACAATGTGAGTGACACTCTGAATTATCTTGGGGAGGCTCTCAGAAACCTGCACATGCTCCCTAGTGATTTTTATGCCAGAGGTATGAGAGACACAGGCTTGGAAAGTGGAAGGGAATATGAAGAAGGAACAGGGTACCAGTGGTGGTAGGAAATGGAGAGGCAAGGGGAGAGAGGAAGATTGCAGAGGAAATGGGTAACCCAGACTACAAGCACCACTGAGGGAGGAAAAGAGGGGAAGGAGGTAGGAAATATTCTCCACTAAACATCTAGACGTGGAATGCCCTGCAGAACGCCAGATATCAGAGGACTTGGACTAAGATTTGATGATGATAGTGATGGTGGTGAGACTGCTGCTGGTGGTGATGGAGGCCAGTAGGCTTTGTTCACCAGCCTGACATCGCTGGTAGGAAGCAGAGCCATCTGGTGCATATTCGGCACATTACAGAATCTATTTTGCTTCCACTAGTGCTGCTCAGCCAAATTTATATCTGTCTCTGGCTGCAAAACTTGCCTGGTATTGGACTAAGCCCTGAGCTCTGAGCAGGAAGAATCTTGTGCCAGGGACGTGATCAGGTTTTTCCCAAGCCCAGGGCAAGTCTACATCTCTGAGCCTTCCTAGAATTTGAGTCCTTGTTCCAGAGGGTGGGAACCCAGGAATGTCTCTAAATAAATGATTGAAAGCTCTGAAGGAATTTGTGCTCGCAGAGCCAACCCTCTGTCTCCTCCCACAGGAGAGGGCAGCTTTGGCCCCAACCTGACTGCTTTTTTCATACCCTTGGTCCTGCTAGTCTATGGCTTCTGGGGGCAGGGACGGGGTTTTTGTTCATCTTTTCAGGCCACAGCCTGTTCCGTGACTGTATCTGCTGGGTGCATGGAAGGAAGATGCAGGCAGGTGATGGCTACATACCACTAGGGCAGATACAGATGGAACAAAAGTCATAGAAAAATGGCAGTGGGTGGCTGAAGACTTGGGGTCCAAACACTCTGAAATGCACCCTTCTAGAGGAGGAAAATGAGTCTGTTAGTGAATTAACAATACACTTTTAAAAAACTGACTTATGCTCCTGTCATGATCACCCCCAACAAACCAAACAGAGGAAAACAAGACAACCTGTGGGACAGTTGGGGGCGGGGAGGTTTGGACTGATAGGTAAGGCTCGGGGACCCATGGAGCATTTGTCTCTGTAGTCTTTCAACTTATTTCTCCCCTGGCTGTTCCAAGGCACACATGCAGTAATTTCTCTTCCCAGGGCTGAAACACAGGACATCGCTAAGCCTCCTCTGGACCCTGAAATAATGCTTCGAGTTTGACACATCTCACTTTCCCCACTTACAATTCCTCATCAGAAATTCTTCGTTCCACCCTGACATCTGAGACACCACACTCAGCCCTTCAGCCCTGCTTGCTTTGCGTTCCCACAGCTCAGCTCAGACAGATGAAATGCTGGATAAAACCTCTCAGTGCATGGGGCAGGGACCTTGTCTTTGTGTCTCATAAAATGCCGTGTACACCTGCAGTGCTTTGTAAATAATAAATGGCCATAATAAAGAAGCTGCCTCTTTGGGGTCAGAGACACATGTTTGCAGAAAAACAGCCCCCTCCTGTTTCCCAGATCTGGCTGGTGTGGCTGTCGCCTGAGCCTGAAAACACACGGCACGGAGCTTTCCAAAGAACCATGTAACCCGAAAACTTAGGGTTCTAAATAGAATAAAAGGCACAATGCCAGGATTTCTTGGCCAAGGGAGGTCAGGGAACAGCTTGCTGACATACTATGCACTTGAACAATAAAAGCACCATGGAAATGCAAGATGTCATTATTATTACTTTAAGTTTTATTATGGCCTTTACAAATTACAATGGCACAGGCCTTTTTAGCCAAGTACATAATAGTAATACTTTACTATTGAAAGAGAATGATTGGTAAACATCAGGTATTATTTTTATAATAATGACTTACCAATTCAGTATAGGGCAGAAGGGACGCCTCTTGCCAAATGGGTGAACAAGCTAAAATGGACAAAGAGGGTCTCCTTAAGGGAATTATGGGAAAGACAGCAACACAGTTCCCATATGGTCACTCACTACGATGACCTGATGCCACGGACACTGGGAACAGGTAGAGGGAAACACTGATAGATCCGCGGGTCTCTCATTACAACTAAGAAATGACAGTTCATCTTTTTGAAAATGTGCAGCTAAAATCTCCCCACCTTGTTCCCTGTTCCAGGCATCATCAGGGCAAGAAAAGCTCTCCCATGATGTGCTCATTTATTAGCTATTTTGGCTGCAGAAACTTAGAGCACTTCATAATAATAGCAGCCATTATTTTCTGCACACGTGCTCTGAGCCAGGCACTGTGTACTCCCTCATTTAATCCTTTCCACTTACCCGATGGTCCCAACACGTCATGGTAAATAGAAGGGAGAAAAGTGGAAGCAGTGACATTTTATTTTCCTGGGCTCCAAAATCACTGCAGTCAGTAACTGCAGCCATGAAATTCAAAGACACTTGCTCCTTGGAAGGAAAGCTATGACAAGCCTAGACAGTGTATTAAAAAACAGAAACATCATTTTGCTGACAAAGGTCTGTATAGTCAAAGCTAAGGGTTTTCCAGTAGTCACATACGGATGTGAGAGTTGGACCATAAGGAAGACTGAGTGCTAAAGAATTGATACTTTAGAATTGTGGTGCTGACAAAGACTTTTGAGAGTCCCTTGGATTGCAAGGAGATCAAACCAGTCAATCCTAAAGGAAATCAACTCTAAATATTCATTGGAGGGCAGGTGCTGAAGCTGAAACTCTAGTACTTTGGCCACCTGATGTGAAGAACTGACTCATTGGAGAAGACCCTGATGCTGGGAAAGACTGAAGGCAAAGGAGAAGGGGGCAGCAGAGAATGAGATGGTTAGAAAGCATTGCCAACTCAATGTACATGATTTGAGCAAACTTGGGGAGATAGTGGAGGACAAAGGAGCCTGGCATGCTACAATCCATGGGGTCACAGAGTCAGGTATGACTAAGAGCACTAAACAACCTACCCTATGAAGTAAATCCTGTTTTTCTCCATTTTACAGGATAAATAATCCTGTTGTTATTACAGGGTAATAATCCTGTTATGATCCTTAAGGCTCAGGGTCTAGGACCCAGTAGAGTTAGGATTCAAATAGTCTTAAATGTGAACCCAGAGCTCAAGATCTCACCCACTATGACCTACCACCTCCACTGCCATTTGGAAAATTTTTAATGGTTGAAATAATTTACTCAACATAAGTGGCTCAACCTTGACACCTCTAGTTGAGAGGGAATACTTCTCAGTCATCCAAACTAACGGGAAGGATAGAGCAGGGGCATGGGTAATCCCAATGCACAGATCCTCAGGAAATCATTTAGTCTGGGCTCCAGACTGCCCAGCTGGGATAGTTCACAGCAGATGGCTCTCTGAATGATATTTTTCCAAGGCAGATATTATAAGTAGCCCATGGTTTCTGAGATACTCTGGCTAAGTGGGAAAGGGGAGTAACTGAAGAAAGGATGGGGATGGAGGGACTGCTGAGGCATGAAAATGTGACTAGTTAATCCGTAAGGCTGATCATCAAAGTTGATTAGATTTGCTCTTTCCATTAATTAGCAGAGCTATACGGTTATGGCTCCTTTATACCTCTGAGACTTTAAAAAATGTTTTATCTTGAAATGAGGGAAGTGGAGGGAAATTAGAAAGGTGGATGCTTCAAGGTTCTTATCATCTCAGTGTGACCATCCGTCCTAGACTCAATTGATTCCAGATTGTGAGTCCATGAGCCATATTAACGAGAAAGGAGGGAGACGGCCTCCATGCAAGGCTTGCTCTGGACTAAAGTTATTGCCTCACAAACAACTCACTAATTTCCAATTAATCCTCTGATCCATCCCAGACCCCTGGCTGGAACATGCTGTGCCCCTTTCCCACCCTCCTTGCAAGAAGGGAGCAAGATGAAACACAGACTGGGCAGTGCACATGGCTTGCACTCCATGGGTGTCACAGAACCACATTGCCTTTAAAATCTCGAAGACGGAGGGCTGGCTGGGAGGATTTATGGCGGGAGAAGGGGTGTGTGCATGTGTGCAAGGGCGGGTGGCGGTGGTGGGGTGTGTGTATGTGCACGTGCGCTGCAGTGCGTGTGTAATGTCACGTGTGCCGTGTCAGTCAAGGGCGTGGTGTGGTGGGTGTGACATCGTATGAGCATTGAGGGGGACAGATACAGTGGTGGTGATGGTGGTATGTGCATACGAATGTGTGTGCATGAAGACAGAGTGACGCCGTCTGCAACAAAATAAACTGCTTGAAAAGGGAGTTTTTCCATTCCCTAGAAATTTGCCAGGATAACTTCTTTTTGGGCCAAAACATCTGTTCAGAGGGTCTCTGGTGCTCAGAATAAAAAAGGACAAGCTGGATTCCAACCAAATAAAATAAGTGCTAAAGATATTTTGGGGAGAAGCATTTTTAAAAAAAGAAAACCCAGTGCTAACAATACAGTGGTTTCAGTTTCCTTCCACTGGGTGACAAAAAATGTTTAATTTTAAAACAAGTCGAGTCTCCGTCACTACACTCCGTCACTACCAAGGGAAATGAGACAAGCTCGCCCCCCTCTTTGTAGATTAATCTCTGCTCCTGTGACGGCTCCTGTTTGCCAGGTCACGGATGGGATGAAATTCTCTCTTTGTGGAATATTAAAAAGAACTCTGGGTCTCCTAGGATTTGGAATGAATCTTGCAGAAACCCATCAAGTCACTCTGATATGGAGGTGCCATCTAGGGGCAGGAAGGGGCTAGAGGACTGTGTCCTGCATGTTAACTCCTAGAGTTGGGGCACTCTTCCAGGGATCAGCCCAAATCACTCCAGCACCTTCAAAAGTATTTCCACTTAGGCTTTTCATCAAGCCGAACTCCCCTGCAGAAAGGCATTCCAGAGTAATGCAAATGAAGTAAACAGGAAAAAACGGTTGGCTTCATATCCATCAAGGAAATGCAAATTAAAACAATAAATCAATACAGACTTAGCAAAGGTTTTAAAAATGATCACACCAGGGCACTTTCCTATGTTGTTGGAAGAAATGTAAATTAGTGTAACCTTTCTGGAAGTTTGTCAATACATATCAAGAGCCTTAAAATGTTCCTGTCCTTTGATGCAATCATTCCATTGCTGAGTCTAAAGAACTCAACAGAGCATAAAGATTTTTCTGTAAAGATGTCCATTGCGGTGTTAGTTGTAAGTGTGAAAAATTGGTGTTAACTTTAATGTCCAGAATAAGGAGGTTTTAAGATAAATGGTGGAACAAGTACATAATGGTATGCTGCATATACATTAAATATCATATTTTTTGGACACTACTTAATGACATGAAAAAATAGTGAAATAAAATGTGAAGTGGAAAAAGCTGCATACAAAAAGTATATATATATAACCCATTTTCATAGAGAAGGGGGCTAAAAGGATATACATTAAACTGTTAATAGCTCTTTTCTTTAAGGAAAGATTATATGTAATTTTTTTCTCTCTGCTATTTGAACTTTCATAATTTTCTATATTGAGGTGATATATTATTATAATAAAAACAGTATATGAGATTAGAAAACAAAATTATTATGAACAACAATCACAGAGACAGTAGAGGAATTCCTTTCCATTTGAGGGATGGGCACTCATCACTGCCAGACCCTGTGCTGTGTCATATCAGTTGATCTGCTTAACAGACTTGGAATGGCTATCTCTTCTTATACTTCCAACACCACCTCTCACTTTCAGCCCATGGCTTTGCTTCCCATGTTAGCCAGTTATTGGGCTTCCCTGGTGGCTCAGGGTATAAAGAATCAGCCTGCAATGCGAGAAACCTGGGTTCAATCCCTGGGTCAGGAAGATCAGCCCATGGACTTGCTTCCCATTTTAGCCAGGGAAACCTGTGAAAATGCAAGTCAGGTCATGTTAGGGTGAAAGCCAGGTCCCTTCACCTGCCTATTGTTTAGTCACTAAGTTATGTCCTACTCTTTTGCAACCCATGGACTGTATATGTATATATGTACATATTTATGATTGTTTTAAGTTGCTGATCTCTTAATTTCAAATGCATTTTAATAATCCTACATTTGCAGAACTGAGCTATTTAAAACCCTAAAAGATGATGCTGTTAAAGTGCTACACTTAATATGCTATTAAATTTGGAAAACTCAGCAGTGGCCTCAGGACTGAAAATGGTCAGTTTTCATCCCAGTCCCAAAGAAGAGCAAGCCAAAGAATGTTCAAATTATCACACAGTTGTGCTCATTTCAAATGCTAGTAAGTTTATGCTCAAAATCCTTCAAGCTACGCTTTAGCCTCTTGATGAAAGTGAAAGAGGAGAGTGAAAAAGTTGGCTTAAAACTGAACATTCAGAAAACTAAGATCATGGCCTCTGGTCGCATCACTTCATGGCAAATAGATGGGGAAACAATGGAAACAGCGACAGACTTTATCATTTTGGGCTCCAAAATCACTGAAGATGGTGACTGTAGCCATGAAATTAAAAGATGCTTGCTCCTTGCAAGAAAAGTTATGACCAACTTAGACAGCATATTAAAAAGCAGAGACATTACTTTGCCAACAAAGGTCTGTCTTGTCAAAGCTTTGGTTTTTCCAGTAGTCATGTATGGATGTGAGAGTTGGGGTAAAAAGAAAGCTGAGCGCCAAAGAATTGATGCTTTTGAAGTGTGGTATTGGAGAAGATTCTTTAGAGTCCCTTGGACTGCAAGGAGAGCAAACCAGTCAATCCTAAAGGAAATCAGTCCTGAATAGGCATTGGAAGGACTTACGCTGAAGCTGAAACTCCAATACTTTGGGCACCTGATGCAAAGGACTGACTCATTTGAAAAGACCCTGATGCTGGGAAAGATTGAGGGCAAGAGGAGAAGGGGACGACAGAGGATGAGATGGTTGGTTGGCATCACCGACTCAATGGACATGAGTTTGAGTAAATTCCAGGAGTTGGTGATAGACAGGGAAGCCTGGCATGCTGCAGTCCACAGGGTCACAAAGAGTCGGACACGACTGAGAGACTGAACTGAACTGAACTGAACTGAGGCTTTAGCAGTACATGAACAGAGAACTTTCAGATGTACCAGCTGGGTTTTGAAGAGGCAGAGGAACCAGAGATCAAACTGCCAACATTTGTTGGATCATGGAGAAAGCAAGGGAGTTCCAGAAAACCATCTAGTTATGCTTCTTTGACTATGCTAAAGCTTTTAACTCTGAATCACAACAAACTGGAAAATTCTTAAACAGGCGGGTGTACCAGACCACCTTACTGTTTCTTGAGAAACCTATATGCAGGTCAAGAAGCAACAATTAGAACCAGACATGGAACAACAGACTGGTTCCAAATTGAGAAAGGAGTACGTCAAGGCTGTATATTGTCACCCTGCTTATTTAACTTATATGCAGAGTACATCATGCAAAATGCTGGGCTGGATGAAGCACAAGCTGGAATCAAAATTGTCTGGAGAAATAACAGCCTCAGATATGCAAATGATACCATGCTAATGGCAGAAAATGAAGAGGAACTAAAGAGCCTCTCGGTGAGTGTGAAAGAGGAGAGTGAAAAAATTGGCCTGAAACTCAATATTCAAAAAACTAAGATCATGGCATGTGGTCCCATCACTTCATGGCAAACAGAAGGGGAAAAAGTGGATGCAGTGACTGATTTTATTTTCCTGGGCTCCAATATCACTGCAGACAGTGACTGCAGCCATGAAATTAAAAGATGCTTGCTCCTTGGCAGGAAAGTTATGGCAAACCTAGACAGTGTATTAAAAAACAGAGACATCACTTTGCTGACAAAGGTCTGTATAGTCGAAGCTGTGATTTTTCTAGTAGTCACATACAGATATGAGAGTTGGACCATAAAGAAGATTGAGTGCTGAAGAATGGATGCTTTCAAATTGTGGTGCTGAAGAAGACTCTTGAGAGTCCCTTGGACTGCAAGGAGATCAAACCAGTCAATCCTAAAGGAAATCAACTCTGAATATTCATTGGAAGTACTGCTGCTGAAGCTGAAACTCCAATACTTTGCCCACCTGATGTGAAGAGTTGACTCATTGGAAAAGACCCCGATTCTGGGAAAGATGGAAGGCAAGAGGAGAAGGGGGTGGCAGAGGATGAGATGGTTAAATAGCATCACTGACTCAATGGACGTGAATTTGAGCAAACTTGGGGAGATAGTGGTGGACAGAGGAGCCTGGCGTGCTGCAGCCCATGGGGCCACAAAGAGTGGTCAAGACTTAGCTACTGAACATAAGGAGAGCTCCTAATTGCTGTTTTCGATATCATGTTTTACACTGAAGTGTTTTGTGTGTCCCTTAACTGCTTATTGTGGATATAGATGACTTAACTACTTTTATCTTTTAACCTTCCTAATGGTTTTGTGTGTGATTTCATACCAGTGTTTGCCTTTATTGATGTTTTTTCATTATTTTTATGTTTCTAGTTGTGGCATTTTGTTTTCTACTTAGAGAAGTTCTTTTAACATTTCTTGTAAAGCTGGTTTTATGGTGCTAAACTCTTATTGCTTTTGCTTGTCTCTAAAGTTTTTGACCTGTTTATCAAATCTGTTCAAGAGCCTTGCTGAGTAGGATTGTTTGGGTTGTAGGTTTTTCCTTCATCACTTTAAAAATATCATGTCATTCCCTTCTGGCCTGCAGAGTTTCTGCTGAAAAAAAATCAGCTGATAGCCTTATGGGAGTTTCCCTGTACATTGGTTTTTTTTTTCCCCTTGTTGCTTTTAATATTCTCTCTTTAATTTTTGTCATTTTAGTTATAATATGTCTTGGTGTGCTCCTCTTTGGTTTATTCCTATATGGGACTCTCTGCACTTCCTGGACTTGGGTATTGGTTTCCTTTACCAGATTAGGGAAGTTTTCAGCTAATATGTCTTCAAATATGTTCTCAGATCCTTTCTCTCTCTCTATCTTCTCTGTCTGGGACCTGTTTAATGGGAATATTAGTGTACTTGATGTCTCAGAGGTCTCTTAAACCATACTCATTTCTTTTCATTCTTGCTTCTTTTTTTCCTGTTCAGCACCAGTGATTTCCACTACTTGTCTTCCAGTTCATTGATCCATCATTTAGTCTACTGTTGATTACGTCTAGTACAGGGGTTCTCAACCTCTAGGCCACCTCTTTGTCAGATCAGTGGCGGCATTAGATGAGAAGCAAAGCACACAATAAATGTAATGCAGTTGAATCATCCTGAAACCATCCCCACCTCTCCTCACCTGCCCCGGTCTATGGAAAGCTTGTCTTCCACAAAACCAGCCGCTGATGCTGATAAGGTTGGGGACCACTGTTTTGTGTATTTTTCATCTCACTTATTGTATTCTTCATCTCTATTTTCTAACTCCTTTGTTAAAAACTTCTAACTTCTCCCTCTGTGTGTCTAGTCTTCTCCCTAGTTCTTTGATCATCTTTACAATCACTACCCTGAACTGTTTCTTGAGTACATTGCCTAGCTCCACTTCATTTGGTTCTTCCTCTGAGGTTTTTTTCATCTTGTCCCTTTATCTGAAATATGTTCCTCTGTCGCCCCATTTTGCCCAAGTCGCTCTTTGTATTTTTATGTCTCTGGTAGGTTGGCTGTGTTTCCCGACCTTGGAAAAGTGGCCTTTTGTAGGAGGCATCTTACACATCCCAGCAGTGGACTTTCCTCTTGTCGCCGCAGCTCTATGCTCCATGGGTCTCCCCTGTGAGGACTGTGTGTGTCCTTCTGTTGTGGTGGGCTGACTGTGCGGGTGGTCTGGTAGACTTTATTGGCCCCTGCTCCAGTTGGTTACCAGGCTCTGCCTCATGTGGAGGCTGCTGGCCACTAGTTGGTAAGGCTGGGTCACAAGTCCACTGGCTGTGAAATCCAGAGGACCTTGGGGCTAGTATTGGCTCATGGTGGGGACAGTCAGGGTCTGGAAGACTCTGGTGCCGTTGCCCGCCCACTGGTCCTAGGGCTAATGCAGGCCTACTGGCAGTCACAGCCAGCCTGGAGTCTGGTTGTAGGGTCCAGGGGTCCCGGAGCTGGTGTCAGATCACTGGTGGCAGGGGGCCGGTTCCTGATATGGGGTGTGGGGTTCAGGGAGTTGGCCTGTTAGTGGGCAGAGACAGAGCCCAGCTTGTCCCAGGGCAGGGTCTGGCCTGCTAGTAAGCAACTTGGGACTTGCAAGCTATGGGATTATGGTTTCCATGGGTCTAGTGTCTGCCCCCTGGTGGGTGAGGCTGCTTTAGAAACCAGAGCAGGCTTCCTGGAAGGCAGAGAGCATGATGGGTGGTGCGTGCAGGGAATTCTGGGGCTGGTGCCTAGCCACTGGTGTGTGGAGCTGGGTCCTGAGTCCTTTGGTGGGCAAGGCTGTGCCTAGGGCCATGTCCAGAGACAACTGTGGGCTCAGGAGGACTTAAGGCAGCTGTGCCCCCACCCCGTTAGTTGCTTGACCCAGTGGATCCTAGTGCTGTTGCCTAGAGGCTACAGGGTGGGGCCAGGCCGGGGTGCTAATGAGTACGCTGCATCAGTGTCTGCATGATAGAAGGAGCTCCCAAGAGTGGCTGTCCCCAGTGACTGAGTGCCCAGGGTGAGCTGCAGTTGCCTCCTGCCTCTCCAGAGACTCTCCAAGATCAGCAACTGGGTCTGACAGAAGTTCTTTTCAAATTGCTGCTTTTGCCCAGGGTCCTGGAACATGTGAGATTTTGTGTGGGCCCTTTAAGTGTGGAGTCTGGAGTTCTCACCACCCTCTGGTTCTCCCCAAAGTAAGCCCCACTGGCTTCCAAAGCCAAACATTCTTGGGGCTCATCTTGGTGCAGGGCCCCAGGCTGGGAAGTCCAATGTGAGACTCAGACCTCTCACTCTGGGGGAGAACCTCTGCAACTATAATTATTCTCCCCTTTATAGGTGGCCTACCTAAGCGTATGACACTTACCAGTATCGCGGGTCCACCACTCCCCACTGTGGTTCCTTCTTTCTATCTCTAGTTGTAGCAGATCTTTTCTGGCAAATTCTGGTCTTTTTCACTGATGGCTGTTTTTACAAATAGTTGTGGTTTTGGTACCTCCATGAGAGGAAGTGAGCTTTGGGTCTTTCTATCCAGCCATGTTGGCCAGTCCCCAGGACAGAGTCTTTTGTCCATCTTGTTCCCTGTTGCGCCTGGCATATGCCGGGGGCTCAGTGAACATTTGCTGTGTTGAATAAATGAATGAATGAATTCGTAGTAATTGAAAAGAACTTAACACCCTACTCGGTGCTTTAAAAATATGCTACTAACAATAGGAACAGAAAGGGAATTGGCCATGAGTATTTCTCTTCTGTCCCCATTTAAACCTCTGATGAGACTGCATGTTGTGTTATTATTCCGCAAGCAACAGCTTTCCAGTGATTAACAATGTGCTAAATACTTCTGCTGTTTGTTTCCATCATTTTTCCCCTAATGGGTAAGGGGATTTGCTTGCTGATTACCCACACTCTAATCACCATCAGGAGGCTGGTTTTCCCCACGGCATTTGGCTTCTATTTCTTTTCTTGGCTTCAACCAGTCACTTGGTCATTTGATAAAAACCTTGAGCACCTACTATGTCCTGTGTGCAGGATTCTCTCTCTAAATTAATAAGCCCTTTGTGCACCACAAAATACAGATCAAATACTTGCACCACAATCCTAGTTATCCCCACTCTGAGGAATTTTTGTGCCCAGTGTCCCCAGCGATGTCTTATCTCTGCCAGGAGGTCCTTGACCCAGTGTGGGGTGAGGTAGTTATTCCCACTCTTCTGTAGAATTCTGTTTCAGTGTCAAAAACTCTGGGCTCTCTTCACCTACTATTGGGTTTTATTTCTATTGATTGAGGCTAGTGGTGGTATTTCCTATACACTTGGATTCCTTAATACCTTACAATAAATGAAGCTGCCTGGTCCACAGACCAAAATACAGATGTCACTGGAAAGAGCTTTGTTCTTACAGTCAAAAGACCCGGTCTCACACTTGGTTCTGCCACCTGTTGTCTGTGCCTCCCTGAGAAGTTGCTCTAGCTTTCAAAGTCTGTCCGGTAGAAATAGGAAGGCTGCCTGGCACCTGTGTGGAGGCTGCAGGGAGGATCCACTGGTAGACTGAAGGGACTCATGGATGGATGCGAGGACAAGTATTAGTGAAGTCACATGACCTTTCTGCCTCTCCATCCTCACCTACATAGATGACTCATCTGATCCCCCTTTGGACTTGTCTCTTAGCTGAGGTTCTGTGGAGGGGGGTTTTCTGTCTACAACTCTTTATTTTCCAAATTCATTAAACATGTGCCGAGGTTAAATTTACTATTACGCTGTGACTTTCTGTAGGGCAGGGACAGAGCCTCCTTAGTCCCATTTTTTGCCCAGATAAGGACCTGCAATAAGTCCCGGCCCCATAGCACACCTCTTCAAAGGTGCCCTGGAGGCAAGGGCTCAGGGAAGCCCCCGCCTGACTGAGCATAGACTTCCAACAGAAGACAGGAGAGTCCCCTTCCTCTCGGGTCACAGTCACAGAAATCTTCTCTTCTGCTTCTGCAAGTAGGCTCACTTCCTCACTAAACATTTTGGCCAGCTGCTTTCAATCCTAATATTTTGGCAGCCAAACAGCATGCTGTTCTGCAAGAGTTGGGAAACGCTAATGATCCGATATTAACAGCCTCTCAGCTCGCCCATGTTCCCGCTCAGAACCCAAGGGTGATAACTCGGACACAGCGTCTCCAGGCCTCTTTCCTGGGCCTCGTGCTTTAAAGCCCCTCCCCCACATCACAAGCACACAGAAACTATATTTATGAAGGAAGGCTTGGGTATCTCTCTTGTTAGGGATCTGCTGCTAGATTCTGCTACAGCGTGACCCATAACCTCAAATACCCTCATTGGAAATGACACCACTCAGGCCTCAGGACAGTGCTTCTCTGTATCTCTTTTCTATGTCCTTGAAACAAAAGATTATTATGTCTGAATGTCAAGATCTGTGGATTGTGTTGCTTCTGATGTTGGAGATGGACATTATTTCAGAATGTATGCTAGCTGGGGAATGGGGGGGGGTGATTGATTGGCAGAAGCACTAGAATCAAAGAAAAGACAAATTAATTAAAATGTCAAAGCCTTCCTCTCACACAGCAAGAATGCAATAGATGCTTGCATAATGCAATCTGTGTTGTATGTCCGTTTTCTCGCTTCTCCATGTTCCAATTTGTGATTCTGGAGTGACTGATAATTAGTGTAGTACTCCCAACAGTTGCACATGGCAGTTAAGGGACATTTTGCAATATTAAACATTCGTGTTACTCTCATGCTCTGTGTGTATGTGTGCGTGTGTGTAGGTGTGCGTGTGTGTATAACCAGGGTTTCTCAACCTCGTTTGTTGCATCATGTGCATTGCAGGATGTTTTGCAGCATCCCTGGCCTCTATCCACTAGAAACCAGTAGCAAGTTATGTAGCCAGAGATGTCTCCAGACATTACCAAAGGCTCTCGCAGAGCAAAATCAGCCCCAGTTGAGAGCCATAGATATATATATATATAACGTACATAAAAAGTGATATTGTTTTTACACCGGCTACTACAGTTCAGTTCACTCGCTCAGTCGTGTCCGACTCTTTACACCCCATGAACCACAGCACGCCAGGCCTCCCTGTCCATCACCAACTCCCAGAGTTCACCCAGACTCATATCCATTGAGTCCGTGATGCCATCCAACCATCTCATCCTCTGTCATCCCCTTTTGTCCTGCCCTCAATCTTTCACAACATCAAGGTCTTTTCCAATGAGTCAGCTCTTCCCATCAAGTAACCAAAATATTGGAGTTTCAGCTTCAACATCAGTCCTTCCAATGAACACCCAGGACTGATTTCCTTTAGGATGGACTGGGTGGATTTCCTTGCAGTCCAAGGGACTCTCAAGTATCTTCTCCAACACCACAGTTCAAAAGCATCAATTCTGTGCTCAGCTTTCTTTATAATCCAACTCTCACATCCCTACATGACTAGTGGAAAAACCATAGCCTTCACTAGACAGACCTTTGTTGACAAAGTAATGTCTCTGTTTTTTAATATACTGTCTATGTTGGTCATAACTTTCCTTCCAAGGAGTAAGCATCTTTTAATTTCATGCTGCAATTACCATCTGCAGTGATTGTGGAGCTCAAAAAAATAAAGTTAGCAACTGTTCCCATTGTTTCCCCATTTCTCATGAAGTGATGGGACCAGATGCCATGATCGTAGTTTTCTGAATGCTGAGCTTTAAGCCAACTTTTTCACTCTCCTCTTTCACTTTCATCAAGAGGCTCTTTAGTTCTTCTTCACTTTCTGCCATAAAGGTGGTGTCATCTGCATATCTGAGGTTATTGATATTTCTCCTGGCAATCTTGATTCCAGCCTGTGCTTCATCCAGCCCAGCATTTCTCATGATGTACTCTGCATATAAGTTAAATAAGCAGGGTTACACTATACAGCCTTGACATACTCCTTTTCCTATTTGGAACCAGTCAGTTGTTCCATGTCCATTTCTCACTGTTGCTTCCTGACCTGCATACAGGTTTCTCAAGAGGCAGGTCAGGTGGTCTGGTATTCCCATCTCTTTCAGAATTTTCCACAGTTTATTGTGATCCACACAGTCAAAGGCTTTGGCATAGTCAATAAAGCAGAAATAGATGTTTTTCTGGAACTCTCTTGCTTTTTCCATGATCCAGTGGATGTTGGCAATTTGATCTCTGGTTCCTCTGTCTTTTCTAAAACCAGCTTGAACATCTGGAAGTTCACGGTTCACGTGTTGCTGAAACCTGACTTAGAGAATTTTGAGCATTACTTTACCAGCATGTGAGAGGAGTGCAATTGTGCGGTACTTTGAGCATTCTTTGGCGTTGCCTTTCTTTGGGATTGGAATGAAAACTGACCTTTTTCCAGGTCAGTTGTAGAATTTTAAAATCACATATTAGAATTTTAGGAATAGTTTTTTTAAGCTTAATTCAAATAACTTTGGATAATGTTTTCATATTCATTAATTATAACTTGTGTTTTACCTTTTATATAGTAAAATATAGTAAAAGAAATGTTACTTTTTGAAAACATGTATGAAACTTTCACATTCAATTAGTTTACGTGTGTGTATATATGCTTAGTCATGTCAGACTCTCTGAGGCCCCATGGACTGGAGCCCTCCAGGCTTCTCTGTCCATGGAATTTTCCAGGCAAGAATACTGGAGTGGGTTTCCATTTCCTCTTCCAAGGGATCTTTCTAACCCAGGAATTGAACCCATGTCCCTTGTGTCTCCTGCATTGGCAGGTGGATTCTTTACCACTAGCACCCCTTGGGAAGCCTCAGCTTATGTTTAGTGTGATCTATACTTTATGATGGAAATATGCTGAGACTTTGGACACTTTGAATATGACCACATTTTTAAAATCTAGATCATTACCATCATTAGGATACACTTGATGTGAATATCTTCAGTGTATAACAACACAGCCAGTGACTTTGCTGAAATAAAAACATGAAAAAATATGTTAGGGAATAAATACAGACTAATTTATTAATTATGTGTGCTTTTATTATTCATCCCAATTTTACTGGCCAAGAGGTGCACAGTAATAATTTGTCAGTCATTTTTGACATTTGGCTAAATTTTAGGATTATGAAAACTATAGCTTGGGAGGTGAGAGGGAGGTTTAAGAGAGAACGGACATGTGCCTATGGCTGATTCATGTTGATGTATGGCAAAAATCAACACAACATTGTAAAGCAATTATCCTCCAATTAAAAATAAATAAATTTTTAGGATATATATATATATATATATATATATATATAGCTTTAGGGACTTCCCTGGCAGTCCAGTGGTTAAAACTTTGCCTTCCAATATGTGGTGGGGGGGAGGGCAGGTACGATCCCTAGTTGGGGAGCAAAGGTCCCACATGCCTTGTGGCCGAAAGATCAAAACACAAAACAGAGCCATACCATAACAAATTCAATGAAGACGTTAAAAAAATCCATATCAAAAAAATCTTAAAAAAAAAACTATAGTTTTATACATATTTTTTATTTTGTTTTAAAGATATATTTGTCAGAGTAGGAGGCTAGAATAGACTTTATTGAACAGTTTTTTCATTGGTTTATAGCTTCAAAATACACAGACTTATGGCCCTTGGGGGTCCACTTATCCTTTGCCAATGGGTCTGGCACATGTGAGGAACAAGTCTGATCCTGTGCCCTTGACCTGAGGCCTCAGTTCAGGGCCTTAAATGGGACCATGTAGGTGCTAGAGCCAGGGGTAGAGTGTAGGAGGTGAGAAGAGGTTGAAGAGAGATGGGGGAGCTGGTTGATCAATCATTGGTCTGAGGCCCTGAACCAAACAAGTGAAATGGATAATTCTCTCCTGGGGGCTTCCCTGTCTCATCCCAGCTTCTAGGCTCCTCTTGCTCCACCCCAGCCCACTCTCAGTGTTCGACCTGACCCATCTCCTGCTCAACTATTCAACAAATACTTTTGCATCATCTGCTGTATTCCATGCTTGGGACTGGGCCACAGGATATAAAATAGTTCTTGCTCTTAAAAAGCTCCCCTAAAGAAGGAGAAAAACCCTCTCAACCCCACTGTTTTTTCTTCTTCCATTTTTCTTGTTCTTTCTCCATCCATGAGCCATGTTAAAGGAAATACACATTTGAGTAACTGTATTTGTTAAGCTCCAAGTTTACTTTGTCAGAGTCTTGCCTTCTACTGACCTAAATAACAATGAATTTAATTAAATTAATAGGGGCTTATTTATTTTACCTGACAGGCAGGAATCTGTCCTCAGAGGACCCCAAAATCCAGAAAAATTTGGTTCCTGGTCTTAAGGGGCTCATGCACAGTACAGAGGCAGGCAGGTGAGCAGTGAACCCTCTTAAATTGGGCTGGGGCCATGCAGAGAGTTTGCACAGAGTGGAAGGACAATAGAGAAGGGGAAAGGGGACTTTTTCTGGGGCATTCAAGTGAAGCTTCACCATGAGTGCTGAGCTGAGTTGTGCAGGGTATGTGGAAGCTTCCAGAGAGGAGCAGGAAAAGGAAGGCAGAGGAACTCCGGGCTGGTGCACAGCTGAAAAGGACAAGCATCTGAGGCGGTGACCCAGGACACGGCACATAGTAAGTGCCCTACGGCTTCCAGTGTCCTTCAGCTGTCTCCTAGCACTGTGGCAGTGTGTGTTCACCACGTGTGTGCATGCTCAGTCACGTCTGATTCTTGCCACCTCAGGGACTGTAGCCCGCCAGGCTCCTCTGTCCATGGGATTTCCCAGGCAAGAATACTGGAGTGGCTTGCCATTTTCTCCTCCAGGGGATCTTCCTGATCCAGGGACCAAACCCCAGTCTCCAGCATCTCCTGCATTGCAGGTGGATTCTTTAGCACTGAGCAACCAGGGAAATCTTTGTTCACCATAGAGCTTAAATTATTTCTAGACACGTAACACCTAGCCCCAAAGTACAATTGCTCCCGGGGTTTTCTGGCCCTAAATGCTAAGGGTGTGCCCTTCTAGAGATGGCTGCCATTGCTGCAAATAGAGGGGGAGGGCAAGAGTCCAGGCTGAGGACAAACTGGCTAATTGGTTAGTTAGCAGCATTGATTGACTCCCTGCTCTCCCAGGGTGGCAGTGGAGATCAAAGAAATGAAAAATGGTGAGTGGGGTGGAGCAGGGAGTGAGGGTTGTGGGAGGAAAGCTGTTGTTCCTGAAATTGCCAAAGAGTTAGAAGACATCACTCTTTTTAAGGAATAAACACCCTTGTTGGGGAGGAAAAACATGTCTGTGAAATGCCAAAGAAGTGACTTTAGAAGTTTTGCAAACAAAGCATCAGCAGGTAAACACAGGGAGAGAATCCCCAGGGCTAGAGGGCTGCAGAAGGGAGGGAGTGACGCACGTGGGTGAGGCTAATCCAGATGTGCTTCCCAGGCAAGATGCACATGGGCTGCCCAGAAAGAAGGCAGTGCTCACAGTAGGCAGTGCACAAGGCAAGTGAGTTAGCAAAGCATGTGAAAAGGCAGCAAGCAGATGCAGCCAGGTAGGGCAGAGAGGCCAGGCCCACAGAGAGAGGCCCACTGTGCGGAAGGGCAGAGGGTGAGGCTGAGGACATTGGCAGCGGGGCAAGGGCTGGTGAAGTGAGAACTGGAGTTGAGAGGAGGCTAAAATGCTAGCTGTAGAAATGTTGGGCTGGACACCTTTTAAGAGCCACTCCAATCCTGAGACCTCCCTTGCAGAAAGTCACACTCTTTGAAGAACCCACCTCACTCTAGCACAACACAGGCCTTAGCTCCAGGATTTAAACTAATCTCATCAACACCATTCCCCTTGGTTTACGATGGGTATGTGGTCAGGCCTGGTTAGTGAGCCCTTCTGGCAATGTGCTAGAGGGTCAGGAACTAACATGATACTGATGTGTCTGGACGTGAGATGTGGGACCACCACTGCCATCTTGCCAACAGCCTGAGCATGAAGCCAGCGCAGCGAGGGGCCGAGTAGAGAGTTCAGAGCAGAGAGCTAGAGGCTGACACCTTGCACCGGCAACCTCCCCTCCCCCAGGACTTCTTACTATGTGAAATGATAGATCCTCCTATCTATCTATCTATATCTATTTATAATTTCCCAGTCCAGTAGAGACGGGAAAGTGCTGTCCTAGAAAGAGGAACCCATCAAGGAAGCATGATATATGCAAGCATCTAGGAGTATTTCAGCATGATTAATGCATGAAGTTCAGGATGCCATGTGGCTAGAGAGGTGACCAGAGATGCAGGCAAGGGCCAAGTCTCGGGGAACTTGTACACTTTTCTGGGGAAGCTGATCTCTGGGATATTTGGGATGTACTGATAAGAGGGTTAAATTACCCTGAATAAAAAGTTGGTAAATCACAGGATTGGTGGAAGCGAAATAACCTAATAACCAGCCTAATAATAGGCTGGTTTAGGTGGGGATCCGCACTGCACAGAGATCAGAACAAGGGCTTTGGTGACAGAGGTCAAGGTTTGAATCACAGTTCTACCACTTATGAGTGATGTGCTTTGAATGAACTTCTCTGAGCCTTGGTTTTCTAGGAGATGGTGAGTCCCACTCCTCAGTGAGGTTGTAGGGTGTAAGCTAGTTCTCTCTCTGATGTCCTGTACACCTCTGCTCCACAAATGCTCACTGGGTACCTGAAAGGTGCCAGATGCCATGCCAGGGATGGGTACAATGTCATAAAGGGCCACTCTGGGGACCTCCCTGGTGGTCCAGTGGTTAAGACTTTTTGCTCCTAATGCAAGTGGCCCAGCTTCAATCCCTGGTCAGGAACTAGATCCCACATGCCATAACTAAAGAACCTATATGCTGCAATGAAAATCAAAGATCCCATGTGCTACAATTATGACCCAGTACAGCCAAATAAATAATTAAAGGGCTACTTCTGCCATCATGGCCAGCAAAGAGGCCAAGGCATGAGAAGGCCAATGTCAATGTAATATGCAAAGTGCTAAGTAGAGGCAGACACAAGTCTATGAAGAGCAGTTCTTTTAAAAAATGCAATGAACAAAAAGTCCAATGGTTGTAAAAGTTCAGTACCTTGGTGAGTCAGTTGAGAGAAGGGGGAGCCACGCCCCTCTGTCTATTTTTTCACTGTGGCATACAAGATCTTTAGTTACAGTCTGTGGGATCTAGTTTCCTGACCAGGGATCGAACTCACCACACACCAATGCTTTCTTTATCCTATGAGCCACAGTTACCACATTCCTCAGCTTTGCCAAGGGACCAGCAAGAGGGACATAGCACCCCAGACTTCCTCCAGGGCTCCTTTATTGGCCCACTGTTAGGGTCACTTCTCAGGGACAGTTTTGCAGCCTACTTCTGAGGAAGATCTGGCATCTCTCCCAGATCCTGTGGCCTCCTGTCCCCTTGGAGCCCTCATCACAAACTTCAGGAAAGCATTTCTGGGGAGCACCCTCACACCCCTGTTCAAAGAAACACCAAGCCCGTGCCTAATCAAGCGCCATCTGAAACAAATTCTTTCTTGGATGGGAATCAGGCAAGGATTAATTCTCCTTGCTCAGTCCCAAACCATAACCTTTTGGAAAGGCTTCTAGAGGCTTCTTTGAGTCATGGTTATCCCAGTTACATGGCACCCTTCATCAGACAGTCTACAAGTCTATCACACCCACAGTCATTGAAATCAGTTCATATTCTGGTATTCCAGCTTCAAAGCTGCTGCAAGCTTCAATGACTCTCTTAAGGAATCCTATGAGTCCCCTTCCCCGGCATTCAAAGCCGTTCCTCACCCCCACCCCCACCAAAACAGAGGAGGGTCATATTAAACACTGAGCCAATTTAGAATTTTTTATAGAAATATAACACATGTACAGAAAAGGGCACATACCATAATGGCACAGCTTAATAAATGGTCACAATATGACTATCCATGTGACCATGACCTAAAGTAAGAAATAAACCATTACCAATCCCCTAGAAGCCTCCCCCATGCCCTTCTTTGTCATCAACCCCACTCTCCTCCTCAAAGGTAGCATCTATCCCAACTTCTAACACTGAAGGTTTAAGCAGGGAGGAAATGCAATCATATTTGTCCTCTGGAAAGTGCTCCCTGGCATGGAAGAAGACACATTTGTAGGCAGGGAGATGAGTTTGGAGTCTGTTGCAGAGATGGTGATGGCTGGGACAAGAAAACAGGCAGGGCAAAAGTGAGTGAAGGAGGGATGAAGAGGAGAAGAAAGATAGGAGAGAGAGATGGGAATGGGAGGCTGTGAGACCAACTTCCTGCCAACTTGTCCACTCTGTTGTGTTTTTTATGGTCTGCAAATTGATTAAATGGCCTTAAAAGCTTCCTGCCCTCAACCCTGGAAGTCTTTTACTCAAATCAGTCACCCAGAAAGCTAGCCTCCCACTGGTGCTTAATTCACTCAAGGAAAGATTAGAAGATCCTGGTTACCAAGCTTTGAAAAGTTGCTCATAAAATTCAGCAGGAGCCTGCAATCCTCAGAGACTTCTATTTTTACCAAAAACACACACTGAGAAGTGGAGAATTTTCAAATGAATTAGACATGAGATTGATCTTTTTATACAAAAGAAGAGAGAAAAGTGACAGTGATGCTGAGTTGGAACTACCACCACCCCCCCTCCACCCCACCCCACCCCCACCTCCACCTCCGCTCCGATTTCCCAAAACTGCCTCTGCTCAGGGCTTAAGGCAGGCCTGAGCTCTGGTCTTGGCCCAGGTACAGACCACGGCAGGGGCTGGTGGCCAGAGATGTCCTACGGTTTCACCAAGACAATGGACCTAGTACACAACCACCCAGACAGAGCCTGCTTTCACCCAGAGAGGAACTGGTCAAAATGGTTCACTCCAGCCCTTGCTGAGTAATACAAATGACTTATACTGTGAGTGACAATTGTTGCTGAGGAGGCTTTAAACGTAACATGCTCCGGCAGAGTTGGGGTGATCCACTTAGGCACCCAGTTGGTAAGGTAAAGCCCTGATGCTTTCCAACCCTTGCTGGGATCTTCCTCAATACTGCCGAGTCAGCTACCGAACACTCTTCCTTTGGCTCAATCAACGTCTCTGTGCTTTCTGTTATGAACTTCACATGGGCTAGATCTGTGGTTGTTCAGGGTGCTCTCTGGAGCCCCATGGATTGTGTTAAGGGAGCAAAAGACCCCTGAGCAGATGATATTCTGAGCCTGCTACAAACTTCAACTAAAGCTCCACTTTTAAACTGGGCTTAGGACAACATAGTCATCCTTTCATAAAATTTTGTGAAACAGGTTTATCTCTGTCTTCTTGGCCATAGCAAGGTGACTAACAAACAAACTTGCATATGGTTTGGCAGGTAGGAAAAGATAACCCCTCAAAAGCCTGTGTCCTTCAAAGGGCTGGAAAGAGATGACAAACTCAAATGTTAATGAAGTCAGCAGAGAGCTCAAACCTGTTCTCTGTGACAACCTCCAGGAGGGGGAGGTGGGAGGCAGGGCCAAGAAGGAGAGGACGTGCGTATGTATACCTATGACTGATTCATGTTGATATATGGCAGAAGCCAACACAACATTGTAAAGCAATTATCCTTCAAATAAAAACAAACAAATTTTTTAAAATGTTAATGAAGTCAGGCAGGTAAGTCAATGAGCAAAGAGGGCAACTGGGAGATGAGAGGGAGAGGTAAGGTCTTTGACAAAATGGAGGCTGCATTCTTCTCACCTTCAGCCATGTGGAAATGCAGGCCAGAGGTTGCCAGACCATCTAATGCTTCAGGAGAAGACAGATAAGCACAATTACCTGTGAATATCCTGATTTTTCAATATTAGCACTTAATTCAATTCTTTTAAAAAAAACAGAAACATTTGTAGTCAAATTTAAGCATAGTCTGGGGGCCATGGACTTCTAGTTTAGGTCCATTGGGTGAATTAAACCAGAATACTGGAAAAAAGAGAAAGGTTTTTAAGATTTCAGAATTCAGGGGTTGAAAAGGGAAAGCATGATCAAGTAAAGCCTGGCTAGAGACATAGGAACTAGGAAGATGGGTTTCAGAGTGATAAGGCCCTGAGCCAATGCAGAATACACATCTTGAGAAGGCAGGGTCTTGCGCCAAGCCCCAGACAGGGCACCAGAGCCGGAGCCCCTGGCACTGAGGAATCTCAGGAAGACTTCCCTGCTGGGCACAGCTCTGGATTGGTGGGGCTGCCAGCAGAGCCACCTGCCTCTGCAAGAACCTAGAGGGCCTGGCACAGAGCAGTATCAGCATCAACCAGGAAGGATGGAGGCCCTCACCTATTTTCTGTGCCAGAGTTGATGCCCAATCCAGGAGCAAAGGAAAGAATCCCAGAAAATTAGGAGCTTTGGACTTCCTTGAGCCAGAGTTCATTTTGTTAAGAAAATTTAGAAATGTGTCATTTCTTTCAACCCCAAAGCTCTAGAACAGTTCTTAAACTATAAGTTATGGGCCACCCGAGGGTTTCTGAAACTATTTCAGGAGGTCCTTGAGGTCAAAACTATTTTCATAATCACACTGAGATGTCATTTACCTGAGTCAGTGTGGACAGTTGCACTGATGGAGAAAAGGGATGTTGAGGGAAGCGGCGGGCCCCTCCCTAGGAGCCACCGTGATGTTCTAGCAATCACTGTATTCTGTGCCATCACTCACGTGCGGGAAAACAATGGCCAGTCTCACTCAAGGATGTTCTTGATGAAGCAGCAAAAATCATTCATCTTGCTAACCTTGACCCTGAGTTCACGTATTTTAATATTGTGTGTGACAAACAGAAGTGTGCGTAAAAGCCAGTCTGCTATACGCCAGAGTATATGGATGAGGAAAAGTGGTTGAAGAAAAACACTGTGTAATGGGTTTGAGTTAGGAGCTGACACAGCCTTTTTTTAAGAAGTGGAACACCATTTTTACTTCAAAGAAGCACCGATAGACAACATGTGGTTATTCAGAATCGGATGTTTGGCTGAAACTTTCTAAAATGAACAAAGTGAGCCTGTCACATCAACGAAATCAACTGACAGCATTTGTTGCCAGTGGTAGAATTTGAGCTTTTCAATGAAAATTTTAAATTTTTGGAAAACTTTGCAGCCACCCCTGTAAGCTTGACAGCCTCCCAATATTCTAAGACCTATCTGATGAGACTGGCTGTAAAATTAATGAATGGGTTTGGTTTTTTTTTTTTTCATATAACCTAAGGAAATCTGTCAGCATTCAGAAGACAGGCATGACTCTTTGAGCCAATATTTTCCAAATGACCGATTCATGATGTGGCAAAATAGTGCTTTGGTAAAAGATCCGTTCATAGTACAAAACAGACCAATGTATTTTAATGTAACAAAGAACGAAAAATTCATTGATATGATTTTAGATTCCACATTGCAAGTTATCTTTAAATAACTACTGCTTGTTGAGTGGGTGTGGCATCAAAGAACATCCATAAAAATCTGAAAAGGCTATTTAAAATACTTGTCTCTTTTCCAACTATACATGTATAGAGACCAGATTTTCTTCATATATTTCAACCAAAACAACATATCCCAACAGATTGAATGCAATTAGTCAGACATTAAAGTGTGCTGCAAAAAATATAAAACAGCACCACTCTTCTCACGTGATATTTTTTTAGTTTGGAAAATATCACTGTTTTAAAATTCAAAATATGAATTTATATTAACATCTAATGGGTCATCATTTTCTTACAATAAATTACTAAGTATATGTTTCTTAATCCTTAGTTTTAACTTGGAGGATAGTAAATAATTATTACCCACATAGATAACTGTTTGGGGTCCTCAGAAATTTTTCAGTCATATGAGGGTCATATGACAGTGAATTTTGAGAACTGCTTTAATCTAGAACAAGTCATAATGCCTTACTCTGATTCTCTGGAGAGCCCAGAAATTTCACAGCCATTAAAAGCCATTAATTCTACTGTAATGGGGGGCTACAGTAAAGGTTATGATTTGCAATTGAAAATTCACTTTCATGTATATATGATATCATTTATTCTCAAACCCTCTCTGAGAGGGCAGCGGGATCTACCCTTCCCACATGAGGAACTGAGACTGTGAGAGGTATAATACTGGGTCCTAAATCAGGTCCCAGGCAGACCAGTCAGAATTTGAAACCAGGTCCTCTGACTCCAAGCCCAAAGCTCTTTCTGCTCTTGTGCACCTTACCTCCATGCCCAGGTGAGCCTTGGCCTCTGTCTCTTCCTTTCTGATCTTTCCCCTGCCTTGGTCTTATGGGCAATATGAGTCTGTCTTAAAAGAGAACCCAAAATTCTTTTTCCACTTCAAACATTCTGTAACTGACCATAGCAGCTCTCCCTCCAGCCTGCAGCCCTCTATGCCACGTGACCCATCTGTCCCCTATAATGACAATCTGTGACTGAGGGACCGGGGTGGTCACTTGACCCAGGGGCAGAGACCATCCATAGATGTTCTGGGCCAGCCAGCTTCTCTCCTTCAGGAATTTGATTTGAGAGACACAGAGAGTGTTGTCGGATTGATGGAGAGTCCTGGAGCTGAAAGCCCAGGCTGACTTGGGGGTTGAGGTGGCTATTTTGGGGTCATATGAAAGATGACTAAACAGAGGAAACTGAAGATGTGTGGAAAAAGAGAGAGAGCCAACAAAAAGGAGTGGCCATTGGGAGGCAGAGAAGAGGGCTTTGGGTCCTGACCCTGCAATCCCCATGATATCTGATTGTTTCCTTTCTGTCTTCCGACAGCCTTGAGACAGCCCACGCCATGCCCACAGTCACCCCTGACACCCTACTTACAGCACCTTCCAGTGTGGCCACCTCTCAGCTCTTTGCAACTCCAAAGGCCTTGGGATCACTCCAAGGCTCATGTTGTCCCCTAGTCCTTCTTGCAACCCTAGAGGGACATGTGTGAGCTCTCTGGCTTGCAGTCCCTCCAGGGAACCACAGCAGTGACAGGGAGCCACACGATGGCATTTTACTGACACACAATCCGTTTTGTTTGGGGGCAGGCATCTCAAGCCCCACCCACAATGTGGCTCAGAAGGCCTGGGAAGGTCTTCTCCACATTTGAGTACAAGCCTTTTATCCTTTCCCTTGGTAAACACGCTTTTCACTTCATTAAAAGTAAGATGCAGTGGTCAAATATACCCTCAAGTCTATTAAAATCACTTTGAATTGAATTGAAGATCAGATGGATGGATTGCATACTTACTGGTTAAAAAGAACTCTTCTCTAGTTCTGAACACAAATTTCTGTTTCCCATGATCATCTGACGCTTTAAAATCCCCTGTGATGAAGCACCAGGCAATAAGTAATGTTGGCTTTGGGAACGTGTTGGGAACACCCTGTGGCCTACTGAAAGGAAAAGCAGGAGTCCCTTGTCCTCTCACCACATGCCAAGCTTGCGCTGCTAGAGTCCTGATCAGGGGCAGTTGTTTTCACCATTACCTCTCCTTCCCACTTCCTGGGGCTGTTCTGACAACCGTCCCCCGAGACGGCAGACCCTATGCATGCTGACTTCCCTACACGGGTTCTCTTGTTTTCTTCCAGAACCACACAACAAGAATCATGGGACGTGCTTGCATTGAGCTGCGGCAATAGCAGCCTAGACACATAGCTCCCCAAGCACCGTTCTGTCTCCCCTCACCTTTGACCCTACTGTTCCCTCTGCTCAGGCTGCCTTCTCTTACCCCATCCCACTTGGCTCCTAGTCTTCCTTCTGTATCATCTCAGCTATCCAGGAGGACTTTCTTGTCCCCTCCGAGATGGTTGGTTAATTTCCCTGTATGAAAGCAATCCCTCCACCACTACACTGCGCCATGCTGCACTGAATGTTCTGTTTAGTTCTGAGCCCCTTCCCACCTCAGTCGCAAACAACTTGAGGGCAGTGACCTTTTCTCTTTGGCTGGTGGATCCGCAGTGACCAGTATGGGATCTCATGTAGGAGGTGTTTTAAAATAAGAAACTAAAGCTTTGCATTTTTAAATTTATTTTTTAATTGGAGTATAATTGCTTTACAATGCTGTGTTAGTTTCTGCTGTACAAAAACGTGAACCAGCTACAAATATATATTAATGTATATATATCTGGGGCTTCCAAGGTGGCTCAGTGGTAAAGAATCCGCCTGCCAATGCAGGAGACATAAGAGACCCACTTTTGACCCCTGGCTTGGGAAGATCCCCTGGAGAAGGAAATGGCAACCCATTCCAGTATTCTTACTCCCATACTCCAGAATTCTTACTCCCATACTCCAGTATTCTTACTCCCATACTCTAGTATGGGAAATCCCATGGATGGGAGAGCCTGGCAGCACACTATCCATGGGGTCACGGAGTCGGACACGACTGAGCGGAGCGACTGAGCACACACGCATACATATATTCCCTCCCTCCTGAGCCTCCCTTCTACCCCTCTACCCCACACTTCTAGGTATTCATTGCAGTGCTATTTACAATAGCTAGGACATGGACGCATCCTAGATGTCCATCGATAGAAGAATGGATAAAGATGTGGTACATATATACAATGGAATATTACTCAGCCATAAAAGGAATGAAATTGAGTCATTTGTAGTGATGTAGATGAACCTAGAGTCTGTCATAAGCCTTTGTATTTTTTGAACAATGAAATCTGCAACTTCAACAAAAGTTGCTCCCCATTAAGGGCTGCTGCATAATGTTTTTCAGGCTGCACACTGTGTAAAGGTGCATGGCTGAGGAGAGAAGTCAGGGCTAAAGTCCAACCATGGTTGACTTGCCTAGCCATGTGCTATGGCCCAGGTCTGCATCAGCCCAAACCCATGGGAGATTCTGGCTTTGCACAAAGACTCCATTGCCCCTTCCAAGGGGTGGCTGTGAGACTATACCCACCCAGAGGTGTATTACACTCATGTATTTGGCTATACCCATCTATTTCCTGCAGAGGCTCTGTATGGCCCAGCCAAAAGGCAGAGAAGAGGTGACCTACAGGAGCAGCCATATCCTCACAGATTAATACTAACCAATGCAAAGCTCCCTCTTTAGGTGGAAACAGCATTTTTGTAGAAAAAGTGATTAAACTTCACATATTAACATAAAAATATTTGTAATCTCCTAAGTTATATTTGGGCTTTCCAGGTGGCACAGTGGTAAAGAATCTATGCGCCAATGCAACAGACTCAGAAGATGTGGGTTTGATACCTGGGTCTGGAAGATCCCCTGGAGAAGGAAATGGCAACCTGCTCCAGTATTCTTGCCTGGAAAATTCGATGGACAGAGGAGCCTAGTGGGCTGCAGTCCATGGGGTCTCCAAGAGTCAGACGTGACTGAGTGACTGAACACGCACACAATTCATATTTACAATGTTCCTTATCGTCAGTTCTGTCCAACAGAACTTTCTGTGATGATGGAAATGTTCTGCACTGTCCACTATAGTAGCCACTAGTCACATGGGGCTATTGAACAGTTGAAATATAGCTAGTATGACTGATAAAGTGAATTTTACATTTTTATTTAATTTTAATTAAATATTCCCAAGTGGTTAACAGCTACTATATTGGACACTGTGGGTAAAAACAAAGTGTTCTTAAATTTTATTGTACATAGTAATTTCCTGGGTACTTGTCCAAAAAATAGATCCCAGACTCTTTCCAAGAGAATCTGATTGAGTGGGTTTTTGAGTGGGAAAAAGAGATTCCAAACTAAGGAATCTCTTTTCTTTTAATTGGAGGATAATTACATTACAATATTGTGATGGTTTCTGCCATACATCAAAGTGAATCAGCTATAGGTATGCGTGTGTCCCCTCCTTCGTGATCCCCTCTCCCACCTCCCTCCCCACCCCATCCTTCTGGGGTGTCACAGAGTACCAGTGTGGGGTTTCCTGCATCATACATCAGACTCCCACTGGCTGTCTATTTTATATATCGTAATGTATATGTCTCAATGCTATTCTCTCAAATCATCCCACCCTCTCCTTCCCCCACTGTGTCCAAAATCTGTCCTTTATGTCAGGGTCTCCTTTGTTGTCCTGCACGTAGGAATTTCATTTTTAATCAGGACTTAAAGAGCTGCTTATACAAGTTGGCATTTGGACCACATTTCAAGAGTTACTATTAAATGGGTGTTAGGGAATCTTGGAGTAGTTGGTCTCAGGCCTTTTTAAAAATTTAGAATGCTTTGGTTCCTAAGCTGTGTTAACTCTTACCCTTTTGAAATTCTGGAATGAAAAAAACACCTTCTAGAAATAGATGTTCTGGCTTTGCTGATTTCTTCTTAGAAGATCACACAATTGTCCACCATCAATTCCCTCTGCTGTGAAGAAAATGGAATTCTGTCCATCACAACAACCATTTCTTCCTCCCTCCCCTTTTCCTCCTGCCCTGGACTGACCCCACCCCCAGTACCAGTCTCTCTGCTCCCACCTCTTCCCATCCCCTGGACCTTCCATAGAGGTCCCAGCATGCTCTGGGTCTTGGCTTTGGTTAAGAAATTCCTCATCTGAGTGCCTGGAGCAAAGGCCCCCTGCTCTTCCAGAGCAGGTCCTGGAGAGTCATTGCCAAATTCAGATGGAGTCAGGGATGTGGGAAGAAATAGTGATACTAACACTCTACCTACACACATTCTCCCAAGTGACTCAGAACCTCCCATTTATTTATGCCCCAAATGCCATGGTCCTTAGCAAGCCCTTCATTTGCCTACGCAGAATCCAGCCCCTTTCAAGAAGTGCTTGGTAAATTCTAGGAGGGGCTCATACTGGGCCCCAGGCTGTGCTTCCAGCTACAACAACCACTCGGGGCTCCCCTGCCTGATCCCTTTCTCTGGCTTTCACTTACCCATTAAGCTGCTAGAAGAAGCCTTCCAAGGCCACCATCCTCAGCATGGCACTGGTTTCTATGCAGCGGAATGAGAACGGCCTCTCTCCATTCCTAGATCACACTTTGTCAGTGAGGTGCTAAGCATCCTGGTTTGTGCCCAGAGTCTTCCATGAAAATAACTCCATCAGTTTCAGCCCCTTATCCCTGCAGAGGTCAACCCCAGGCCACGGGGGACAGACCCATAAAACCCCAGCTTTCTTCCTCACCTAACTACAAAGTCTAAGCCCCCTGCCCCATAGGAATAGGTGCAAACAGATACAGGAGGGAATAATAACTTGCAATGAGGTCTAGCTCAGCCAAAATTTCCCCTTTATATACACAATGAAAAATGATCCAGTTCAATAAACCCAAGAGCAGGATGCCTGCCTTCTCTGGTGTGGTTCTAAATAGAAGGCATGTGCTATGCCAAGAACAGGGTCAGCGGCGCTGCAGCCTGGACGGTGGGGAGGAGGGAGCAGTGAGGAGGAAGTCAGAAAGGTTTCTTCTTATAAATACAAACATTTTGCTGCCCCTGGAGAGCACCACCTGTTTATTCTTTTATTTCCTTTTGCTCCGCTTGAAAGCACAGTTCATTGATTCGGGCTTTCCATTGAGTTAGCCTGCTATCAATAGACTCCAAGGAAGAGGAATTAACATCTGCTTTGAGGCCCTCAGGGCAGCTGGGCCCTGGAGGCTCTTTCTGAGGCTCCTCCAGCAGCAGGGAAGAGTCTATTCCGTTCACGTTTCCTCTCAAACTAAGTGGAAAACCAGCACCAGTGAGCGGGGCTGCAGTTACCTGGACTCAGGGCTTGGTTGTCAATGCAGCATAACCACATTCCATCAGATGGAAAGTTAATTTCAATAATGAAAATTAACTTTGCTGGGATGATTTAGGGAGCTAATTTCCCTGTCCTTGCATAATCTGGTCCCGCTGACCCTGGGAGCAGCCTGCCAGCCAGCTGCCGTCACCAAAGCCGGCGCGAGCTCCCTGGCACCTTGGCTGTGGTTCGTTTCCAACTGAGCTGCCGAGCTGCTGTACACGACTTGGTGAGCGATCTCTGGCTGCCATTCAGGGGAAGACAGATGGCCGAGAAATGATTTTCTGGAGTTTCCTGACCAGATTTCTCTATATATATGAAGAAACGAACCACGGCTTTAAGATCCATCCGTGGTGGGGCAGGCAACCCCCAGTCTTTGACTCAAATCCTGCTTGACTGGGAAAAATCTGAACACTATAGGATTGAGCATTGAGTGGGCCATCGTCATGTTCTAGAACATGGGTAGGGACTGGGGACAGACTTGGGTATTCATGGATGTGTGTGTGCTCAGTCACTCAGTTGCATTGGACTCTTTGTGACCCCTTGAACTGTAACCCACCAGGCTCCTCTGTCCCTGGAATTCTCCAGGCAAGAATACTGGAATGGGTTACCATTTCCTACTCCAAGGGGTCTTCCTGACCCAGGGAGTGAACTCTCCTATCTTGAGTCTTCTGCACTGACAGGCAGATTCTTTACCACTGGAACCAACTAGAAGGCCATTCATAGCTGGCATTAAACCAATGAGGCAGCCACAAAGAGAGAGGTCAGGTAAGACTGTGAAAATGGCCCTCTGGTGGAACAAGACTGCCCCGTTGCAACCCAGGGAGATGACAAGATGGGCCCTGCCCATCAACTGCCACCCCACCCAGCGCCAGGCTCCGTCCTCTGGACTTTAAATAAGATGGCTCACTTAGCTCCTTGCATCTCTGACCTTGGCCGTTTCATCAATGTGGAGATTGTTTTTTCTCTTCACTGACCAAGTGCTATTCCTGAGGATCATCTCTGCTCCTATGGCTTCCTTGACTCTTCATGCCTTGACAGCTCCCAACCAAGCTCTATCACCCTTCTCAGTCCCCAATGCATTTACACAACTACCCACAGAACCCTGGCCTCAAACCCAGCACAAACTCCCCATTTTCACCTGTGCCACCCCTGTGAATAGCACCACTACCCACCAGAGGCCAAGGCAGAAGCCAGGAGCTCACCCCAGGTCCCTCCCTCTTCCCTTTACCTACCATACCCCACAGTCACCAGGTCCAATTGTTTACCTAT
Source organism: Bubalus kerabau (assembly GCF_029407905.1). Classification (NCBI taxonomy): domain Eukaryota; kingdom Metazoa; phylum Chordata; class Mammalia; order Artiodactyla; family Bovidae; genus Bubalus; species Bubalus kerabau. Next base: position 30,052,292 of record NC_073629.1, on the reverse strand, counting down.
GAAATAGCTCTGGGCACCATCCACCGTTCCCTGTCCCCCAGCCACTGCCCTGGTCCAGACCATCTCATTGCCACAGCTGCCTCCTAATGGCTCAGTCTCTCCCATCCATTCTGCACAGCAAAGAGATTAGTCTCAGCCATCTGATCCTGTCATTATCAAGCTTGAAACTCTACTGTTTCCTGAATCATCCTGAATTTACCTTGGATTTCCCTTCAAGATCTGACTCCTGCCACATCCTCAGTGTCACCCTGTCCCCATCCTGGTGCACCACACTCCAGCTACCCCTGACAATTTGAATTCCCAGGGTGTGTGTCTTACTCCAAACTTTTGGAGGCTGTTCCCTCTTTCTGGAATCCTGCTGCCCACAGATACTGATTTCCTATTCATCTACCCTCATTTTGGCTGACTGACTTCCACTGGTCCTCTGACTTCCACTGAGATGCCGCTTCCTCTAGGAAGACCTTTGACCTCTTTCTGATTGTTGGGGCAAGACTTTAAGATGACGTGACCACTGGTTTACAGGCTGGATCCCAGCTATTGGAGGCCCCTCATCCCCTCTCCCGGAGAAGGCAATGGCACCCCACTCCAGTACTCTTGCCTGGAAAATCCCATGGATGGAAGAGTCTGGTAGGCTGCAGTCCATGGGGTCGCTAAGAGTCGGACACGACTGAGCGACTTCACTTTTACTTTTCACTTTCATGCATTGGAGAAGGAAATGGCAACCCACTCCAGTGTTCTTGCCTGGAGAATCCCAGGGACGAGGGAGCCTGCTGGGCTGCCGTCCATGGGGTCGCACAGAGTCGGAAACGACGGAAGCGACTTAGCAGCAGCAGCAGCAGCAGCAGCACCCCCTCTCCTGTCCTTAGAATGTGTTTTGTGCCTGCCTTCCCTGCTCCCAGCATGCATGAGGGTTCAGTTGTTTCAGTCGTGTCCAAAACTCTGCAACCCCATGCACTGTAGCCCACCAGGCTCCTCTGTCCATGGGATTTTTCAGGCAAAAATACTGAAGTGGGTTGCCATGCCCTCCCCAGGGTATCTTGTCTATCCAGGGAACAAACCCTTATCTCTTACGTCTCCTGCTTCGGCAGGCAGGTTCTTTACCACTAGCACCCTCTGAGAAGCCCTCCCTGCTCCCAGAAGCAGCCCCAAATCAACAAGTAGATGGTGGAGTTTGATTCAAACCGGGTTCTGTTTGCCTCAAAGCCTGTGGCCTTTCCTTTGAACTCTGTCGGCACAAGCATTATCATGTGGATGATTTAAAGCAAGGTGGATGACCTCTAGAGCTAATACAGTAGCTTGGGAATCACTGCAGTGAACTCTTGAGGGTGCTTTGCATCTGACATTTGGAAATCAACTTTGAGTATTCATCTTCCTTCCACTTACTATTCTGGACTAGAACATGGGTCTCCTGCTGCTCTTTATTTGCAAATTGACTGACAGACGTCTTCAAGTTACCTTTCTTTCCCCCTCAGAGCAACGGATCAGCAATAGTGCTGCTGCTGCTGCTGCTAAGTCGCTTCAGTCGTGTCCGACTCTGTGTGACCCCATAGACATCAGCCTGCCAGGCTCTCCTGCCCCTGGGATTCTCCAGGCAAGAATACTGCAGTGGGTTGCCATTTCCTTCTCCAATGCATGAAAGTGAAAAGTGAAAGTGAAGTCGCTCAGTCGTGTCCGACTCTTAGCGACCCCATGGACTGCAGCCCACCAGGCTCCTCCGTCCATGGGATTTTCCAGGCAAGAGCACTGGAGTGGGGTGCCACTGCCTTCTCCAGCAATAGTGCAGTTCGCTTCATAGTACAGCCCTATTTGGAGGGGGTGGCGCTTCCCGGTAACTCAGTTGGTAAAGAGTCTGCCTGCAATGCAGAAGACCCCGGTTCAATTCCTGGGTTGGAAAGTTCCCCTGGAGAAGGGATAGGCTACCCATTCCAATATTCCTGGGCTTCCCTGGTGGCTCAGATGGTAAAGACTCTACACTGCTATGCTGGAGACATGGGTTCAACCCCTGGGTTGGGAAGATCCCCTGGAGAAGGGTATGGCAACCCACTCCAGTATTCTTTCCTGGAGAATCCCATGGACAGAGGAGCTTGGTGGGCTATAGTCCATGGGGTCCCAAAGAGTCAGACACAACTGAGCGACTGAGCACAGCATAGCACAGTCCTACGCAGTAAGCCCTGAGAGATGGGAAGATGCTGAGCTGTTACTATACTTTCTTGTTAAAGGAAATTGCTGTATTTCTGTTCCAGGGTTGTGTGACTTGTAATTGATGCAACGTAACCAACTAGTATCACAAAATTCAATCAGACTGGAAAATTTCAGCAGAGACCCAGGAAGAGCCTCCTGCTCAGCTGCAATCACTGTAAACACAACTCAAAGTATTTGCTTTTACATAAGCTATGGATGGATTACATTATTACCTCTGCTTTAGCCAAATGGAGAATGACATGCAGCTGGGGAATACAGAGACTCAGAAAAAGCCCCGGACGCCCTCAGAAGTAGGCTGGATTAGTCATTTCCTGAAGGATCACTGGCTTCCACAGGGCAGGGATGGACTGCACCCAGGGTCCCCACCATTCCCTGTGCCTCTCAGTCAGGCCTTCTCATCACTCAGGCCTGGGCTGTGGTCACAAGAGGTTCCCACCAGGATTCCCTCTGAAAAGGGACACTTTCTCTTTAAAAAAAAAATATTTATTTTTAACTGAAGGATAATTGCTCTACAATGTTGTATTGGTTTCTGCCAAACACCAACATGAATCATCCGTAGGTATACCTATGTCCCCTCCCTCCTGAACCTCCGTCCCACCTCCCTCCCCATCCCACCCTTCTAAGTTGTCACAGAGCCGAAAAAGGACACTTCCATTTGTCTTCTGAATCCTCAGCTGCTTAAATGAAAGTTTACTAAAAACATCCCTTTTGGATCAGATTCAAAATAATATAACCAAATTGGGGAGTTGTAGATAAAACCATGGAGAAGGCAATGGCACCCCACTCCAGTACTCTTGCCTGGAAAATCCCATGGACGGAGGAGCCTGGAAGGCTGCAGTCCATGGGGTCGCTGAGGGCAGGACACGACTGAGCGACTTTCACTTTCACTTTTCACTTTCATGCATTGGAGAAGGAAATGGCAACCCACTCCAGTGTTCTTGCCTGGAGAATCCCAGGGACGGGGGAGCCTGGTGGGCTGCCGTCTGTGGGGTCACACAGAGTCGGACACGACTGAAGCGACTTAGCAGCAGCAGATGAAACAGGGTCTTCCCTGGTGGCTCAGCAGTAACGAATGCCTCTCAGCCTGCAATGCAGGAGACCAGGTTTGATCCCTGGGTTGGGAAGATCCTCTGGACAAGGAAATGGCAACCCACTCCAGTATTCTTGCCTGTAGAATCCCATGGACAAAGGAGCCTGACCAGCTACAGTCCATGGGGTCGCAAAGAGTCAGAAATGACTCAGTGACTGAACAACAATGACAACAAAGATGAAATAGATTGGTCATAAATTGATCATTATTGAATCTGAGTGATGGCTGTCTGGGGGGGAGTCATTGTAATATTCTCTCTTCTTTTGTATATTTCTAAGTTTTCCATAGTAAAGTGTTTTTTTTTTAAATAAATGCTGCATTTGAGTATAATCTGGTATAATTTTTCTGAGGAATAATTTGGTATTATATATTCAAAATCTTTTAAAATGTGTAAATCCTGTGACTCAAAAATTCTACTTCTAGGAATTTACCCTTAGGAAATAATTATGAATGTGTGAAAAGATTTGTCTACTGGAATGTTCTCCAGTCTTATTTATAATATGGGGGAAAGGAAGCAACCTAAATGTTCAGCAATGAAGACTGGTTCAATAAATTGTGGCACATATTATGATAGATTATTATACAGTCATTAAAATAATATTGGGTCTGGTGATGGTGAGGAGAAAGAGTTATTTTATACAATGTTGGTAGAAACAAACTGAGTAACTTTGGAAGGCAAATTTTTATTATCTGTTGTTATTTAAAGTGTGCATATACTTTGATCCACTGATTACATTTTTAAGAATTCTTTCTTATTAATAGACCAAAAAAGATGTATATACTAGGACAATTGCAGCATTCTTTATAATAGAAATAATATGTGTTCAACAAATGAAGACTTTGAATAAATAACAGTACATTATACAATGGAATACTTTGCAGACATTATTAATGTATAATACTAAATTCAGTTCAGTTCAGTCACACAGTCGTGTCCGACTCTTTGCGACCGCGTGGACTGCAGCACACCAGGCTTCCCTGTTCTTCACCAACTCCTGGAGCTCTCTCAAACTCATGCCCATTGAGTCGGTGATGCCATCCAACCATCTCATCCTCTGTTGTCCCCTTCTCCTCCTGCCTTCAATCTTTCCCAGCATCAGGGTCTTTTCCAAGGACTCAGTCTTCACATCAGGTGGCCAAAGTTAGGAGCTTCAGCTTCAGCATCAGTCCTTCCAATGACTATTCAGGAATGATTTCCTTTTAGTATAGACTGGTTTGATGTCCTTGCAGTCCAAGGGACTCTCAAGAATCTTCTCCAACACCACAGTTCAAAAGCATCAATTCTTCAGTGCTCAGCTTTCTTTATGGTCCAACTCTCACATCCACACATGACTACTGGAAAAACCATAGCCTTGACTAGACAGACCTTTGTTGACAAAGTAATGTCTCTGCTTTTTAATATGCTGTCTAGGTTGGTCATAACTTTTCTTCCAAGGAGCAAGTGTCTTTCAATTTCATGGCCACAGTAACCACCTGCAGTGATTTTGGAGCCCAAGAAAATAAAGTCTATCATTGTTTCCATTATTTCCCCATCTACATGCCATGAAGTGATGGGACCGGATGCCATGATCTTAGTTTTTTGAATGTTGAGCTTTAAGCCAACTTTTTCACTCTTTCACTTTCATCAAGAGGCTCTTTACTTCTTCTTTGCTTTCTGCATTAAGGGTGGTGTCATCTGCATATCTGAGGTTATTGATATTTCTCCCAGCAATCTTGATTCCAGCTTGTGCTTCATCCAGCCCAGCATTTCGCATGATGTACTCTGCATATAAGTTAAATAAGCAGGGCGACAATATACAGGCTTGACATACTCCTTTCTCAATTTGGAACCAGTCTGTTGTTCCATGTCTGGTTCTAACTGTTGCTTCTTGACCTGTATACAGATTTCTCAGGAGGCAAGTAAGGTGGTCTGGTATTCCTATCTCTTGAAGAATTTTCCACAGTTTATTGTGATCCATGTAGTCAAAGGCTTTGGCATAGTCAATAAAGCAACAGTAGATGCTTTTCTGGAACTCTCTTGCTTTTTTGATAATCCAGTGGATGTTGGCAATTTGATCTCTGGTTCCTCTGCCTTTTCTAAAACCAGCTTGAACATCTGGAAGTTCACAGTTCACATACTGTTGAAGCCTGGCTTGGAGAATTAAATTAGAGCTAACATTTTTGAAAGCTTACTATAAGCCAGGCATGGTTCTAAGCATTTTACACATATTAATTTATTCTACATACTGATATGAAAACATCACATATTTGTAAGTTATTGCCACATAACTTGCTCCAAAATTCAGTGGCTTAAAGCAATAAGTATTCATTGTTGGTTAACCTTTGGTTGACTCTGCAGTCAGATATGGGTTGGGTAGGCAGCTCTGCTGATCTTGGATGGGCTCTCACATGTTTGGAGGTCAGCCAGTGTACAGTGGTTTAGAATTGACTTGGCTGGGACAATTAACCTCCATGTGGAGGTTTATCTTCCAATAGGTTAGCCCACATTTGTTCACATGGTAGAATTTATGTGTGTGTGTGTATATATATTATATTCCAATATTGGAAATATGTATATATTTACATTCTTTTCCATTATAGGTTATTATAAGATATTGAATATATAGTTCCCTGTGCTATACTATAGGTCCTTGTTGTTTATCTATTTTATGCATAATAGTGTGTTTCTGTTCATCCTAAATTCCTAATTTATCCCTCCCCCCTCCTTTCCCCTATGACAACCGTAAGTTTCTTTTCTATGTCTGAGCCTATTTCTGTATTGTAAATAAGTTCATTTGTATCTTTTTTTTTAGATTCCATATGTAAGTGATATTATAAGTGATGTTACATGATATTCATCTTTCTCTGACTTACTTCATTTAGTATGATAATCTCTAGGTCAATCCATTTTGCTGCAAATGGCATTATTTCATTCTTTTTTATGGCTGAGTAATGTTCCATTGTATATATATATACCACATCTTCTTTATCCATTCATCTGTTGATGGATACTTCGTTTGTTTCTATGTCTTGGCCATTGCAAATGGTGCTGCTATGAACACTGGGGTACATGTATCTTTTCAAATTAGAGTTTTAATCTTTTCCAGATACATGCCCAGGAGTGGGATTGCTGGGTCATATGGTAACTCTATTTTATTTTAAGGAACCTCCATACTGTTCTCCGTAGTGGCTGCACCAATTTAAATTCTCACCAACAGAATAGTAGGGTTTCCTTTTCTCTGTTTCATCTCCAGCATTAATTATTTGTAGACTTTTTGATGATGGCCATTCAAATGGGTGTGAGGTGATAGATACCTCATTTAGTTTTGATTTGCATTTCTCTAGTAATTACTGATATTGAGTATCCTTTCTTTTTCATGTGCCTGTTAGTGATATTTCTGTCCTCTTTGGGAAAATGTCTACCTATGTCTTCTGCCCATTTTTTGACTGGATTGTTTATTTTTTTATATTGAGCTATATGAGCTGCTTGGATATTATAGAAATTAAGCCCTCCTTCATTGCATTGTTTGCAAATATTTTCTTCCACTCCATAGGTTCTCTTTTCATTTTGTTGATAGTTTCCTTTGCTTTGTAAAAGCTTGTAAATTTGATTAGGTCCCATTTGTTTATTTTTGCTTTTATTTCTTTTTCATCGGTGACTGACATAAGAAAACATTGCTACAATTTATGTTAGGGAATGTTTTGCCTGTGTACTCTTATAGGAGTCTTATGGTGTCATGTTATATCTTTAGGCCATTTTGAGTTTATTTTTGTGTAAGCTGTGAGGGAATATTCTAACTTCATTGATTTACATTATTCTCCCTCTCAATAGGAATAACTTCAAAGTTATGTTGCAAGAAATATGAGGAGGGAATAGTTGGGACCAACTTTGTAATCAGTCTACCCCATATGTAAGCTGCACAGAGTGTGTTGTGTGTTCCTGTTTGTCCAATAGAAGATAAAACATGAAACATTATCTCACACACACATGCACACAAACACCCATGTGTGTAAGTGGAAGGTTTCTGTCAGGCCCACAAAATTACTGTTTACTATGTTTACCTTGATGAAAGGAACTGGGGTAGGTACAGAAATGAGAGACGTTTTCTTTTACTGCAAACTCATAGTGTTCGGATTGTTTTACCTTATGAATAAATTAATTTTGTAATTAAATAGGCTAGTTAGCAAAATTAAAAGGTCTCAAAAAGGAAATAAAAAGGTATATAACAACGAAAATTAAAATATATCAAAATTTGTAGGATGCATCAAAAGCATGTTAAGAAGGAAGTTTATACCACTGAATGATTACATTAGAAAAGAAACAGTCTCAAATCAAAATTTAAAAACAAAATATGATAAGAACATCAAATTATATAAGACCATTTAAATATGAAAATGTTCTAAAATATTTAAAAATAAAATATGCAGATTATAAGCAGTATAAATTGTTGTTGTTGTTGTTGTTTTGTTATTCAGTCACTAAATCATGCTGGATTCTTTATGATCCCATGGTCTGCAGCATGCCAGGCTCCCCTGTACTTCACTATATCCCAGAGTTTGCTCAAATTCATGTCCATTGAGTCATATAAATTTATTATATAAATATGAACATAAAAACATTTTGAGATGATGCCAAAATATTAATATTAAACCATGAAGCCACAGGTGATTTTTAAATTTTCTTCTTTGCAATTATCTACATTTTCTATTTTTTCCTATAATTTACATTTATTATTTTTCTCAATCAGAAATGAAGGTCATATAAACACAGGAAGCTAAATCCCAAGGATCTCAGGAACAATTTCAGTCCTCACATTCTAGGCTGTTCTTTCATAGGCTTCAGAATACCAAGGCATGGATTGTAATTTCTACCATAGTTTGACTGGCTATGGGACGTGAGAATCCAAATTCAGATCCAGCTTTTAGTCATTCTCTCCTGCCCTCCTCACAACAGTAAAGCAGAATGGAATTATTAGGCCCATTTAATAGATAAGAAAACAGAGCCCCAACTTAGGGCTAAACTCAGATTGTCTCACTCTGCAGACCATTCATGGAACTTACATTCTAACAAGAGAGATGGACATTAAGCAACACAGTGATTAAATTCATTATAAGTGTACTGAGTGCTTAAAGGGAGAAGTATAGGCTCCAAGAATGCATGTGACAGGAAGGACTGGCTTGGCCTGATGGATCCAGGCAGACTTGTCTGGGGCAGTGATTCAGTTCAGTTCAGTTGCTCAGTCGTGTCCAACTCTTTGTAACCCCACAGACTGCAGTACACCAGGCTCCCCTGTCCATCACCAACTCCTGGAACTTACTCAAACTCATGTCCATCCAGTCAGTGATGCCATCCAACCATCTCATCCTCTCTTGTCCCCTTCTCCTCCCGCCTTCAATCTTTCCCAACATCAGGATCTTTTCAAATGAGTCAGTTCTTTGCATCAGGTTGCCAAAGTATTGGAGTTTCAGCTTCAGCATCAGTCCTCCCAATAAATATTCAGGACTGATATCCTTTAGGATTGACTGGTTTGATCTCCATGTAGTCCAAGGGACTCTCAAGAGTCTTCTCCAACACCACAGTTCAAAAGCATCAGTTTTTCGGTGCTCAGCTTTCTTTATGGTCCAATTCTCACATCCATACATGACTACTGGAAAAGCCGTAGCTTTGACTAGATGGACCTTTGTTGAAGTTGAAATCAAGTCATGTCATCACCTGTGCTAAACCCAGATCATGCATCTCAGGAAGTTTTGAATGAACACATCTTCAGATACTGTGGTGCAGATGCAAAAGGAGCAATTCGAGTTTTGGTCTTGGTTTTGCCACTTTGGCCACCTGATGTGAAGAGCTGACTCATTGGAAAAGACCCTGATGCTAGGAAAGACTGAAGGCAACAGGAGAAGAGAGTGGCTGAGGATGAGATGGTTAGATAGAATCAGATTCTGGGAGATAGTGGAGGACAGAGGAGCCTGATGTGTTACCGTCCATGGGGCTGCAAAGAGTCAAACACGATTTAGTAACTAAACAACAGCAACAAGTTCTATGACTGTGGACAAGGCATTTGTATCTCTGAGTCCCTGTTTTTTCATCAGTAAAAATGAAGCTAGATTAGCCAGTAATTTACAAACTCTTTAATTTTATTTATTTATATATTTTTAGCACAGAATCTGAAACATATCAGAGTTATTATTAAACATATTGGCCCTGCCCCTCCCCTAACCCCTTCTTAATCACTGTGGCAAGTCCCTAACACCCTTTCAGGAACCCCTAGGATCTACAAATGCCAAATCTCTTCCAGATGTAAAGTTGTATGGTATCAACTTGGAGCATCAAGATCTGACACTCATTTTCCACCACATATCTCTATGGAGAGCAGAGGAATTGAGGCAGGACAAAACCATTGACTTGGCATTCAGTGCTCACTCCAACTGCATTCTAAAGTGCTTTCCTGAACTGAAGATGCTGAAAAAGCTAAAAAGTACATTTTACAGATTCTTTGCCACCAGTGTTCTCCATGTGACCTAGGTCCACCAAGCCAAGATCCTACATGAGACTTGGAAGGAAAGGTGAGCAGCTGGGTCAGTGGCCATGAAAGGCTGGACAGTCCAGCAAAGGATGGTAGCAGAGAGATTGACTTTTCTGGAGTGGCTGGGAAAATAGTTCTAGCCCTAGCATCATAGTCTCTGGGTGGCCAACAATGGCAGCTGTGGATTTCCTCTAGAACAGTCTGGAGTTCTGCTTGGTCATTTCCCCTGGCTATGTGATCCATGAATTTGTAGCAATCAACCATGATTTGAGACAATTCTGGAAATTTTACAAGCTAAACAATACACTGCAACAAATCCCTCTCTGTTTAAACCAGTGAGGATGGATTCTGTTCCCTGAATACAATAGCCAGGAAACACCAACACAGACTCTTAGATGGCCCTTATCAACATGCCTGACGCTTATTTCCTTGGCTGATTCCCTACTTCCTGCCTCTGTATACACCTCCTTTAATCCTTCCAAACCAGACTCATAGTCTCACTACACCTACCTTGCTAGTTACATATTTGGAGGAACTGATAGTCCTGATCTTGAATTCCAACTCTGCCACTTTGGACAGTACAAGCTTGGGCAAATCCCTTAATCCTTCTGTTACAGATTCCTCATTCTGCAAATGAGGATAACAGTGCTGCCAACCACAGATGGTTGTAGTGAGAATCAGTTGAGACAATAGAAGAGAAGCTCATGCCACAGTGCCTGGCACATGGGAAAGGCATGATACTTAGTCACTGTCATTGATGTGATCATGCCCTTTGGCTTCAGCACTCCTCTCATGGCTGACCAGCTCAGCTGTAGCCAGAGCCATCTGCCTGTAAGTTTACACGTGACACAAATCAGCAATAGGGTGCTCTTGATTCCAAGTGTCTGGCCTGAAGGATGGCCCTCACCTCTAGAACAGTTTCAGAGTTTGTGGTTACAAGTAACAGAGACTGACTTTAGATCTTCAGTAGAAAAGAACGTTAATTGGAAAGATATACAGGGCTTTCGATGATCCAGCAAATGTTGGCAATTTGATCTCTGGTTCCTCTGCCTTTTCTAAAACCAGCTTGAGCAACTGGAAGTTCATGGTTCAAGTGTTGCTGAAGACTGGCTTGGAGAATTTTGAGCATTACTTTACTACTATGTGAGATGAGTGCAATTGTGCGGTAGTTTGAGCATTCTTTGGCATTGCCTTTCTTTGGGATTGGAATGAAAACTGACCTTTTCCAGTCCTGTGGCCACTGCTGAGTTTTCCAAATTTGCTGACATACTTAGTGCAGCACTTTCACAGCATCATCTTTTAGGATTTGAAATAGCTCAACTGGAATTCCATCACCTCCACTAGCCTTGTTTGTAGTGATACTTCCTAAGGCCCATTTGACATCACATTCCAGGATGTCTGGCTCTAGGTGAGTGATCACACCATCGTAATTATCTGGATCATGAAGGTCCTTTTTGTATAGTTCTTCTGTGTATTCTTGCCACCTCTTCTTAATACCTTCTGCTTCTGTTAGGTCCATACCATTTCTGTCCTTTATTGAGCCCATCTTTTCATGAAGTGTTCCCTTGGTATCTCTAATTTTCTTGAAGAGATCTCTAGTCTTTCCTAATGTATTGTTTTCCTCTATTTCTTTGCATTGACCACTGAGGAAGGCTTTCTTATCTCTCTTTGCAGTTCTTTGGAACTCTGCATTCAAATGGGTATATCTTTCCTTTTCTCCTTTGCTTTTCGCTTCTCTTCTTTTCACAGCTATTTTTAAGGCCTCTTCGGATAGCCATTTTGCTTTTTTGCATTTCTTTTTCTTGGGGATGGTCTTGATCCCTGTCTCCTGTACAATGTCACGAACCTCCATCCATAGTTCATCAGGCACTCTGTCTATCAGATCTAGTCCCTTAAATCTATTTCTCACTTCCACTGTATAATCATAAGGGATTTGATTTAGGTCATATCTGAATGGTCTAGTGGTTTCCCCCCACTTTCTTCAATTTAAGTCTGAATTTGGCAATAGGGAGTTCATGATCTGAGCCACAGTCAGCTCCCGGTCTTGTTTTTGCTGACTGTAGAGAGCTTCTCCATCTTTGGCTGCAAAGAATATAATCAATCTGATTTCAGTATTGACCATCTGGTAATGTCCATGTGTAGAGTCTTCTCTTGTGTTGTTGGAAGAGGGTGTTTGCTATGACCAGTGCGTTTTCTTGGCAAAACTCTATTAGCCTTTGCCCTGCTTCATTCTGTACTCCAAGGCCAAATTTGCCTGTTACTCCAGGTATTTCTTGACTTCATATTTTTTCATTCCAGTCCCCTATAATGAAAAGGACATCTTTTTTGGGTGTTAGTTCTAAAAGGTCTTATAGGTCTTCATAGAACGATTCAGCTTCAGCTTCTTCAATATTACTGGTCAGGGCATAGACTTGGATTACCATGATATTGAATGGTTTGCCTTGGACTGTGTGGATCACAATAAACTGTGGAAAATTCTGAAAGAGATGGGAATACCAGACCACCTGACCTGCCTCTTGAGAAACCTATATGCAGGTGAGGAAGCAACAGTTAGAACTGGACATGAAACAACAGACTGGTTCCAAATAGGAAAAGGAGTACATCAAGGCTGTATATTGTCACCCTGCTTATTTAACTTCTATGCAGAGTACCTCATGAGAAATGCTGGACTGGATGAAGCACCAGCTGGAATCAAGATTTCCAGGAGAAATATCAATAACCTCAGATATGCAGATGGCACCACCCTTATGGCAGAAAGCAAAGAAGAACTAAAGAGCCTCTTGATGAAAGTGAAAGAGGAGAGTGAAAAAGTTGGCTTAAAGCTCAACACTCAGAAAACTAAGATCATGGCATCTGGTACCATCACTTCATGGCAATTAGATGGGGAAACAGTGGAAACAGTGGCTGACTTTATTTTTTGGGGCTCCAAAATCACTGCAGATGGTGATTGCAGCCATGAAATTAAAAGACGCTTACTCCTTGGAAGGAAAGTTATGACCAACCTAGACAGCATATTAAAAAGCAGAGACATTTCTTTGTCAACAAAGGTCTGTCTAGTCAAGGCTATGGTTTTTCCTGTGGTCATGTATGGATGTGAGACTTGGACTATAAAGAAAGCTGAGCGCAGAAGAATTGATGCTTTTGAACTGTGGTGTTGGAGAAGACTCTTGAGAGTCCCTTGGACTGCAAGGAGATCCAACCAGTCCATCCTAAAGGAAATCAGTCCTGGGTGTTCATTGGAAGGACTGATGTTGAAGCTGAAACTCCAATACTTTGGCCACCTGATGCGAGGAGCTGACTTATTTGAAAAGACCCTGATGCTGGGAAAGATTGAAGGCAGGAGGAGAAGGAGACAACAGAGGATGAGACAGTTAGATGGCATCACCGACTCAATGGACTTGAGTTTGGGTAAACTCTGGGAGTTGGTGATGGACAGGGAGGCCTGGCATGCTGAGGTTCACGGGGTCGCAAAGAGTCGGACACGACTGAGTGACTGGACTGACTGACTGACAGGGCTTTCAGAAGCCACTGGTGATAGAGAATGAGGCTTAGAGAATGAGGAGAAAAATCAGCATGTTTCGAGCGCCAAGATAACAATCCTTTACCAGCCACTCTCTGCCACAACCAGAAGTGAGGTGTGACTGACTTGTCCTCTTATCTCATGCTCTTCATATGTGAAGACCAGGCAGGAACATCTGAGTGGCCCAGCACAGTCACATGCCTGCATCCTGCAGCTAAGGTATGGGGACAGCAATCACATACTCATTGGGTGTGATCGTTAATTTTATGTGTCAACTTGACAGAACCACAAAATGCCCAGATATTTGGCTTAACTTTTTTTCTGGATATGTCTGTCAGGATGCTTCTGGATGAAATTAGCATTTGACTCAAAGAACTCAGTAAAGCAAGGTGCCCTTCCCAATGTGGATGGGAATCGTCCAATCCACTGAGGTCTGAATAGAACAAAAAGGGAGAGTAAGAAGAATTCAGTCCTTCCTGCCTGATTGCTTGAGCTGGGATATTAATCTTCCTCTCTCAGCACTCCTGGCTCTCATTCAGATCTTCAAACCTGAAGTGGAGTCTGTGCATTAAATCTTCTGGTTCTTAGGCTTTCAAACTCTGAATTAGGCTTTCAGTTGAATTATGCCACCAGCTCCCTCGGGTCTCCAGCTTATAGACCACAAACTGTGGGACTTCTCAGTCTCTATAATCACATGAGCCAGTTCCTCATAATAAATCTCCTCATGTGTGTTTGTGCTCAGTCAAGTCAGTCATGTCTGACTCTTTGTGACCCTATGGACTGTAGCCCGTCAGGTGAGGAGCCATGGGATTCACCACCCAAGAATACTGGAGTGGGTTGCCATGCCCTCCTGCAGGGGATCTTCCCAACCCACATCTCCTACACCTCCTGCATTTCAGGCGGATTCTTTACCACTGAGCCACTAGGGAAATCTCTTCATATATATATATATATATATATATATATATATATATATACACACACACACACACACACACATATTTGTGTGTGTGTTTTTAGTTCTATTTCTCTGGAGGACTCTGATGAATTCACTAGGAAAATCCCCAAACCAGAGAAGTAAATTAGATGATGGACAGTGTATTACTCAGTGTTCTCCAGAGAAACAGAATCAATATGACACCTACATATATATATATCTATATATATGTGGAAAGAGATTTATTATAAAGAATTGAATCATATGATTATAAAGGCTGACAAGTCCCAAGACTTGCAGGGTACATTGACAAGCTTCCAATCTGAAAGTTATAGGCCTAAAACCCAAGAAAGGCTGATGTTTCAGTTCAAAGGTTGTACCATAAAGAAGGCTGAGCACCAAAGAATTGATGCTTTTGAACTGTGGAGTTGGAGAAGATTCTTGAGAGTCCCTTTGACTGCAAGGAGATCAAACCAGTGAATCCTAAAGGAACTCAATCCTGAATATTCATTGGAAGGACTGATACTGAGGCTTAAGCTTCAATACTTTGGCCACTTGATGCGAAAAGCTGACATTAGAAAAGACCCTGATGCTGGGAAAGATTGAAGGCAGGAAGAGAAGGGGATGACAGAGGACGAGATGGTTGGATGGCATCACCAACTCAATGGACATGAGTTGGAGCAAGCTCTGGGAGTTGGTAAAGGACAGGGAAGCCTGGCATGCTACAGTCCGTGGGGTCGCAAAGAGTTGGACATGACTGAGTGACTAAACAACAACAGTTCAAAGGTAGTTTGGCAGGAAGAATTCTCTCTTACTGAAAACAAGTTCAACCTTTCTGTTCTATTCAGCCCTTCAACTGATTGGGTGAGGCCCACTAGCCTTTTCACGTTAGGGAGAGTAATCTGATTTATTCATTCTACTGATTCAAGTGTTAATCTTATCCAAAAAACCCCTACAGAAACATCCAGAATTAATGTTTGAGTATTTATCTAGGCACCCTGAGGCCAGTTAAGTTCATACATAAAGTTAATCATCACAGATAATGATCCCAATATCTGCTAGGATTCTTTGAGAGAAAAGGAGTGTCTCACTGGAGCAAGTGACGGGTGTGGGGCCTCATACAGGACGCCAGCCAGGCCTCTGGGCAACACAGAACCATGGATGCCAGCAGGGACTCATGGCTGAGGACAGGCTCTGTCATGGGAAAAGCTGCTGTTCTGCAAAGTAGACCCCAAACTGGTGAAATTTGAGAATCTTAGTTTCTCAGAGCAAAATACCCAAGATTTTTTTTCCCACAACAAGCTCCTCATTTTTGCGGGAGGGCCCATATGATGTGGAGGGATTAGAAACATTTTCTGTCCTCAACAGTCTGACATCCTGATCAAGATTTGTGATAGCCTTATTTATCATGGAGCACCTGTCCCAGACTACTTGTTATTAATACCCATTTGTCCCTACTATGATACATTTCTGCTTGGAAGTCTTGCCATCAAAGGACCAGTCTCTTTATATGATATGCTGAGTCTCGTCATTCTCTAGACAGTTAGTGTTGATGTCACCTGAAAATACCGACATGTTAACATAGTTCCTCCTTCTTACAATAAACTTTGGACACAATGCACCAAAAAGACCTTCAAACTGCTGTGTTTCTTATCTCATCAGGCTTTTCAGAATGGAGAAGTCTCATTTTCAAGCAATTTCTAGGATAACATACCATCTGAGCCTCCTCGAATTAACCAATTACTGTGCAAACAATGTATTTTCTTTTGTGGTTATTGTCATATATACCTCCCTGGTTTCAGTTAATAAAAGGTAAAAATATGACAACTTCTACAGGAAAATTTGCCCAATTCCACAAAACCTGTTCAATCATTTGCTCAGATTAAGTAGAAAATCTTATCCTCTAACAGGGAAAGTAAAAGCCAGTTTCACGGATTAAATCATTCTCTGCAAAAGAACTATTCTCCCTAGAGAATGAATAGACTCAATTGAGTGTGAGATTTTTAAAGTTCTGCTTGAAATTTTAAAGAAAGTTATTTTTGCTGCATATATACAATTTTAATTCTCTAAAATGAAAAGCATAAGTTTTGAAAATTTAAGCTATCAAACCATGCCTTCTTTCTTACATACCATGGCAGAACTCTTTTGAAGGGCATCATTATTTTCAAAAGAGAGATTTTGAATAACTCTTCCAAAAGGCCACCTCTGATTTAGTAAGTGGATTAACTAAATGTAATCAACTCAACTTTTCTGGATCCTGACCATATCTCAGTTTTTCTATCAGGATGTCATTTTTACCACATCTATATTTTCTATTACTGTGTCAGTGCTAGCAAATTTCCCCTTCAGACCCACCAGGACACAAAGAGATGGGTAATAATAAGAGTAAAGGTGGGCTTCCCTGGTGGCTTAGTGGTAAAGAATCCGTCTGCCAATGCAGAAGACAAGGGTTTGATCCCTGATCAAAGAAGAGCCCACACCCATGGAGCAACTGGGGTGCACCACAACTCTCAGGAGAGCACCACAACTCCTGGGCCTGGGCTCTAGAGCCACAAGTTGGTGTTTGTTTTTTTGTTTTTTTTTGTTTTTTTGACAAAGCAAGAGACTTTATTGGGTTGGGGCACCCAGGCAGCGAGTAGGAGGGTAAGGGAACCCAGGAACCACAACTATTGAGCCCACATGCTCTAGAGCTTGGATCCACAACAAGAGAAGCCACCACAATGAGGAGCCCAAGCAGCACAGCTGTAGAGTAGTCCCCACTCTCTGCAACTAGAGAAAGTTGCAACACACAGCAAAAGAAATAAATTAAATAAGTAAATAAATTTTTTTAAAAAGAGAGAAAAAGGTGATGAAATATTCTTATCTCTGAACCCAGCCAATCAAATCAGGAGCTCCCTTTTCTATCACACACTGCTCCACACAGGGTGCTGTGCTAAGTCGCTTCAGTAGTGTCTGACTATGCAACACCAGGCTCCTCTGTCCATGGGATTCTGCAGGCAAGAATATTGGAGTGGGTTGCCATTTCCTTCTCTAGGGGATCTTCCCAAACCAGGAGTTGAAACTGCGTCTCTTGCATCTCCTGTATTGGCAGGTGGATTCTTTACTACTAGCACCACCTGGGAAGCCCACAGAGTCCCACACCACATTCTGCCTGTGTCAGGACTTGCCGCCTGCATCGATGGCAGTTCCTGCCATCCTGGTGGAGGCATCCTTGTCACCCCTGGGAGGTCTCCATGTCCATCCACATCAACCCTCTGTACTCTGGCCACTCCTCTAGGTTCACAGTCTGGTTTCCCTTCTCTTACCCAAGAGCACAATTCTTTTTTTTTTTTTCCCTAAACCCCATCTTGGCAGATTTCACACTCTAATTTTCCTACAACCTTCCAGTATTTTCATCCTTTTTATGTCATTTGCATTTCCAACATAAAAATGTTGAAAATATTGATAATCATCATCACCATGTAATAAGCCCTTTTGATAAGCTCAGACACACTTTTACATGGATTATCTCAATTGAATCTCACAGCAGCTCAGTACCTTCTTGCTGGCTAAGGTAGTGATTAGGAATAGACACTCTGGAATCAAGCTGTCAGGCTTCCAATTCCAGCCCCAAGATCTTAGGCAAATTACAAAACGTCTCTAAGCCTTTCTTTCCTAAACCCTACAGTGGGGATGAAAATAACATCTCTCTAGAAGTGTGATTATTACATGAAATGGTGCCTGTGAAGCACCTGGCAGGATGCCTGGCACAGAGTAGGTCTTTAGTAAGTGGTAACTGACCAGAGCTCTCCTGGAAGTATCCCCACCGGTATGACCCACAGATTCCCAGACTCAGCAGTCTCCGATCTAGGGGAGCACTGCACCCTCAGTCTTCCTCCGACTCCAACCCCTTCCAATGCCCACTGTGACATGCTGAGTCTCTCCCACCATGGGATGGACTCCCTTTCTACCCATGATGATAGAAGGGGAGCCATTTCTCCTCTGCTCATCCGGTGAAGATAGAAGGGCAGCCACTTCTCTGCTCTGTTCATCCCATGAAGATAGAAAGGCAGCCACTTCTTTGCCCTGTTCATCCTGTGAAGATTAGAAAGGCAGCCTCTTCTCTGCTCTGCTCATCCCGTGAAGACAGAAAGGCAGCCACGTCTTTGCCCTGTTCATCTAGTGATGAGCCCTGGGCCAGGTTCACAGAATAGGACTCTCTTCCTCTGTGGTCTGAAATTACCCAAAGTCTTTATGAAATTCTTTTCATATTACGGTACTTGATTTCACTTGATGCTTTCTTTGTTCTTAAGAAAATGGAAGTATGTCTTTTAATGCTGGGTTTGGAAAGAGCCAGCTCGTCCTGGTACAGGGCCCAGTTCCCAGCCAGGAAGCTGTTGGCTCTCGGAAGCCTCAGGGTTGTGGTCCATTTCAGCTGCCTAGACACTGAAACTATCATGTTTCATTCATAGATATACTCTGCCTTTCCAAATGTACATGATTAATACAAGATACTTTATAAGCTTTACTGAAGTCATGGTTGCTTTTTATCATGATCGCATGTAAATTTTATAATCAGTAGATACTAAAAGCACAGCTTTGATCATGTAAGAGTATTCAACATATTTGATATTAAAAGCAGGGGGTCTTTTTACTTTAAACACTTGGAAACTCCTGATGTCACAGAAAGAATGCTGAAAGGGAAGTCAGGTAAGTAGCCTGGGAGTGTGTGCCTGCACAAATCACATATTCTCCCCAGATATCAGCATCCTTACCTGTAAAATAATGGGAGCTGGAAGAGATGGCCTCTAAGCCCTAGCACTAAAAATTCATGAGTCTAAAATCACTCTTAGCTACTTGAAGATGAATATTTATAAGAACGGCTGACTTTTTAAAGGAAGGTAAGTATATAGATGTGCTCTATACCCACGTGAAACAAAGAGCAGGCTAGCATCCGATAGTTTTTCTACCAGAAAAAAAAATGGTTTTCTAATTTATTTTTGTTACTTATACTCCTCCTCTAATATCTTCACTTTTGCCATCGTTACTGGGTGTTCTGAGAGAGTCCCCTCCCTCGACTTCAGCTTCTATATCTGTCTTTCAAGATTTATTAATGTCAGGATTTTCTCAGTGATTATAAGGTTGTTATTGCCTCTCTCCATTATTTATCCATTTCACTTGATCGGTTTTATTTTTGTTGTCTTTGCCCTCCAAGACCTCGTCTTGAACAGATTGCTTTCTATTACCACAGTCTTAGCACTCTGTTCTGAGCCAATGTCCCCTGTTGCCCTTTTTACCATCTTACATTCATCAGTGGGAGTTGCAATTGCAAACACTCCAACTGTTGCTTAAATATTTGTCCCTTTCTTACAACAGCTTGTTTGAAAAGAATGAAATTCTCACTAGTGAATACTGCGTTTACGTGCTCACCATCAGTTGCTGCTTTGTGCTCGCTCGCAGCACAGGGGACTTTCCGAGCCTTTCTACCTTCACCCTTCAACCCCTCATACACTCCAGCCTCCTCGGTACCGACCAATCAGAATACGTCTTTATGTCTGGACAACCAATCAGAAAACGGCCTCATTCCAAGTATTTATTAAGCGTCTATGAGTTGGGGAATGCCTCTTTTATAAATGAAAACGCTGAAGATTTAAGGTTTCAGCTCAGGAAAGAAAATCTGTAGATGGGGAGTACCGCGTGTGGTAAAATTTACCTTCCCTTTGGTGAAAGCATAGAGGGAAACCTGGAGTCCTCCAAAGTGATAGATCACTTAAATTCTTGTTTGGAAGACAGTCTTGCTCCCATTACAAGAAGGGCTGGGTGCACCTTTAATAGTACCACTCAATCATGGACCCAAACTACTTCTCGTGGGTTATTTTAGGACAGCTAAAGCAGGCTGGAATTTTCCATTATACTTTGTCATATACGAAGGGATAATACAAAGGAAATGCACAAAGAAAATATCAGAAACATTCTTCAGGTCAAGAATGCAAAATACAAAGTGCTTTTCCCTACTATTGCTGTTTTATAGAACCTGGCCCATTTCCCATTCTCCCTGAAATGGTTACTCTCTAACCCAAGAGCAGACCAACTCTAAATGTTACTTATATGAAGCTCTTGCTTCCTGGTTTCCAGCCTAGCTTTCTGTTTCTAGCCAAGGTAGCCTCCAGAAGCTAGCAGAGGAAATCAGAACTCAACTGCTAAGTAAAACTTGTATTTCATCTATCTATCCTTCTTATCGTGGATAAATATTACACTATTCTGTACTCAAAGTAGTGTAATAAAACTAATTTAGCTCTTTAAAAATAATAAAATAAAAGTATAAAATAAAAATAAATCTGACAACACGTATGAAAAGCCTATATAAATAAAATTATCATGAACTACTTTGTTGTTGTTCAGTCGCTCAGTGGTGTTTGACTCTTTGCAACCCCATGGACTGCAGCACACCAGGTTTCCCTGTCTTTCACCATCTCCCAGAGTTTGCTCAAACTCAAGTCCATTGAATTGGTGATGCTATCCAACCATCTCATCTTCTTAACATCTTCTGCTTCTGTTAGGTCCACACCGTTTCTGTCCTTTTTGTGCCCATCTTTGTATGAAATGTTTCCTTGGTATCTCTAATTTTCTTGAAGAGATCTGTAGTCTTCCCCATTATAGTGTTTTCCTCTATTTCTTTATGTGTTCACTTAAGAAAGCTTTCTTATCTCTCCTTGCTATTCTTTGGAACTCTGCATTCAGATGGGTATGCTGCTGCTGCTGCTAAGTTGCTTCAGTCGTGTCCGATTCTGTGCAACTCCATAGAATCAGGTTTCCCCGTCCTGGGGATTCTCCAGGCAAGAACACTGGAGTGGGTTGCCATTTCCTTTTCCAATGCATGAAAGTAAAAAGTGAAAGTGAAGTTGCTCAGTCGTGTCCGACTCTTAGCGACCCCATGGACTGCAGCCCACCAGGCTCCTCCATCCATGGATTTTCCAGATGGGTATAGCTTTCCTTTTCTCCTTTGCCTTTAGCTTCTCTTCTTTTCACAACTATTTGCAAAGCCTCCTTGGACAACCATTTTGCCTTTTTGCATTTCTTAATCTATATGAACTCCTTATATAGATGAAAAATGAAAGAAGCTAGCAGAGTCTTAACCTTACAGCCCTCATGATTTCAGCAAACACTTCCAGCCCCCTCATTTGTGTGCTAGACACGGAGGTGTAAGTACAATGTGACACCTCACTTACCCTCCAGGCTTGTATTCACTAGTGGAGAAGGCAGACCAGCACAGTACCAGCTGTACTGCAGGACTGTAGTGCTGTGATGGGGAAAGCACAGAAAAGTGCTCTCCAAATCAGACTGAGAGGTCCAGGAAGAATTTCTCGAGTCCATCATGCTTGAGATGAGATGTGAAAGATGAGTATGATTCGAGAGAGTGTGAGAAGAGACAGCGGGAAAAGAAGGTCATTTCAGGCAGCAGAGACTGCATGTAGAAAGGCAAGAAGGTGTAAAAGAGCATTGCTCTTTGAGGAATTGAGTGGCTCTGTTGGACTGGAGGGAAGGGTGTCAGGATCTCAGGAGAAGAGGCCAGAAAGGGTGTCAGAGGGCTGGGTCAGTAAAGGATTTGGGTACTAAGTGAAAAAGTATAAACTCTGACAGGTCCATGGAGCCACTGAAGAATTTTAAGCAGGGATTGACATTATCAGATTTATGATTTTGAAACTTGAGCAGCAATGTTTAGCAAAAATCAAAGAAAGAGGGGAAAAGAACAGGACTCAGTCTGGAGCCTGTTACAATAATCCAGGTGAAAATTGATGAGGGCTTAAGTTAAGATTAATACTACAGAATTTTGGGACTATTTAGATACGGGAGTGGGAGGAAAGTCTAGACTACCTTCCAACTCAGTGACTGAAATAATCAGCTAAATAGTGACAACTAACATCATGGACTATCTACTACATACTATGTCAATTACTTGCATTCTTTCATTCTACACTTTTATTGATTGATTGATTTTGATTTTATACTGATTTTTCCCTTTCTTTTTAAATTGAAGTATAGTTGATTTACAATGTTGTGTTAGTTTTAGGTATAAGGCAAAGTGATTCAGATATATATATTTTTTTCAGATTATTTTCCATTATAAGTCATTACAAGATACTGAATATAGTTTCCCTATATTATGCAGTACATCCTTTTGTCTGTCTATTCTATATATAGTGATGTTTTTCTGTTGGTCCCAAACTTGTAATTTATCCCTCCCCTCCTTTCCCCTTTGATAACCATAAGTTTGTCTTCTATGAGTCTCTTTCTGTTTTGTAAATAAGTTCATTTGTATCATCATTTAAGATTCCACATATAAGTGATATCATATAGTATGAGTCTCTTTCTGACTTACTTCATTTAGTATGATAATCTCTACTTCCACCTATGTTGCTGCAAATGGCATTATTTTTTGCTTTCTTATGGCTGAGTAGTATTCCATTGTATATATACCACATTTCCTTTATCCATTCATCTGTTGATGGACATTTAGGTTGCTTCCATGTCTCAACTATTGTAAACAGTGCTGCTATAAACACTGGGGTGCATGTATATTTTCAAATTAGAGTTTTCTCTGGATATAAGCATCGTTCCACAGTTTTTTATCAAGCCCCACTTTGTGCCAGGCACAGTGTTAGACACGGGGGTGTATATGGCAGTGGAGGGGAAAATACAAAAATCCTTGTCCATATGTAGTATGTAGGGGATGGATAAATATTAGGGAAGAGACATGAAGCAGGAGAGGTGACAGGAACGTGAAGAATGAAGAGAGTTTGGGGTTGGCCAGGGAAGGCCACACTGGAAAAGTGCTGAGAAGCACTGAAACTCAAGAGGTGTGGCTATCTAGGGAAGCAAGCATTCTGAGCAGAGGCTCTGCTGCTGCTGCTGCTGCTGCTAAGTCGCTTCAGTCATGTCCGACTCTGTGCGACCCCAGAGACGGCAGCCCAGCAGGCTCCGCCGTCCCTGGGATTCTCCAGACAAGAACACTGGAGTGGGGTGCCACCGCCTTCTCCGAGCAGAGGCTCTGGGGGGAAGTAAACCCAGCACATTCAAATACCCCCTGAAACAGTGTGCCTGGGTGGAATGAGGCAGTAGGGGGCAGAGGCAGATCATGTCAAGTCACCTAGACCATTGTAACAACTCTAGCTTTTACCCTGAGGGAAATGCAAAGCTGTTGCAAGGTTTTGAGCAAAGCAGTAATGTGATCTGACTTGCATTTTGACAGGATCGCAGTGGCTGCTGTGTTGTAAATAGACTGAAAAGGGGGCAGAACTAGAAGCAAGAGACCAGCTAGGAAGGTGAGAGATAATTAAAGTTTTAGGCCAGATTAATGGCAAGTGGCAACTATGAGAAATAGTAACTTCTGGAGATATTTTTGAAGGGTTGGCTAACATTTTAGATTGGATGTAAGAGGAAGAGAAGAGAGAAGGACAACAGCAAGAATTTTAATGGCGGAGGAGCAAGTCAGAAGAGGGAAACTTAAAGGGCTGGCTTCTGACAAGTTAATTTTGAGATGCATCCAAGCAGAGATTTAAAGAAAGCAATTGAATGTGAGTCTGGAGTTCAGAAGAGAGGTCTGAACTGAAGCTGTAAATTTGAGTCATCAGCATAGAGATGGCACTTAAAACATGAGCTTCAATGAGATCATCCGTGACTGTAGAGGGGACAGGAAAAGGGTCTAGGGTAGGGGTAGGTCCTAAGGGAAATCAACAGTCCCTTGCAAGTCACCCACTTTCAGAGGGATCATTCCGAGGTCTGAGATGGGGAGGCTGACCTCTTCTGATTGGGGAAGGAAGGATTGCTTCTGCTGACAAAGGAGACTTGGTAGAATTTAGTCTGAAGTCCTCAAGTTCATCAGAAACTGCCCATATGTCCCCCTCCCAATTTCAGGATTCCCCTCTTCCCAGTCACTGCCCTAACTTTAACAGAAAAACTTGCAATGTTGTACATTTTTGTGGGGGTTTTTTTTTGTAATTGCTTTTTAAAGATATAATTCATACACGGTACAATTCACCCATTTAAAGCATACAAATCAATGGTTTTCAGTACGTTCACTGATGTAAATTCTTTTGGCATTGCAATTCAGCCATCTTTAAGATTAGACTTTGGGGCATTTCCTGGTTGCTCCGTGGTAAAGAATCCACCTGCCAATACAGGAGACACGAATTCAATCCCTGATCCAGGAAGATCCCACAGGCCGTTCAACAACTAAGCCCAGGAGCCAAAACTACTGAGCCCATGTGCCACATATACTGAAGCCCTCAAGGCCTAGAGCCTGTGCTCTGCATTAAGAGAAGCCACCACAATGAGAAACCAGAGAGTAGCCCCCGTTCCCTGTAAATAGAGAAAAGCCCATGCAGCAACGAAACCCACCACAGTCAAAAAGAAATAAAAAATTTTTTTAAAAAGATTAAACCTTGGGTTTGGGTTTCTGAAATCTTGGCCCTGAACCTACAGAGGACAGGGGTTTCTTTCAGAGGTTCCTGGCTTATCATTTGGACCTTGATCAGGGCATGTAAAGCATTGAGCTCATCATTTTCTTTCCCCAGCTCTCCAGTGTACTTAGAAGCAACCAAATTCTTGACAATTTTTATCTGCACTAAAATTTTCTGTGGCAGCAACCACTCAATACACAATGTCTTGCTTTCTCTAGGTGCTTGATTGCAAATGATTACAGGTGGTCGTTTAAGGAAAGTTTGCCACTTTACTTCAGTGCCGTGGACTACCAGCTTCCAGCTCACCACTAGCAACAGTCTTTAATGCCTTTAAATCTACTCAGGTCAATGAAATGATTCCATGTCCCATCCTTAAGGCTCTATTTCCCTGGAACCACTTTTGGTGACTGAAGGAAAGTTACACCACTCAAAATAGCCTGGAGTTAAAACTCCCCTTCCGGTCCTCCCCACCATTCTATGCAAAACAAAGAACTCTCCACCCAAGGGGAAAAAAATGGACATTAAGGTTGATTAGCCCAGCTCCCAGCCGGTCCAGCCTCTGGCTGATCTCCAGAATTCCTTCCCCTGGCCATTTAAGTGATAACTACTACAAACAACCTTGGAGAAGAACAGGTCCCCTTATGATAGTAGATTTCCACATATATGCCTGTATATACTTACTCTTTTCTTGGGTTAGTGCACAGCTCACTAATCTGACTGCTGCCCCTTCTCGCCTCATTAAAGGTGATCTGTTCCTGTAAAGTGCCAGTCTCATTCTTTTCCTGAACCTCACCTTCTCTAACTCCATACCCTCCAGTGCCAATAACAGTGTTCAGTCAGGGGAACAGAGTGACTATGGGTATTACAGGATGAAGGACTTATTATAGGAATAAGATCTTTCACAACTGGGCAAGCAGCTGGAGAAGTAAAGCCAGAAAGTGGTATTGGATAATCAGGGGAGCAGTCACTCAATCTAAGAAGCCAGATGTGTCCAACCACTTACGAAGGGAGCCTAGTGGAAATGTTTGTGGGAACTTTGATGTTGATGGCGCCAGTGCTTCTGTGGGTCCAGCCAAGTATCTAGTGGTGGGCCTTGGGTCACTATTGGCCAATAGAGCCATGGAGAGGAGGAGAGCAAAGGCATGCTAGAAAGTGCTGAGCCCCTGTGTGCCTGTCCTTACTGACTACTGACGACAGTGACCTCTGCAGTAATAGCTATTCATACATTCCTCCCTTTATAAAGAGCTGGATTGTTTTGTTTCAGGTTTTTGGCTATTATGGATAATGCCTCTATGAACAATCATATGTATATGTATTAACATACATCTTTGTGTAGATATACATTTTCGTTTCTCTTGAGTAAAATCCCAGGAGTATAATTTCTGGGCTCTATCTTAAGTTTATGTGTAACTTTTGAAGAAATTGCCAAACTATCTTCCAAAGTGGCTATAGCATTTTATATTCCTACTGGCACGAAACTTGGTATTTTCAGATGTTTTGATTATAGCTATTCTAGGGGATGGGCTTCCCAGGTGGCGCTAGTGGTAAAGAACCAGCCGGCCCATGAAGGAGATAAAAGAGACACAGGTTGGGAAGATCTCCTGGAGAAGAGCATGGCAACCCACTCCAATGTTCTTGCCTGGAGAATCCCATGGACAGAGGAGCTTGACAGGCTACAGTCTATAGGGTTGCACAGAGTCAGACATGACTGAAGTGACATAGCACGCTCGTACACACACATTCTATGCTATACTATGCTAAGTCACTTCAGTCGTGTCTGACTCTGTGTGACCCCATAGACGGCAGCCCACCAGGCTCCCCTGTCCCTGGGATTCTCCAGGCAAGAACACTGGAGTGGGTTGCCATTTCCTTCTCCAATGCATGAAAGTGAAAAGTGAAAGCGAAGTCATTCAGTCGTGTCCAACTCTTAGTGACTCCATGGACTGCAGCCTACCAGGCTCCTCCGTCCATGGAATTTTCCAGGCAAAGTACTGGAGTGGGGTGCCATTGCCTTCTCTGACACACGTTCTAGGGGATACATAATAGTGCCTCATTGTGGTTTAATTTGCATTTCCATGATGACTAATGATGTTGAGCATGCTTTCATGAACTTATTAGCCATTCATATATCTTCTTTAATGAAATGTTTGTTCAAATCTTTGTCCATTTTTAATTTGGGTTGTTTCTTCTTATTGTTAAGTTTTGAGAGTTCTCCGTATTCTGGATGCATTTCTAATCAGATATGTCACTTGCAAATATTTTCTCCCAATCTGTGTCTTGTCTTCATTTTCTTAATTATGTCTTTTGAAGTGTAAAAAAGTTTTTAATATTGGTGCAGTTCAATCTATTTTTGTTTTTTATGGATCATGTTTTTTTTTGTTTGTTTTGTTTTTTGTTATTCTTAAGAATTGTGTCCAACCCAAGGTCATAAGATTTTCTTCTATACTTTCTTCTAGAAGATTGATATTCTTAGGTATTTATAATATATCTATGATCCATTTTTAGTTAATTTGTGTGTGCTTCTCAAATCTTAATATACAAATCACCTAGGGATCTTGTTAAATCTGTATTCTGAAGAAAAAAAAAATGCATATTCTGGTTCAAAGAGTCTCCTGTGGTACCTGAGTCTATATTTTTAAAAACTTCCATCCCTTCCCCTAAAATACTTATGGAAATACCAGGCCGGTTCTCTTATCTTCCTTCTCATCTTTGGTACAGCTGTTTCCCATGCAGATCCACTCCACTACTCTTTCTAGTTCACTCTTGCCTCGTTGCCCAGAGTCTGCACAGCAGGAAAGACAAAGACAATCCTGCCCCTATGGAAACAGGGGGAAGAAAGGCTAAGACGGCGATGACAGAATTCTTATTAAATGGTAGATTAAGGGAAGGGTCCGTGGATATTTGTTTGTTAACATTTTTGCTCAAGTCCCATAATACAGTAATTGGGGATAAGGGTAAGTAATGTGACAGGAATTTTTTGAGGACAGAAATTTGAGTGAATTTACACACTTGAAGGAACAGGGCTAGTGAAGTAGAACAGTCTGAAATTTAATAAAGAAATCTGGGATGACTGATGGAGTGAGAGCACTGAGCTGAGGTGATGAGGGAAGGGGAGAAGTCTCTGGTAGAGATGAGGGGTGAGTCCACCACATAAGTGAGGGGAAACTTAAGAAGGAAGAAAAGCCACATCTCCCACTGAGGGAATTAGGAAGAAAAAAAGAATGCTACAGGCTCAAATTTCTGAGCAGTCAAGGGACCCAAGGAAGAGTTTGAAAGGAAGCCCCAGTTCCCACAATAGAACAAGGAGGCAAGGTCATTGAAGGGACAGAGGAAGGTGGATGGGTAGATTTAAGCAAAAAGGTGGAATATGGAGTAGTTGCTAAGGAGATGGGAGAAATACTAGGACTCGTGGAGGATTTCTGGCAGCACTGAGTCCTGGAAGGTTGGAAAGCATGAATTTGTATGGTGATGTGATTTTCTTTAGCAGAGCTAGTTGATCTGAATGTAAGTGGCTGAGCTGATCCATGGCTGGGTGTTCTAGGGTCAATGAACAGCCATGGGGTACATGGGTAAAGGGCAATGGTGAGAGAACAACTCAAGTGACAGACCATGTGTAGGGAAAAAGCAAATCAGCCAAGATGGTGGTGCTCAGGCTCTCTCGCCCCAAGTCCTCCCACTCTCACCCCACATTTGTAAATTCATAATTACCTAATAGCTGAGATCATTTATAGCCCTGTGGATGTGCGTAACCTATATAAGCACCGCCCGAAACACCCTTGTAGGAGACTCTGAATAGCATTGAGTTGAGTTATGGCTGTATCTGTCAGGCCAACCACGAGAGAGTACAGCATATCTGCCTTGCTGCTGTGCCAGCCAGGAGCGAATAAACACATTTGTAGTTCCTACAGCTCCTCACATCTTCCAGCTTCCTAGCTCACGCCTTGCTACCCTGGGTTCAGTGACCAGTGAGACACCATGGTGAAAAGAGAGGCCAAGCCAAATGGGAGAAAAGAGTCAGGGGCCAAATGAGCAGCTCTGGAACCAGAGGTTACATTAGGGTTAAAGATGTATGTTAAGGGAGTGAATGAGCTGCAAGGGTGGGATATTGTTGTCAGAAAGAAATTTGGGCATTAAACTTCAGAAATGGAACCATTCTAGGTGTTAGATCCAGGCCATGGGAATAAAGCAGAGGAAATATGAGTGTTATAAAACAGTGGTGAAGCAATAGTGGGGTTTGTTCTGTTACAGCATCGGTCTGACTTTTGTGCTGTACATGACACATCAAGTTAGAAAGTTGTGGTCACTGTCCTAGAAGAGCAATCACAAACACAGAGACAGACACAGGAAAGGTAGATCTCTGGGTAAGCAGACTTCTAGGTGGGTTTACCTGGGAGGTTTGGGGAGTAACTGGATGGAGAGTTAATTTAAAGAGGGAGACATGGGAATTTCACCTTTGCATGAAGTTGATCCAGGAGGAATGAATTCTCCACCTGATGTCAATTACTCATCATAAAAAGGATGGGATTAGGACTTCCCTGATGGTCCAGTGGTTAAGAATCTACCTTGCAATGTGGGGGACTCATGTTCTATCCCCAGTTGGGGAACTAAGATCCCATATGCCTCAGAGCAACTAAACCCATTCACCTCCCTGGTAGCTCAGCTGGGAAATAATCCGCCTTGCAATGCAGGAGACCTGGGTTTGATCCCTGGGTTGGGAAGACCCCCTAGAGAAAGGAACAGCTACCCACTCCAGTATTCTTGCCTGGAGAATTCCATGGACTGTATAGTCAGCGGGGTCACAAAGAGTAGGGCACAACTGAGCTACTTTCCACAACTAGAGACTCCATGTGCTGCAACAAAAGATCTTACATGCCACAACTAAGACCCAATGCTGCCAAATAAACTTTTTTTTTTTTTTTTTAGAAAGATGGGATTACAAAAGGGGAAGGAGGAAAACTGACATTTACCAAGGGCCTATATGTGCCTGCCACTGAGCTAACGGTTTTATATGCAAATAGGTTATCTTATTTCTCTACAAGTAATCCATTTTACAGATGAGGAATTTGAGTATTTGCCAGGGTAGGTAACCTGCCCAAAGACATACAATTATGAAACCAATGAGCCAGAATCCCAATTGTCCAAGTCTTTAGCATTTTTCCTTTTTTTGACCAAGAGCAAAGCAGAGGGTCTGAGCTGTTGGGAGAGGATTCTGATCCAGCTTCAAACACGGCCTTTGCATAAGTGCTTTCTTTTTCATTCACTTGTTGGCTCGTGTCTCAGAGGGGGGTTGGAATCAAAGAGAGACTGTCTGGCAGCTAAAAAGAAATTTCCAAAATTACTCAAGCACCGTAAAGGGAATATATGGCTCCAGGCAACACTTCCTAAAAAGTCTTCTTTCGTCTATTTCCCTCACCCACCACAGTCTTCCCTGTCTTCTCTCTCCTCCTAACTTCTCGAGAAAAATTTTCTCCTAAACTCCTCCCCAGGGCCTTGCTCTTTTCCTGTGCTCTGGGAGAAACTTGGGCAACACAGCTTCCTAAATGGGCAGGAGCAGAGGAGAGGTTGGAAACACACGTGCATTATTGACAGTCAATGTCTTGTCACGAGAAGCACCCTCCCTGCTTTTGAGAAGAAGTGGAGGCACGCAGTAGGCATCCTGCCCATGATCTCTGCAGCTGGTTTGAAGGAAATCATCACCGTACTCCACCTTGAACTTTCCGACCACTACCTTGAACTTCTGTAACTGATACCATATAATTTACTGTTTAATTTAGTCTGCTCTGGGTTTTTCTTGTTTTGTTCTCATCTGTTTTGGATTCAATTGGAATTGCTTTCCTTAGCCTTGGGTTTCTGGTATAATTGTTCCACTACTGTCTCTCTAATTATGTGGCTGTTATCCTTCAACTCTGATCTTCATGTATCTGTATCATTTATTCTGAGCTTCCTCCAATCTTTTTTTGGGGAAAGAAATGAAGTATAAAAGTAAATACAATAGTTTCATATACATTAATGTTAGATCTCCAACTGGATTGTGAGCTGCTTGAACACAGGAATTGTGTTCCAGACTTCACTTGATACAGCTGCCCAGTACCTAGAGGGGCACTTGGCAGGTGTTCCACAAACTCTTATTTCACAAATACTTTTAACTGACTAAGGAAGCTGGGAGGCTGGCATTTATTGAATACTTGTTCCTAACAGATACTCTGCAAACAATATTACATTTCATCTACATAAGAAATTCCTGCTTTAGTAAGATGACCAACTCATCCTGGTTTGTTTGGGACGTTCTTGGTTTTAACACTAGAAGTCTTGCCTCCTAGGCAGACCCACGATGGATGGTCACCCTACATTTTAGAGATGAGGATGTTGAGTCTTAAAGGGATTCGTTACCTGCTTCAACTTGTCTTGCAATGCCAAGTCTGTCTAGAGTATGGAATTAGTGTAGCAACAGGACACATTGGAACACTGGAGAAGAAGAAAGTGTGGCTGTGGAGGGCACTCTGGTAAAGGCTGTGGCATACCCCAGCAAGTGATCCCTGGGTCTCATCATAATTGCCAGGGCGATGGGAAGTAGCTGTGGGGTCCTGCAGAAGAAGAGGGTGATTTAAAGAGCTGCAGGTGGCAGGGTTGGAAGCTGTTTGAATGCTCACTACAGAGGAGACAGTGTGAAAGGGCGAGAGGACAACCTCTAGTAGGTTCTTCTCATCCCAGACAGGCCATCTTGGACTTTTTGTTGCAGCTGCTGAGGGCTTGTCCCCTGCTGATTGTATCAGACCTGATTCTAGCTAACTACATCAGCTGATGCTAGCTTTGCCACTTACAGAGAAACAAATGAGTAATTTGGACCCAATCATTATTCCCTGCGTACTTCTCACATGCCAAATATTTATAGAAGCAAATATGCGTTTAGTTTACAGCTGATAATAGGGAGCCCATTATCTCCCCCCAGTCATCTTTCTTCCCCCCAGCAGGCAGGGAATCGCTCAGCCTTGAAGGAGACCAGCTGAAGACTTTCTGCTGGATGGGAAGGATCACATTTCTTCTCGCAACCACGTTTAGCCACTCTCTAGGAATTTTTCCTGTGTCCTACATTTTTGCCTGTTCATGTTCTCCGTTTCCAAATCTTTCACATTTTACAAAAAATGAGGTCATTGTGGTACTGAAGAACAGAAATCTCCAAATTCCACAACTGTCCCCAGCACAGTTGGTTGATACTTCCCAGCTGATGGGACAACTCAATCGATTGCTTTCCTCAGCCTCAGGGATGACCAAGGGATGTCCAGGATATTTGGATTCCCTTAATTCATGTGAACTTGTGTTTTTGTTTTTTATTGAAGTATAGTTGGTTTTACAATGTTGCATTTAAATTCTGCTTTTCAACAAAGTGATTCAGTTACACACAAGTATATATGTGTGAGTGATAGTTGCTTAGTCATGCTTGACTCTTTTCAACCCCATCAACTGTAGCCTGCCAGGCTCCTCTGTCCGTGGAATTCTCCAGGCAAGATTACTGGAGTGGGTTGCCATTTCCTTCTTCAAGTATATATATGTATACATATATATGCATTCTTTTTTTACATTCTTTTCCATTATGGATATAGGATATAGTTCCCTTTGCTATTCAATAGGACCTTGTTTTTTATCCATTCTCTATGCTGGGAGGGATTGGGAGCAGGAGGAGAAGGGGACGACAGAGGATGAGATGGCTGGATGGCATCATTGACTCAATGGACGTGAGTCTCAGTGAACTCCGGGAGTTGGTGTTGGACAGGGAGGCCTGGCGTGCTGCGATTCATGGGGTCACAAAGAGTCGGACACGACTGAGCAACTGATCTGATCTATATATAATAGTTTGCATCTGCTAACCCCGAACTCCCACTTTGTTCCTCCCCAACCTGCTCCCAACTTGGTAGCCAGAGGTCTGTTCTCTGTGTCTGTGAGTCTGTTTCTGTTTCAGAGATAAGTTCATTTGTGTCATATTTTACATTCCACAAATAAGGGGTATCATATGGTATTTATCTTTCTCTTGTCTGACTTACTGAGTATGATAATTTCCAGATCCAACCATGTTGCTGCAAATGGCATTATTTTTCTATGGCTGAGTAGTATTCCATTGTATATAGGCACCACATCTTTACCCATTCATCTGTCAATGGACACTTACATTGTTTCCATGTCTTGGCTGTTGTCAACAGAGCCACAGTGAACATCGGGGTGCATGTATCCTTTTGAATCATGTTTTTCTCCGGATATTTGCCCACAAGTGGTATTGCTGGATCATATGGTATCTCTATTTTTAATTTCTTAAGGAATCTCCAAACCGTTGTCCATAGTGGCTGCCCCAACTTACAGTCCCATCAACAGCATGCTGCTAAGTCTCTTCAGTCGTGTCCGACTCTGTGTGACCCCATAAACGGCCTCCCACCAGGCTCCCCCGTCCCTGGGATTCTCCAGGCAAGAACACTGGAGTGGGTTGCCATTTCCTTCTCCAATGCATGAAACTAAAAAGTGAAAGTGAAGTCGCCCAGTCAAGTCGGACTCTTAGCGACCCCATGGACTGCAGCCCACCAGGCTCCTCCGTCCATGGGATTTTCCAGGCAAGAGTACTGGAGTGGGGTGCCATTGCCTTCTCCCATCAACAGTATAGGAGGGTGAAATAGTGTTTATGGAGCCAGGCAATAAGCTCGGAGCTGGGTACCCAGGGCAGAATGGCATGGTCCTGTCCTAAAGGAGCTCACAGGATAGTAAAGGACTCACAGTCTTAAGGTATTTGTGAAGAAAAAAATATCATTATGGTTTATGTTACTGATGTGATTAAAAAGCAATTTTATCCTTTGAAATGTGCAGAATGATAATAAAGTGGAGCAACACAAAGACATGATAACCAGCTATCAATCAGAAAAATATTTTCAGAACAACAAAGTGAAAGAGAAAACAAATTTATTATGACCTTGTGTGGATGATACCAATGAATTCAGCTTCTTACTCTAATTTGAGGTCCAGTATTTTTCCAGATTTCTTTTTTTTATTTATATATAACCTTTATCCAAACACAGAAAACTTTAAATTCTATGTCTTATAAACTTTAGTGTGTTAGCTAAATAATCCTACAATTCTGTCTCAAGATATATCTGCCGCTGCTTCTTAGAGTCTAGGATTTGACAGATTTTCATAAATCAGACTTATATATAGTCATGTAATTCAGATTATATTTATATTTTTGTAAGTGAAATTACTAAGAGCAAAAGCTATTAATTTTTAAAGCACTAGTCTCACCTGATTCAGGAAAAATGAACTCTCACCTCAAAATGCTTTTTTTTGCAATTCTTCCGGCAATAAGAACCCTAAAAGTCAATTTATGGGTTTGGATTTGAGAGTTTGCTACTTTAATTAGACCTATAAATCCCTCTGCTTCATTTTCCATTACAGCTACCTGTGTGTCCAACCTTGCTCTATTGAAGTATGAAGTATATCATGTCTTCAACTAATAGTAAATCCACCTTGGAGACTTAACAGGGGGCCGTGATTTATCAAGGGTGGTCAGAAAATCAATGTTTCATACACTCTTTAATGTGGATAAAAGAAACTTGGCTAATAACTTCTTCGTGCTAGGTTAGATTTACTTTAGGAAGCATGGTATTATGGTGAGATTTCAAAAAGATTTTTTTAAGAGCCCTGGAGAAAGAGAAAAAAATGTATGTAGGACACTAAGGGTAATAGAGGAGGTAAGAAAAGGTAAATAACATTTTTCCTTACTTATAACCCATATCTGAGTTCAACAGCTTCTCTGAACATATATCTTTGGTTCACTTCATCAAGGCCAGAAAATGATCTTTTTTTTTTTTTAACTTTCAGTCTCTGCAGATAATGTCTTAAGGAAGTTATAGGTCACCAGGACTACCTAGAACTTTCACAAAATAAGCCAATGACCTGCTGGGTGAACTGCTGTGGGGTTTCCTGGCTATCTAATTGGATTTGTAAAAGACCCACGCAGGAATGTACATAAGGGAAAGGCTTCCTTCTGAGAAAATAGATGGGTTGCGTGCTTACCAAAAGGAAAAAAATTCACAATGAGAATTTGCGGATCTGTCCCCTGAGTTCTGTGGGGAGCAGGGAGAGTCGATCTATCTCAGGAAGACAGTTTTCATCCTCCTTTCCCATCACATCACCTTTCCATCTTCCCCTAAATGGCCAAGTCTCTTTCAAAGTTTATGAGAAGTTGTTCCCAAAGCAAGAAATGATTCTTATGAAACTGGGCATCAGCAACTCTGAGGTTTAGAGGGAGAGTTAATAGTGATGCAAAATGAGAAGGTAACACTGAATGACCCCCAGTTTCCATTATGGTTTCTTTTTAAAATTTTATTTATTTATGTTGGTGGCACTGGGTCTTCATTGCTGTGCGTGGGCTTTCTCTAGTTGTGAGCAGGGGCTGCTCTCTAGTTGCAGTGCGTGGGCTCATTGCAGTGGCTTCTCGTCACAGAGCGCAGGCTCTAGGGTGCTAGGGCTTCAGTAGTTGCAACACCCAGGCTTTAGTTGCTCCGTGGCATGTGGGATCTTCCCACATCAAGGACTGAACCCGTGTCTCCTGCATTGGCAGGCAGAGTCTTATCCACTGAGCCACCAGGGAAATGCTGTCATGGTTTCAAAGAGAACATTTCACATAAGACCTATCACCAGGATCACGGGATAGTGAACCCTAAAGCCTATAAATTTTTGACCCTTTAAACTAAATCATAATGGTTTTAGCTTCAAGAGAGTCTAGTGTTGACGATGCCAAGATTCTGTGTTTGTAGAGAAGAGCTCTGGCCAGCAGCCATCCCCTGCACACTGGATCTCAGAGTGAGTTGTGAGGCTCAGTACAACCACCAACATGAATGAAACCTTTGTTTGGTGGGGATGAGAAGGTGGAGAGCAGTTGCAATTATTGAAGACCTAGGTACTGTATTCCAGGAACTCTGCCAGGCACTTAACATATAGAATCTCTTTTACTCTCAGCACAAATCTGATTTGCTCCAAACAAGATTGGCAAATGAAAAGAAAATCTGTCCAGACCATTAGAGGCTTTAAAAGTGTTCTATGCAAACCTTAGTATGTGATTCTCAGCCTGTCTATCTTGTTCACGGCTGGATCCCTAGGCTCTAGCGTAGGACCTCACATGCCATGTTTTTGAATGAATGCACATTTCAACCCATTCCTCCATTAGAAAAATAAAACCCCACATTTTGTGACACAATTTCCAAACAGCTAAATATCTTAATAAAAAATTAACATAATGGGACTTCCCCGACAGTCTAGTAGTTAAGACTCTGCCTTCCAAAGCAGGGGGTGTAGGTTCAACCCCTGGCTAGGGAACTAAGATCCCACTTGCCTCATGGCCAAAAAATCAAAACCTAAAACAGAAGCAATATTGTAACAAATTCAATAAAAACAAAAAAATTAATACAACAGAAATTTTGAGTAAGGCTTTTCAAATTACACGCATCCTACTCTTGGCCATCCCCTCCAAGGGGCCATGTCTCACTGGTTAAAAATTATTGCCTTAAATCCCCTAACAAAGCTTTATTTTTTCAAGAAATAGTTTTTAATAATGTCAAGGCTGATTGTTTAAAACGGACATAACTTCATAAGAAAAAGTAAAAGGTCTATCTTGAGAAAAAAAGTATTGCCTTAGAAGTAGTTGATTATGGACTCTGTGGGAGAGGGAGAGGGTGGGAAGATTTGGGAGAATGGCATTGAAACATGTAAAATATCATGTATGAAATGAGTTGCCAGTCCAGGTTCGATGCACGATACTGGATGCTTGGGGCTGGTGCACTGGGAGGACCCAGAGGGATGGAATGGGGAGGGAGGAGGGAGGAGGGTTCAGGATGGGGAACACATGTATACTTGTGGTGGATTCATTTTGATATTTGGCAAATCTAATACAGTTATGTAAAGTTTAAAAATAAAATAAAATTAAAAAAAAAAAAAGAAGTAGTTGAGTCTGGAGTTTATAAATGAGAAGATCAAAAGGAAATAACCATGGATGTATATAGTAACTATGCACTAAACTATCTATTGTGGGGCATTTATACAAAGAGCCAGAACAATGCCTGAAGGTGTCTGTGATAAACTATGGTACAGTCATAAAATAGAATATTCTACATCCACCAAAATAAAGATTTTAAAGATATTTAATGATGTGGGAAAATACTATACTGTTTTATGTGATAAAAGTAGAAAATTGTGTGTGTATTTTCACTTTGTAATGCATATACATTACATGCATGGGAAAATGTGAGAAGGAAATACACCAAAATGTTAGTTATAATTATTTATGGGTGGTAGAGTTATTAGTGGTGTACAATTCGATGTACAAATCCTCTTCATACTTGTCAGTATTTTCTATTACTTTTATAATACATATGTATTACATATTATATATAGTTTTTTATGATAGAAAGAGGAATTTGATAATAGAACCATAGAGATCAAAAATATGGAGTTGAATCAACTGCACTCCAATAAAAATTTTAAAAAATATAGAGAGTTGACATCTCCCTGATGCCACAATTGACTCTAAGGAAATGGCAGAAAAAATTTTTACATTAAAGAGAATAACCATTTTTGCTTTTTTTTTTTGAGGAATTCTCCCCTAAATTAGGCCTAAAGTTAGCATAGTCAGCCACTTTGCTGATTTGACTCAATAATTTTGTCTTCACAGCTTTCCATGTTACTCCAGGCAGTCAACCCTCTGAAACATAGCTTTGTCTTCTGAAGGAAAGGCTTCAAAAGTTAGTAAAACACTTCTGTAAATAGTGTCATTTGTTCACCAAAAATCATTATGTACCTACTGGGCCCCAGATGCTGTGGTGGGGATTGGGAAGAGGCCCATGTTGTTCTGAGGTTTTTATATCATTCTGCAGATGGGAGTTTGAAAGGTTAGCTATTTACTTATCTCCAGGGCCTCCCACCATCTGGGATGTGCCAGGAGAAATGCAAGCAGAAAGGAAGGCTCAACAACAAAGAAGGCAATTCTGCCATTTGTGACACCAGTGGATGGACCCTGCGGGCATTATACTAAGTGTGAAATGAGTCAGAGAAAGACAAATACTGTATGATGTTCCTTAATATGTAGAATCTAAAAAAGCCAGACTCATAGAAACAGAGTGGAATGGTGGTTGCTAGGGCTGGGAGTTGAGGGAAATAGGAAGATACTGGCCAAAGAATATAAACTTCCAATTATGAGATGAGTAAGTTCTGAAGACCTTCACTCAGTATAATGATTACTGATAATAGTATCTTTGTTTTATACCCTTGAAAGTTGCCAAGAGAGCAGATCTTAAATGTTCTTACCAAACACAAAAGGTAATTATGTGAAATGATGGAGGTGTTAACTAACCTTATTGTGGTAGTGATTTCACAATATATATATGTGTGTGTATCAAATGATCACATTTTATGCCTTATACTCACATGTTACATATCAGTTGTATCTCCCTAAAGCCAGAAAAAACTTTTAAAGGATAAGAATTGAATTCAAAACCTTGCCTGGTCCTGCAGGCAGCTAGGATCTGCCAGATGGGAGCTTTACCTGTTGCAGGGCTTGCTCAACTCAAAAGACCCTGGGCCAGAAAATACCAGAAAGACCCCACATGTCCTCACTAAAACCCTCCAGATCTGATAGGCCGAGTCTTTGTTGAGATACATCATGGGGGAGAAATTAGTGTTAAATATAAAGAGAAATACCTTTAAATTGTACTATTTCTGCCAGAATGACATCAACCGTGACAATAACATGATGATACTGTTGTTGTTTAGTCTATAAGTTGTGTCTGACTCTTTTGTGACTCCCCCGCAATGGACCCCCCAGGCTCCTCGGTGTATGGAATTCTCCAGGCAAGAATACATGAGTGGGTTGCCATTTCCTTCTCCAGGGCATCTTCCCTACCCAGGTATCAAACCCACATCTCTTGCATCTCCTGCATCGGCAGGTGGATTCTTTGACGCTGAGCCACCTGGGAAGCCCTTGATGACGCTGCTGCTGCTGCTGCTGCTAAGTCGCTTCAGTCGTGTCCGACACTGTGCGACCCCATAGACGGCAGCCCACCAGGCTCCTCTGTCCCTGGGATTCTCCAGGCAAGAACACTGGAGTGGGTTGCCATTTCCTCCTCCAATGCATGAAAGTGAAAGATGAAAGTCAAGTTGCTCAGTCGTGTCCGACTCTTAGCGACCCCATGAACTGCAGCCTACCAGGTTCCTCCGTCCATGGGATTTTCCAGGCAAGAGTACTGGAGCTAATAGTAAGTAAATAGACAAAGGCACGGAGAAGGCAATGGCACCCCACTCCAGTACTTTTGCCTGGAAAAATCCCATGGAAGGAGGAGCCTGGTAGGCTGCAGTCCACGAGGTCGCTAAGAGTCGGACACGACTGAGCGACTTCACCTTCACTTTTCACTTTCATGCATTGAAGAAGGAAATGGCAACCCACTCCAGTGTTCTTGCCTGGAGAATCCCAGGGACAGAGGAGCCTGGTAGGAGGCCGTCTATGGGGTCGCACAGAGTCGGACATGACTGGGGTGACTTAGCAGCAGCAGCAGCAGCAGACAAAGACAGCTACAGAGAGAAGTGTGCAGACTACCTCCACCACTTACACTGCAAACTCTTTTGGCTTCAGAGCCTTTTTCTGCAAAATGGAGACAATACTGCTCCTCTTGCAGGGTTTCTTTGAGAATTAGAAATAATATATGTAGCATGCCGTGCAGGATACAATCCCTGACAAATATTAGATATTCAATCGTAAGAAATGTAAAGTACATATAATCCTGCACTAGTTCATAAATACTTTTAAAGTTACCTACTTTGTATGGCAAGATTTTTTTTTTTTTTTTAATGAGTGATGGCACAGTTAGGAGATAGCCAGAAAGGGGAAGAAGCCCAAAACAAGGGTCTGTTGGAAGAAATGAGGGAGCGCCCCCTTCAGGCAGTTTGGTGTATATTTGTCGGATGTTGTTCAGTCGCTCAGTTGTGTACGACTCTTCGCCCACACCGACTTATAGCACCCCAGGCTTCCCTGTCCTTGACCATCTCCCAGAGCTTGCTTAAACTCATGTCCATTGAGTCAGTGATGCCATTCAACCACATCATCCTCTGTCGTCCCCTTCTCCTCTTGCCCTCAATCTTTCCCAGCATCAGGGTCTTTTCCAGTGAGTTGGCTCTTCGCATCAGATGGCCAAACTATTGGAGCTTCAGCTTAAACATCAGTCCTTCCAATGAATATTCAGGGTTGATTTCCTTTAGGATTGACTGGTTTGATCTCCTTGCAGTCCAAGGGACTCTCAAAAGTCTTCTCCCGCACCACAGTTCAAAAGCATCAATTCTTCAGCATTTAGCTTTTACGTCCAACTCTCATATCCATACATGACTATTGGAAAAGCCATAGCTTTGACTATATGGACATTTGTTGGCAAAATAATGTCTCTGATTTTCAATATGCGGTCTAGGTTGGTCATGGCTCTTCTTCCAAGGAGCAAGCCTCTTTTAATTTCATGGCTGTGGTCACCATCTGCAGTGATTTTGGAGCCCAAGAAAATAGTCTTTCACTGCTTCCATTGTTTCCCCCTTTATTTGCCACGAAGTGCTGGGACCAGATGCCATGATCTTAGTTTTTTGAATGTTGAGTTTTAAGCCAGATTTTTCACTCTCCTCTTTATCCTTGTCAGATGTAGGGGCAGTTTAAACACTCCACAAAGAGCCAGATGAAAAGCCAGCATACTTCTCTACTTGGTTTGCTTTTCTTTAAAAACAGTATTACTTGTTCAACCAGCTTTCTGACACAGTGCTAAAATCACTCTTCAGTTCAGTCGCTCAGTCGTGTCTGACTCTTTGCGACCCCGTGAATTGCAGCACGCCAGGCCTGCCTGTCCATCACCAACTCCCGGAGTTCACCCAAACTCATGTGCATCGAGTCGGTGATGCCATCCAGCCATCTCATCCTCTGTCATCCCCTTCTCCTCATGCCCCCAATCCCTCCCAGCATCAGAGTCTTTTCCAATGAGTCACTCTATGTGACATTAAAATATCTATATTACTATATTTAATTGATGATCCATGATTTAGAGGAATTATTTTTTTAATGCCAACACCATAATCTAAATAGGTAGCTTTCTCATTAACCTTGGCTATTTACTAGTGCCTTTTTTTCACCTTGAATCCTTTTTGATGCATAAGAACCCAGTTTGTCATCTCTCAAAGCCACAAACATCACTTCTATTTCACAAGTCCATAACAAGCATTTACTGACCATTAATTCTATAAACAAAAACATTATACTAAAAGTTCAAGAGAACACAAGGAAAGTATAAAACATGGACTCTTGACCTCAAGGATTTTCTAATCTAGTTGTGAAGATCAAATATACACACATGAGATGGTAAAGTCATAAGCAAGAAAATAATTGTGAGCTTCTCTACACTAGGGTTCATATTTCATTTCTACCTGCCCCATTCATTTAGGACAGTTATCTAGAACATAATGTGGATGCTCAATGGATGTTTAGTGAATTAAACTCAATAGCATATGATAGAGAGAATAAATGCTGAATTACTATAGACGAAAACCTCCTTTTCTAATTTTTCTCTTTCACACTTGCCACCTTCTTATGCAATATCATTTATTTTATTATTAATTTCATCCCTCTAAATGTGAGCTTTCTGAGGGCAGAGGTTTCATCTGTTTTACTCACTGCATATCCATCAAGCATAGGCCTGTGCCTGGAACAACGTGGTCACCCAAAAAATATTTGTTGAGTGAGTGAATGCTTTGCCATAATTTATCAAAGAGGTGCGCATAGGTAAGACTGAGGTTCCTGGAGTTTGTGGAATTTCAGGTTCAGGGTTAACAACCACAGGATAAAGTATTTACAAAAAATGTGCTAGTGTGTGTGTTGCAACTTTCTGTATAATGATGGCAATTGGAAACCATTTAAAAGAGAGGAATGGCTAAGAAAATTATGGTACATCACTATAATGGATATCCTAAATCCATTAAAACAGCAACAGAAATCTATATTCTTTTGGATAGATATTTATGATACTTTGATATTAGAAGTGATAAAATAAAATTACAAAATATAGTCCTGTTTTTAAAACAACTGCTGGGGACTAGAGGTATATGAACAGCAAAGAATTTGGAAGGGTTTACCCAGAATGTTATTACAAATTGGCAGGAGTAAGCATGAGATTTTCATTTGCTTGTTTAAACATTGCCTAATGTCTCATTTTAAAACAACAATAGTAATATTATGCATTGGAAGGAATGAGGCTGACACTGAAACTCCAACACTTCGGTCACCTGATGTGAACAGCCAACTCACTGGAAAAGACCCTGATGCTGGGAAAGACTGAAGGCAAAAGGAGAAGAGAGTGGCAGAGGATGAGATGGTTAAATAGCATCGCTGACTTAGTAGATGTGAATTTGAGCAAACTCGGGGAGATAGTGAAGGACAGGGAAGCCTGGTGTGCTGCAGTCCATGGGGTCACAAAGAGTCGGACTCAACTTAGTGACTGAATAACAATGCTGGGATTTCCCTGGTGGTCCAGGGGTTAAGACAGTGCTTCCACTACAGGGTGCCGAGACTCGATCCTAGGTGGGGGAAGTAGGATCCCTAATATATATTGGCTGCATGACACAGCCAATATATATAGCCATAATTTATCAAGTCTATATATATATATATATATATATATATATATATATATATACTCATATATATATGTATGAGTTTCCCAGGTGATTCAGTGGTGAAGAATCTGCCTGCCAAGGCAGGAGACACAGGAGATATGGGTTTGGTCCCTGGGTTGGGAAGTTCCCCTGGAGGAGAATATGGCAACCCACTCCAGTATTCTTGCCTAGAAAATGCAACAGACAGAGGAGCCTGGCAGACTACAGTCCGTAGGGGCGCAAAGAGTTGGACATGACTTAGCAACTAAACACATATGCATTATTATTATGCATTATTTTAAAATCATAAGAACAAGGTTTTTTCATTTTGAAAAAGAAGGCTGAGAATTCCATCTTGCAACAATCCCAGGAGTGTAGGGATGTTCTTCCTGGGTCCCAACATGATGCTGTGCTCTTCACCTTCCCACACCCTTCTACTTTGTACCTCCCAGTGGCTCCTGTGTGATATAAATTGTAGCGGACTGTAACTGATTTAGGCAGTCTGGGATTAACTTGAGGGGGTATTGATTTCAGACGGTGGTCAAATTTAATAGCTAGTGGTCATTACAGAGGTTTCTCTCTCCATCTTTCTTCTTGACAGCCTGCCCTGGATTGCCAACTGCATTTTCATCCATGAAATCCCAGAGAACTGCTGTCTGTGGTCCTGACAGTAAGATTCTGTGCCCCAATAAGAGAATTGGCCCTGAATTCCACCACAAAAGGATCAAATAGACAGGGCCGTCAATGGGTTGGTAATAAGAGAGCTAGATAGAAGCTTTGGCTGGATGACTGGCTTAGAACTCATCGTGTTTGGGAGCTGGGGAAACTAAAGCACATTCCCCTTACCAAAGGCCCCCAGGGCTCTGCTGGTGACACCAAGTGTCCTCCAGGCTTTGTGGAAGAGTTCCAAATGACCACTTTATCCTGCTGGTTCTGGTTTAACTACCAGTGCCTGTAACTGAAGGGAAAATCAGGTGTTTTCTTTTAGACATATAGGATCTGCTGGTCCAGAGATCTGGGCTGGAGCAAGGAAGCAGGAGGTCAGAACAGTGGACTTTCCACCACTAGACTGACTTGAGGCAAAGTCTTAAATTCTCTAAACTCAGTTCTCTCATCTATAAAATTGTGTTATTAATATGTTCTTCACACAGTTTTAAATAATCCATGAAATTACAAATTGCCTAACCTGTGCGTGGCACACAGCAGGGTGCGTGCGTGCATGCGAAGTCGCTTCAGTCGTGTCTGACTCTTGGCGACCCTATGGACTGTAGCCTGCCAGGCTCCTCTGTCCTTGGGATTCTCCAGGCAAGAATAATGGAGTGGGTTGTTATGCCCCTCCATAGGGGATCTTCCCAGCCCAGGTATTGAACCAGCGTCTCCTATGTCTCCTGCATTGGCAGGTGAGTTCTTTACCACTAGTGCCACCTGGGAGGCCCCATAATAGGATTCAGTAAGTGTTTATATTTTAATCCATGTCTACAGGTGTCTCCATCTAATTGGAGCTTCCTAACAGGTAAATGAAAACTATTACTCTACTCACAATGCTTCTGACACCAAACAAGTATTTTCCACACCGAGAAATTCTCCAATTCTCTGCAGATACCAACTGGGCTCCCAGCAACTTTATGCAGTTCTGATACTAACTACCCAGAGTTAGTGCAGAGCCCATAGGTTAAGGGCTCACTCCCACAAGACTGTCTCCATGTCAGATGACAATTGCAAGTAGTGGATCCCCAGGTTACCCACACTTCTGTCCAACATGGCTACAAATCAGGGGTTCCCACTACCCCTTCCTTGGATTTGATAATTTGCTATAATGACTCACAAAACCCAAGGAAATACTTTCCAAAGA
This sequence comes from Bubalus kerabau, assembly GCF_029407905.1. Taxonomy (NCBI): domain Eukaryota; kingdom Metazoa; phylum Chordata; class Mammalia; order Artiodactyla; family Bovidae; genus Bubalus; species Bubalus kerabau. Next base: position 30,008,049 of record NC_073629.1, on the reverse strand, counting down.
CAAACGCCAAATATACCTTTCTTCTTATATCACAGTATCACAGTGTGCCTTACTTAAGACAATAAAGATATCCTCATTTTTTACAGCCTAAGTATTTAGGCTTGATTTATTTAATCAAGCCTAAATCAAGCACTTGACTTATTTAATAGCTATTAAGAAAGGGAGTAAGGGGACTTCCCTGGAGGTCCAGTGGCAAAGACTCTGCACTCCCAGCGCAGGTGACCTAGGTTCGATTCCTGGTCAGGGAGTTAGATCCCACATGCCGCACGTAAGACCTAGAACGTGCGTACGTGTAGCATAGTCGCTCAGTCGTGTCCAACTCTTTGCGACCTGCCAGGCTCCTCTGTCCGTGGGATTTTCCAGGCAGGAAAACTGGAATGGGCCCCTATTTTCTACTCCAGGGTATAGGGATCAAACCTACATCTCCTTTGTCTCCTGCATTGATAGGCAGATTCTTTACCACTGTGCCACCTGGGAAGCCCCAAAACTGGCACAAACAAATACATACATTTTTAAAAAAGAAAGGGACTAGGGACAATGTGTGGGGATCCCACTAAGTGCCAGATACTCTTCTGGATGTCATGCTTATATCATGTTCTAAAATTCAATATTTTTTCAATATATTTTTATTTTATGTATTTATTTATTTGACTGCATCAGGTCTTCGTTGTGACATCCAGGATCTTCTTCTAGTTCTGGCATGCCGGCTTGCCCTGCGGTATGTGGGGTCTTAGTTCCCCAACTGGGTATCTAACCTGTGTTCCCTACATTGCAAGGTGGATTCTTAACCACTGGACCACCAAAGAAGCCCATCAAATTCAATATTACTGGTGAAAACCCCTGTACAGATTGTCACAGAGACAAAGTGACTTGCCCAAGATCATGTAAGTGGCAGAGTTGCTATATGAATGCAAGTCTATCTGCTCCCATAAGCCCATTTTTATAAATTATATTTAAGTTGTTTTAAGTGAGAAAAATAGTGTGAGATCCTGTTATCCACTTTCAGGGTGGGAGATGGTCATCCCTTGAAATAAGTATAGTCAAATTTTAATTCTATTTTAGTCATTAAGCCCCCATTCCGCACTTATTCAGCTGGAGACTGAGTTTGGATATCTAATGCATGATAATGATAACAATAATGAACATTTTTGACAACTTATATCTATTATGCTAAATGCATTGTATGGATTCTCATTTCGTCTTTCACAACAAGTCCATGAAGTATGCATTAGTCTCCCCAGTTTACAGATGAGAAAACTGATAAACAATGAGGATAAGTCATATGCCCACACAGCAGAGCCTAATTTGAGTGACTCACCACTGAAATCCCCACATTTCATGGAAAGACACTTGAGCAGACTGGCAGCAAAGCATTATGCCCTGATTTGGATTCCAGGCAGGAGATTGGTGCCATGCTAACTTTCAACACATAGATTAAGTGGCACCTGCTTTACAAGGTTCAAGGAAGGCCCATAGGTGACCTGTTGCCCTGTTCCCAGAGGTCTGTTCTCAATTATCATCCTCAAGGGCCAGAAGACAGCTGGAAAAGCCTCTAACACCTGACTTGGCCTTCGGAGAACAGAGGCCAGGCCAGAGGGGAACTTCTGGGTTTGAAATGTCAAACCTGTCACAAAAAAAAAAAAAAAAAATGGCTAAGGCAGAGAGTTATTCACAGACTCTAAAAGAACTTTTTGTGACCATGATTCACCAAGCAACACTGTTTTACATGTGGAGCAGTTATGTAAATTTTCTTCCCCAGAAAGAAAAATCATTGTCAGACTAAGAAAAGACACAAACAAAAATAAGACATATAGGAGACAGGAGACTTTAAAAATATAAATTAAATCTCACAAGATGAAAAAAAAATTATACAAAAAACTATTTTCAGTATTTCCCATTACTGTAAAGTGTAAAATGGTTATTTGTTGCAAAATATGGAATTATTTTTCTAAAGGTTCATAGCACACAAGAAGTTTCTTCAGGGAACACCAGCATACAGATAACGCTGTTTAAAAAATCTAGCTTGTAAGTAAATAAGCAACAAGTCCTTGATCTCAGGTCCACACAAAACAGCCATCTGCTTCTGCCCACATGACAGAGAATGTTATCTCAAAGGGCCAGAATTTCTTAAAGGAAGTTTAGTTCCCTAAAACAGTGACCTTCAATTTTTTTCAGTCATACAACTTTAGCAGTAAAAATATTTGTACATGTACCTAATATAAGTACAATATTTATTTATCTACAAATTATAGGTAAGCGGTGGCTCAGACAGTAAAGAATCTGCCTGCAATGCGGGAGATCTGGCTACAATCCCTGCATCAGGAAGATCCAGTGGAGAAGAGAATGGCTGTCCACTCCAGTATTCTTGCCAGAAGAATCCCACAGACAGGAGCCTGGCAGGCTACAGTCCATGGGGTAGCAAAGAATAGGACACACAAAGAATAGGACATGACTGAAGTGACTTAGCACACATACCTCTATCACTAGCTAATATCACAAGGCTTAATATACACTTCGAGTGAGGTTTATCATAAATGCCAGTGGAGAACAAGGCAATGTCTTCTTGATAACTTCAACATTGTTTCTCCCAACTTGATAGTCTGATCTGATTAGATGGTCTCTGTTTCTAATTTCATAATATATTTGACAATAAGCATATATCAGGTTAGGGACAGTGCTGTTTTCCTGTTGTTTAGTTCAGCTCAGTCAGTCATGTCCAACTCTTTGTGACCCCATGGACTGCAGCACACTAGGCTGACCTGTCCACTTGGACTTATGTTATTATCTTCAATACACTCTTTTTTTCTTTGCAGGGTTCTTAAGCCGTTTGGTGAGGGTTCATTTAATTAAAATGAAACCGTGCAATTTATATATCCTCACAAGGAGCACAAATAAGAATATTACAGTATTTTGAAAGCAGACAAGTGAAAGAGGGTATAATCCTCAGCCTGTGTGAGTGCGTGTGCGTGTGTGCGTGTGCACGTGTGACGCTCAGTGTGCCTTAGGTGACCCCTTACGGTCTGTGTGCATAGGACCAACAGACATACAGACCTAACAAGCAAGTGCGGATCACTCTTTGTGTTAAACGTAATCAAAGCTTGACTTGTTTCTTATTTTTAGTTAAGACACACGCAGACATTCCAATACATCCTTCTTGTATCCCTGATGCGTCATTTTGATGCAGCTTCCGAGCTGCCCAGTCCCCTCCCTGGGAACCAGGGCCATGTCCTTATAGTCTGAGTTGCCACTGGGCGCCACGTCCGTGGGTCGGCTGGTGGGGTTTTAATCCTCCTCTGAGTCAGGTCACCTACAGAGACCTCAAACGTTGCATCATGGCAACAAAGACTTCGGAAAAATCTCTAGAAGGGAAAGGACGCGATGCACGAGGTCTTGAATCAGCTCTCCCTCACCTTTAACCACAGGACAGCCATTCATCCAATTTCTGAGCATTGAAAATAAAAATAGTGGTTGTAGGCTAACTGACCTCGCTGGAAAAATCTATTCATAAGGCAAAAGAGGAAATTAAAAAATAACCATATATGATTGAGGAAGGGGATAATGGGATTTTTTTTTTATGTTACTGTTCCTTTTTCCCACAGATCTTGTGATGGAGTTATGTCTCATCCTACTCCGCAACACATATTATCATTGGCTGCAATGTTGATGTGTTTGCGTTTGTCTCTTTCACAAGATTGTAGGTTCCTTGAGGCAGAACCAATACATTTTTGCAGCCTCAGTGCCTAGCATGGTGCCTGGTATAGGAGGTGCTCAATAAATGTTGTTAAATGAATACATTCTTGGGGATAATTAGAATAACCTGTAAGGATCTGATGCTGTAACTAAAGCACTTAGCTCAGGGTAATTTCTCAATAAATATGCATATTATTGTGTAAGATTATATAACTGCTCAATCACTGAGCAATTTTATTGATATTTTTCAATGTGCTAAGTCACTTCAGTCGTGTCTTTGCAACTGCATGAACTGTAACCCGCACCCGAGGCTCCTCTGTCCGTAGCATTCTCCAGGCAAGAACATAGGAGTGGGTTGCTGTGCCTTCCTCCAAGGGATCATCCAGACCCAGGGATTGAAACTGCATCTCTTATGTCTCTGGCATTGGTAGGCTGGTTCTTTACTAGCACCACTTGGGAAGCCCTAAAACCAAGGTACTATCAGAAGTGAGATTCGAACCCATGCCTTGAGGGAAGACTACAACCTGAATGCAATGCCTTAGACCACTCGGTCATCCTGATTCCGCTATTTTTCAATCGTACTTTGTAAACGGCAAAACAGTACATTAATTTATGGTTTTGAACTCTTCAGTTTCCATTGTGGAGACTAATCTCCTGAGAAAATCAAGAGTCCTGAGCATGCCCTGGCCCTGTTACCACTCACCCCACACTCACCCCACACTCTGGGGTGGCCTTCTCTGTACTTAGAAGGCCACTTTGAAATTAGATTGCATGTTACCCAGGGAAGGTGTAATATGTATGTATAGTTTTGTTCTCTCTACTCTTGCACCCTTGATTCTAGAATCAGCTTTATAATGTTATTCCTAGTTAGCTCCTTTGATTCTGCTACATCTGCTATTATTCCATAGAGGCAGTCTGACCAGTGACCCATCATTCTGCAGATCATACACTGAGATTCCAGAGGTTTCCATACCCCTTCAATGGTCCCTTCTGGAGCATTCACTAAGCATCTGGCTCCTATTTCAGAACCCCTATCCCTTACACAGGGCGTCCCTAGTGGCTTAGACAGTAAAGAATCGGCCTGCAACATAGGACACCCAGGTTTGATCCCTGGTTTGGGAAGATCCCCTGGAGAAGGGAATGGCTAGCCACTCCAGGATTCTTGCCTGGAGAATCACATGGACAGAGCAGGCTACAGTCCATGGAGTCGCAAAGAGCTGGACACAACTGAAGGGACTTAGCACATCCCTTACACGGCAGTGATGAAAATTATTTTCCATCCATCCTATAATAATGTGTTTTCCCTTATGTCCATGATGTACATGATATTATTCTATCAATAGATATGGGATATACAACAGTGAACAAAACAGACACAAATTCCTGACCTCATGGAGCTTACATTCAAGAGAAAATAAGTAAAATGTATAATGTGAGATAGTGTGTGCTCAGTCGCTTCAGTCATGTTGCGACCCCATGGACTGTAGCCCTCCAGGCTCCTCTGTCTATGAGATTCTCCAACCAAGAACCCACTGGCATGGATGGCCATGCCCTCCTCCAGGGAATCTTTCCGACCCAGGGTTAGAACCTGTGTCTCTTATGTCTCCTGCATTGGCAGGCAGGTTCTTTACCATTAGCGCCACCTGGGAAGCCCAGTAGATAGTGATAAATGCTAAAGAAAAAAGTAAAGCAGACAAGGGAGACAGGGAGTTTGGTGGGGGTGGGAAGTGGGTTACACGTGTTAAAAGGAAAGTCAGGTGAGGTTTCACTGAGAAGGCAACATGGGTATATAACCTGCAGGAGGAGAGGGTGGAGCCAGGAGAATACTGGAGGAAGAGCTTACCAGATAGAGGGACCAGAGCTGCAGACCTGAGACAGGGAGGGTGGTGGTGACTGGGAACCGCCAGGGGAAAGAATGACAGGAAACAAGGAAAGAGCCGGATACAGTGGGGCTGGTGGTTGTGAATTTATTTGACCTATAATTTGAGTGAGACAGAAGTCAATGGAGTAAGAGGAACAACATGAACTCACTTATGCTCTAACTCAATCATGCTGCTGCCATGTCCATGGGGAAGGGGGAGTTAGGAAGTGGGGAGACCAGGGAAGCGGGTGTTACAGTAAGCCAGATAAGAGATGATGGGGCCTCGACCAGGTGGTAAGGAGAGGTGGAGGTGGCGAGAAGTATCCAGATTCTAGATATCTTTTTAAGGTAGAAAATACAGGATTTACTGAGAGATTCAATGTGGGGGTGAGAGAAAGAAGCACCCAAAATTGGAGGACTCAGATGAGCCACTACCCTTTAGCCTCCTGTCAGAGAGCTAGGAAATATGTGTTCCTTGCAGCCTTTGCCATAAACCAAAGCCAATTTTCTAAACTTAGCCTTTCTTTTTTAACCATTGCTCAATGCATGCATTTCTTGAAAAGTAAGTATATTTGAAGTTTCCAAATAGTCTAACAGTACATAAAATATATGATGATTCTCTGCAATGAATACCAATTGCTAAAATGCCTTGCTTCCCGCAGAAATTCTACCAGCAAAATTAGAATTGCAATTTTATTCTACCTCGGTTGTCTGGTTAAAGTTTCATTTAAGCCTTGGGCTTATTTTTCAAAGCCCTATAAACATTTTACACACCTACTTACATATTACCAAAGTCATTCTGAATTCAGTCTACAGTAAAATTAATTACCATGTCATGAGTCTGTCACATTTCAAGAGAAATCATAAATATTTACTCAGACCTGTTTCAATGTCACTTTGCAATGAAACAATATTGGCAGAAAATTTCTTTGTATTACAGTATATTCTTTAGTTGGAAGATTTCCATGTAAATATGTCCATAAAGTTTTTAGAAGACCACATCAACATGCAGAGAAGCTAGTAAATCAACACTCATCTCTCTCCGAAAATCCAAAGGCTTGTAAAATCCATATGCATTCCCAGTTCCTCCTGGGACCCCACTATGGCAGCAACAGAAACAGAAGCCAAGCCTGGGGGTGAGACAAACTGTTAGGTGTTTAGGAGACTGACAGTAGGAAAGCGGCCGTGATAGCAGGAAGTGAAGTCCCTGCAGAAGAAGGCAGTGCAAGGATGGCAGGCTGGAGCTATGTGAGCCAGGATTTGAGTGCAGTCTGTACCCGGAAATCAAATCCGAAACTCACCAACACGGCGGACCTGGAGGCAGGCAGCGTGGTGTCATGGAAAGCATGTTGGATGGTGCAGGTTCCGATCTCAGCTCTGCCACCTGGGCACTGTGTGACCTTAGGCAATGTTACCTCTCTGTGCCTCAGTTTCCTTATCTGAACTAGCTTCCCGGAGTTATGAGGAGGACTCAATGTAAGAGGTTTAATACAAGGCCTAATACACACACATATATCATAAATCAATAGACATAGATAGATCAACCTATACATAAACATACACACACATAAATATGTATATACATTATATGTATACAGGTATAGTACATATACCATATAGGCTCAATCATGCCTGACTCTGCCACTCCATGGACTATAGCCCACCAGGCTCCTCTGTCCATGGGGTTCTCCAGGCAAGAATACTGGAGTGGGTAGCCATTTCCTCCTCCAGGGGGGTCGAACCCACATCCCTTGTATCTTCTGCATTGGCAGGCAGGTTCTTTACCACTCTGCCACCTGAGAAGCCACACACATATACAGTATGGCATAGTACACATAGTTAAACTCAAAAGGGCTGAATTTTTTAAAACTTATTAAAGTATAGTTGATTTCCAATATTGTGTTAATTTTCACTGTACAACAAAGTGATTCAGTTATACATATATCCTTTCCAGGTTGTGCTAGTGGTAAAGAACCTGCCGGCCAATGCAGGAAGCATGAGACACGAGTTCCATCCCTGGGAAGATCCCCTGGAGGAGGAAATGGCAACCCACTCCAGTATTCTTGCCTGGAGAATCCCGTGGGCAGAGGAGCCTGCCTGGTTACAGTCCATGGGGTCACAAAGGGTCAGACACAACTGAAGCAACTTAGCACACATGAGCACACACATATATATAGATAGGTAAATATATATAGTACTAAAAGGTCTTGTAGGTCTTCATAGAACCGTTCAACTTCAGCTTCTTCAGCATTACTGGTTGGGGCATAGACTTGGATTACTGTGATATTGAATGGTTTGCCTTGGAAACCAACAGAGCTCATTCTGTCGTTTTTGAGATTGCATCCAAGTACTGCATTTCAGACTCTTTTGTTGACCATGATGGCTACTCCATTTCTTCTGAGGGATTCCTGCCCGCAGTAGTAGATATAATGGTCATCTGAGTTAAATTCACCCATTCCAGTCCATTTTAGTTCGCTGATTCCTGTTCACTCTTGTCATCTCCTGTTTGACCACTTCCAAATTTGCCTTGATTCATGGACCTGACATTCCAGGTTCCTATGCAATATTGCTCTTTACAGCATCGGACTTTGCTTCTATCAGCAGTCACATCCACAACTGGGTATTGTTTTTGCTTTGGCTCCATCCCTTCATTCTTTCTGGAGTTATTTCTCCACTGATCTCCAGTAGCATATTGGGCACCTACTGACCTGGGGACTTCCTCTTTCAGTATCCTATCATTTTGCCTTTCCATACAGTTCATGGGGTTTTCAAGGCAAGAATACTGAAGTGGTTTGCCATTCCCTTCTTCAGTGGACCACATTGTGTCAGACCTCTCCACCATGACCCGCCCATCTTGGGTGGCCCCACAGGGCATGGCTTAGTTTCATTGAGTTAAACAAGGCTGTGGTCCTAGTGTGATTAGATTGACTAGTTTTCTGTGATTATGGTTTCAGTGTGTCTGCCCTCTCATCCCCTCTTGTAACACCTACCGTCTTACTTGGATTTCTCTTACCTTGGGCGTGGGGTATCTCTTCACGGCTGCTCCAGCAAAGCGCAGCCGCTGCTCCTTACCTTGGACAAGGGGTATCTCCTCACCGCCACCCCTCCCAACCTTGAATGTAGAATAGCTCCTCTACTGATATCAAATTGATTATATTTTTGCAGCCAAAGATGGAGAAGCTGTATACAGTCAACAAAAACAAGACCAGGAGCTGACTGTGGCTCAGATCATGAACTCCTTATTACCAAATTCAGACTTAAATTGAAGAAAGTAGGGAAAACCACTAGATCATTCAGGTATGACCTTAATCAAATCCCTTATGATTATACAGTGGAAGTGAGAAATAGATTTAAGGGCCTAGATCTGATAGATTGAGTGCCCGATGAACTATGGACAGAGGTTTGTGACATTGTACAGGAGACAGGGATCAAGACCACCCCCAAGGAAAAGAAATGCAAAAAAGCAAAATGGCTGTCTGGGGAGGCCTTACAAATAACTGTGAAAAGAAGAGAAGCGAAAAGCAAAGGAGAAAAGGAAAGATATAAGCATCTAAATGCAGAGTTCCAAAGAATAGCAAGAATAGATAAGAAAGCCTTCCTCAGTGATCAATGAAAAGAAATAGAGGAAAACAACAGAATGGGAAAGACTAGAGATCTCTTCAAGAAAATTAGAGATACCAAGGGAACATTTCATGCAAAGATGGGCTCGATAAAGGACAGAAATGGTATGGACCTAACAGAAGCAGAAGATATTAAGAAAAGGTGGCAAGAATACATAGAAGTACTGTACAAAAAATATTTTCATGACCAAGATAATCACGATGGTGTGATCAGTCACCTAGAGCCAGACATCCTGGAATGTGAAGTTAAGTAGGCCTTAGAAAGCATCACTACGAACAAAGCTAGTGAAGGTGATGGAATTCCAGTTGAGCTCTTTCAAATCCTGAAAGACGATGCTGTGAAAGTGCTGCACTCAATATGCCAGCAAATTTGGAAAACTCAGCAGTGGCCACAGGACTGGAAAAGGTCAGTTTTCATTCCAATCCCAAAGAAAGGCAATGCCAAAGAATGCTCAAACTACCGCACAGTTGCACTCTTCTCACACGCTAGTAAAGTAATGCTCAAAATTCTCCAAGCCAGGCTTCAGCAATGTGTGAACCGTGAACTTCCTGATGTTCAAGCTGGTTTTAGAAAAGGCAGAGGAACCAGAGATCAAATTGCCAACATCCACTGGATCATGGAAAAGGCAAGAGAGTTCCAGAAAAACATCTGTTTCTGCTCTATTGACTATGCCAAAGCCTTTGACTATGTGGATCACAATAAACTGTGGAAATTTCTGAAAGAGATGGGCATACCAGAGCACGGGACCTGCCTCTTGAGTAACCTATATGCAGGTCAGGAAGCAACAGTTAGAACTGGACATGGAACAACAGACTGGTTCCAAATAGGATAAGGAGTTCGTCAAGGCTGTATATTGTCACCCTGTTTATTTAACTTATATGCAGAGTACATCATGAGAAACACTGGGCTGGAAGAAGCACAAACTGGAATCAAGATTGCTGGGGGAAATATTAATAACCTCAGATATGCAGATGACATCACCCTTATGGCAGAAAGTGAAGAAGAACTAAAGAGCCTCTTGATGAAAGTGAAAGAGGAGAGTGAAAATGTTGGCTTAAAGCTCAACATTCAGAAAACGAAGATCATGGCATCTGGTTCCATCACTTCGTGGGAAATAGATGGGGAAACAGTGGAAACAGTGTCAGACTTTATTTTGGGGGGCTCCAAAATCACTGCAGATGGTGACTGCAGCCATGAAATTAAAAGACGCTTACTCCTTGGAAGAAAAGTTATGACTAACCTAGATAGCATATTGAAAAGCAGAGACATTACTTTGCCAACAAAGGTCCGTCTAGTCAAGGCTATGGTTTTTCCAGTGGTCATGTGTGGATGTGAGAGTTGGACTGTGAAGAAGGCTGAGCCCTGAAGAATTGATGCTTTTGAACTGTGGTGTTGGAGAAGACTCTTGAGAGTCCCTTGGACTGCAAGGAGATCCAAACAGTCCATTCTGAAGGAGATCAGCCCTGGGATTTCTTTGGAGGGAATGATGCTGAAGCTGAAACTCCAGTACTTGGGCCACCTCATGCGAAGAGTTGACTCATTGGAAAAGACTCTGATGCTGGGAGGGATTGAGGGCAGGAGGAGAAGGAGACGACAGAGGATGAGATGGCTGGATGGCATCACTGACTCGATGGACGTGAGTCTGAGTGAACTCCGGGAGTTGGTGATGGACAGGGAGGCCTGGCATGCTGCGATTCATGGGGTCGCAAAGAGTCAGACACGACTGAGTGACTGAACTGAACTGAACTGAAATATACATATATAGATAGGTAAATATATATATATATATATATATTTTTTTTTTTACATATTCTTTTCCATTATAGTTTATCACAAGATACTGAGTATAGTTCCCTGTGCTATATAGTAGGACCTTGTTGCTTATCCATCCTAAGAGTTTGCATCTGTTAATCCCAAACTCTCAGTCTGTCCCTCTCCCTCCACTTCTCCCTGTTGGCAACCAGAGGTCTATTCTCTCTGTCTGCGAGTCCATTTCTGTTTTGTAGGTAAGTTCATCATTTGTGTTATATTTTAGATTCCATATATAATAATATCATATGGCCTTTTTTAAAAGGACTGACTTTGAGTCTCCAGCTCTGTTACTGATTCTCTTACTTCTTCACCTCAGTTAACTCCCCAGGAGGATTGCCATATTAATGGCAATCTTGCCTGGGGCTTGTGAGGGTTAAGTAAGATAGTAGGAAAGAGTTCTGCCAAGTATTAAAAAAGTATATGTAGATGTGATCTAGTATCATGAGAATATTTTTTAGTCTGTTCTTCCTTTATTTCTGTTCACCTCTCCATCCTGATGGACCTGACTTTTTCTCAGGGATCTGGACATCCTTGACCCACTGTCCCACCAGTCAAAGTGCTCCCTCAGGCTGGCCGGGCCCCCACCTCACGTCCTCGTTCAGTGCTGCCCCTTCAGGACTGTCTCTCAAGGAAGCACAGGGGTCTTTAAGAAACTGGAGCTGAAATGTGTAGGTTGAACTTGCTCACACTGATAATTTAGGTCTTTGTGCTTGGCACTCGGATGACTAAAGTCACAGCTAAAAGAGGAGCTGAAGACACTGTCGGGCCGGGAGAGCTGAGAGGTTACGTGTGGGAGAGGCAGCTCAGGGGAGCCAAATGTAACTCTCACTTTGCCTTTCTGATTCCACCGTCTTTAGCAGGAGTATTCTGTGCCATTTCCTCCTTTCCAAGGGCAAGAAGACAAAGGAGTTAAATGAAAAGGAAAAAGATTTTAAGCCTGATGCACACCTCACATTAAGACAATAGAGAGCTGTGGATTTCCAACTGTATTTTTTCATCCATTTCCTGAGTTGGAAAAATAGATTTTCAGTAATCTTTTGGTCTGGCTTCTTTTTTTCGCCTCACACTTAACAGCTTCACTGAGACATAAATTCCATATCCTATAATTCCCCATTACAGGTGTACAGTGGTAACAATTTTTAGTTAATTTTATACAGTGGCATAACCATCACCACAATCGAGTTTTAGGAGAGTTCCATCACTCCAAATGGCTTCCCTGGTGGCTCAGATGCTAAAGAATCTGCCTGCAATGCAGGAGACCCGTGTTCGATCCCTGGATTGGGAAGATCCCCTGGAGAAGGGAATGGCAACCCACTCCAGTATTCTTGCCTGGAAAATCCCATGGACAGAGGAGCCTGGCAGGCTGTAGTCCATGGGGTTGCAAAGAGTCGGACACAACTGACCCATTAACACTTTCACTTTCATCACTTCAAATAGAAATGTTGTACCCATGTGCAATCATTGCCCACTCCCACCTCCATCCCTGAGCAAACACTGATCTGCTTTATGTCTCCATAGATTTGCCTTTTGTAGAAATTTCATGTGAATGGAACCACACTCTATGTAATCTTTCTTTTCTGGGTCCTTTCACTCAACATAGTTTCTGAGATTCACCCATGTCATTGCATGTACGGGTAGGGGTTCCTCCTTCTTGCTAAGGAGTGTTGCATTATGCAGGTACACCCCATTGTGTTTACCTACTCACCAACCAATGAACGTTTGGATTGTTAGTGGCCTCTTTTTTTAATAATTTTATCTATTTGTTTGTTCTGGGCTATGCTGGGTCTTTGTTGCTATACGGGCTTTTTCTCTAGTTGTGATGAACAGGGCCTACTCTCCAGTTGCAGCATACTGGTTTCTCATTGCTGTGGCTACTCGTGTAGCAGGGGCTCTGTGCACCTGGGCTTCAGGAGTTGTGGCTCCCGAGCTCTAGAGCACAGGCTCAATAGTTATGGCACACAGGCCTAGTTGCTCCGTGGCTCGGCAGTATGTGGGATCTTCCTGGATCAAAGCTGCATTGGCGGGTGGATTCTTTACCACTGAGCCACCAGGGAAGCCCATTAGTGACCTCTTTTTAAAAACATTCCAAGTAGAGACTTCCTGATGGTTGACTAGTTAAGACTCCACAATTCTACTGCAGGGGGTGTGGGTTCAATCCCTAGTCAAGAAATTAAGATCCTCATGCCTTGCAGTGAAGCAAAAAAAAAAGTCTCTAGACATTAAAAAAAAAAAGTTCCAGGTAAAGGAGGTTGATCTCATTTTTAAAGACCTTCTTAATCTCTATCAGAATTATTCCTTTCCAATAATAGCTGCTGCTGCTGCTGCTAAGTCACTTCAGTCGTGTCCAACTCTGTGTGACCCCATAGACAGCAGCCCACCAGGCTCCCCCGTCCCTGGGATTCTCCAGGCAAGAACACTGGAGTGGGTTGCCGTTTCTTTCTCCAATGCATGAAAGTGAAAAGCGAAAGTGAAGTCACTCAGTTGTGTCTGACCCTCAGCGACCCCATGGACTGCAGCCTTCCAGGCTCCTCCATCCATGGGATTTTCCAGGCAAGAGTACTGGAGTGGGGTGCCATTGCCTTCTCCACCAATAAGAGCTAGGCCCCTTGAAACACATATCACAGCATGGCAGGGCATGCATGCTCAATCATGTCAAATTCTTTGCAACCCCATGGACTGTAGCCCACCAGGCTCCTCTGTCCATGGGATTTCCCAAGCAAGCATACTGGAGTGGGTTGCCATTTCCTTCTCCAACATACTACAGGGCCCCCTTCAAAAGACACCCTCTTCCAACATAACAGTGAAGAGTCAACTATGGTGCAGTACACAGGCATACCTCATTAGAGGTAAACCCAAATGCTGAAGTAGGGAAATCATCCATTTTTCCAGTACCTGAAGTCTTATGAAATAAAGGAATTTTCCAGCTGGAGTAGATACATAGGACTGATGACCACCTTTGGGCACAGGATGTTTGCAGATCATAGTCCACCACTGCTAAGCACAAGAAGGAGCAGAACAAGGAAAGCTAGGGGTACCCAGGACCATGTCATCACACCAGCAGCAGGGAAGCAGGCCACGTTCCGAAGAAGGAGGATCTAAGGAGAGAACAAAATGTGTGGACCCCTGTCTCCTATCCTTCCTTCCAAGTGCACCCTCAGTGCAGAGGCTAATGGCATCTTGGTATTCTAATTCTGTTCTTGACTCATACCCGAACCCCTTCTCCTACCCAGGGTGGGGTTGGGGGGGTGGCAGTTGTTGAAGGAGGGGATGTTGCCATGGAAAACCTTGAGTTGCCTCTTGAGGTTACAGTGTAGAGCCAAAAGGTAAGTCAGCAGAAGCACCTCACCATTCCTGGCAAAAGGACACCCAGACTCTACAGATAAAGGAGCCTTCATTCAGTCAACAAATATGCATTGATGGTCATGGTGCACAAGTCAGACGCCCTGATAAGCATGGGAGAAAAGGAAAGATGGAGTGCATGGCCTTGATGAGCTCACTGTCCAACAAGAGAGAGCAACCGGTGAACAGATGAATGAATGCTATAGAAAAGCTTATCCTAGTCCTCTATAGAAAGCGTCCTGTGGACATGGGGGTAAGGGCTGGAGGAAGTGTGCTGTACAAGATGACATTTCATCTGGACCTTAGAAAATGGGAGGCTTGTCGAACACCAAGTGGAAAAAGAGAGAGTGGTATTTAGACAAGGATCCAAGATGATTTTACACTCTCAGGGATAAAGCTGTACTCAGCCAAGCTAAAACCTGGAATTCCCCCCACGACCGAAGCAACATGCTAGTTCTGAGACCTGCCAAGAAGTCCTAGAGGGCTGACTGCTGCCCACTGACAGTGGACCAGCCACTTTAGCTGTTTAACTACATGTTCAGTGAGCCAAGCCAGCTAGAAACAGAATAATGGGGAAGGGATTCACTTTACAGCCAACTTGGCCAAATGACTCCTATTCCATTAAGGATGTTCTACCTCATGCTTAAAATCTGACTTCTTGAACCTCTCCAGAAAGCAAGCCAGAAAGAACATTGCTAAAAGACTAGTTAATACAGCAAATCTCATGTCTACTGTGTTTCATGTGTACTGTGAAACAGAGCCGTGTTGGCTAGCCTGAAGATAGGATGAGCTCAGGCTCTACAACCAGGAGGCATTCCACGCTCCCCCACCACCCCCTCGCCTCGGCCTCTTCTAAACCAGGAATGAAGAGTGGCTGCTTTGGGGAACTCCTGGTTAAACATAACAAGTAGAATGCATACCTTCATCTCTGTTTCTCACCAAAAGTCTACTAAGATGATAGTATTTTTTCCAAAAAAAAAAAAAAAAAAAAAAAAAACCCTACAAAAACTAAGATAATAGGTGAGGAAATTCAGCAGATAATAAATGTATATAACATTTCCAAAGCTGAGGAGCAGATGGACCAGAGGTAACCAGGAACAAAGCCAGCAGGGAGAGAGAGGAAGTTAAGAAGAAGCGAGACTAACTGGACTGCAGATCCCTAGAAAGGCTCAGGCCCTGAAGACATCCCAGTTCCAGTGGAGCTGGAAAAAGGACCAGTGATTATGAGACTGAAAGAAGCAGTTAGACCTATCCATCCTCTCCTTTGCCTTGCGCAAGTAGACAATTACTCCTAACCCACCCCAACAAAGGCTGGGGATGTACCCTCTAGAAAGTCCAACCAGACAGTCCCCAAACTTAGGGATACTGGGTCCAACTGATGACGGCTTTCACCCTCTCTATTGAAAACGGGGATTGTATGAAAGCCAGCATACTCTAAACCCCAGCCCACTTACCCTGCTTGTTCCAGAATGCCAGAAGCAGGCTTATATTCCTCTCCAGGGACACTGACAAGCACAAGATAAAATGCCTCCCAGTAATGACTTTGGGAGACCTCCAACAAAACAGCCTAACCCCATCTGACCACCATTGCACAGCAAAACCCATCAGACAATAAGCCCCTAGTATGTATACAGAGTGTTGTATCTTAGTGCCTTAAAACACTGGTATTTTAAAAACGGACACTCAAGGATTACCTGACATTTAGGGAATACCTATAATGTAAAAGAGATCAAAACAAATCAGTAGATAAAAGAAACTTAGAGGAGAAAGAGACAGTAAAGAGAACAGAAGAAATTCTAAAATCTTAGAATTACCCTCAATATTATTATACCTAAAATATTACCCTCAGAGTAAGGTAAGACAATTGCATCCCTGAATTTGAGAATAAGAGATTTTGAAATTAATATTCAGAAAATAATAAAGAGCTCTTGGAAGTCAAAAATATATAAAAAATTTAAATATAATAAGAGTTTTGAAAGATAAAAGTGAGGAAGTTTTCTGGAAAATTGGAATCAAAAGAATAAATAAATGGAAAATGAAAGATAAGAAAATGAGAGAATAAATCAGAGGATCAATTTTTGAATAATAGGCTTACCAGAAAGAGAAAGCAAAGATAAAGGGGAAGAAATTACCAAAGAACCAGTGCATGAAAATTTCACAGGACAGAAGAACATAGGCTTCCAGTCTGAAAGAGCCCCTCAAGTGCATAATGAATGAAAAACAGAGCCCACACCAAAGTTCATAATCATGGAATTTCAGTGCACCAAGAAAAGATACTAAAAAGCTTCTAGAAAGGGGAAATTGGAAAAGAGATCACATACAAATTTCCAAAGCTGGTCAGGAATCAGGATGACAATGATTCCTTCAATAGCAATACTGGGAACTAGAAGACATTAGAGCATAGATTTTAAAATTCTGAACAAAAATTATTTTTAATATAGAATCCAAGTTATCCAAGTTATCAGTAAAGTAGGAGGGCAGAAGAAAGACATTTTCAGACATGCAAGGCCTGAAAAAAATATACTTCCATATACTTTCTCTCAGGAAATTACTAGAAAATGAGCTCCACCAAAATAAGAGAAAAATCAAGAAAGAAGAAAAATATTCTCATATTCCAGGAGTGGGGAATGAACACACAGAAAGGAGGGAATTCCCAGGATGTGGTGCTGAGAATTTTCAGGGCTGAAGCTGTGTAGACTAGAGAAAAACCAATCCAGAGATGAGCAGCTCAGGACTGTCAGTGGGGAGGAAGGAAGAACAGGACAAGGGCTGAGCGGTGGGTTTTGAGGAACAGAGAGAATCTTCAGTCTTTCTGTCCTGAGAGGATCCTCAGTTCTGACAGTGCAGGGATTAATCAGTGATGGATACTAAGCAGTCAATTAAGCAAACGAAACAGGAGGTGAATTTTTAACACCAAAAAGGGACCAAAAAGATAAACAAGAAAGAAACTGTAATGGATTGCCCATCTGTTTCAGCTGTGACTAATAATCATAAGAATGTAAACTTTGGGACTTCCCTGATGGTCCAATGGTTAAGAAGGCACCTTCCAATGCAAGGAACGTGGGTTCAATCCCTGATCCGGGAACTAAGATTCCATATGACAAGAAGCAACTAAGCCCTTGTGTTACAACTACTGAGCCCGCACACCACACAACAAAGACCTCAAATGCCACAACTAAGACTAGATGCAGCCAAATAAATAAATATTTTTTAAAAATAGAGAATGTAAACTCTGACCTCTGCTGTAAAGCCTTGTTTAACAGTGTTGAGAGGTTGATGCAAGGACAGGACTTCTAGGGAAGAGCATGAGAGAGATAAATCCACAGGTAAATCTATTGGTAAAAAACCAATAGGCAATATTTTAAGCAGGAAAAAAAAAGGAATAACAAAAAAAGCATGTTTTTAAGAAATATGGACGTGACTACCAGGTTAGACACCTAATAGAGTTTAAAGTGGTTGTGATAGTTCCTGTTATGTGTCAACTTGAATGGCCTTAGTGCCCAGATATTTAGTCAAAGATTATTTCTATGGGGGTGTTTTTGGATGAGATTAACATTTAAATAAGTGGACTTTGAGTAAAGCAGGCTACCTTCCACAATGCAGGTGGGCCTCATCCAATCAGCTGGTCTTCCTAGAACAAAGACTTGACTTCCCCCAGCAAGGAATTCTGCCAACAGACAGCCTTCACACTTGAACTGTATCACTTGCTCTTCCCTGGGTCTCCAGTACACCCACCAATCCCGCAGATTTTGGAATTGCCAGCCTCCATAACGGCATGAGCCAATTCCTAAAATGAATCTCTTTCTCTATATAGACACATTCTATCTGTTCTGTCTTTCTGAGGAACCCTGACCAATGCAGTGGATGTCACCTGGAGTGGGACTGGTGTGAGGCACTCCGCAAAAGATGGATATTTTTGTTACGAACCTGCTTGACACTTGATCTTTTAGACTGTGTACATTTGTTACCTTGAGGGAACAGGATTACATTTTTAAATGGTTAAAAAGGAAAAGCTGATATACTTTACAATCAGGCAGCTCTGGTTTAAATTCCACCACTGCCACTTCCTGGCTGTGTGCCCTTGAACACATCTCTCTGAATCTCATCTTCCCCAGGTGTAAGATGGATCCTTAAGATGACCTTAGGGTCATCAGGCAGTATATGCACGCTCAATCATGTCCAGCTCTTTGCGATCCTATGGACTGTAGCCTGCCAGGCTCCTCTGTCCATGTCAGGCAAGAATACTGGAGTGGGTTGCCATATCCTCCTCCAGGGAATCTGTCTGACCCAGGGATCAAACGTGCGTCTCCTGCCTTGTCAGACATATTCTTCACCACTGAGACACATGGGAAGCCCAGGGTTGTCAGGAGGGTTAAGTAAACCAATAAATGTAGAATATGGCTGGCACAAACTCAGTGCTAAACAAAGGGTAGTTGTAATGACAAGATGCCTCTCCTTTCATCAGCTTCCCCTGGCAGGAACTTGGGTGTTCCTTTGATTTCGTCAAGATTATTGTTCCAATAAAATACACTGGCAGAAAAACTCATTCTCTTGGAAAAGAGTATTTGCCCTTTTAATATTTTATTCCTGATGTGCTTTAGAAGACAAATGCACTTCAGTGTTCTAATTAAAACTCCTTCCAGCGCAGCGCCTGAGCCCATGAAGCGAGGTCAGGTCCTGGAGCTGCTGTGGATCGATGGCCGCAGACGCCCGCGTGGGGCTGCGGATGCTCAGTGGCTTCCTGCCACCACTTGCTGCGTACAAATAAAATCACTTCCAATGACCTAATGTGTGCTGCTGCCACTCAGAAAACTGCATAAAGAGCGAAGAGGCAGCAGCATGAGATTCTGGTGGAAAACGGGTGCTCTCTGGCTGGGGAAATGCGAGACTGGATGGGCGCTTGCTACCCAGGAAATCAAGGTGTGGCGCTGTCAGGGAAACACGCCTGCCTCCCCCAGGGGACGGCTCTTCACCTGCTAGTGAAGTCATCAGAGGCTACCGGGGGGCCAGGGGTGGCCCTCAGAGGGGTCCACAAGGGCTCTGAAATTGTCTGCAGGCTTTAGTGTGAGTGTGCATGTGTCTGGGGGGATTTCCAGAAGTCTGTGCCCCTCAAAATGTGGCATTGCCTTAAAGAGCTGGCAACTTCCCCTCTCTCTGCTAAGGAGCTTCAGTCATGTCTGACTCTCTGTGATTCCATAGACTATAGCACGCCAGGCTCCTCCGTCCATGGAATTCTCCAGGCAAGAATGTTGGAGTGGATTGTCATTTCTTTCTCCAGAGGATCTTCCCCACCCAGGGATCAAACCCGTGTCTTTTATGTCACCTGCATTAGCAGGTGGATTCTTCACCCCTAGCGCCACCTGGGAAACCCAGCTTCCCATAAGGGTTCTCTGAATATCACCAGAGTATTACAAAAGAAAAACTATTAAAAATTCTAACATATGGAGGCTGAACAACACACTGCTGAATATCACCAGAGTAAATAAGCACAGGGAGCTCCGAGATGTCCTGGCTGGGAGTGGCCATGGGTGTCGGCCAAGGTGAAGGTCAGTCCAAATGCATTTCTGCTTCCCTGGGTCCCCCACTGCATCTCAAGTCCTGGACCCAGCATGACCCTGGGGGGAAGCCTGCCCCAGCCTAGCCCTTCATCAGGGGCCACCTGGGCACCCCCACAACCAGGGGGAAAAAGTGAGGGAAGGGAAACCACACTTTGGGGTTAGCACGGGGCCATCTGTGACGTGGACACTATAGTCCCCATTTTCTAAAGAATGAAACAAAAACCCTGAGACGGTCACTTGCCCAAGATCATACAGCTACCTCGCTGCTGGGTCAGGTGTGAGCTCAGTGCTGACCCCAGAGCCAAGGCTTTTACCGCTCAATGACACACAAGATCTTTCGGGATCCATAATCTACATGCTGGCTGTTCAGAAACATTGTGTTATATCTGCAATTTCCCCACAGCAGTGTCTCCTCAGGCATTTCAGCACCTGCACATTACTATTTCCACTGTCTAGAGTTCCCTCTCAGTCATGGTTTTCTTGAGGAAAAATCAACTCTCGCCCATCCACACTCAGTTCAGTGTTCTTCTGAGTTCTGAACCCTCCCGCCCCTCCCCGAACCTCCCTGCCCTCCCCCTCCAACCTCCAGCTTCCCCACCTCCAGTTGATTTAATTTAGTCCTCCTTTCATCTCAGCTCTCAAGACACCACACATACTTTTATTAAATAACGTACAATATTATCTGTTTTCTTCTCTGTCCCTTTCATTAAAATGGGAACTCCATAAGGAAAGATGTTTTTGTCCTTTTCTCTTGGAAAACAAAACAAAAAAAAATCATATGCAATCTTCTTCAGCTACTCAGAGCTACTTATAATTCTCCCAGTGCCATAAGATCTCCACACCTCCCTGCCCTCTTCGAGCTGTGGAATACAATGCCTGGCACATAGAATATACTATTAAAGTGTCTGGAATGTTAGTTATTGAAAGGATGCATTGTTTCCCAAGCAATGCGATATGCTTGCTAATCATGTTTCCTTGTAAGGCTTCTCAAACATGTTCTGAATGAGACACAACTTTTTAAAAAGACATCATATTAGCTCCTGAAGTAACCTCTGCCATTCATTGGAGAAGGCTGGGAGAGAGAGAGATTACAGAGCCAAACCGCTCCAGCCCTCTTGTGGTTGCAGAAAGAAGCAAGAATGAAAGCAGAATTAGCCTTTCCAGGGAAATGTCCTCTAAATGAAACGGCAAGCAAATTGGACATGATAGATTCACAGACATTTTTATTTCTTGATGCAGTTGGACAAAACAGCCAGTTTCCATCCTCACTGCACTCTCTGCGCTGGGCCTTTATTTATTGCCGGCTTCACGGTCCTGCTTCTCACTCCTCACGAAGAGATTTGCTGGAGGCTGGCTCCCTTCCCATTAAGGTCACCAGAGAACTGTTGGATGCTGAGAAATAGTAACTTCAGCAGAATTTCAGAGCAGATTTAGTGGAAATGAACTCTACATTGTGCCACTCAGTAAGGACTAGAGCTGGCTGAGACCACACACACGGAGCCCAGCGTGGCACCACAAAGGCCAGGGCAGGCTAGACCAGGCCTGGGAGGCCAAGTCCTAGTGGGCAAGGAAAAGCCTCCTTGGGAACCCCAACAAGTGAAAGAGGTCCTTGAGGGTGGGAATCCATCATGGTACAACCAGCCACCCAGGATCAACAGGAGTCCCCAGACATCTGTTTACCATTAATTTGCAAAAATGTTCAGCAAAACCCAGGGTACTATTCAGTCAGTGACAGAAGAAGAGCAGCACAATTTGCAACATGGAGCCAAATGGATACACTCTTCTCCTTCAGTGAAGCCCCTGGAATGTGCCTTCCCTTTGTCTGGGCCAACAGCACTGCCTGGCCAGACCTCCCACCTTAATACCTTCCATTTTCAAAGGGGCTTTTAAGTTCTTCCCCCAGCGAGTGTCTTTCTGTATGTCACGGTGGTTTTCAGGCCATAGGTAAACCAGCTCTCTGAATGGGTCTTGCATTAGGGGGACCTTCAGAAAAGAAACTTAAATTGAAATCCTTTCTAAGTTTATGGGAAGGTGCCCAGAAATCAAACTAGTAACTTAATTCTTCATGCGTTCTTATCTCAGCACAACATGTGTATTGCTCCACGTGTTACATCCAAATGCATGGATTCATGTTAGATAAAATCCAGATTGATTTACTCCTTCGCATTTTGGAAAGGGATGTCTTACACAACTCCATGATGGTCACTTAGTTAGCCCACCACATACCTCCCTGAATGTTAGGCATGCGAGCCTGAGCAAACCATTTTCTGGACCTCATTTTCTTCTACACAATTCAGCGGCACTCAGTGGCCCACAAGGACATCTCCAACTCACCGATACTGTGAGTGTGGCCTAGGGGCAAGTTTGTTTTTCAACAACTTGCTTCCTTCTAGATTTTATTAAGATGAGAATTTTATGGCTTTAGAGAAATCTCTGCACCTTCCTTTGAACTTTGCTGTGAACCTATCTAAAATAGCTCTCAAAAAGAAAATCTTTAAAAAGCAAACAGAAACCAAAAAATAATACATATAAGAAATTCAAACAAAATAGAACAATACACACCAAAAAATTTTTAATCATCCTAAATAGTATTATTTCGCTATGTCTCATTAATATTGTTAAACATTATTCTAGACATCATTTGTGCATATATTCATATATAAGAGTGGATAGGTAAATGCAAATTTTTCAGAAATGGTATAATCTACATAGTCACTTCTGTTTGTTCATTTTTGTAAAAGTATCCAATTTAATATTTTTTAATTTAACATGAAAAAGAAACTGAAATAAAACTAGAAATGCCCCCATCACAAGAAATATGCAGTGGCAGATACAGTGGCCAGGGATCACAAATTCTTTGTCACTCTTCTCACTATTTCTTCACGGCCATGAATCTGAGCCTGGCATGTGACTGCTTTGACCAATAGAGTACTGTGGAAGTGTTGCTATTCCGATTCTGAGTCTAGTCCTTAAGAGAACTAGCAGTTTCTACCTCCTTCCTCTTGGAGTCCACCCACCATGCCTCAAGGAAGCCCAAGCAACTACACAGAAAGGGCAACAAGAAGGAATACTGAGGCACCTGGGCAACAGCCACAACTGAACTCCCAGCCAACAGCCAGCATCAACTTTGCCAGCCCAACGAGTGAGCCACTTTGGAAGCAACTCCTCCAGCTCTAGTTGACATCTTGGAAGCAACTCCTCCAGCCCTCACTGATATCAGACATAGTAGAGATAAATTGTCCCTGCTCTGAACTCTGCCCAAATTGCCAAATTGTGATCAAATACATGATTGTTGTGTTTTAAGCCACTAAGTTTTAAGATAGTTTCTAATACAACAATAGATCACAGAAACAAAATCCCCTTATAGTTAAGAAAATAAAAAGAGGGCAAGTTTAAAAATTAGAGTATCTCAATTATGTATTTCACTTTTCAGTTCAGTTCAGTCGCTCAGTTGTGTCTGACTCTTTGCGACCCCATGAACTGCAGCACGCCAGGCCTCCCTGTCCATCACCAACTCCCGGAGTCCACGCAAACCATGTCCATCGAGTCGAGGATGCCATCCAACCATCTCATCCTCTGTCGTCCCCTTCTTCTCCTGCCCTCAATCTTTCCCAGTATCAGGGTCTTTTCCAACGAGTCGGCTCTTCACATGAGGTGGCCAAAGTATTGGAGTTTCAGCTTCAACATCAGCCCTTCCAATGAACACCCAGGACTGATCTCCTTTAGGATGGACAAGTTGGATCTCCTTGCAGTCCAAGGGACTCTCAAGAGTCTTCATACCACAGTTCAAAAGCAACAATTCTTCGGTGCTCAGCTTTCTTTATAGTCTAACTCTCACATCCAAACATGACTACTGGAAAAACCATAGCCTTGACTAGATGGACCTTTGTGGACAAAGTAACGTCTCTGCTTTTTAATATACTGTCTAGGTTGGTCATAACTTTTCTTCCAAGGAGTAAGCGTCTTTTAATTTCATGGCTGCAGTCACCATCTGCAGTGATTTTGGAGCACAAAAAAATAAAGTCTGACACTGTTTTCACTGTTTCCCCATCTATTAGCCATGAAGTGATGGGACCAGATGTCATAATCTTAGTTTTCTGAATGTTGAGCTTTAAGCCAACTTTTTCACTCTCTTCTTTCACTTTCATCAAGAGGCTTTTTAGTTCCTCTTCACTTTCTGCCATAAGGGTGATGTCATCTGCATATCTGAGGTTATTGATATTTCTCCCGGCAAACTTGATTCCAACTTGTGCTTCCTCCAGCCTAGCGTTTCTCACGATGTACTCTGCATATAAGTTAAATACGTAGGATGACAATATACAGCCTTGACGTACTCCTTTTCTTATTTGGAACCAGTCTGTTGTTCCATGTTCAGTTTTAATTGTTGCTTCCTGACCTGCATATAGGTTTCTTAAGAGGCAGGTCAGGTGCTCTGGTATGCCCATCTCTTTCAGGATTTTCCAGTTTATTGTGATCCACATAGTCAAAGGCTTTGGCATAGTCAATAAACCAGAAATAGATGTTTTTCTGGAACTCTCTTGCTTTTTCGATGATCCAGCAGATGTTGGCAATTTGAGCTCTGGTTCCTCTGCCTTTTCTAAAACCAGCTTGAACATCTGGAAGTTCACGGTTCACACATTGCTGAAGCCTGGCTTGGAGAATTTTGAGCATTACTTTACTAGCGTGTGAGATGAGTGCAACTGTGCGGTAGTTTGAGCATTCTTTGGCATTGCCTTTCTTTGGGATTGGAATGAAAACTGACCTTTTCCAGTCCTGTGGCCACTGCTGAGTTTTCCAAATTTGCTGGCATATTGAGTGCAGCACTTTCACGGCGTCATCTTTCAGGATTTGAAATAGCTCAACTGGAATTCCATCACCTCCACTAGCTTTGTTCATAGTGATTCTTCCTAAGGCCCATTTGACTTCACATTCCAGGATGTCTGGCTCTAGGTGAGTGATCACACCATCATGATTATCTGGGTCGTGAAGATCTTTTTTGTACAGTTCTTCTGTGTATTCTTGCCACTTCTTCTTAATATCTTCCACTTCTGTTAGGTCCCTACCATTTCTGTCCTTTATTGAGCCCATCTTTGCATGAAATGTTCCCATGGTATCTCTAATCTTCTTGAAGAGATCTCTAGTCTTTCCCATTCTGTTGTTTTCCTCTATTTCTTTGCATTGATTGCTGAGGAAGGCTTTCTTATCTCTCCTTGCTATTCTCTGGAACTCTGCATTCAGATGTTTATATCTTTCCTTTTCTCCTTTGCTTTTTGCTTCCTGTCTTTTCACAGCTATTTGTAAGCCTTCCTCAAACAGCCATTTTGCTGATTTGCATTTCTTTTTCTTGGGGATGGTCTTGATCCCTGTCTCCTGTACAATGTCATGAACCTCCATCCATAGTTCTTCAAGCACTCTGTCTATCAGATCGAGTCCCTTAAATCTATTTCACTTCCACTGTATAATCGTAAGGGATTTGATTTAGGTCATACCTGAATGGTCTAGTGGTTTTCTCCACTTTCTTCAATTTCAGTCTGAATTTGGCAATAAGGAATTCATGATCATGATTTCACCTTTAGAACGTCTTAATTGGCAAAGAGTCAGACACGACTGAGCGACTGAACTGAACTGAACTGAATTGACTCTAGCTGTTGATATTTCAAAAAAAAAAAAAGAACCCAAGATTATTTAGTCTTAGCTACATATTTAAATAGTAAAAATGTGTACCATGAGATTTCTTTACCACATGCTCTCAACTCCTAATTTTGTCACTTGGTTGATGGACTTTAACCTCATGTATCCTCCCCACTGGAAAAAAAGAGAGCAAGAGAGAGTTTTTGGTTACTATCAAATATTATTTCCCTGATTGCTTTTGTCTCCCAGCCTTTTTGCTTTGTATTTACTGTTATCTCAGGCCTTTTCCTTTCTGTCAACTTTTCTCAATTAGCACCTGGAAATAGAATTAAATAATACTAAATCACATAGTGGGAAAGTTATTTCCTTTTCACTGTCTTTCAGTTCTGTTTAAATCAAGGAGAAAGTCTCAATCAATTCTCATATATCTTCAACATGGTTCCAAAGATATCTACTCTTCCTTTTAACAAAGAGAGAGTAGGCCTTAAGGTTCAGCACCTTTAATAGGCAACGATGTGGAGACAAAATTTAATCATGTTCATTTATTTCCATAATTTTATTTTATTCTATTTTGACAAGTTATATTGGTTTTCAACTTAGGTGATATAAAGTTCCCTTTTAAAATAAATTCCTTAGGTTTAAAAAGTGAGCTGATTTAAAGAAAATATTGTGTATATAATAGAACAGATGGCACCTGAATGGGGCAAAAAATAAGTCTATGATACATGAATGCTTGGCCTTTAGGAAAAAATTTTTCTATACTGTTAAAAAATTTATATATATAGATTCTTAACTCCTTTTATTGTGTTAATTTTGTTAAAAATCTGTTCCTAGGCTCTGTTTCACCCAGCAATGGTATTCTATCCCTTGTGGAGGGAGCCCCAGAGCTTATGCTTCAACATCACCCCCAGATTGTTCATTTCCTCACTTCACCCATGTACCTACCTGAGAATTCCTTTCCACTTCCCCTCCCAAGTGAGCAGCCAGATGAGGGAAGGGAAGGTGTCTGTGAAGTCAGCCCTGTGTCAATAGTTCCCATACCAGGAGAGGAGCTTTGCTTCAGGGTCTCCATCCTCTTCTGACTGGCTTCCTGATCCCCCTAAGCATCTTGCCTCCTTTATTTTCTTTTTTGTCTTCAAGTATGCTAAGTTCGGGGCTTCCCTGGTGTCTCAGTCATGAATCTGCCTGCCAATGCAGGAGACATGGGTGCGATCCCTGACCTGGGAAGATCCCACATACCACAGCGCAACTAAGCCTATGCACCACAATTACTGAGCCTGTGCTCTAGAGCCCAGCGCCACAGCTACTGAAGCCTGCAAGCCCTAGGGCCCATGCTCGGCAACAAGAGAAGCCACCGCAACGAGAAGCCTGCACAGCGCAACTAGAGAGTAGCCTCTGAGCAGCATCAAAGACCCAGCATGGCCAAAAAATAAAATAAAGCAGGCTAAGTTCGGGCTTCCCGGGTGGTCCAGTGGTTAAGATTTCATACTTCCACTGCAGGGGGTGTGGGTTCAACCCCTGGTCAGAAAACTAAGATCCCACATGCCCCTGAAGTTTCTATTGGTTTCTGGGACAACTAGTGTGTGTGGTTATTTGTTCTGACTCTTCTTTCTTGGTCTCTCAGGCTCCTGAGTCTCCTCCACTCTCTCTGTGACACATCTGTGCTTCTCTTCACTCCCTCAGACCACTTTTTCCAGACAGAGGGGGATCCGACAAGCCTCAAGATTTTGTGACTCACATTCTTTCCCCAGTAACAATTCTGACTGAGGCCTCACTGAGCTGCACCAGAATCTCCCATTTCTTTCTTTCTTTCTTTCTTTCTTTTTTTTTGCCATTTAATTTTGAAGTTTGTGGCGTGAATTTGTAGCCACATGATTGTTTATGTGGTATGGGTGAGTTGTTTTTGTTATTGTAGTTTTTGCTGGTTTTAACACAATTTTTGCAGAGGAAGAGTCTATGAGCTTGCTTTTTTAAAGGTCTCTCCTTCCCTTTATTTTTTTGAAGATCTTATGATCATTTGAGCTACATTTGATCTAACCAAAGTGTTAGCCAAGATTTTGGGGCACAAACTAAAAAATTCCTGAGTCTCCCCCAGGATGTCACAAGGCAATGTGGTTAGTGGAAAGGATATAGACTGGATTTTAATCTCAGCCCTACCACTTCCTAGCTGTGTGACTTAGGGCAGTACTTAACCTCATTCAGCCTCATTTCTTCACCTGTAAAGTGGCTAACTTGTTGCCTGTCAAATAATAAATAGGAAGTGTTAGACCTTTTTTCACTTTTTTTCTTTCAAACTTTCTCAGTGTCAGAGAAGGCAATGGCACCCCACTCCAGCACTCTTGCCTGGAGAATCCCGTGGACGGAGGAGCCTGATAGGCTGCAGTCCATGGGGTCGCTAAGAGTCGGACACGACTGAGCGACTTTACTTTCACTTTTCACTTTCATGCATTGGAGAAGGAAATGGCAACCCACTCCAGTGTTCTTGCCTGGAGAATCCCAGGGACGGCGGAGCCTGGTGGGCTGCCGTCTATGGGGTCGCACAGAGTTGGACGCGACTGAAGCGACTTAGCAGCAGCAGCAGCAGCAGGAGCCCTCTGAGAGTAAGCAAACTCCATTCTCTTCCAAAGAAAATGAGCCAACAGACTCAAATGCATGTGAAAGATAAGATAAAGCCCTTGATTAGGAGGATTCCAAAAGCAGGCTTGACTGATCCAGGTAAGGCCAGTCAGCTCTTAGATTTTTTTAAAGTTCTCTAAGCATTTATTCGCTCTCTTTCTCGCTCATTCAAGGTCATGCACACATTCACATGCAAACATGCATATTTTTACATGTATACACACATTCACACACCAGTATGCACACACATACGAGCACTCACACACACATACACTCATATGTATCCACACTCACTTTCACATATGTGCAGACACGCACATACACACATATGTTCACCCTCACTTATTCATGCATACATTTCTCTTAAACTCTTCTCCTTATTAAAAGAAAAAAAATCTGCTCTTGGACATCAAAAAACAGTATTTCCTCAGTCACAGAAATACTCCAAAATGTTATTGTATTTGTTATCTCAGTAGCCTGGAAGGTAGCCAATTCAATTAAAATGTAGAGATAATTAACTCCAGGGGTCAAAAGAAACCAGCCTGGGTGAGAGCAGAAGACTAACGGACTGCCTTCATCCTTCTTATCAAAAGACTAAATTTACAGTCCACTAAACAGACTTGAATACAATATATAGCCAAACCCCAAGTTTTCTACTTGAGTTTTAAAAATCTCAAATATGATCTTTACCACAGGTGGTAAGAAGCTGAGTTCGCTAGAAACACTTGTTAACCTAATTAGGTGACTGAGCTTAAGTACCCATTCTAAGTTGGAGGACGGGTGAGTGAGCAGACAAGTGAAGTGGGTGGCTTAATTTTCCCAAAATTGCTGCTGGTGGTGATGCATTGTAGAAAGCCACAGCTTTAGTTAAGTGTGAATAGCATCTGATTTATCACGTGTGCCTCATATGCTGTAACCAAAGTATTACTGAGTTCAAGGAGCCCTGAAGTTTCCGTGAACTAAATCAGCAGCAAGTCTGTGTCACTGGGCAGACACAATAGATGCCGCGTTCTTACCCTGTAATGTCTTCCACTTCATTTA
Organism: Bubalus kerabau; assembly: GCF_029407905.1. Lineage (NCBI taxonomy): Eukaryota > Metazoa > Chordata > Mammalia > Artiodactyla > Bovidae > Bubalus > Bubalus kerabau. The sequence goes on along the minus strand of NC_073629.1, from coordinate 29,978,880 downwards.
GATGCTCTTTATGGCAGCGTCATCCCTTTTGAGTGCGCTCTGGGATTCTCAGGAAAGATGGTGCTAAATCTAACATATACATAAATCTAATATATACATATCAGTGCTGGTGAAGCCAACCCAGGATGCAGAACTGGTGGGCTGGTGACCCCTGTGGCATCTATTTGCATGCGCTGATCGTGGGAGGAGTTTTTGAAGGGCCAGAGGTACTAAGGTAGCAGAGAAAAGGAAGGAAATGGGAAGATTGTCCCTGCCACAGTCTCCTCACCTTGCCCAGCGCCCCCCAGTTGTGCAGGGTAATGGTGCAGGAGACTTTTACCTCCTGTGGAGAGAAGGGTTAGGACAGAAAGCCAAAGGAGCAGCTTCAGTGAAAGTTCTGGTGAAATTCTTGACACCACTGAGACTGGCAGCCAAGCACAGCCAAGCTGGGAGAGAGGGCTCATCACTCCTGTTTCTGTAACCACAACACACCAGCGGGACCTGGCAGGGGCTGTAAAGCTGCAGGGAACAACTGCAGCGGCCATCCTCCTGGCGTAGGACCTGCTCTCACAAGAGTCACCAGCATCAGCAGAGGCCAGTAGCCTCCCTCAAGGACTTGTGCACCACAGGCTTCCACGAGACGATCAAGCAGAACTCGAGGATACTCTGGCTGAGTACCTGTCAGTTGTCCCTGGAGACTCATAGAAACACCTGCAGGAGACTTTAAATGGTCGTTGGGTTGAAATCCTTCATTCTTCTAAAGAAGTTCCAGTGTCAATGTCAATATCACTTCTTTTGTTCTGTCCACCGAGAGAAACCCGAGACACTCAGACACACATTCCACAATCAGTAGACAAACCATGCAAACCTTTATGCCAATTCTGTTGGGTGTCTAACAGTGACCAGGTCCTGGCAAATGGAGTGGAAGCTGGAGAAATATGTGCTGCTTCTAGGCCTGGCCCATAATAATCTCCCACTTGCTATGTCGTGCCTCTGTTTCCACCTCTCAGCTGAATAGAGACGATTCCAAAGACCTAGGTAGAGGAGGCCATACAATGTAGTTCACAAAATGGAAGGAGCCCAGCTCCTGAATTTTTCCACAAAGAAAGCTACCAGACCACAAATAGTCACCTTGGTAGAACACAGGTGAAAAATAAACTTTTACTCCCTGGTGGCTTAGTGGTAAAGAACTCACCTGCCAATGCAGGAGACATAAGAGATGTGGGTTTGATCCCTGGGTAGGGAAGATCCCCTGGAGGAGGGCATGGTAACCCACTCCAATGTTCTTGCCTGGAGTATCCCATGGACAGAGGAGCTTGGCAGGCTGCAGTCCATAGGGTCACAAAGAGTCAGACACGACTGAACTGACTTAGCATGCAAGCCACTGAGATTTGGGGATTGTTTATCATAAAGCTAATGTTGCCTTCCTTACTGTTATACCAGAAAAGTATTATTATCCCTAATCTACCAATGAGGAAATTGAAATTCATAGGGGTTAAGTCAGTGGTTCTCAACAGCAGTGATTTTGATTCCCAGGGGAGTCGAGCTAGGGATAAAAATGATAGAGACAGAGATTCCTATTAGTTCTGTTTCTCTAGGAAAGCCTGAGTAATACAGCTAGCATTTCTCCATTTTTACTGAAGGTAAGACACGTAAACATATATACACACAAAAGAGATTGGTAGGATAAAATTCATGTTCTTCTATTCCTCCTGAGAACACATCTGGAATACATTTCCCAGCCTGCCTTGCAGTTAGATGTGGTCATATGACCAAGTCTAGCCAATGGAACAGAAGCAAAATTGATGTGCACTTCCTCTAGGCCTTGGAGAAGGCAATGGCACCCCACTCCAGTACTCTTGCCTGGAAAATCCTATGGACAGAAGAGCCTGGTAGGCTGCAGTCCGTGGGGTCGCTAAGAGTCGGACACGACTGAGCGACTTTGCTTTCACTTTTCACTTTCATGCATTGGAGAAGGAAATGGCAACCCACTCCAGTGTTCTTGCCTGGAGAATCCCAGGGACGGGGGAGCCTGGTAGGAGGCCGTCTATGGGGTCACACAGAGTCGGACACGACTGAAGTGACTTAGCATAGCATCCTCTAGGCCTGGCCATGGAAACCTCTCATGCATACATGCTTCTAGCTGGTTGGAAAGGAGGCAGCCACACGGTGAAGATGATGACACTTTCTTCAGCCTGAGCTCTACATGACTGCTTGAAGGAGAGTCAACCCAAGAACATGTTCACCTGCTCAGGATTGTGATGTGAACAAGAATTATACTTCTACTGTGTACATTAGGGGCCTATTTGTTATACTAGCTAACATGTTACTCTGTAACTTGCTTCTTTCGCTTAAAAATATATATCGGATGTTTTACCATGTCAGTACATATACTATAATTTCTTATAAGCTGTACTTTATTTCCCACAACTTAGCTTTTAGAAGTTGAGAGATATCTCATTAGAGAGGTATAGTTCCCCAAAAGTTTCCATTAAATGATCAGGCCATCTTAGAATCAAGGAAATACCACAACTCTTACTTTTTAGGGCTTTACAAAGTTATAAAAATTTACTGTTGCTGTTAAAAACCAAAATAGCACCAGAAGATTTTAAAGAATAAGAAAAATCCTCTGGTATAACTGAAATGTTTAGACAGGATAACTCTTCACTTGAAGTTCAAATTGAAATATTTTGCTAATGAAGGGGCAGAACATTGGTATTAGTCGCTCAGTCGTGTCTGACTCTTTGCTACCCCATGGACTGTAGCCCACCGGGCTCCTCTGTCCATGGAATTCTCCAGGCAAGAACAGTGGAGTGGGTAGCCATTCCCTTTTCCAGGGAATCTTCCCAGCTCAGGAATTATATCCAGATCTCCGGCATTGCAGGCAGATTCTTCTGTCTGAGCCACCAGAGAAGCCCCAAAGGGGCAGAATACTCATAGTCAAAAGTGGTAGGGCTTGAAGAAATCTGAGATCCCCAATGAAAATTAGTAGGGAAAGGATGGTTTAAGTAGTCTGGTCATATACAGGTTTAATTCTGGAATCTACTCAGGATATATTCAACAATTGAAATGATGATTTTTAAAAAATATTTTGTCAGGGTCTAGCCAAACAAAATAAACTTGAAAAAAAAAATTCAAAGAGCATTTCTATGAAGGATTAAAGTGGCATGAATGAGACAGAGATATAAAATCAATCAATTTGGTGGGTGTTCAGTCATGTTTAACTCTTTGCGACCCCATGGACTGCAGCCTGCCAGGCTGCTCTGTCCATGGGATTTTCCAGGCAAGAATACTGGAGTGGGTTGCCATTCCTTTTTACAGGACAATTTGGTGTACCATCTCCAAAAAGATTGAGAATCTATATTTTTAAGGCCATATTTTATTCCTGTTAAAGAAGAGCTACTAAATTCTTTACCTTCAGTTCAGTTCAGTTCAATCTCTCAGTTGTGTCCGACTCTTTGCGACCCCATGAACTGCAGCACGCCAGGCCTCCCTGTCCACCAGCAACTCCCGGAGTTCACTCAAACTCACGTCCAACGAGTTGGTGAGGCCATCCAGCCATCTCATCCTCTGTCGTCCCCTTCTCCTCCTGCCCCCAATCCCTCCCAGCATCAGAGTCTTTTCCAATGAGTCAACTCTTTGCATGAGGTGGCCAAAGTACTGGGGTTTCAGCTTTAGCATCATTCCTTCCAAAGAAATCCCAGGACTGATCTCCTTTAGGATGGACTGGTTGGATCTCCTTGCAGTCCAAGGGACTCTCAAGAGTCTTCTCCAACACCACAGTTCAAAAGCATCGATTCTTCGGCTCTCAGCTTTCTTCACAGTCCAACTCTCACATCCATACATGACTACTGGAAAAACCATAGCCTTGACTAGACGGACCTTTGTTGGCAAAGTAATGCCTCTGCTTTTGAATATGCTATCTAGGTTGGTCATAACTTTCCTTCCAAGGAATAAGCGTCTTTTAATTTCATGGCTGCAGTCACCAGCTGCAGTGATTTTGGAGTCCCCCAAAATAAAGTCTAACACTGTGTCCACTGTTTCCCCATCTATTTCCCATGAAGTGATGGGACCGGATGCCATGATCTTTGTTTTCTGAATGTTGAGCTTTAAACCAACTTTTTCACTCTCCTCTTTCACTTTCATCAAGAGGCTCTTTAGTTCCTCTTCACTTTCTGCCATAAGGGTGGTGTCATCTGCATATCTGAGGTTATTGATATTTCTCCCGGCAATCTTGATTCCAGCTTGTGTTTCTTCCAGCCCAGCGTTTCTCATGATGTACTCTGCATATAAGTTAAATAAGCAGGGTGACAATATACAGGCTTGATGTACTCCTTTTCCTATTTGGAACCAGTCTGTTGTTCCATGTCCAGTTCTAACTGTTGCTTCCTGTTATCTGTCAAATTTTCCAAGTTCAATAAATTCCTTTAAATTACAAAGTGCATTTAGTAACATATGAGAAATAGAATGCTGGATCTAGATTCATGAGTCAGAAGACATCATTCTCCTTAAAGACTTTTGAAATATTATACATATAAAAAGGGCATTTTCATAGGACTAGTTCTATAAAACATTAAATATGAAAAAATAAGCAAGATCCACTGAAGTGAAACTTGACATATTAAAATTAATTTTCCTTATAAAATATATTTGCTATTTTCTCTCCAAGGCAGTGAAGGGTTTGTGGTCACTATATAACTCTGTTTGCCTCTTGACGGTTTCTGAGGTCCCTGGAATCCCTAAATTATTCTCTCTGAAATATGATCTTTGGTAAGGTAGAATATTTTTCTCACAGAAAGAATTGGTGGTTTAAGAATGCCTTTTTTAGACACAGAATAAAATATTCATCAAAACTTGCCTTTGGATTTCCCAATATCTATTTTTGAAAATTTGCCTTACAATGACAAATGTTGCTAGGTGATGGGAAACATAATAAATTTACATAATGATTTTTATATTCTTAGTCCAATTTTTTTAATTCCATAAATCTTTATGTTTGTGCAGAAAATAACCTCTGGAATTTTCTTCCTCCTCAATTACTAGTTATGCCACAAACACATAATATTAACTAGAATTCACTGTAGAGGATAGTTTAAGATGTAACTCTCAAGATTTGATAGAGTAAATACCAAAAGCTCTCCACCTAATGTCATTTCTGATACATGAAGAAAATGTAGGTTTTACGGAATATAATGTGGTTTATAAAGCTGACTGAGCCAACACCTTCAAAATAAGAAAGCAGGCCGACAACTCAGTATTAATAGGCAATATTTTTACCCTAAATCATGTGGTTTCTCTGTTAGTGAGTAATGAAAGCCACTTGGTTTTTCTGTCCAAGAAATAACAAGTCTTGTTCAAAGAAAATAGTTTTATTTAAAGCTTTGAGATTTGGGGGAGTTTTTTCCTTGCCTATAAAAAATAGCATCAAAAGACTCTCCTATCTTTATTATAAAAACAGAAAACTGCTTATTCTTTCAGAGTCCTCTGTGGAATTTGTATTTATTGGAGAGTAGATAAGAAATGGTCATCACTTCACCAATGTTTAACTTGCTTTTTAAATTTTTTATTTCATTTATTTAACAAACTCTTATATATAGTGTTTATGCTAGCAATGTTCCAACCAATTTATGTATATTAACTCCATTAATCCTCATGATGCTTATGTAAGATTTGCCTCGAAATTTCTTTTCCCCCAAATTTAAGTAAGTGAGTCATTACTATAGATAGGACTCATATTTCAGTTTAAGTCTTTTTGTCCTTCAGAATTATCCCAAGCAGATAGAAATGAAGAAAAATAGAGAGTTAACCTTTAAAATATGACTTGGGGATCAACATCAGTAGGGGTATGACAAAAAGAAAAGTATACCAAAAGGTAACTATTTAACTCTGATGGAACTTGTAGTTTAGGAAATTTGTTAAAAATAGGCTAACTTCCAACCATAAAAGCTAACCACCTTGTATTTATTCTATAAAGAAAAAGTCAGAAACTTTTTAAAGAAAAAAATCAAAAAGTAAATGTAATGCCATAAAATGTAGTGCTACAGATCACATACTAGAGTTAACAGAGTATAGTTAATACAATTTTTACAATGCTTATTTAAGCATTTACAGAAAATATCACCATGTAGTAGAATGCTGTCTTATACGAAAGAAGACCAAGGTCCTATTTTCAGTTCTCCATATGTGTCTTGAATTGTGTCATTGACAGCACCTTCCTTAATGAAAACTGAGAAATGGCCAGATGAATTCCTGAAGTCCCTCCTCTGTAAGCCAAGATTTTCTTGCTTGTTTCATGTACCAGCTTATCTTCTTCCATCACAGTAGTCCCCAACTATGATTCTCAGGATGCTAGATTTACACAAAAATAAAGCCTTCTAAGAAAGTATGTTTCAGAAATGTTTCATATCATGTGGTCCTCCTGGAGATGCACAATGTACCAAAAACTCTGAGAAGATCTGCAATAAATGAACATCAGAATAAAAAAAAAATGCTTAAAACAAATCCCTAATTCCACTCTCACTCCCTCCCCCTTCCATTACAACCTTATTCTAAAGTATTTGATATATATTCTTGGAGTTATAAATATCCTTATAAGGTTTTTTTGTGAGTTTTGTGTGCCTGATTTTAATTTGCATAGACAGTACCTGTTTCTTTTCTCATTCAACATTATGTCTAGGCTGCATGATAATCATCTAGCTTTAGCTTGTAACATTTGGCTGCGTGTCATATTTCTTGGGCTACACTTGATTTACCCATCTGTTAATGGAGGAGTCTTGGTTGTTTCCAGCTCCTCTCCAGAAACAATGCTTTCATGTTTCCTTACATGAGAATTTTGTCTAGACAGCAGCTACTATGTTGAAGGGCAGATGGACACTAAGTTTCACTAAATACTGCAACTTTACTCTACAGGGTGGTCCTGCCAGTTTATACTGAAGTCACATGGCCAGGAGTCCTCATTTCCAGTCCACATGCACTGACATGGCTTAGTTTCATGTCGCTGGAGAGCAGCAGCGTGGTTCCGGTTTTAAATTATTGCACCAGACAGGGACGATCAAGGACAAGATGAGCTGCCCTGCATTCAGTTCTCCTCTTAGACTGTCTTAAATTGTCCTTGGTGCCAAAAGATTAGGTGGTGAACACCGAATTTAACTTCTTGTAGGGTCACCACAGGCTCAAGAGTCTCAACAGAGGCTCTGATTTGTAGACATAAACTCCAACAGTGGTTTGGAGTTTCAAGGACCCAGACTGTGGTCTCATCTATGAGTGATAGTGAAAGTGAAGTTGCTCAGTCTTATCTGACTCTTTGCTACCAGGCTCCTCCATCCATGGGATTTTCCAGGCAAGAATACTAGAGTGGGTTGCCATTTCCTCCTCCAGGATAGCTTTCTGACCCAGGGATTGAACCCGGGTCTCCTGCATTGTAGGCAGACGCTTTACCATCTGAGCCACCAGGGAAGTCCATTGGCAGGTCGGTATAAAGCCCTGACAGCGTTTCTGCCATAAGCTGTATGAGGTTACTGGGGAACCACAGAGCAGGGCTCCTTACTTGCTTTGCACAGGGAGTATCAGTCATTCACATAAACACACTGTAGAGATAGTAAAGTACAGCAGAAAACATGTTCGCTAGGAGAACAAAGAACTAGAGCTCCAAGCATCCTCACCTTGTCCTGAAGAATCCCAGACGAGCCCCCAGGATGAAAGGTTGCTGCTGAACCACAAAAGATTCCGGGACTCTTGGCCTCCGGAGGAAAAGAATTCAATCCGGGGCCGGTGATGAGGCTTGATCGCTCAGAGCTTTTGTGTAATAAAGTTTTACTGAAGTATAAAAGAGATAGAGAAAATAGTGTTTATTAATGAAGGAACAAAGAAGAATGGGGGACCTTATTTTAAAGACAATACAGCATCTTCTTGGGTGAGACAGAAAGAAAAACAGTTCAATGGAATTATTATAAAACCAAAGAATAAGAAGGCAACATAAAAGTCCTGTGCATGAAATCTTCTGACTTTAAGGAACCAGGTTTTTCTCAAGAAATCAAGGAAGAAGAAGAGCAGTTTCAAAAACAAGCCTCATTCTCACACTCAGGGTATTGGAAGATTAAAAATGAAAATAAGGCCAATTAAATAATAGAAAGAGACAGATTTCCATTTAAAACAGCATATAAAACATTGACCATATAAAACTCAAACTGGTTTTGCCTCTTTAAGTTGGTTGTCGATTAATCAAACCTGGAGTTATATTACAGAAACCGCATGGCACATGCGCAAGAGGGAACCCCCGGCTCCTGAATGGTCTCAGAACCAAGAACCTTCAATCCAAGGAATAAAAACTAGAACTGGAGACCTTTAAGAAGTCCTTCGACAAGGAAAATCTGGCTTCCAGCAGCACCAGTGACTCATATGGACTAATTCAAAACTAGCCAATCAGCTTCCAAGTTTGAAATCCCTCTAACCCTTTAAATTTAAGCCCATGACCCAGATCCAGGAGACAGACTTTGGAGTCCTGTCACTGATGTCAGTTGACCTCGCAGTAAAGCTCTCTTTTTTGCTCAAACTTTGGCCTCTATGTGGGTTAGGTAGTGAGTCCTTGCTCAGTAATACTTTGAAGGAAATCTGAAATCTCAGAAGATCAGATAGGCTGACATAAGAGAATGGAGGAAATGGAGTGGGAAAGTGGGAGTTTTACCTGTTACTAGGTCAGAAAACCAGAGAACGCAATGGCACCCCACTCCGGTACTCTTGCCTGGAAAATCCCATGGACGGAGGAGCCTGATGGGCTGCCGGCTATGGGGTCGCACAGAGTCAGACACAACTGAGCAACTTCACTTTCACTTTTCACTTTCATGCATTGGAGAAGGAAATGGCAACCCACTCCAGTGTTCTTGCCTGGAGAATTCCAGGGACAGGGGAGCCTGGTGGGCTGCCGTCTATGGGGTCGCACAGAGTCGGACACGACTGAAGTGACATAGTAGCAGCAGCAGCAGGTCAGGTCAGAAAACAGGGCTGGCATTTGGAGAAATCTAACATAAAAATGAGGGAGAAGACGGGAACGACTTCACTAGAAGTAGTTGGACTCTGGGAAACTCTTTGAGAGGTGCTCTCTTAAACCTACATCTGTTAAGCTCTGTAGTGAGAACAGTTGGGGGAGTAATACATTAACAGTTGTAGACTGGGAGGACCACTGGGTCAGAGAGCTAGGGAAGCTGGACCAACTTAAGGGAGGAACGCCAGGAATTCACGTAAAATGATGCAGTCATTTTGAGGGGAGATAAGATGGGGTCTATGTCCTGAGGGAATGCACATATTGGCTCATGATACCAGTGTTAGGGACACTAAGGGAAGATGCTCTCCAAGAGGCGCTAGTGGTAAAGAACCCACCTGCCAACACAGGAGATGCAGGGTTCAATCCCTGGGTTGGGAAGATCCCCTGAAGGCGGAAATGGCAACCCACTCCAATGTTCTTGCCTGGAAAATCGCATGGGCAGAGAAGACTGGCAGGCTACAGTCCACAGTGTCACAAAGAGTTGGACACAACTGAGCGACTTAGCATGCACAAAGGAAGATACAGCACAAGTAAGACTACCATAGGAGAGTGAGACAGGCTAGTTACAGTCAGATCAGGCTTAACATTTTTTTTTTTTTTTTTTTTTTTTTTGAATGCTGGCCTGGCGGGAACCTCTGCTGGGTGGGATGATCTCACAGGAAGGTGAGGGTGGTCATGATGTGTGTAATCAACGATTACATGACTTGAGCACACTCAGATCTCATTAAGTTTCTTTCTCCCTGGGAGGTTTCAAAGCCAAAATGAAAAACACTATCTCTTTAAATGACAGAAAGCAAAAAAAGAAAGGACAGCATTTAACTCCAGCAGGCAGTGGTTAAGAGAACAGACCACTCAGGGTTAAGCTGTTCGAGACTCGCTGAGCCTTCCTAAGAGGAGCAGGGGAATAGTAAAGCAAAAGAAATGCCAACAGTAGAGCAGACCTCTATAAAACTTGCAGCAAAAAGAAATGCTGGGACAAAGATGGGCCTGAGAGCTAGGCATTAGGGGCTTTCCCACAGCTGGGGCAGTGTAGGGCGCCCTGTGCCAGGGTGCAGCAGCGAGGCGCCAGTGTACTGGGCCAGTCTCAGGAGGCTGTGGATCCTCAGTGGGCCCTGGAGCACGGGCTGCAGAAAACCAATCACAGTTTCCACTCATTAATCTGCTCAAAGTTGAAACAAATGTGGAGATGAAGGGAAAATGTTTCCTACCACGGTGCCTGGAACTCAGATGCTAACTCCACCAACATGTGTGCCCAAGAGTCCCCCTCAACCCTGAGGCTCACCAATCCAGTGTTGTTGAACCCAAGTTTCTGTGCCTGAGACCAAACTAACACTAGAGCTTGGATCAGAGAAAGGCTAAATTGCAAGGGCCAAGTAAGGGGAATGGGTGTCTCATGCTCAAAAGACCCAAAGTCCCTGATAGGCTTCAGGGAAGAGTCTTAACAGATAAAACTAGGGGTGAAGGAAGCAGGGCGTCTGACCTGCCTCTGACTGGTTGGTATTGAAGTAACAGGGTGCCGTTCCAGGAATCTCAATTGTCGGCCTTCTGGTTCCAACGAGCCTGGGGTCCTTGTGCTAGTATTTGCCTGAAGTTACCATCCTCTACTTGGATGGGGCCTTAGTGCCTGTGGAGTAACTCAGAATATGTAGCAAACTGTTAACACATCCCCAGGGAGGAACCAGGCCTCTACCCCATCACTTGAACTTTTGTTTCTTTTGGAGTTCCTTCACTCTCCTACTCCATAACTGTTTGGAAGCTGTAAGAAGCTGAAAGCCTTTTTCCTACAAACAAGAAATGGGATATGGAAAGGCTTTTCTGGCCATGAGGGCCCAAGAAAGTCCTCTGTTTCAAAAGTGCCCAACAGGATCCCACCAAGCCACTATCTCTCGTTGTCTCCCTCACCTCACAAAGCTAAACCCAGATCACCACTAGGCAGCCAGACGCTCAGTTCCCTGTAGTTCTTGCATTCCTTTTCCTTAGTATGGGGAAATAGCACATGGCATAAGTCAGGCTCTCTCGCCCCACGGCCTCTCACTCTTGCCCCGCATTTTGTAAATAATGGCATGGCAAGCTATGTAGCGGCTGAGAGCATCTATAGTACTGCCATGCACGTGACTATACTCAGCCACAGGCCACTTTTGGTCTGTATGCATTTATAAGCTCCACCTGGGAAGCACTTGAGGCTGCATTATGGCTGTGTCCTCTGGGTCAGCCATGAGAGAATACAGAGCAGCTGCTGCACCAGCCCAGAGAGAATAAACATGTCGGCAGTTCCTATGGCTCCTCGAGTTTTCTTCCAGCTTCCCTGCTCGCACCTTGCCTACCCTGGCTTCAGCCAACAGTGTGTGAAGTGAGACACTCAAGCTTCCCTAAGTCCTCAATGTTTCCTGGGACTCCAGCTGCCCTCAGCCAGCAACCCCAGACCCTCGCCCTCTTCTCTGATCAGCTGGGTCACGCTGCTGCAGTGGTGGATATCTGGCTCTCCCTTGAGGATATGACCTCCCCTAAAACCTTCCCACTGAGCCTAGGGGAGGGGCAGAATTCTCCTCAGACATTATTTACAGGCCATTTTGCCTACATCCACCCTAAAGCCTCCAGCTCCTTTATTTATCATGTCAATAAACTACCCAGGGGCTCCTCATACATATCTTCCAACTTGCTTCCTTTGTTCTTGAAGAGTTCAACACTAGGCTCATTGTCTTTCCACCACTCTTCCCATCATTATTCTCGGAGATTTCCTTCCAATGCTGTGGCCTCTCAGCTCCCTGACCTCCCCTTCTGCAAGGACCTTGTCCTCTGCCAGACCTCAGCCATCCACTCCCATGGCTGAATTCCTTGTCATTACCAATAACTACACCCCTCTGTTTGCCTTTTCATACTGTTCATGGGGTTCTCGTGGCAAGAATACTGGAGTGGTTTGTCATTCCCTCCTCCAGTGGACCACATTTTTTCAGAACCCTTCACTTTGAATAGAAGGTGGGAAAGTGGTAGCAGAGACATTTTATTGAGTTCCAAAATCACTGGATGGTGACTGCTGCCATGAAATTAAAAGATGCTCCTTGGGAGGAAAGCTATGACAAACCTAGACAGTATGTTAAAAAGCACAGACATCAGTCTGCCAACAAAGGTCCATATAGTTGAAGCTATGGTTTTTCCAGCAGTCATGTATGGATGTAAGAGTTGGACCAAAGAGAAGGCTGAGCATTGAAGAATTTATGGTTTCAGATTGTGTGCTGGAGAAGACTCTTTAGAGTCTCTTGGACAGTAAGGAGATCAAACCATTCAATCCTAAAGGAAATCAACCCAGGAATATTCGTTGGAAGGACTGATGTTGAAGCTCCAATACTTTAGCCACCTGATGCAAAGAGCAGACTCACTGAAAAAGGCCCTGATGCTGGAAAGATTGAAAGCGAACGGAGAAGTGGGTGGCAGAGGATGAGGTGGTTGGATAGCATCACTGACTTGATGGACATGAATCTGAGCAAACTCCAGGACATAGTGAAGGACAGGAGTACCTGGCACATTGCAGTCCATGAGGTCACAAAGAGTCAGATACAACTTAGAGACTGAACAGCCACAACACACCTCTGTGCTTGTAATTGCAAGCATTCCTCATCCTGTGCTCACATTTCCTATCTTTCCATATCATTCACTCCAATAATCTAACACCAGAGAGAATTACCAATATCATGGAAGATTAAAGAGATCACTACAGATCCTACAGACATTTAAAAAATAAGATTATAAACAGCTGCATGCCAATTTGACCACCAGTTGAAATGAAACTTTTAAAGAGAGAACAGGTAAAAATGACAAAAATATCAAAAGCAACTCCTAATTAAAATCCTTACCAAAATGAAAACTCCAGTTTTCAATCCAGAGAATGAAATTCTCCAAATGGTGAATTCTTTTCAAACAATTTAAGGATGAAATAATGTTAATCCTACACAAACTTCTTCCAGAAAAGAAGAAAAATCAATCGCCATCTCATTTTATGAAGTCAAACATTACCTTGATGTCAAAACAGGCAAGACTATAGACCAATGTCCCTCGTGAACATAAGGGTAAAAATTCTTAGCAAAACATTAACAAATCTAATTCAGTGTTTTAAAGGTTTTTCTATAACCAAGTGGAACTTATCCCAGGAATGCAAGATAGGTTTAATATTCAAAAATCAAACAATGTAACTTACCATATTAACAGAACTAAGAGAACATATATGATCATCTCAATATATACAAAGAAAACATTTGGCAAAATTCAATACCCACCCATAATTTAAAAAAAAAAAGCTTACATCTATGAAAAACCTACAGTTAACATCATACACAGTTGTGAAAGACTGAATGCTTTCTTTGAAATATCAGGAACAAGACAAGCATCCATTCTTTTCTATTCAACATTGTACTAGAATTCCAAACCAATACAATAAAAGAAAAATTGACTTTAGAAAGGAAAAGATGAGTTTTATTTACAGATGACACATTCGTGTACATAGAAAATCCTAAGGCATCTACCAAAAATTTTCCAGAGCTAATGAGTTTAGCAGAGTCACAGGATAAGATAAATATTTGAAAATCAACTATTTCTATAAATAGCAATGAACAACTGGAAATTGGAATCTTAAAATATCATTTACAACAGTATCTACAGTATAAGATACCAATGGATATAATTAACAAAATTTACATTGAAATTTATCTGTACACTAAATATCACTGGGAGAAATTAAAGATCTAAATAAATCAAGAGAAGTACCATGAACCAGAAGACTTGATACTGCTGAGGTGCCACATCTTAAATTGTATAGATTTAAAAACACAATTTAAATTTAAGTAAACCTTTTGTTATAAATTGACAAGTTGATTCTAAAATCTATATAGAAATGCAAGGAGCCTGTAAGAGCCAAAGGAGTTTTGGGAAAAAAAACAAAGGTGGAGGACATATGCTATCTAATTTCAAGGCCCGCAGTGATGAAGAATATGTGCTCTTGACACTAGGTGAAATATATAGAATGATGGAATATAACAGGATCTAAAAATAGAATTTCAGCCAATTTGGCAAGGTAATTCAATGGGGGAAAGGATAGTCTTTTCAACAAGTGGTGCTGAAACTAATGGATATACATATGGAGGGTAAGTAAATCTTGACTCTTAGGTCACACCATACAAATAAAGTTGAAATGGATCCTAGACCTAAATCTAAACACTTTGAAACAAATGTCTAAAGATAACCACAGGAGAAATTTTCTCCACCTTAGGGTAAGCAAAGATTGGTTAGGAAACAAAGGCACTAGTCATAAAATAAACTGGACTTGATCAAGTCTAAAACTTCAGCTTCTCAAGACTCCTAAGAAACAAAAGATGAGCACTGTCTAGAGTGGGAAGATTCCAAAGGTAAAGTTTACTAAGGCCACTGACTCGGGAAGCTTTCCCATCCAATGGAAGATGTTGTTTGATAGCATCCAGGTATTTTTCCCTGACTGCGTTAGATTTGGATTTTGCTGAAACTGGTGCTACACAAGTAGAGTGGCATTTAGCATCAGTATTTGATTCCTGCCCACTGCCCAAACTGGATTTTATACAGCTGGGTAACGAAGTTCAGGGAGAATAACCACTGAGCTCACTTTGTCTCAAATCAGAAATGGAGCCCTTGACCTAAGTGTGAGCCTGTGAGTATGTGTGTTCCTTTGTTCTTTTTATAAAAGCACATGTATGTTCATTTTTAATCAGAAAGCGCAAATTTAATTATCCAAAATGTATTGGTTGCAAGTGGCAGAAACTCAGTTTAAATAGCTAAATGAAAAGGTTGTTGGGACTTACCTGGTGGCGCAGTGGATAAGAATCCACCTGCCAATGCAGGGGACATGGATTTGATCCCTGGACCAGGAAGATTCCACACATGTAGGGAGCAACTAAGCCCGTGTGCCACAACTACTGAGCCCCATGTGCTCTAGGGCCCGCAAGCAGCAACTACTGAGCCCCAGAACTGCAGCTACTGAAGCCTGCGTGCCCAGAGCCTGTGCTCCACAAGAAGTTACCTCAGTGAAGAGCAAACCCCATTTGCCACAACTAGAGAAAGTCCTGCAAAGCTACAAAGACCCAGTGCAGCCAAAAAATAATACAGAAATGAAGCAGGGGAGGAAGAGTAGGAGAAAGAGAAGGAAAAGAGTGAGAAAAGTTAAGGCAAAAGAATGGACAAGGTCCTACTGTGTTGCACAGGGAACTCTGCTCAATGTTATGTGGCAGCTGGGATGGGACAGGGGTTTGGGGGACAATGGATACATGTACATGTATGTCTGAGTCCCTCTGTGTCCACTTGAAACTTATCACAACACTGTTAAAGGCTACACCCCAACATAAAATACGAAGTTTTTAAAAGTTGTTTGGGACCTCCCTGGCAGTCCAGTGGTTGGGACTCCTTGCTTCCACTGCAGGGGGCATGGGTTTGATCCCTTGTCAGTGACCCTAAGATCCCACATGCCTCACAGTACAGATAAAATAAAATTTAAAACTGTTTTTAAAAGACACTGCTTTAAAAAAGGGCCACCTAGCCAGCTCATCCTGAATCATTATGACCCTAAGAACAGCTGGATCCAAGGCTCCAGTGACAGGCCAGGTTCATCTTCCACTGTCAGCTCTACATCTTTCCCAATCAGGCCAAGAGCTTAATGATCCTGCCCAAGTCACGTGATTTGACCCCTTTCTGCCAGGGGTATGAAAAATACTCTACCAATGGAATCTTCATGTTAAATGAATAGAATTGTGTATGCCCATTGCCTCCCCCTCCTTATAGAGTACTGCACTGTGCTATCAAGTCTCAACTAGTCTTCACTTGGTCATTTGTTCTTTCATTTCTTCAACAAGAAGCCTGCCATGTGCCATGCCCTGCACTGGGAGCTGAGCATACTAGATTAAACATGGTCCCTGCCATTAGCTGTTGAACTACAGGACCCTTCTACAGTTCAAGGGACTTCTACCATTAGAGGCACTTCCATGGGACCACCAGGAGCACTAGTGTGGAGATGAATCCTAAAGAAAAAATTCACATGAATAAATTCTTCCAAGAACCTTAAAATATGCTTGCTTTTCTCTTGGCTCACAACTTTAGATTGTGATTCCCTCTAATTCTCTAGAGACCAAATAACTGGTTTCTCACGAACTTGGATATTTAGTTTTTTCTAAGATATTATCCTGACTTCCAAAGTTACTCAACATCACTTGAAACTTTAATTCCAGCAGAAGTTGCTTGTTAACTAGTACAGACATGTTGGGAGGAATGGTTATTGCAGTCAAGCAGGGCAGGGATTGGGGACACTACAATCATTCCAGAAAATTTCTATCTTATAAACTTGTCTTTTTCTATTGTGTTCAGGAATAGCAACAAAGTCCCCTAGTTCTTCAGTTCATAAATACTTTTAATCTCCCTGGGTAGTAAGATATCAAAAAGCTGTATTTGAAATGCGGCTCCTAGCTGTAATGTATTTATCCCAGTATGCTGTACAATTCTGCATTTATTATGTCTCTTGTGAGGATGAAGTTGCATGAAAGCAATGAAGACCATCTTAGTGCCAACTCTTAGGGTATACAACTCAACATTTTCTCCAGCCTTGCAAGTTAAGTATGAAACTCTTAAAGCTAGTATGGAGCCAACATTTTCTGTATTTTTCAAAAGATATGATTCTTAAGTATACAGAAGATATAAGCACAAATATAAATATATCTACGCTTATATACAATTAATACAAAAGACAAATTGAGAGTCATTTGCTTTGGTAAGTGGAATATTTGGCACAAAATTCCTTAAAATAACATTTAAAATTGCATTAACTTGGTGCTTAAAATTGAACATAAATTCAATTTACATGTAATCTGAGGAATACGTCTACATAAGACAGACATGCTAGTAAAGATTTGACAATTACACATATTCTAGGAATGGTCCATTCAGAGGGCCACCTGAGCCTCAGTCTCCTTTCCAAGTCTGTGATGAGCCCATACGTTTACTGATTGCCCTTCAGGTCTTGGATCCAAACTGACATTTGGTTGGTGGCAGTTGTAGGGGAAAAACGTAGCAGGGCAGATTGGAAATTTACGAACCTCCTGGAAAAGCTATTTGCTAAGCTTGTGTCAAATCTGCCTGAGTAGGCTGTGGCAGCTGCAAAATCAAGGCGCCCCAGAGTGCAGATGGTGCTCCTGTCACGTGGCCAAGGGTTGGCTGGATCCCTCGCATCACAGAGCCTTCAGCCAAGGGAGCTGGGCCCTACTTGTTCGGCACCTGCACCCCACTCCGGCCACCACCACCACCACGCAGGGCTGCAGACACGGTGGCAGAGTGAGGTAGGAGTTGGTTGCATGCCTCCACTTACCATAGCACACTATGGCAGGCTTGGAAGGAACATGCTCTCCCAGTGGCACCTAGAATATTTAGAAAACTTAGTTATAACCCAAAATAGATACCTCCCTCCAGTAATGCAAATCCTTCCCAGCCCACTCAAAAGGTATCAACACTCTCTAATCTGGCATCTCTGGCCCCTGCTAATCTGGGTCTGTCTGCTTCCATAAGCCTGCACAGAACCTCACCTTCCAACAAGTCCTTCTGGCTCCTCCACACAGTTCCAGTTATCCCTCTACATGGAATCTTGTCAGTACTTAAAGGCTCTTGATTTATTCATTGTCATTGATTCACTTATTCATTCCATAAATATTCATAGAGCACATGCCACATGCTGGGTGCTGGGGATGCAGTTGTGAGAAAGCCCTGAATTAGTAAACAAGAGAAACAAGGTCCTACATTCCTACTTTCCATCTAGTCGGGAAGATAGGCAAACAAGTAGATAAGTGAGAAGACAGAAGTCAAGATGTTTCAGGGGCACGCAAGATTACTAAGCAGACTCTGGAGACAGAGTCGTCAAGGACTGACTGATCCCTCACTGAAACCTAGTGGGTGTTGGGCAGGTCCAGGGTAGTGAGAGGGTGGGTGCAGTAGGGGCCCATGCGAAGATGCCTGGGGGTTTCCAGGCACTGCATCCTAGAGAACTGAAACAAGAACCAGAGAGGAAGCGGGACTATAGTCATCTGTGCCATTTTTATTTTGCTTTCTGTGTGCTTTTAAATTCATATCTGTGTTCTGCCTCATGTACTATTGTCTTCTCTGAAGTACCCAATCATTGACAGAGCTTAGTAGGCACGAGCAGTGCAATGCTCTATAAAGTGCTATCAAACAGACGACAACTCCTTGCAAATGTGCTAAAGAAGAGATCTTTCTGTAGCTCCCATATGCTGCCTGTCAGGCTTCCTGTCAGTAAGACAGCCTGGGCACTGGGTGCAGAAGGGATTGCTTAGTGCTAGAGAATGATGGCCAAATAGTACCCAAATTCTTTTTTTTTCCTCTAAAATAAGTACATCTGGTGACTAATAAATGACATCCCATCTCCCAGACTTTGAGAGGGAACAATAATTCACATTCCAGTGCAACAGACGGGAGGAAAAGAGCAGACTTAAGATCTTCTAATCCTTCAGTGGACATGTCTCAGGTCTCAGCTCTCTGGGCCTCCAGGAAGGATTCAATGTCTGTAACCACGCCACCCTTCTGAAAGCACCTTTCTCACTTGGCTTCTGAAACACAACACTCTTCTACTTCCTTTCTTGTTATTCCTTTTCAGTTGTCTTGGTAGGTTCATCTTCTTCCACTTGGCCTTTTGGTAACTGGGAGGACTCAAGGAGTATTCCAAGCCCCTTTTCTTGTCTCACTCAATGCTCACTTCCTGTGGCACAATATATTTAAAATGATGAAAGGGAAAAACTACAACCAAGAATACTCTACCCAGAAAAGCTCCCATCCAGATTTGATGGAGAGATCAAAAGTTTTACAGACAAGCAGAAGCTAAGAGTTCAGCACACCAAAGCAGCTTTACAAGAAAAGTCAGATGGGTTTCTCTAAGCAATAAAAAAAGGCCAAAACTAGAAACATAAAAATTACAAAAGGAAAAAGCTCACAGGTAATGGCAAGAGACCAAAGTAGTAAAAGGAGTAAAATCATCTATATCCACAATAAACAGTTAAGAGATGCACAAAACAATTAGATGTAAAGGGTCAAAAACCAGAATAGGGGCTTCCCTGGTGTCTCAGTGGTGCCGAAAAAAAAAATCCACCTGCCAATGCAGGAGACACAAGTTCAATCCCTGATCCAGGAGGATCCCATACCCTGCTTAGCTGCCAAGGAGCAGCTAATCCTGTTTGCCACAACTATTGGGCCTATGCTCTGGAGCCCAGGAGCCACAACTACTGAAGCCCACATGCCATAAGCCCTTGCTCCGCAGCCAGAGAAACCACCACAACTAAAGTAAGCCCTTATTCACCTTGAGAAAGACTGAGCAGCAACAAAGACCCAGCACAGCCAGAAATAAATAAAGGAAAAGAGCCTTTCAAAGAGTAAAAACACAGTGTTAAATGTGTTTGAAATTAACAGATTGGCAAGTTAAAGCATATATACATGTATATATATGTAACTCATGGTAATCACAAACCTAAAATCTACAACAAACGCAAAAGAGAAAAGAATCCAGGTTTTCTGGTGGTCAAGTGGTTGAGAATCTGCCATGGAATGCAGGGGACACTGGTTTCCGTCCTTGGTCTGAGAGGATCCCACATACCATGGGGCAACTAAGCCCATGCATCACAACTATTGAATCTGCTCTAGAGCCCAGGAGCTGCAGCTCCTGAGGCCACACATGCCTGAGCGCCTGTGTCCACAGCAGGAGAAGCCGCCACAATGAGAAGCCTGTGCTCCGCAGCTAGAGAGAGCCCACGTGCGGCGGTGAGGACCCAGTACAGCCAAAAGTAAATGTTTTCCAAATGTTAATACAAGTAATTCAGGGGGAAAAATATTGGGGGAAAAAAAAGGAATCCAAACATAACATTAAAGATAGTCATTGAATCAGAAGATAACAGAATAAGGGAACAAAAAACACACAAATGACCCCAAAACAATTAACAAAATGGCAATAAAAACACACAGTTAATAGTTACTTTAAATGAACTAAATGCTGCAAGATATATAGTGTCTGAGTGGATACAAAAGCAAGACCTGTATATAAGCTGTCTACAAGAAACTCACCTCAGATCTAAAGACACATACAAAGTGAGGAGATGGAAAGATATTCCAAGCAAATCAAAAGCTGGAGTAGCAATACATATATTAGACAAAGTATTTTACTGTTACGAGACAAGGACACTACATCATAAAGGGATCAGTCCAAGAAGATAACTGTATATACATATATATATATATACAGTTTATATATCTACACTCAGCATAGGGGCACCTAAGTACCCTAAGTATTATTTGTTTAATAAAACAAATACTAAGACAAAAAGGGAAGAAGTTGACAGTAACACAATAGTAGGGGACTTTATAACACCCCAGTTACATCAGTGGACAGGTATGTGTGTATACATGCATATATACAAAGTAATACTACTCAGCCATTAAAAAAATGAAATTTCGCTATTTGCAACCACATGGATTGACTTGGATATTGTGCTTAGTGAAACAGGTCAGAAAGACATGTGCTGTATGATATCACTTATATGTGGAATCCAAAAAGTAAAGCTAGTGAATACAAGAAAACAAACATCCTCAGATACAGACCAAACTAGTGGCTACTAGTCAGGGGAGTGGAAAAGAGGCATCGAGCAGGGAATTAAGAGGTACAAACTACTATGCATAAAATAAGCTGTAAGAATATAGTGTACAGCACAGGGAATATAACAAATATTTATAAATGGAGTTTAATCTTTAAAATTGAATCACTGTTGTAAACTTGAAGCTTATATAATATTGTAAATCAAATATACTTAAATATTTTTAAATGGTCTCTTTCTAGAAAATGTCTTCGGTGCCATGTCGTCAATGGCCAACACTTGACTGATTACTCCCATTCTGACTCCAGTTGAAATGAGCTCAGTGTTATTTTTTTGGCTGCTTTGTAGCATCCAAACCCTTTTACTTATGGAGACTTCCTCTTACAAGTCTTGTTAGGAAGCACAGTTGCAGTCTTCCAGAGAAGCTATAGAGATATCGGGTCATAAGGCTTCTTCAACTTACTGAAGAGCTAGGACTGAGGCCAGTGAGCCAGTTCAGCCAATCAGAGGTTCACTCAGGGACTCGGTCCACATCTTCCCAGGTGACAAAGGTGATGATACTATGGCAGCACCCTGCCAGGACCAGGGCTGGAGAGTCAGATACAAGATGCAACGTGCCATGTCATGGCAGCTGCAGCGGCATGGCGTCTTCTCCTCACATGTCTGCTGGTGAGATGCTGGACCGAGTTTTGGACATTGAGCCTCATTTTGATTCTTTCTGCCCAATTTACAAGCCTGGCTCTCAGCCTGTTGTTGGTCCCATGAGCTACCCTGTGTCTGTTTAGTACGTCACTTTTCCACATAAGCCAGGATTTGTTTCCATTCTGATGGCAGCCTGTCCATCACTGGCCCTACTCAGATGGAAGATTCCGATCAGCTCTGCTGTGTTTCACCTTGGTCAGGGACCAAGGGCTTTTAATCACCAGATATCAGTGGCTTTGAGGTGTGATTGTCAGACACCTGAAAGTTGCTGAGACACTTTCAGGAGGTCTGCAACATGAGTTATTTTCAAAAAATTACTGAGACATTATTTGTCTTTTTCATGGTGTTACATTTTCACTGACACATAAGCAATGATTGAAATAGCTGCTGCTTTGGCACAAACCAAGGCAATGGCACCAAACTGCAATAGAAGTAATGTTTTATCATCATGCCTTCACAGAAGAAACAAAGCCAGGTTCACTTAAGATATTCTTTTTGAATAAACTACTTAGGAATAAACTTAACCAAAGAGATGTAAGACCTATATGCTATAAACTATTAAATATTGATAAGGGAAATCGAGGACTGAAAGACATAGAAAGATCCTGTGCTCCTAGATTGGAAGAATTAGTATTGTTAAAATGACCATACTACCAAAAGCAATCTATAGATTTATTGTGATCCTTGTCAAAATGCCCATGACAAGTTTCACAGAACTAGAACAAATAATCCTAAAATTTGTCTTGAATCACAGGACCCAAAACTACTAAAACCATGTGTATGTGCTCAGTTGTGCCTGACTCTTTGCAACCCCATGGACTGTAGCCCCCCAGGATCCTCTGTCCATGGAATTTCCCAAGAAACTTTTTTCTGGCAGCATATTTACAATTTCCCAAGAATACTGGAATGAGTTGCCATTTTCTGCTCTAAGCGATCTTTACCCAAGGGATTGAAAGTGTGTCTCTCATCTTCTGCATTGGCAGGCAGATTCTTTACTGCTGAACCACCAGGGAAAAAGAACAAAGCTGGAGACATAACCATCCCAGACTTCAGACAATAATACAAAGCTGCAGTAATCAAAACAGTATGGTATTGTCACAGACAGATACAGATCAATGGAACAGAATAGAGTGCCTCATCTATGGTCATAGCCTGAATGTACCTGATCTAATCAGAATAGAGAGCCCAGAATAAACCCACAGACTTATGGTCAATCTTTGACAAAGAAGGTAAAAATATATAGGAGAGAAGACAATCTGAGTGCTATTGGAAAGCTGGACAACTACATGTAAATTATAACACTCCTCATATCATATACAAAACTAAACTCAATGGGGAGGGAGGTGGAAGGGAGGCTCAAGAGGGAGGGGGGCATATATACCTATGGCTGATTCATGTTGATGTTTGGCAGAAATCAACACAATTCTGTAAAGCAATTATCCTTCAGTTAAAAAATTAAAAACAAAATAACACAATGGTTTAAAGAGCTAAATATAAGACTTGACACCACTAAACTCCTAGAAAATAACATAGGCAAATAGTCTCAGATATAAATTGTAGCAATATTTCCTTAGATCAGTCTCCCAAGCCAAAAGAAATAAAAGCAAAAAATAAATAAAAGCAAACAATTGGAGGGAACTGACAGTCCAGTGCTTAGGACTCTGTGCTCTTACTGCTGAAGGCCAACCCAGTTTCAATCTCTGGTCAGGCAACTAAAATTCCACAAGCCACACAGCACAGTCGTAAATAAATAAAATTGGCCCACTTTAAAAAAAAATGGAACTTAATCAAACTTAGAATTCATACAATTTAACGGCAACAAAACAAAATGAGCAGAAGACCTAAATAGACACTTCTCCAAAGAAGACATATAGATGGCCAAGAGGCAGATGAAGAGATGCTCAACATCTCTAATTATTAGAGAAATGTAAATCAGAACTATGAGACATCACCTTACACTATCATCAGCATGACTATCATCAGAAAGTCTACAAGTAACAAATTCTGGAGAGGATGTGGAGAAAAGAGAACCTTCCTTACATTGTTGGTTGGAATGTAAATGATGAAGCCACCGTGGAAAACAGTATAGAGTTTTCTTAAACTAATAACCACATGATCCAGCAATCCCACACCTGGGCACATATACAGAAAAGAAACTAATTCAAAAAGACACTTGCACCCCAATGTTTCTGGGTGCATATTTACAATAGCCAAGACATGGAAACAACCCAAGTGTCCATCAACAATTGGTTTAAGAAGATGTGGTATATACACAATGAAATATTACTCAGCCAGAAAAAATGAAATGTTGCCATTTGGAGCAACATGGATGGACCCAGAGAATATCATACTAAGTGCAGTAGAGAAGGCAATGGCAACCCACTCCAGTACTTTTGCCTGGAAAATCCCATGGACAGAGGAGCCTGGTAGGCTGCAGTCCATGGGGTTGCTACAAGTCAGACACGACTGAGCGACTTCACTTTCATTTTTAACTTTCATGCATTGGAGAAGGAAATGGCAACCCACTCCAGTGTTCTTGCCTGGAGAATCCCAGGGACAGGGAAGCTTGGTGGGCTGCCGTCTATGGGGTCGCACAGAGTTGGACATGACTGAAGCGACTTAGCAGCAGCAGCAGCAGTAGACAGAGCAGTGCAGCAGACTAAGTGCATACACAAATATGACATTATGTGAAATCTAAATAATGCAAATGAATCTATATACAAAACAAACTCACAGAAAACAAACTCATGGTTACCAAAGTGGGAAAGGGAGGAGGGAGAGAGGATAAATTAGAAATATGGCATTAACAGGTACATACTGCATGTTACTACTACAACATAGAAAATAGATAAACAAGGATTTACCATATAACCCAGAAAAATACAGCTAATACCTTGTAATAACCCATATTGGAAAATAATCTGAAAATATATATAACAATCACTTTGTATATGTGAAACAAACTATTATGACTCACTTCTTTAAAAAAAAATATCCTTTTTGAAAGAGTAAGAATTAATAAATCTTGACTCATATGTACTTCTTAAAATTCTATTTGTCAAAATGGGAAATATTCAAAAAGCACTTCTACAGCCTCCTGAAATGAGAAGATTGTCTCCAGGCAAAGCATTTGTGTGGTTATTGAGTTGCAAGCTGAACTAGCCACTTTTCATGGAATCATCTTTACTTGAAAGACTGATTGACAAGCTATAGTTAACCCAGAATTGGGTAGCTGGAAGACAACTTTTTGAAACTGGACAAGTAAAACTGTCTTTTCAATAAAAACTATCCTTTCAAAGAATTTGTAGCCAAAGACAAAATTTGAGCTTTCAAGCAAATTAGAATTTTGGAAAATGTATTTCCTCAATTTTGTGTTAGAAAAGTCTTAAAGTATCAGAAGCTCTCAAATGAAATTTGTTGTAGTATCAAACATGACTTTTCAATACTGTAAAATGAAATGTACTAACATTTAGAAAATCTGCATAATTCATGAAACCAATATTTTCCAAAAGACAAATATGTGAAATAAAATCATTCATAAGTAAAAGATCGATTCAAAGTGCATGATAACAGATTTTAATGTAACTGAGTGTGAAAGTTCATTGATATAGATTCAGATTCCACATTACAACTAACACTAGTATTTAATGTCCATTGAAACAGTCCTTTTCTCAGAAATTACCCTCATTTTTACCAATATGGCCAAAGTTAAGACTAATTTCTATGCAAAATAAGTCTGGTTAATTGACCACATAGGCTCTTGGAAATTGGCTGTGGTGGGACATTTTATAAGTCTCAGACTGAACTCTTAAAGGCCCATCAAGACCAGGAATGCCACACCAAAGACTTGTTACAGATTTCACCTTACAGATTTGGATGAATTCCTCTTTCTAAGATCCTAAAACACTGAGATTCTTGCACCTGTTAGGAGGCAGCCTTATTTATTCACCTGATCAAACTGCCTGGAACCAGAGTTTCCAATTTCTGGAGAGATCAGATAGAAGATACGTGTTTAATTCTACTTACAAAGGCATGATTTACCAAGGCGCTACAAATAATAATTACTTTAATGGGGGAAAGTCTTTCTACATCTGGAAAACACAGATTAAAAGCCTGTAATATTTCAGGGCTTCCTCATGGTCTAGTGGTTAAGAATCTGCTTGAAATTCAGGGGACATGGGTTCAATTCCTGGTCCAGGAGGACCCCACATGCTGCACAGCAACTAAGCCCGTGCACCACAACCGCTGAAGCCTGCACACCCTGGAGCCTGTGCTCCACAACAAGAGAAGCCACCAAAATGAGAAGCCCACGCACGCAACTAGGGAAAGCCTGTGTGCAGCAACAAAGACCCAGTGCAGCCAAAAATAAACAAACATTCATTTAAAAGCCACTATCATTTCAGACAAAACCAAAAATTATAGCCACATTCATCAGTTACCCAATCCCAGGTGACTAATCCTTTTTGGTAAGCTTTATGAAATCATTCTTCATTAGACTTTTTAAATTCCCTAGCTTTCAGGGACTCCCCTGGTGGTCCAGTGCCTAAGTTTCTGTGCTCCCAATGCAGAGGGCCTGGGTTTGATCTCTGGTCAGGGAGCTCGATCCCTCACACCACAACTAAGAGTTTGCATGCCGGAACTAAAGATCCTGAGCGCCACAACTAAGATCTGCCACAGCCAATCAATATTTAAATTTCTTACAGATCAAACTGCTGAACTGGGTAACAGAAACCTGTGCTTGTCAAAGTCCTTTCTATGAGTCTTCCTGAAGATGAAACATTTTTGCAAAGCATCAGCTTAACTGTCTATGAATGACAAGAGACTTGAAGGCAAGATTAAAAATCTGATTATGATGTTTTTGACAAAGAAGCTCAACCAAGTTGCTGTGATATTCACTTCAAGATAACAGCTAGAATTTTGACCAACAACATACCAGGACATACCCAAATTTCAGAAACTTTAATTTCAAGGATGTCTATATTTAAAACATTTCCCCAGAGATATAATCTGAGAAGGCTTATCACTCACTTGACAATGCTTCCCATGTAATTTAACATACCAAACAATCCTAGCTTATTATTTCTCCCTGAAATGCCTTAGGGGCCCTCAAGCATTTCAAAGCTAGCTAGAAGTCAAAAGAACTTTAATTAGGATCTGATAGCACGTTTGTCAAAATATAAAAGTTTGTCAAAAAATCAAAGTTGCAAAATACTTGGTCAAATAGGATCATAGGTTCATTATGAAAATTTATTCACTTCATCAAAGTAACAAAAGATTTCAAAAGCAAATACAAGTTACTTAAAAGTAAGGAAGTTCACATATCTGTTATAAAAAGCCGCATTCCAAGAAAACTTTGTTCTTTTAACAGAAAGAAACCAAATCTAATCCTGTACCAGCCCACTTTTGATTTTTAAAAATCCATCTACCTGATTAAATTTAATCTAATTCCAGCCTGACCATGGGTAAAACTCCTTTTTCAGGGCTCCCTTTTTTTTAAACAAACCTTTCATAACTTTCTGTATCCATATTTAGTTTATCCCTTATCTTTCAATAAACCACCTCTAGGAAACAAATTACTTTTTTTTTTCCTTTGACAAAATTAAGTAGTTTCATTTTTCACATATTTTACTAAAAACATACATCTTACCTTCCTGGCATACTGAAATGTTTCCCTTATTTTAGTAATTACAGTTATAATTTTAGTCATTTCCCAGGTGGGTCAGTGGCAAAGAATCTGCCTGCAATGCAGGAGTCTTGGGTTCAATCCCTAGGTCGGGAAGATCCCCTGGAGAAGGAAATGGCAATCCACTCCAGTATTCTTGCCTCGGAAATCCTATGGACAGAGGAGCCTTGAAGGCTACAGTCCAAGGGGTCACAAAGAGTCAGACACAACTAATAACAGCAACTTATAACAATGTTATAATTTTAACCCCTAAAAGCCTTAATCTCTAGCAAATACCAAGAAGCAAGAAATTTTGGATTGCCTGCCATACCAGCACTTTAGACTAGAAGTGATTGACATATTCCATAATATCTATTTGAAATGACTTGGATGTTCAATAAACTCTCATCTATGCAAAACTCAACTTACCAAAAATCTGGAGAAAGTATTTAAATGTGTGTGTGTGCTCAATCACTTCAATCATGTGCAACCCTTTGCGACCCCATGGACTGTGGCCCACCAGGCTCCTCTGTCCATAGGATTCTCCAGGCAAGAATACTGGAGTGGGTTGCCATTTCCTTCTCCAAGGAATCTTCCACCCAGGGATCGAACTCACATCAAGAGCTAAAGCAAAGGATAGAAAGGGCCCCTAGGATCTTGCCTTGTTATAAGACAAGACAAAAGCTTTCTCAACCAGAGAACTTTGGTCTCTACGCCCCTCTCTCCTGTCCAAGTTGATTTTTTTTAACTTCTGACTACCTTCCAACTACCTTCCTCCAACTCGAGTCCTAACTAGTCTTCAAGGGCAGAAAGCTTCAATCTACACACACTCACCAGACATTTTTGCCTGGCCTTTACCTGCTGCACCCTTGAGTCGTTGCCTGTGCTTGTGCTGATCTCCTTTAGGATGGACTGGTTGGATCCTCTTGCAGTCCAAGGGACTCTCAAGAGTCTTCTCCAACACCACAGTCCAAAAGCATCAATTCTCAAAAGCTAGAGAAGAGAAGCCATCCTCTTGAGTACCCAAAGCAAAAGATGGGAAAATGAGTAGAAAATAGATTAACACTCCATATAATTCATGGGCTTCCCAGGTGACTCAGTGATATAAAGAATATGTTTGCCAATGCAGGAGATGGCAGGTTCAATCCCTGGGACACAATGGCAACCCACTCCAGTATTCTTACCTGGAAAATCCCATGGACAGAGGAGCCTGGAGGGCTAGAGTCCATAGGACTGCAAAGAGTCAGACACGACTGAGCAACATAATTTTTATCCATTCTTACAATCCAAAACCCTGTTAAGATGATTGATGGAGTCTCCTCTGAGACCCTAACCCATATATAGAGCCACCTGTTCCACACACAGCTCCTTCCACCAGGGACACTACCCTCATTCAAAGTTTGACTGTCTCCTGCTTTTCACTCATGTCCTGCTGAACTGAAATGTTGCTTTCTCAAAGGACTTATTTCAGTCTAATTTAAGCCACCTCTCCCTCCAAGTGTCCATTCTTTCCCTTCTTCAGTTCAGTTGCTCAGTCGTGTCCAACTCTTTGTGACACCGTGGACTGCAGCACGCCAGGCTTCCCTGTCCATCACCAACTCCTGGAGCTTGCTCAGACTCATGTCCATAGAGTCAGTGATGCCATCCAACCATCTCATCCTCTTGCCTTTCTGGTCCCTGGCCAGTGCCTTCACCCCTGTCTCATGCGTGCTCCCCCACACGCCCCATCCCACATGGGCGACTGCCTGCGCCCCCTTTCCCATCTGGGACCAAACCAGCCTCGCCTCACGGGGATGTCGTAGTGCATCCCCAGGTGAAGTAGTGCCCTTGGTCTCTGACCTGGGCCGCTGTCCAGGGACCCTTCAAAGCATTTATCATAATGTTAACCTTTATCTGCATTTATTTACCTTGTCTCATTAGACTGTGGCCACCAGGAAGTAAAGAACCATGTCTGTTCTGCTTAGTTCTCTATACCCAATTAAGTACTTGATATTAATTTATCTACTAAAATAATGAGGTTAGGACTACACCTATTAATCTTTAGACTTTTTTCTAGTGTAATCATTAGTTCAGTTCAGTCGCTCAGTTGTGTGCAGCTCTTTGTGACCCCATGGATCGCCGCACTCCAGGCCTCCCTGTCCATCACCAACTCCCAGAGTTTACTCAAACTCATGTCCATTGAATTGGTGATGCCATCCAACCAACTCATCCTCCATCATCCCCATTTCCTTCCACCTTCAACCTTTCTCAGCATCAGGGTCTTTTCCAATGAGTCAGCTCTTCGCATCAAGTGGCCTAACTATTGGAGTTTCAGCTTCAGCATCAGTCCTTCCAATGGACGCTCAGGACTGATCTCCTTTAGGATGGACTGGTTGGATCTCCTTGCAGTCCAAGGGACTCACAAGAGTCTTCTCCAACACCACAGTTCCAAAGCATCAATTCTTTGGTGCTCAGCTTTCTTTATAGTCCACCTCTCACATCCATACATGACTACTGGAAAAACCACAGCCTTAACTAGATGGACCTTTGTTGGCAAAGTAATGTCTCTGCTTTTTAATATGCTGTCTATGTTGGTCATAACTTTCCTTCCAAGGAATAAACATCTTTTAATTCCATGGCTGCAATCACCATCTGCAGTGATTTTGGAGCCCCAAAAAATCTCTCACTGCTTCCATTGTTTCCCCATCTATTTGCCATGAAGTGATGGGGCCGGATGACAGGATCTTAGTTTTCTGAATGTTGAGCTTTAAGCCAACTTTTTCCCTCTCCTCTTTCACTTTCATCAAGAGGCTCTTTAGTTCCTCTTCACTTTCTGCCATAAGAGTGGTGTCATCTGCATATCTGAGGTTATTGATATTTCTCTCCCAGCAATCTTGATTCCATCTGGTCCTTCATCCAGCCCAGCATTTCTCATGAGGTACTCTGCATATAAGTTAAATAAGCAGGGTGACAATATACAGCCTTGACGTACTCCTTTTCCTGTTTGGAACCAGTCTGTTGTTCCAAGTCCAGTTCTAACTGTTGCTTCCTGACCTGCATACAGATTTCTCAAGAGGCAGGTCAGATGGTCTGGTATGCCCATCTCTTTCAGAATTTTCCACAGTTTATTGTGATCCACACAGTCAAAGGCTTTGGCATAGTCAATAAAGCAGAAATAGATGTTTTTCTAGAACTCTTCTTGCTTTTTTGATGATCCAGCAGATGTTGGCAATTTGATCTCTGGTCCCTCTGCCTTTTTTAAAACCGGCTTGAACATCTGGAAGTTCCTGGTTCACATACTGTTGAAGCCTGGCTTGGAGAATTTTGAGCAATATTTTACTAGCGTGTGAGATGAGTGCAATTGTGCAGTAGTCTGAGCATTCTTTGGCATTGCCTTTCTTTGGGATTGGAATGAAACCTGACCTTTTCCAGTCTTGTGGCCACTGCTGAGTTTTCCAAATTTGCTGGCATATTGAGTGCAGCACTTTCACGGCACCATCTTTCAGGATTTGAGATAGCTCAACTGGAATTCCATCACCTCCACTAGCTTTGTTCGTAGTGATGCTTCCTAAGGCCCACTTCACATTCCAGGATGTCTGGCTCTAGGTGAGTGATCACACCATCATGATTACCTGGGTCATGAAGATCTTTTTTGTACAGTTCTTCTGTGTATTCTTGCCACCACCTCTTCTTAATATCTTCTGCTTCTGTTAGGCCCATACCAATTCTATCCTTTATGAGCCCATCTTTGCATGAAATGTTCCCTTGGTATCTCTAACTTTCTTGAAGAGATCTCTAGTCTTTCCTATTTCTTTGCACTGATCACTGAGGAAGGCTTTCTTATCTCTCCTTGCAATTCTTTGGAACTCTGCATTCAAATGGGTATATCTTTCCTTTTCTCCATTGCTTTTTCACTTCTCTTCTTTTCACAGCTATTTGTAAGCCCTCCTCAGACAGCTATTTTGCCTTTTAGCATTTCTTTCTCTTGGGGATGTTCTTGATCCCTGTCTCCTGCACAATGTCACGTACCTCCATCCATAGTTCATCAGGCACTCTATCAGATCTAGTCCCTTAAGTCTATTTCTCACTTTCACTGTATAATCGTAAGGGATTTGATTTAGGTCATACCTGAATGGTCTAGTGGTTTTCCCTACTTTCTTCAATTTAAGTCTGAATTTGGCAATAAAGGAGTTCATGATCTGAGCCACAGTCAGCTCCTGGTCTTGTTTTTGCTGACTGTATAGAACTTCTCCATCTTTGGCTGCACAAGAATATAATCAATCTGATTTCAGTGTTGGCCATCTTGTGATATTCATGTGTAGAGTCTTCTCTTGTGTTGTTGGAAGAGGGCATTTGCTATTACCAGTGCATTCTCTTGGCAAAACTCTATTAGCCTTTGCCCTGCCTCATTCTGTACTCCAAGGCCAAATTTGCCTGTCCCTCCAGGTGTTTCTGGAGAAGGAAATGGCAACCCACTCCAGTATTCTTACCTAGAGAATCCTGTAGATAGAAGAGCCTGGTGGGCTGCCATCTATGGGGTCACACAGGGTTGGACATGGCTGAAGCAACTTAGCCTGCATGCATGCATTGGAGAAGGAAATGGCAACCCATTTAACTATTCTTGCCTGGAAAATCCCAGGGACAGAGGAGCCTGGTGGGCTGCCATCTATGGGGTCACACAGGGTTGGACACGACTGAGGCGACTTAGCAGCAGCCAGGTGTTTCTTGACTTTCTACTTTTGCATTTCAGTCCCCTATAATGAAAAGGACATCTTTTTGGGGTATTAGTTCTAAAAGGTCTTGATAAAACCATTTAACTTCAGCTTCTTCAGCATTACTGGTCAGGACATAGACTTGGATTCCCGTCATATTGAATAGTTTGCCTTGGAAACAAACAGAGATCATTCTGTCATTTTTGAGATTGCATCCAAGAACTGAATTTTGGACCCTTTTGTTGACTATGATGGCTACTCCATTTCTTCTAAGGGATTCTTGCCCGCAGTAGTAGATGTAATGGTCATCTGAGTTAAATTCACCCATTCCAGTCTATTTTAGTTTGAACTGATTCCTAAAATGTTGATGTTCACTCTTGCCATCTCCTGTTTGACCACTTCCAATATGCCTGATCCATGGATCTAACATTCCAGGTTCCTATGCAATTATTGCTCTCTACGGCATCAGACCTTGCTTCCATCACCAGTCACATCCGTAACTGGGTGGTGTTTTTGCTTTGGCTCCGTCTCTTCGTTCTTTCTGGAGTTATTTCTCCACTGATCTCCAGTAGCATACTGGGCACCTACTGACCTGGGGAGTTCATCTTTCGGTGTCCTATCTTTTTGCCTTTTCATACTGTTCGTGAGGTTCTCAAGGCAAGAATACTGAAGTGGTTTGTCATTCCCTTCTCCAGTGGGCCACATTTTGTCAGAACTCTCCACTATGACCCGCCCGTCTTGGGTGGCCCTACACGGCATGGCTCAGTTTCATTGAGTTAGACAAGGCTGTGGCCCATGTGATTAGATTGGTTAGTTTTCTGTGACTGTGGTTTTCCTTCTGTCTGCCCTCTGCCCTCTGATGCCCTCTCTCAGCTCCAACCATCTTACTGGGGTTTCTCTTACCTTGGACATGGGGTATCTCCTCCCGGCCGCTCCAGCGCTGCGCAGCTGCCGCTCGCCACTCCAGTGCTACATACAAATGTGTAAATCTCCCTCTACGTTCTGCTTTAGCTGCATCCCATAAAATTTGAAAGCTGCATTTTTATTTCAGTTAAAAGTAGTAGTCTAACTTCACTCTTCAGTGATAGGTAGTTTAGAAGCATATGGTTTACTGCAAATATCTTGTTTTCCTAATTGTCCTACTGATTTCTATTATAAATACATGGTAGTCAGAGAACATCGTATGATTTGAATCCTTTTTATTGTCTTGTTTTATGGCCTCATATGATCTATCTTTGTAAACACTTCATGCACTTTTGAAAATAATGAGCATCCTGCAACTGTTAAGATGTTGATTTAATAATATCAACTAAGTTAAGGTGGTTGACAGTGTTCAGATCATTTGTCTTTACTGATTTTTGTCTAGTGGTTTAATCACTAAGAGAGATTTATGCTTCATGTGTTTTGTTACTAGACACATAAGCATTTACAACAATTATGTTTTCCTAATGAGTTGATATTATGAAACATCCCTCCTGTCTCTGCTTTTTGTCTTGAAGTCTGTATCTGATTTGTTCTACTTAAACTGAAGTGAAATAGCTTAAACTCCAACTTTCTAGCTCATATTATCTCTTCAATCTCAGTTTAAAACTGAAAACAGCGTGAACCAAAACAATTACTCCTCCTAATGCAGAAAGGAGAGGTGTGACCGAGGCTGGCCCATCCCCCGCTTTCATCCCTGATGTAACACCCTCTCCCTGCTCCACATGCTTTGCTCTTAAGTTTCTCTATTAGATCACGAAACGCAGCTCTACTCATTTCTAGCATTTTTATGCCTTCGACTGTATTAAACTTGGGCTTTCAATAATGTATTAAAAGAAAATCATTTCATGGCCAATAAAGCAAGATTGGAGGGCTTCCTTCATAGCTCGGTTGGTAAAGAATCCCCCTGCAATGCAGGAGACCCCAGTTTGATTCCTGGGTTGGGAAGATCTGCTGGAGAAGAGATAGGCTACCCACTCCGGTATTCTTGGGCTTCCCTTGTGGCTCAGCTGGTAAAGAATTCACCTGCAATGCAGGAGACCTGGGTTCGATCCCTGGGTTGGGAAGATCCTCTGGAGAAGGGAATGGCTACCCACTCCAGTATTCTTGCCTGGAGAATTCCATGGACAGAAGAGCCTGGCAGGCTACAGTCCATGGGTTGCAAAGAGTCAGACACGACTTGCACTTTCCAGTAGTTAAGACTCCGGCTTTCACAGAGAGTCCCAAGCAGGATAAACCCAAGGAGGAACACAGCAAGACATATAGGAATCAAACTGACAAAAGTTAAAGACAAAATACTAAAAGCAACAAGGGGAAAACGATAAATAACATACAAGGGGACTCCCATCAGGCTATCAGATGCATTCTCAACAAACTCTACAAGCCAGAAGGGAATGGCATGACATATTTGAAAGGGAGGAATCGACAACCAAGAATACTCA
This sequence comes from Bubalus kerabau, assembly GCF_029407905.1. Classification (NCBI taxonomy): domain Eukaryota; kingdom Metazoa; phylum Chordata; class Mammalia; order Artiodactyla; family Bovidae; genus Bubalus; species Bubalus kerabau. The sequence goes on along the minus strand of NC_073629.1, from coordinate 29,944,738 downwards.
ACCCAGCAAGACTCTCCTTCAGATTTGATGGCGAAATCAAAAGCTTTCCAGACAAGCAAAAGTTAAGAGAATTCGGCACCACCAAAGCAGCTTTACAACAAATGCGAAAGGAAATTCTCTAGGCAAGAAACAAGAGAAGGAAAAGACCTGCCTACAGAAAATAAACCCAAAACAATTAAGAAAATGGTAATAGAATCATACATATTGATAATTACCTTAAACGTAAGTGGATTAAATGCACCAGCCAAAAGACAGACTGGCTGAACAGATGAAAACATGTTCATCTATGCACTTCCACTTACCACATCACTCTGCTTGACCCCCCAGCAAATTGTATGTAATTATTTCATATTGTTAGGTTTATCATGTTCCCATTATGGCTTGCAATTGTAATTATCTTTTATTTTTTGTCTGGCTATCAATTGTGAAAACTGATTAATATCTTTCACTATTATGATTATACAACTATTACTTAATACCACTGTATCATGATTGGTCAACAGAAAAATAATAGAATTCTATATCACCAAAGTGAAAGTGAAGTCACTCAGTCCTGTCTGACTTTTTGCAACCCCATGGACTGTAGCCTACCAGGCTCCTCTGTCTATGGGATTTTCCAGGCAAGAGTACTGGAGTGGGTTGCCATTTCCTTCTCCAGGGAATCTTCCTGACACAGGGATCATACCCGGGTCTCCTGCATTGTAGGCTTTTACTGTCTGAGCCACCAGAGAAGTCACCAAATAATAGAAAAACCTGTAATCACTTTTTAAAATCCAGATGCATATAGAATTATCTTGGAATTTTTTTGAAAAATACAAATGTCCAGAGATTTTTTTGCCAGAGCTCCAGATATTTTTGTCAGAGCTCCAGATAAGTTTCTAATGAGCAACCATGTTCAAAAACAACTGAACTATATGAGCATGTTTTTATCTAGTTTGCTTCACTTCTTCTATTTCATATTCAGTGCTCCCATTTCATTTAGTTTGTTTTTTTTCAATTTCTCCATCTCTTCCTTTTTTATAGCCTTTCTCAAGCCTTTATCAAGCATAGTATAAAAACCCTTGTATACCTATATATAAATAATGTGTATAATGCATATTTTAAAAAACTTATGAATTTTTGCCTAACTAAAAATTTATGACATTTTGATTCCACTTGTTTGACTTAATATGAATGCTAGATTTCTAATTAAAAAAATAGATATACACACAAGTGATAAAGGTTTACTGTGTAGCACCGGAAACTATAGTCAATATCTTGTAACAACCTATAATGGAAAATAACTTCAAAAATAATATGTGTGTATATATGTAACTGAATCACACTCAAAAAAAATCCTACTTTTAAAAATTTAGTAATGTTTATCTTTTTGCCAGTTTTTCTAAATGTCCTAATGTCTAATAATGAGATATAAAAGTTTAAATATATTTGTGTAGGATATAATATTAATATAAATTAATATAAGTAGAAATCTATTATATTTAAATTATTAATGACATTCAAGATGCTCCTATTTTCTGCACTTGATAAAATATTCTCAGATAAATGTTAATATGTCTCACAGTGATTATATATATCTTTTCTTTTCCCTTATAGTTCTTATTTTTGCTTTATGTATCTTTGTTTCTTTGTTCGGTGTCTAATGGTTTATGACATCTGTCTCTGAATTGTACCTTTTATCATTTAAAATAAATTTTCATTTAAAAATTTAATAAAAATTGTAAAAAAAATTGGCTAGTGAAATGAAATGCAACACATCAGTGGAGAGGACAGCTTGAAAATTATGAAATGTTGGCTTACTCTTCTGTTTCAGATCAACAGTTCCAAGACTTACAAAATTTAAGATTTTTATTCTTTTATAGTATATGGAATAAAACTTTTAAAAATAATGACTAAAAAAAGACTCCACGCTTCCACTGTAGGGGACACAGGTTCAAGTCCCTGGTCAGGAAACTAAGATCCCACATGCCACACAGTGTGGCCAAAAAAAGAAAAATCAATAGGTGTGAGCTAGTTCAGTTCAGATCAATATTTACTAAACACCTCCTATGAACCAGAGACCATACCAGCATGAAGATCCAAAGAACTCATGGGAGAAAATGACAGGAAAACAAATACATGTGGAGTGTCATCGTGATGCTATTTTAGGCTGCTATAACGAAGAACCACAAACTAGGTGGCTTAAAAAACACATACTTATTTCTCACAGTCTGGAGGCTGGAAGCCTGAGATCAAAGTGCTAGCATGGCTGGGTTCTGATGAGGGCCCGCTTCCACACTGCAGACAGCACCTCCTTGTTGCCTCCTCCCACGGTGGAGAAAGATCTAGAACCTTCACTACCTTGTAAGGGCACCAGGCCCATTCATGGTGTCTCTACCCTCACGACCTATCTTCCTCCCAATGCCCCACCTCCAAACACCATCACACTGGGGGTTGCATTTCAACGTATGAGTTTTAGCAGAACACAAACATTCAGCTCATCACTGGAGCTCTGCAACAAAATCTAGAGGAGGGCATTGCAGAGAGCAACCTAAAGGAAGTGATGCTTGGCTAAGGCAGAGTAGGAATTAGCCTGCTGAAAGGAGGCAGAGAGGCATGAAAAAACAATGTGCGCAAAGGTATGAAGACAAGACCTTGGTGGCCTGCATTTCTGGACCTTAAAAACCAAGTCAGGGAGTAGATGGGGATGTGAAGGTGGCAAGAGGTGAAACTAATGGAGGCAGCCAGCAGCCAAAGTATTAAGAACCTATTCATATATCCTTGGACAGAAAAGTGTGCATTATATTTTACAAGAAAATACAAACACAAGGGTTTTAAGCAGGGAGATTACAAAGTCAGATTGCCATTTTGGATAGTTACTTCTGGAAGTAATTTGGAAGATGAATCTGAGCGGGACAAGACTGGTGGCAGGGAAACTGGCTGTGATTTAATATTGTGATTTAATTATTGGATATGTAATAGCATTACACACCCATGCCTGTCCATGGCATGGTGGGGGCACTACACTCTTTGACCTTGGACTTGATTTGGCCAATGGGAGGCTAGTAGACATGGCACAAGCAGAGTTTTGAAATACTTGTGTGGTTGAGCTAACCCCCTGGTGCTCCTGCCCGCACTCTGCATTCCTCTGGTAATCTATATTGCCGGGAGGATGACAGACCAGTGAAACAGACCTAAACCCAACCTGCAGCTGAAGTGAGTCCGCTCAAGCCTATCCTAGATCACTGAACCATAGTCAATGTGTAGGTGCATGAGCAAGGAGTAAATGCTGGTTGTGAGCCACTGAGTCTTGGGTAGTTTGCTATAAGAATTATTGCTTCAATAGCTAATGGATATACCAGTTAAACTATGGAAATTGCTCAGTGAGAAGATAATAAAGGCTTAAATTAGGGTAGTGGCAGTAAAAACAAGAAAGAGGTGAACTCATGAAGTCCCTAGGAGGCAGAATCTAAACGATGGGGTAATTAATTGGATGTGGCCTGCATGCGTGCTAAGTAGCTTCAGTCGTGTCTGACATTTTGCGACCCTATGGACTGTAGCCCTCCAGGCTCCTCTGTCCATGGGATTTCCCAAGCAAGAATACTGAAATGGGTTGCCATTTCCTATTTCAGGGATCTTCCTGACCCAGGGGTTGAACCCACATCTCTTGAATCTCCTACACTGGCAGACAAGAGTCTTTACCACTGGTGCCACCTGGAAAGTCCAATATTCTCCCTAAATCAACTCCTTTTCTGAAGTCAACCAGAGTGGGTTTCTGTTGTTTAGAGTCAAGAGCCCTGACTAGTAAATAAACCAGAAACAGGGGAGATGCAAGGAATTTGGAGAGTTGACTGGGGGGACTGGTTCTCTGGCTAGTCAGAGGAGAGAGCAGTAAATGCTTAGGAGAGGGAATCTGGCAGCCCCTGACCCTCAGTGGTAAATCACTAAAATTGTTATCACTTTTAGTCACCTGGAGGGATGAACTCATTAAAGCAAAACTTTGAAGACCATATTGTTACTTGCATAGAACAAAATGAGGGACATGAGTCATACGGGCTTAGGAAGCATGGTTTTTTCCTAAGAGGATTGGGCAGTTTTTTAAAAATGACATGCTTAAATCGCTAAATTTTCAACCCATAGGCTGTCTAATACTGTGCTCTTATCTACACCACTTTGAGGCCAAAATAGCTGAAAATCAAGCACAGAGTTGCACTGACAAACTTCAGTATCTATCGAATTGACTAAGTTCCCTAGGTATATTATGGGAAGGCTAGGGTATCTTTCAGGAAAGATTGACCCCCCAAAAAAAAAATTATAATAAAGATATTTGGGGAAATCTGGACTCGTAGAACCCTGAGCACTGAACCCCCTCCATCTCTCCCTTGTCAACTGAAACACATCCCCACCCTGTCTGACACCTAACTTAAAGATGTATAACTCCCTTCACACCTTTTAGCCCAGAAGGAAGCCAGCTCTACTCATGCCTTTCCTTGCTCCATCATTTCTTTTTCTTTATTATGGCACGTAGGATCTGTTTCCCATCCAGAGATTGGACCCACGCCCCATGCAGTGGAAGCTCAGAGTCCTAACCACTAAACCACCATGGAATTCCCTCCCTCGTTCTATAGCTAAAGTCAGACCCCAGCACAGCCTGGAAGTAGGGGGCAGGTGGGGAGGGTTGGGAATAATTACAGTTGACCCATGAACAACACAGATTTGAACTACATGGATCCACTTATATGCAGATTTTTTTCAGTAGTATATACCACAGTGCTGCAACTCGGCAGTTGGTGGAATCTACAGATAGGGAAGAACACAGAGAGAAACTGTCTACATGGAGGGCCAAGTATATACGTGGATTTTCAACTGTGCAGAGGGTCAGTCCCCTACCCAAGGGCTGTTCAAGGGTCAACTGTACTTATAAAGTTAAACCTTCATCAAAAGAATTTCAGACTTAGATGGGGATTATTAGCACACAGAGCTTTAACTAGGGAGTGCTCCGGAGACCCTGGTGGCTCAGACAGTAAAGAATCTGCCTGCAGTGTAGGAGACCCAGGTTCAACCCCTGAGTTTGGAAGATCCCCTGGAGAAAGAAATATTACCCACTCTAGTATTCTTGACTGGAGAATCCCATGGACAGAGGAGCCTGGCGGGCTGCAGTCCATAACGAGTTGGACATGACTGAGTGACTGTCACTGGGGACTATGTCTGTGGAATAAAAGGGACAGAAGCAGAGGTGGGCAGAGAGGCTGAGCTGGGTGCACCCCCAGCAGAGGCTTCAGCCAGCCCCACTGCAGGCTTCAGAACTGAGATGGCCATTTGGAATTGCACAAAAGTTGGGGCCAAGTGTCCAACTTTGACTAACCTTGGCTGTGGTTGCTCCAGGAAGGGGGGTGACCCAGGGCAGCAATGTTTTCTTCAGCCCTGAGGGGGTTGCCAGCTGAGGCCCACTGCCAGCAACTCTCCCAGCTGCTGAGGAAGCAAGTCCTTCATTCCTAAGAGGGGAGGGCACTGCATTCTGGGAGTACATAATTTCACATCATTACTTAATCAGGAGTATGCTCACCAGAAACCAGGAGTCAGTGTCCCAGCTCCAGTTTCTGTAAGTGGTCCTAATGGCCATGTCAGTTGTTGACTTAATCTGGATTCAACAGTGCTTCATGCAAGATGAAATTCTATGGAATGATGGGGAAAAGAATTCGAAAACTTAGTGATATAGAAATGTTGTAGAGGATGTATCATGTATGATGCACCCATACACCTATCCTATCCCCAGAAGATCAAAAGGCATTGCTGAGTAGCTTACCAGCATCTCCAAAACACAATTTCATGACCAATTTCCATAAACCAATGATACATTTAGATGCAAAGGAAAGAGGATCCTTGATTTTAACGGAAAAGGAAAGCTACAGAGTAGAAGCAGTTGATTTCAGGCACTCAGCTGCCAAAAGCAAGATAATCATGGTAGTTACAGTAGACTGCAGGCCTGGAGTCTGACCTGAATTGGTGGGGACTAATTGACTATGCTGTCCTCCATCATCAGCTCTCTCTGTAGGCTGCCTCTTCAGCCTCCTCTCAGCTCTGTGTCATTATATGACTAGCTTATGGCCAGTGAGATGTGCAAAGAAAGATAGGTAGGCCACTTTCAGGGAAAGCTTTTTTTCTTTTTTTTTGGCTGTGCCACACAGTATGTGAGATCTTAGTTCCCCAGCAAGGATCAAACCCATATTAAAGGGGAGTGGGGGGTGGGGAAGATGCCATATTCACTCCATCCTATGGCATGAAACATGGTCTGGGGCAGGGCAACACCTGAGGCAGGGTAGAGCTACAAGGTAAGAGTCTGGATCTCTGGACAACCTCTTTATTTTCTGACCATGCTGGGACTTTGTTGCTGCTCATAGACTTTCTCTAGTTGCAGAGAGCGGGGGTTACTCTCTGTTGTGGTACACCGGCTTCAGTAGTTGTGGCCCACAGGCTTAGTTGCTCCAAGCATGTGGGATTTTCCCGGACCAGGGATCAAACCCATGTCACCTGCAATGGCAGGCAGATTCTCAGCCACTGGACCACCAGGGAAATCCCTGGACAGCCTGTTAAAGCAGAGCTTCCATACCAACCCTAGACTGCTCACCTTTAGACAATGGCATGAGAAATGGGTAAATTCTAGATAAATCTCTGTTTGGGGTCTCTCTAATACCCAGAAAAATCTGTATGCTGTCTAGGATAGCATATCTGTATCCTATGCAACTTCCCTAGTAGCTCAGTCAGTAAAGAATCTGCCTGCAGCACAGGAGACCCGGGTTCAATCCCTGGGTCAGGAAGATCCCCTGGAGGAGGAAATGGCAACCCACTCCATTATTCCCTGAAGACTCCCATGGGCAGAGGAGCCTGGCAGACCACAGCCCATGGGGTAGCAAGAGTCAGACTAAACCACTACCACCTATGCTGTCTAGATGCTGGTACCTAAAAGTGTGGCACTGATTTAGAAGTAGCCAGAAAGAATCATGTCATGCCAAAAACCAGGGATGAGTGTTATACCATGCAAAACATTTGGTCAAATTGTCACCTACAACACCTTGAGAGCTGTGAATCCAGCCTGTGGTTCTGGAAACAATCAAAATATTTGGTTTTGATTTCAGTTGCTCAGTCATGTCCAACTTTTTGTGACCCCATGGATTGTAGCACGCCAGGCTTCCCTGTCCATCACCAACTCCTGAAGCTTACTCAAACTCATGTTGGTGATGCCATCCAACCATCTCATCCTCTGTCGTCCCCTTCTCCTCCTGCCTTCAATGTTTCCCAGCATCGGTCTTTTCCAATGAGTCAGTTCTTCGCATCAGGTGGCCAAGGTATTGAAGTTTCAGCTTCAGCATCAGTCCTTCCAATGAACATTCAGGACTGCTTTCCTTTAGGATTGACTGGTTGGATCTCCTTGCAGTCCAAGGGACTCTCAAGAGTCTTCTCCAACACCACAGTTCAAAAGCATCAGTTCTTTGGTGCTCAGCTTTCTTTATAGTCCAACTCTCACATCCATACATGACTACTGGAAAAACCATTGCTTTGACTAGATGGACCTTTGTTGGCAAACTAATATCTCTGCTTTTTAATATGCTGTCTAGGTTGGTCATAGCTTTTCTTCCAAGGAGCAAGTGTCTTTTAATTCCATGGCTGCAATCACAATCTGCAGTGATTTTTGGAACCCAAAAAAATAAAGTCAGCCACTGTTTCCACTGTTTCCCCATCTATTTGTCATGAAGTGATGGGACCGAATGCCATGATCTTAGTTTTCTGAATGTTGAGTTTTAAGCTAACTTTTTCACTCTCCTCTTTCGCTTTCATCAAGAGGCTCTTTAGTTCTTCTTCACTCTCTGCCATAAGGGTGGTGTCATTTGCATATCTGAAGTCATTGATTGGGGGTACTCTGTCCCTTTTTAGAATAACATAGGAGAAACTTAGTCTGCAGTGAGGGGCAGAAAGCAGTACAATTCTGTCGGCAGCCTGCACTCAACTTGCAGAATGTGGGGCTTTTGTGGGTCAAAAAGCAAAGCTAACTGATTTGAATCACTGAAGCGGAGCATTTCTAAATTAGGAGACAGCTTGTGAGCAAGAAATAAGTCTGTGGCATGGCCCTAACCTTTCTCAAGCATTTCCCTTTGGGATCTCTCTCCTAGACAAGAGAATCACCCAGTGGCCCAGAATGTAGGGGCATTGATTTCCTCTACAAACCAGTTGTTCCCAATGGCCTCAAGATAACTACCATTAAACTGGGAGTCGGCTGAGGAATAAACTGGGCACAAAGGTCAGTAAGCCTTCAGACTTAAAAATCTCTGCCTCGACAAGAAAGGTGGCCATTAGTACTTTCACCTGCGATCATCCAGAAGCAAATAGACAGAAGGCCGAGGATAACACAAGTCTGGCCTGAAAATTCTCATGATTGGTCAACCTTCAAGTCTGTGACTGATCAACCTCAGAGAGAGGTCCACAAACCTTACATAAAGGGCCATCTCGTAACTACTGAGGCTTTATGTGCTTTCTGGCCCTGATTCGACTTCCTATGTTTGCAGAAGCTGCCACAGTGTAAATTTTCTGGTGAGAGCAAAGGAGCCTCCCCTGCCCCCAACAAGGCCAGATGTCGCTCTTCCCTCACCCTGGCAGCCAGAACATGGGCAGTTCCCCTAAGCATGGCCCTACCCTGGGCAAGTGACAAAGAGGCAGGGCAGTTAGAACTCCCTCAGGTGACTCAGCGGCATCCCCAGGTCCAGGACTGGTGGTGCCGGGGCCTAGGGGACTAGAGGTCCTAAACCAATGATCCCAGTGGCCTGACCCCCTGGCAGAGGTTCTGGCCTCTGATTCCTGCTCCTTTTCTAAGCCTAATCTCCTCAGCTTTCTGGTGAATTCTTGAGAAACTTACTGTCTTTCCAATAAATTCCCTTGTTTCTGCTCAAGTTAATCTGTCTTTTTTGTTATTTAAATCTAAGAAGCATGGCTTGTAGTTAAGGACATCAATTCTTGAAGTCATCAGCACAAAGTAGTAGTGAATATATGAGATGGTTTGAAATCGCCCAGGGAGAGCGTGTAGAACAGAAGTGAGCTGGAGATGGGCCCGTGGGAACAGGAGGAGTGATGGCTAATGGAGCAGTGGAAAATTAAGAGATTGTGTGCAAAGAGATGGAGTTTGAGGTTCAATACTTGAGACTGGAGTCGTTCTGTATGGAAATAAGGTACAAAGAGGGTTGGTGACATTCACAAGAAGCCACCAGGAGCTGCAAGTCACTGACCTGGACACAGAGGTCACAGAAGATGAAAACACAGATGCATTTTCACTCAGCAAGCATTTTTCAGAGCAAATTCCTCTAATCCAATTTAATTTCTTAATGTATTTTCCCTATTGTGCTGGTAAGCAGTACCTTTTTTCCATTTTTCACTTCTACAATATTGAAATTCATTGGCAGTAATTCTTTCCCACTTACATCAAAATTGGTTCATCATCAGCTTCTGATCTATATAGTCTACCCATTTAGAGCACCCACAGTTGTGAATTTTCTTTTATGACCATTTTTTCTAATCAAACTTGGTAAAGCTTGCCAAGTAGAATTTGTTGTCCTGTGAGTTTTCAGTCAGTGACAAATTCTATCAAGCATACCACTGTCAGCTGTGTTTAGTAACGTTTGGAATGAATTGGATACACCCTGAGAACTTGTATTTATTTCTAGGCTAACCCATGAGAAAATGTGAGCAGTGTTAGGATGCAGACAGGAGCAGAGAAACAGGAAGGAAGGAGAGGAGAGAGAGAGCCCCAGACGGTAAAGGAGACAAAGACAGGGGCAGCTCCCTCTCTCTAAGGTTGCTGCCCAGCACTGCCGGTCTCTAACTCCTGAGCGCAGTGCAGACTGCGATTGGCATTTGTTGGGCCAGGGAGCTGTGCCCCTCATGCAGTTGCTGGCAAGGACCCTCCAGAGTTCTCCTGCCTCTGACCTAGCGCCCAGCAGGACCCCGAGGCTGGCAGCTCCATGAGACTGGCCCTCAGAGCCAGGACAATGCAGAGGGAAACAATGGACTCAAAATGTTTGTGAGAAGTAAATAAATGGCTTAACTTAAGCCACTGGGATGCAGGGGTCATTTATTACCTTGGCCTAACCTGTCTATTTTGATTATCTGTAGCTGTGTGGCTTGTGGCAAGACATTCAACAGCCCTGATTGCCAGCTTTCCCAAATAGAAAACAGAAAACAATATTTGCTGGACTGTTATAAACACTAGAAATACTGAACAAAGGACCTAGTATATATTGGCACTCAAACAATGGCTTTTTAAAATTATTATTAATAGTTAGAATTTCAGTCTGGTTTTATGTGGAAATCAGTTGCCTTTTCATTTCTTTTCCCAAATGCCTTAGGATTCAACCTATTCTAGTGGCAGGAAGGAATGACCCAGTTCTGCCTTCACCTGAAAGAAAGGACCAATTTGTGGATGCCATAGACTTGAGCTCTGTTTTCTGGACCATCAAGGCTTGCTGTGCAGGAAAAGGGGAACAGAGCCCTGAGTGAGGGTTCAGGTGGAAGGATGAGGGGAGGGAACTGAAGAAGGGCTGGAAGCAGAGGACGGGTTACTGAATGAGGTACTTGTCCAGGATCCCATTCCTAGATTCTGACCCGCAGAAAGTTGCCCAAGAAAGCACCTCCTTTTTTGCTGGAGAAGCCAAGTGAGTAGATCAAGGGACTTCTGCGAGCACCAGGAGCATCCATGAGGCAGGTGAGCCAGGCCCTCCCCAAAGAGACCCCTCCCCTAGCGGCACCGAGTACATTCGACCTGCAGCAGGGACCACAGTTCTGCCTGAAGCTCACAAGTCACCTTTCCTGCCAGGGGGACATGTGGCCAGATCTTCCCTTGTGATGGCCTCCATGCCCCCACCTCCCATCAGTGCCCAGAGCCCACCCTGGACATCCAGTGAGGGATAGGAGGCGGGGGCCCCAGAAGGAAGTGGGACTTCGGCCTTCCAAGCCCCTCCTTCCCTCTCCGCTTCTTCCCAACTCCCTCTCAAGGCATTCTGGGACTTTAACAGCAGACAGACACTCAAGTGTGAAGAAATCCTAGGCTTAATTTGTTTAGCAAACGTTTTGTCTACTCCTGGAACAAAGTTGTGCCTCGACAAACAGGGATTATTGCAAATCTTAAATGATCACGAGCGAGCCAGTAAGCTTTTCCTCTATTTATAAACCTCTAGACCCCATTCTATGCACATGAAAAGACGAAAACATAACTGCCAGTCTCTGACACCTGCCTAAATGTCTGGAAGCCTCTCACTTGGCTCTAGCTGTCCGGCTCATCTCCAGCGCCCCCTAGCGACCTCGCAGCCATCGCGCCTCTGCGGTGCCGTAATGTTTCTCTCCATAGTGTCCACCAGAGGGCGCCAGTACCCTTCAGACGACTCCAGACTTCACTGAAGCCAGCACGGCGTTGTATTGACAATACAGAAGGCCACCACCATACGCTTACCTGAACATGAAGCCCAGGGATTTTTTAGACTGAGACTATTTTACATCCCCTGTGGCAGTCCCTCTCAGATAATAGTGATGATGATGATGTTGATAGGTACCTTGCCCAGGGAGTTTTCCAGCCCAGAAGAATCTTTCCTTGGCTGTTCCTGTTAAAGGGTTATTACCTTTGGGGGACTAAACCCCTCCCTCGGATGTTTTGCAAAATGCTGGTTAATATTTGCATACCTGTCTAGATTTTAAAGTACTCTTCAAAAAACATCTCATTTAGGCTTCACGAATCTTTTGTTCCCCTCCCCGCTTTTTGAATGAACAGACAAGTTTGCAGAGGTCATAATTACTGTTGTTGGAAAGACACCTCCAGCCAATAAACCTCGCCTGAACCTAGGCGCTCCATCTCCAATCCCTGGCCTTCTGCCTCCCCAAATCCTATGTGTACCCACTTGCTGTGCTTTATCACACATCCTTTCTTTGACATTTTCTGTCGCATAGACATGGACACCAGGGCGAGCGTGGATGAGAGCCCCAGACTCTTTCCCCGAAGGAAGGGGCCGAGAGCCGGTGTAGAAATGGGGCAGTGCGGTGATGAACTCTCCAGACTGGCATCTGGAGATGCGGGCTCTGGTCCTCATCCTGCCCACACCTGGGGGCCCCTGGGCACGACGTTAACCCCAGTTCCTGGGCTGTGCACTGCAGAGATGGGCTGACCATAACCCCTGAGGAGACAGTGTGACGCGCTCTCGTTCTCGCCAGCGGTTGTCAGGAAGACAGAAGCTGGGGCGAGAGTGCTCTGGATTGTGTTGGGTGAACGGAGTTCATGTTACCAGTGCTACAGAAGAGAGAGGTGTCACGTCCCGGGACTTGCAGGCGTCCTCGGGACCAGCTGCCAAGGGAGGCGCCCTGGCTTCCTGAGGAAAGAAGCTGGAGCCAGAGTAAAGGGAGAGCGAGTTTATTTAGAGAGAACACCTTCCACAGGCAGAATGCAGATGTCTCATGGTCGCAGGTTTTTATGCATTAAGTGATCTCATAGGCTAACGATTGGGACGAATATTCTTGCTCCTTTGGGATAGGGTGGAAGTCTCCCAGGAGTCGAGCCACTGCCCATTTTTTGGCTTTTTACGGTCTTCCTTGAGTCTGTCATGGTGGAAGGGAGAGTGATTGTTAGTATGAAGGTATAATGAGCTTTAAAGGTCAATGACCAGTCTATTGTCAAAGCTACCTCAATCCCAGCCAGTCTTTATCACTTGCCAGCAATGGTACCTCTTAACAATTGTTTTCAATATTTGTTTGCCTGCACTGGGTCTTAGCTGTGGCATGTAGGATCTTTTAGTTACAGCATGTGGGATCTAGTTCCCTGACCAGGGATGAAACCTGTGTACCCTGCACTGGGAGTGTGAAGTCTTAGTCACTGGACCACTGGTAAGTTCCTGTACCTCTTTTTATCTAGTGTTTGTGTCCTGCCCCTTTCCCTACTGTCTCACCAAGGCTACTGCCTCAGAATCATAGCCCTGCCCTGCCCTGCCCTCAAAAGGAAACCATTATTCTTTTTGAAGTTTCAGAAAGAAACTGCACAGAGAAATAAGAACCAGTTAGAACCAACTAGGCCCAATGGCAGAAAGTGAAGAGGAACTAAAGAGCCTCTTGATGAAGGTGAAAGAGGAGAGTGAAAAAGCTGGCTTAAAACTCAACATTCAAAATAGGGGAAAAAATGGTAACAATGACAGATGATTTTCTTGGGCTCATAAATCCATCCACTGTGGATGGTGACCGCAGCCATGAAATTAAAGATGCTTGCTCCTTGGAAAGCTGACAAACCTAGCAGCGTATTAAAAAAGAGACATCAGCCTGCTGACAAAGGTCCGTATAGTCAAAGCTGTGGTTTCTCCAGTAGTCATGTACAATGCGAGAATTGGACCATAAAGAAGGCTGTGTGCCAAAGAATTGATGCTTTCAAACCATGGTGTTGGAGAAGACTCTTGAGAGTCTCTTCAACTGCAAGGAGATCAAACCAGTCAATCCTAAAGGAAATCAGTCCTGAATATTCATTGGAAGAACTGATGCTGAAGCTCCAATACTTTGGCCACCTGATGTGAAAAGCCGACTCATTGGTAAAGATCCTGATGCTGTTGAAGATTGAAGGCAGGAGGAGAAGAGGGCGACAGATGTGAGATGGTTGGATGGACCTGAGTTTGAGCAAACTCTGGGAGATAGTGAAGGACAGGGAAGCCTGGCATGCTGCAGTCCACGAGGTCTCAAAGAGTCAGACATGACTGAGCAACTGAACAAGGCCCAAGACAGTGAAAGATTTGACTTCCAGGAGACCTTGAGCCTTATTATACATGCCCTGTAGCTGTAACTCATTAACATGCTAAATGACACACCCACCAGCACTATGAGTGTTTGATGGTTGCCATGACAACAACCAGTAAGATTCCGATAAAGACTAGAATGGAGAACTGCACCAGTTTGGAGTCCAACCACACCCCTGTTCTCAGATAAGTCATGAATATTCCTCACACTCTTTCCATTTCCCTCTCTTTTACTTTGTTTAGCTGCTAAGTCATGTTGACTCCTTTGCGACCCCATGGACTGTAGCCCACCAGGCTCCTCTGTCCATGGGATTTCCCAGGCAAGAGTACTGGAGTGGGTTGCCATTTCCTTCTCCAGAGGATTTTATCAAACCTGCATCTCCTGCTTGGCAGGCAGATTCTTTACCACTGAGCCCCCTGGGAAGCCCCCTCCTATATATTTGGTATCTCTGTCTGAATTGGGTTGAAATTGATTTATGAACCAGTTTCCTGCCTCTCGATTCTTTGATCATTGAATAAAACTTGTGCTGTTCCAGTCCCAACGCTGGTTTTATTATTGGCCACTCAAGTCCAATCAGAAAAAGAACCTCCCTGGCCTGAGACGAGAGATCTTGACTTGGGCTAGGACCCTGGTGCAGTTCCAGTCGACCAATTCGGTAACATTTCCACTTATCAGTCAAGTCAGAGCACACACCTTCTTACCAAAACCAGCTTAGAGCCCTGCCCCATCCTTCTTTCCATGCCAATAAACCCCTTCTCAGTGAGGCAGGAGATAGATGGACCCCAGGCTGAACAGCTGGAGTTTGCCCCCTGTGGTCAGATACTCAGAGGAGCTGAGTCCTGTCCAGATAGAGACCTCATATTTCTCATTCTCAAGGAGAACTTCCTGACTATACATGCATGGAAAGGCTCCTGAGAGGCCAAAAGGGAGTGATGTCAACCTACCAATAGGCCTCTTCACGTGAATCCATCTTGACTAAGAGGAGTGTGCACACGTGGGAGCATCCTGAGATAAACTGAATACAGGCTCCAAACCAGGCAAACCAGGATGACTGGCCAGAGGAAACCTGGAGGAAGTGCCCTGTGTAAGTGATCCAAACCACCACAAGCGCTCAATTCTGAGTCTGCTGAGCGTGTCTATCCACACGCATTCTTTTCCTCCTCATTAACACTTGTTTCACTATTTCCCTTTTCTTTGTGGAATTCATTTCTGCAAAGTCAGCAGGTCAGGGGCCTTGTCACTGGCCACCGTCCCTGGTCTAGTGATGAGGATTCAGCACTCTCACTGCGGCAGCCTGACCTCAATTTCTGGCCAGGGAACCGAAATCCTACAAGCCGCTGCAGGCCGAGGCCACCTGAGATCATCGGGAGCCAGGTTTTCCACAGCCAAGATTGGGTGGTTGGATCTAACCATTACTCGTGAGAACAGATAACTGAACAGTCAGACCCGCGGGGACGGTGTCCCTGTGCAGCAGGAGTGGGAGGCGGCCTCTGTGGCCGTGGACACACTCCGAGTGCTGCCCCCATGTCTGCCATGTACTTCAATTATTAAAGTATAGTTGATTTATGGGCTTCCCTGGTGGCTTCAGATGGTTACAGTGATTTCTGCTATACAGCAGTGAGTCAGTTAAAACTCTTTTTTCATATTTTTCATTATGGTTTATCACAAGGTATTGAATAAGGGCTTTCCAAGAAGGGCAATGCCAAAGAGTGTTCAAACTACTGCACAATTGCACTCATCTCACACACTAGTAAAGTAATGCTCAAAATTCTCCAAGCCCAGGCTTCAACAGTACGTGAACCATGAACTTCCAGATGTTCAAGCTGGTTTTAGAAAAGGCAGAGGAACCAGAGATCAAATTGCCAACATCCGCTGGATCATGGAAAAAGCAAGAGAATTCCAGAAAAACATCTACTTCTGCTTTATTGACTATGCCAAAGCCTTTGACTTTGTGGATCACAATGAACTGTGGAAAATCCTGAAAGAGATGGGAATACCAGACCACCTGACCTGCCTCCTGAGAAATCTGTATGCAGGTCAGGAAGCAACAGTTAGAACCGGACATGGAACAATGGACTGCTTCCAAATTGGGAAAGGAGTACATCAAGGCTGTGTATTGTCACCCTGCTTATTTAATGTCTATGCAGAGTACATCATGCAAAACGCTGGGCTAGATGAAGTGCAACCTGGAATCAAGATTGCTGGGAGAAAGGTCAATAACCCCAGATATGCAGATGACACCACCCTTATGGCAGAAAGTGAAGAGGAACTATAAAGAGCCTCTTAATGAAAGTGAAAGAGGAGAGTGAAAAAGCTGGCTTAAAGCTCAACATTCAGAAAACGAAGATCATGGCATCCGGCCCCATCACTTCATGGCAAATAGATGGGGAAACAATGGAAACATTGACAGATTTTATTTTCCTGGGCTCCAACATCACTGCAGACAGTGACTTTAGCCATGAAATTAAAAGACTCTTGCTTCTTGGAAGAAAAGCTATGACCAACCTAGACAGCATATTAAAAAGCAGAGACATTACTGACAAAGGTGTCTAGTCAAGGCTATGGTTTTTCCAGTAGTCATGTATGGATGTGAGAGTTGGACTATAAAGAAAGCTGAGCACCAAAGAACTGATGCTTTTGAACTGTGGTGTTGGAGAAAACTCTTGAGAGTCCCTTGGACTGCAAGGAGATCCAACCAGTCAATCCCAAAGGAAATCAGTCCTGAATATTCATTGGGAGGACTGATGCTGAAGCTGAAACTCCAATACTTTGGCCACCTGATATGAAGAATAGACTCATTGGAAAAGACCCTGATGCTGGAAAAGACTGAAGGCAGGAGGGAAAGGGGACAATAGAGGCTGAGATGGTTGGAAGGCATCACCAACTCGATGGACATGAGTTTGAGCAAGTTTCGGGAGTTGGTGATGGACAGGAAAGCCTGGTGTGCTGCAGTCCACGGGCTCGCATAGTTGGACACAACTGAGCAGCTGAACTGAACTGAAGAGGCGCTAGTGGTAGAGAACACACCTGCCAGTGCAGGGATGCAAGAGATGTGGATTTAATCCTTGGGTGGGGAAGATCTCCTGGAGAAAGAAATGGCAACCCTCTCCAGTCGTCTTGTCTGGAGATTCCCACGGACAGAGGAGCCTGGTGGGCTACAGTCCATGGCGTCCTAAGAGTCAGACACGACTGAAGTGACTTAGCATGCATACATGCATAGCTAATAGTTCTCTGCTGTTTACTCTTTATTACATTAACTCCCCACCCCCGCCCCATCTCTCAATCCTCAGTCCTCTGGGGGAGCTCTGAGCTTCCTGTTTTATTTCTCCCAGATTTCACACCTGAGGGTAATCCAATGTAATGATCAGATTAGTCACAAAAGTTGTTTTTTCTCTAAGGGAAGTGGCAGTTCTGGCAGCCTTTCATAATAACAGTCTCACAAGGAAAGGAAAGCCGATTCCAAGAACCAGTGCCATTTGCATTTTGCTGTCACGTGTGAGTGTGGTTCAAAGACTTAAATCAGGTGGCTTTCAAAACATTTTGCTCACTTCTGTTTTTCTGACAAGGACAATCACTGAAATATGCTGCATTTACAGGGTGCCTTTCATCAAGTGCCAGCTCCGCTGTTTCCCTCACAGCTCTCCGTCCAAGTTGCTTTGGTTCTCTTTGTCCTCAAGACAGGGTTTTCCTGCACCTGGGCCTGACTTGTGTCTCAAACTGAGGAGGGAAGCTGGGCTTTGAGGAGGAGCTTGGGAACCATGGGGCCAGTGGCCAGGCCCCAGGGTGTCAGGCCCAAGGCAAGTTTCCCAGGGGCTCCTGCCAGACACATTCTATGTTCTCCAGGCCATGCCTGACCACCCGGAGGGGGCGGCCCACCTGTGGGCTGAGCACCTCGTGTCCCCTCCAGACTGGGCCAGAACAGGCTGAGCAGGGGGCTGTGGGGCTGCATTCCTGAGGCACTGCAGACCACAGCAGCTCCCAGCACTCAGGCCCCCCTGGGCCCAGCTCTCCTGGAGCAGCAAGCTGCTAACTTGTAGCAACAATTTCCAGCCTCTCACCCCTGGCCTCCCCTGAGGGGTCTTCTCTGTGGGGCAGACATCCTACCCCCCAGGCTCCTCCCATATTCTGCAGGAGCCTGCCCTGGGGAAGGACAAAAGCCTCCCAGCCTTCCGGTGTCATTGGTCTTCAGGAGCCAGAGCGTCTGCCCGGCCTCCTTTTTACCCCCAGGGTTCTGGTCTCCAGGGCACTTCAGAGCCCCAGCTCACAGCCCCACCTCTCCTGGGAGCCCGGGGCAACCAGGGAAGCCAGCTGTGTTCAGAGTTGAGATTACAGCATGCTGAACTTCCAATTTCTGTCTCAGCATGCTCATATGGTTTCTGTCTTCATCCTCAGGACCTTCCTGTGAACTCGGTAAGCCTGTGCCCACTGGGCCCTGTACACATAAGGGATCCATGGCTTAGGTCTGAGCTTTCACAGCCAGAAGCCTGCAGACTCACTTCCTCACTCGAAGGCCAGGAAGCCCACAGTTGTTGCCTCTCTTCTCTTGTAACCAAGCAGGACCCTCTGGGGGGCCCTCCCAGGACAGACCCTTCCCCAGATCCTCCGCCTCAGCTCCTCTCTGAAATACCTAGATAACAATATCTGGTGCCATTTCCTGAGCTGTTTTACAGATGCTAAGACCCCCACTAAATAGAAGAAATTAACTACGTGATGACCATGAGCACAGTAGCCCTCAGACCTACTAGTAACACCCAAGGATTGATAATGTTAACCCCTGTGACCCAGCCCTTTACCTTCATTACCATCAACCAGCCAGAATTGTGCACCAGCTGATCACATACCTTGGGACGTCCCTCCCTCAGCTGATCTTTTAAAATGCTTTCCTGAAACCCATCAGGGAAGGTACTTTGAGCACTAGTTGGGACTCCTTGCTTGGCATCCTGTGATCGATGCTGCACTTTCCTTGACCACAACGCAGTGTTAGTAGGGTAGATTCACTTTACTGAGGGCAAGAGAGTGGACCCAAGTTGGGTTCAGTAACACTCTCCCAGGCTTGCCCCTCAGAGGGGCCCTGAGGGCCATCCTTGGTCAAGAGGGCCTGGGTGAACCATCCAGGTGGGGCTAGCTGAGGCCATTCAATCTGGAGAGTGGCTAAAGCCCCAGTGCAGGTGGAGCATACATAATGGTGAGAAACTCCCATTCACACAAGACACCTAACCCTCAATTACTGTAATATGTGCTTTATTTGAAAAGAAATAGCTTTTAGAGGGGGCCTCCTTGGTGACTCAGTGGGAGAGAATCCGCCTGCCAGTGCAGGAGACATAGGTTCAATCCCTGGTCATGGATGATCCCACATGCCGTGGAGCAACTAAGCCCGTGTGCCACAGCTATTGAGCCAGAGCTCTGAAGCCAGGAAGCCACAATTACTGAGCCCTCACGTCCTATAGGCCGTGCTCCGCAACAAGAGAAGCCATGGCAAGGAGAAGCCCGCACACTGCAACTAGAGAAAACCCGTGCACAGCAACAAAGACCCAGCATGGCCAAAGATAAAATAAAATTATTTTTATTTTATTTTATTTTTTTACTTTTATTTATTTATTTTACTTTATATGTGTGTGTGTGTGTTTTACTTTACAATATTGTATTGGTTTTGCCATACATCAACATGCATCCGCCACGGGTGTACACATGTTCCCCATCCTGAACCCCCCTCCCACCTCCTTCTCCATACCATCCCTCTGGGTCATCCCAGTGCACCAGCCCCAAGCTTCTGGTATCCTGCATCAAACCTGGACTGGCGATTCGTTTCTTATATTATACATGTTTTAATGCCATTCTCCCAAATCATCCCCTCCGCCTCTCCCACAGAGTCCAAAAGACTGTTCTATACATCTGTGTCTCTTTTGCTGTCTTGCATACAGGGTTGTCGTTACCATCTTTCTAAATTCCATATATATGCATTAGTATACTGTATTGGTGTTTTTCTTTCTGGCTTACTTCACTCTGTATAATAGGCTCCAGTTTCATCCACCTCATTAGAATGGATTCAAATGTATTCTTTTTAATGGCTAACACTCCATTGTGTATATGTACCAAGGCTTTCTTATCCATTCTTCTGCTGATGGACATCTAGGTTGCTTCCATGTCCTGGCTATTATAAACAGTGCTGCGATGAACATTGGGGTACACGTGTCTCTTTCAATTCTGGTTTCCTCAGTGTGTATGCCCAGCAGTGGGATTGCTGGTTCGTATGGCAGTTCTATTTCCAGTTTTTTAAGCAATCTCCACACTGTTCTCCATAGTGGCTGTACTAGTTTGCATTCCCACCAACAGTGTAAGAGGGTTCCCTTTTCTTCACACCCTCTCCAGCATTTATTGCTTGTAGACTTTTGTATCGCAGCCATTCTGACTGGTGTGAAATGGTACCTCATAGTGGTTTTGATCTGCATTTCTCTGATAATGAGTGATGTTGAGCATCTTTTCATGTGTTTTTTAGCCATCCATATGTCTTCTTTGGAGAAATGTCTATTTAGTTCTTTGGCCCCTTTTTTGATTGGGTCGTTTATTTTTCTAATTTAAAATTATTTTTTAAAATAGCTTTTAGGGACATCTAAACTACATTTGTAACTCATCTACATCTGAGGCTACAAAACGAGCACAATTTATCCAAGAACAGCACATAACAGTTGCTGATTCCTATATGCCAGCTATTGTCTTTACTCAGTGACTCCCATAAGGACCCTGTGAGGCAGGTACTCTTACCATTCTTCTTATTTTACAGATGAGGAGGCTGAGGCATGAAACAAGCAAAACACTGGGGGGCTGTCCTGGGTACAAAAGCCCCTCCATGACCCCCATTTCTTATTTTTAGAAAAAGGCTTTAGTCTCCTAGGCCTGAAGTCCAAAGAGCAGATTTAAGAAGGTGCTAATCAGGGACTGAGGGAATGCAAACAAAGGAAAAGCAGTCAAACAATAGTTCAGCCGTAAAACAGTCCTAGGGATATGCGCTAACGGTCTGACACCGGTCTTTGAGTTCTGCAGGAAGTACTACGGTGAGCCCTCACAGCACATAGTAGCAAAGCCTTTGCCACCTAACACCTCAGTCCGAAGGGCTGAACGAATAGCTCTAACCTGAGTCTTTAATCCTAGGTGAAGGAAAGATTGTATACATACACACAGACTTGTTTTACCTGCCCACCCAGCTATCTGGAAAGAGAGATGACTTCTAAATGCAGAAAAACTCCCCTATAAAGTATGGGGCTGAGATGTTACACCTCACAGAAGCTGTCCAAAAACCAAAACAGGTGGCAGTCATCCACAGCCATGGGCACCAAAAGGGAACTCCTCAAATTTTCCGAGGAAACAATAGGGCAGATAGGGAAGCAAAGACAGAGACCCTGATGCCCATAAACGAAATGGCTCTAATCGCATCCCTCACCCCTTCTAACGTTATACCCAGATACTCGACTTCCAAGGAGAACAGGGTGTGAGACAGAGGGGGAACGAAGGGAACGGCTGGCTGACGGCACGCAGAGCAGAAATCGCTCCTCTCTCTCTGACCAGTGGAAAACTACTAAAGGGCTTCATGGTTCTCTCCATCTGGGGAGAGGGGCAATGTCTAAGATTGCTTTCCTGCTTTTTACAGGGAAAGGGCTCCTGGAGACAAGAGTCCCTGGAGCCTGTGCCCTTCACATCACCCATAATCCAGGAGGCAATGTCAAGCTTCCGCCTCTTGCTAGTCCAGTCCAGCAATGTGGGACTTACTCAGGAGAGGACTGGCAAATAGGTTTCACTCAGACTCCCTCTGTCCAGGGCTTCAAATACATATTGATCTTCATAGATAGCTTTACTGGATGGATAGAGGCCTTCCCTAATAGAACAGAGAAGGCAACTGAAGTAGCGTAGCTAAGGCACTCCTAAAGGAAATTATTCCTAGATTTGGATTGTCCCAAGACCTTGGTTTGCAGCAAAGGTCACACAACAGCTTTCGTGGGCTTTGGGAATCAAATAGCACCTCCATTCATCCTGGAGACCTCAGTCCTCAGGAAAAGTGGAACCAGGCTAATGATACTCTAAAGAAAAACTTTAGTCAAACGTCAGGAAATATCAGGGCCACGGTATCGCCTGCTGCCAACAGCCCTTTTAAGGGTCAGGACAGATCCTAAAACAACCACTAAGTTAAGCCCTTTTGAAATGTCATAGAGAAGGCCATTCCTTACTCTGCACACACTAGCTAACCCAAAAACACAGGCGCATCTTAAATACAATATAAATCTGGGCCAGGTCCAGAAGGGAATGTAAGAATATAGCGACAGTAGAGCCCTCTCCAGATGACCGTCCCAGTTACCCTGTTGTAAAACCTGAAGACTGGGCAATTTTAAAGACCTGGAAGAATGAGTCCCCCAGTGACCAGCTACTCCTGAAATGGAAGGGTCCTTAACCAGTCTGGTTGAGCACCCCGATAGCAGTCAAATTCCAGGGGGTCACCAGCTGGGTTCATATATCCAAGAACCTAAAGATCCATTGTGGATGATGACTGCTCTCATGAAATTAAAAGAAGGAAAGTTATGACAAACCTATACAACGTATTAAAAAGCAAAGACATCACTTTGTGGACAAAAATCCATATAGTCAAAATTATGGTTTTTCCTGTAGTCATGTACAATGTGAGAGCTGAACCATAAAGAAGCCTGAGTGCCAAAGAATTGATGCTTTTGAACTGTGGTGTTGGAGAAGACTCTTGAGAGTCCCTTGGACTGCAAGGAGATCCAACCAGTGAATCCTAAAGGAAATCAGTCCTGAATATTCATTGGAAGGACTGATGCTAAAGCTGAAGCTCCAATACTTCAGCCACCTCATGTGAAGAGCCGATTCATTAGAAAAGATCCTGATGCTGGGAAAGGTTGAAGGCAAAAGGAGAAGGGGGTGGCAGAGGATGAGATGGTTAGATAGCATCACCCACTCAATGGATATGAAGTTGAGCAAGCTCTGGGAGTCAGTGGAAGACAGAGGAGTCTGGTAATGCTGCAATCCACAGAATCGCAGAGTTGGACACAATTTAGCGACTGAACAACTCCAAAGTCCATCATGGGCCATAGCGATGGGAGGTTTCCATTTTCTTATAATCTTCTCTTCTCAGCCATAGTGATTTTTATTTCACCTAGTTCTTCCATACAGTTGCAAATCTGCAACTAAGACCTTTCAGTCCAAGAAGGAGGGATTCAACAGGTTGAATCTATTTTAGAAATAGATACTAAATTTTAAGCTGGAGATTAACAAAAATATGCTGGTCTTGTACAACCAGATTCCTACCCCTGCATGAGGCTCTGATTATAATAGTCTTTTGCTGATCTTTAGCTCCTGCTTCTCTATTTGGTTTTCTCTGGGGCTCACAGAACAATGGTGATACAGGGACTCTAGCTACTCCCCACAGCAGATCCTGCTGAAACAACAAAGTCCCCTTGGGGGCCCTTTAACGACAGGGCAAGAGTTCTATGACCCCAGCTAGGTAGTGTATACAAGCCCCTTGCCAGCCTGAAGTTATGGAAGATCTTCACCCTCATCTTCCCAATAAAGGTTTTGGGGGAGTTTGTATCTCTCAGGGAGGATTTGAGGCAGGAGGTAAATGCCAACCCCTCCCTCTCCAGGGTAAAGCAATTGAAGATTCATTCCCTGTGGACCAAAACTCCAAGATGGGAACAACAGGACAAGTAAGTGAGGGAGCTGGGCCCTGCCCAGACTACATATTTCTCATTCTTGAAGTTAGGAGATTTCCCTGACCACACATGCATGCAGAAAAGCTCCTTGGAGATCAAAAGAGGAGTGATAACTACCCTTAGGACACTTTAGTAGAATCCATCTTGGCTAAGAGATGTGTCTCAGGACTCATATGAGAGGGTCCTGAGATATAACAAATATGGACTGTGAACCAGGCAAATCAAAATGATTTGGCCAAAGGAAACCTGGAAGAAATACCCCATGTAAGTGATTTAAACTGCCACCAGGGAATGATTCTCTGAGTCCATCTGTGTGTCTATTCACAAATACTGTACTCTTTACCTCTTAATAAATACTTGCTTCACTACTTTCTGTGGAAATTCTTTTCTGACAAGTTGAATGGCCAAGGCCTTTGTCACTGACCACTGGTCTAGTGGCTACGATCTGGTGTTCTCACAGCCGTGACCTGGTCTCAATCTCTGCCTGGGAGCCCAAGCCACTGTAGGCTGAGGTCACTGGAGATCATATGAAGACCCCCACCCAGGTGGCGGTCAAGCTGAGCACAAGTATGTGGACCCCAGACTGATTGGAACCGGAAGCTGATTGAGACTCCTGGACCACCACCCTGTTACCTCACCACCAACCAATCTCAAAAGTCATACTTCCTGTCATCCTCACCCCAAATGTTGCCTTTAAAAACCCTTCCCTGAAAGCCATCAGGGAGTCTGGGACTTTTGCACATGAGCTGCCTGTTCTCCTTGCTCAGCCCTGCAATAAACCTTTCTCTTCTCCCAACTCCAATGTTGTAGTTCGCTTGGCCTCACAAACCAGACTTGGGTTTGGTCACATGTAGAATGATAAGTAACTTGCCTCACGACTAGGGTTCAAACCCTGCAGTCTGGCTCTGAGCCCACACTCTTAACTATTATACTTCTGAAGCTGTGTCACCAAAAAAAGAAAGGAATACATTTGAGAGTTAGAACTGAAACCACACAACTCAGATGGGATTCAAACCCAGCCAAAACTTCAACCCACTGTCTCTTGAGACTGCACACCTCGCCTCAGGACTTGGTGAAGCTCAGGTTCTTTATATCTCATTAGAAAAGAACTCAGTGAGAGACAAAGTGACAGGTAAGAAGTGGATTTATTGATAAAGTGGCTATTTCTCCCGTGGTGAATTTTAAAAGATCTGTGCTAAGAAAGCTTTTATCTAGTGAAAGTCGTTCTGCTGCTGCTACTGCTGCTAAGTCGCTTCAGTCATGTCCAACTCTGTGCGACCCCACGGACTGCAGCCTACCAGGCTTTTCCGTCCATGGGATTCTCCAGGCAAGAACACTGGAGTGGGTTGCCATTTCCTTCTCCAATGCATGAAAGTGGAAAGTGAAAGTGAAGTTGCTCAGTCGTGTCTGACTCTTAGCGACCCCATGGACTGCAACCTACCAGGCTCCTCCATCCATGGGATTTTCCGGGCAGCAGTACTGGAGTGGGGTGCCATTGCCTTCTCTGAAAGTCGTTCAATCATGTCCAACTCTTTGCGCCCCCATGGACTATGCAGTCTATGGAATTCTCCAGGGAGGATACTGGAGTGGGTAAGCCATTTCCTTCTCTAGGGGACCTTTCCAATCCAGGGATCAAACCCAGGTCTCCCACATTGCAGGCAGATTTTTTACCAGCTGAGCCACTAGGAAAGCCCAAAAATACAGTACTGAGTAGCCTATCCCTTCCCCAGTGGATCTTCCTGACCCAGGAATCAAACCAGGGTTTCCTGCATTGCAGGCAGATTCTCTACCAGCTGAGCTACCAGGGAATATCTACGAGACTGCTTAATATATACCTAGATAGAGAGAATGAGGAGTGAATGAAGGGGCTCTTCCAGAAAAAGCCTTACCCCTGTTTAGGGTCTGGACTGCCTCACATCTGAGTATTGGTAGCACGGGAGAGGTAACTAGTTTCAGCAAGCTGGTTGAGTCTTGCGAACAAAGAGCCTCACAGGTGACCTAGAACCACACCCCTGGGAGCCCTGGTGCTGAATCAGGAAGAAGCTAGCCAAGCACCACCACCCTCAATTCATGGGCAGGGCTCACTCTGAATATCTGCCCTGTTCTCCGTCAAACTCACTCCCTGCAGCTGCTCTTTCCTTCACTTATCAATTCTAGCCTTTATTTATTAATACCTCCTATAGCTCCGGCCGCATTGTAGTTTCTGTTTCCTCATCACTTCAGCCTGCCAAGACCCCTCAAAGCCCTAACTCTACTTCTTGATCTTGCCCAACCCCATGAGCTTTGATTTTATCCATATTCCCAAATTCAAATGCCTCTTACACCAATCAGCCTAAGACCACAAGGGAGAAACCTGGGTCTTAACCTGACAAAGCAGGTTTCCTGACCTGTGAGCAGTGAGAGAGAAAGCTCACAGGAGAGGAGCCCAGAGGCATCTCACCAAATGCAAGAGAAACTGGGTTATTGAGTTAAATTGAAAATACTGTAAAAGTGTAGGTGACATTTAAATGGGCGGGATTTTGCTAGGTTCACAGGAAAGCCAAGCTGAGTGGGAAGAGGTTGGATCAGGTCTAGGCTGCAGAGAGAATCAAGGGCCTCTTCTTTCCTCAGAATCAGAGCCAGGACAGCGGTGGACAGTTGTGTCCAGAAAGCCCTTAACTGCAGCTCTGCCTCTGGGCTGTAAACCCAGGCTGCCTCTCTGTGCCAGGGTGACTGAGACCCTCCAGGCAAGAGGTGATGTTTCATTCACATTGAAAAATTTCAAACAGTGACATTTCTGATCATCTATGATTTCAGAGAATAACATTTCTCAGTGAGTGAAAATGGTCATTCTAAGAAGGAAGTTATGGTGACATTTTTCAGCTGCAGCAGACCCTTGGGAGATATTGTTTCCCATCAACTTTGCATCTTGATTTATCCATGTCTGTTATTCCTGCATAAATAACCAAAGAGATTGTTGTTTTTTTCAGTCCAAGAGGGAGGATTGGATGGACCCAGTCCATGGCTGGGGCCCAGCTCAGGCACTGGGCATCACGTTGGGATCAGCCCAGCTTGACTGAGTCCCCCGAGGTGGAGCTGGGAGCCAGAGGCCCATTTAGGGTTGCCCTCCCGCAGGGGCTTTGGGTGCTCCCAAAGTCACGCTTGTGTGCCTAGTGTGGGGCAAGTAAATCCTGCACATGAGAACGGGGGATCCAGCTCCAGAGCTGAAAAAAGTCCCTCATGCCAACAGCCTGGCTCGGGTTCAAAGCATCAGAACGTGTCTACTGCACCTTTCCAAGTAGAAGGCCATATCTTAGAGTATAGTGCTAAGACACTTCGCTCGTGTCTGACTCTGTGACCCATGGGCTGTAGACCGCCAGGCTCCTCTGTCCATGGCATTCTCCAGGTAAGAATACTGGAGTGGATTGCCTTGGCCTTCTCCAGGGGGTCTTCTTGACCCAGAGATTGAACCTGTGTCTCATGTCTACCTGCATTTGGCAGATGGGTTCTTTGCTCCTAGTGCCACCTGGGAAGCCCCATAGGATAAACTGCTACAACACACATCTGAAAACAGGAGGGCTTAAACAAGATTGAAGCTTCTTGTCTCTCAGGTAACAGTCCAAAAACAGGTGACCAGGTGGGCAGCTCTGTTGCCCTCATGGCTTCCACTTGTAGTCCAAGTGCAGAATGCAATTCTTGCCAAGGCCCCAGCCAACAGTGAGGGAAGAAGCGAGGAGCACACACTCAGTCCTGTTAAGTGTGAGCCTGGGCAGGACACGTTATTTCAGCTCCCATCTTGTTGGCAGGGTTGGGCTCATGCAAGGAAAGCTGGGAAATGTCCTTGGCTTGATGGCCACATGTCGAGGTGAGCCTCTCCTATGTGAGAAAGCGGGGAGCAGACAGCCCCCAACACTGTGACGGGGACCATGTCAGGCCAGCCTCTTCAGCTCCCAGGCACAGAGCTTTCTTCCCTCTTCTGTCCCGTCTCAGGGATCCTAACACTGGAGCCTCCCTGCACCCAAATGGTGAGGGGGCTGGGGATCCTGGCAGGGGTCTCACTGCTGATGGCGATGAAGGCCTGCTTCACCTATCCTTCTGCAGTGTCCCCCACCACTCAGCCCCCTTGCCCACTCACCATCCCTGTATGCCTGCCCCCCACCCCCCGCCCTCTTCCTTCCAGTGTATTTTGGTGGGTGGAGTAGTCACTGCCCCAGACCCCCCTTCTCCGACCCACTGCCAGCAACACCGGAGCATCTTGAGGCCAGTCCTGCCTCCAGGGCTTTTCCCAGCCTCCTCCAAACAGCCTGTTCTCTTCTGCCTCCCACAGGCCAAAAGGTGTGGGGTCACAGGGCATTGAGGCTGAGCTGGCCTTTGCTCAGCCCCCTTACTGCCCGCCCATCTGTGCATCACTCTTGGCTCAGTGACCAGCCACACTGGGGAGGCAGGTGTCTTCAGTGTCCAGAGCAAGCAGCAGAAGACAGGAGGCGTCCAGGCACCTCAAGCACAAACCCACGTGCCAGCCCCAACCCACATGGGCCTCCACAGCCAGTACCCCTGGAGGACCCTCAGGCACTGGTCCCCAGGCCCAGGCAGCCCCTGCATCACCTGATGTGATGGACACTCTTCTGACTCATGTCAAGCCCAGAGAACTGGTGGACACAATGGGCCACACCGACAATGCTTATAGACAGACACCTCCCGCCCTAGCACTTGCTTGTAAGTTCATGTGGAGGAATGCACCCCTAGAAACGAATTCATACTAAGGTAATAGTAACTTCATGTGCTGAGAAGCAGAGTGGCATAGTGGTTGTGCACACAGACCTGAAGCCAGACTAACAACTTAAATCTAAGATCTGCCACTTACTAGCTCTGGGGCCTTGAGCACATGACCTAACAACTCTGAGCCTCAGCTCTTTCATTTATAAAATAGGACTAATAATGGGAACCCACTTCATAGTCTTCACAGAGAGGATGAAAAAGCTTATGTTAAATAAGTGCTTAAAACTGTGCCTTGTTGTTTAGTCTCTAAGTCGTGTCCAAGTCTTTGGACCCCATGGACTATACCTGCCAGGCTCCTCTGTCCATGGGAATTCTCTAGGCAAGAATACCGGAATGGGTTGCCATTTCCCCCTCCAGGGGATATTCCCAACCCAGGGATCGAACCTATGTCTCCTACATTGGCAGGTGGATTCTTTACCACTGAACCACCAGGAAAGCCCCAAACTGTGCCTATCACAAAGCATTTGAGAAATATTGGCTATTGTTACCTTCTAGAGGCCTCTGGATTTTACTAATGGATAACAACAATGTATGGCTCTGTGAAAAGACACTCCAGTGATGAGCTCCCACATATCAGTTCCACGAGGGACAGAAACCTTGGCACTTCCTTCCTCTCCATCCCCTCTTGCCACCATAGTCCTGGGGGACTTCAGTATCCTGGTGGATGAGGCATCCAGTCATTGGCTTCTTACCACCTTGACCTCTTCTCCCTTTCTACGTCCTCCCATGTTCATAGTGGGGATAGTGTCATTCCAATTTTCCTCATCCCGAAAAACCACTAACTCAAGTGTCCTATTATCTGAGGACAACCTTCAATCCTTCCAGCTTGTCTAATTGCGACCCCAGATATAACAGATCTTCAACATCGTCAAAATATCCTGCTCATCCAGATAGTGTTCTCCTTATCCATCACTTCTTCTCATTACCTCTGGTTTTCTTAAAATAATTTTTATTGAAATACAGTTGATTTATATTGTGTTAATTTCAGATATACAGCAAAGTGAATCAGTTAAACATATATGCAGTCTTTGAGATTCTTTTCCCATATAGGTCATTACAGAGTATTAAGTAGAGTTCCCTGTAAGATCCTTATTTATCTATTGCATATACAGTAGTGTGTATATGTCAGTCTCAGTCTTCCAGTTTATCCCTCCTCACCCCTTTCCCCCTGGTAACCATGGGTTAATTTTCTACATCTTCACCTTACTTCTGTCATTACCTCTCACTTGACTTAAGGTTCATCTTAATCTGTGATTCATCACATCATTAATTTCAGTCAACTCCTTTGCCTTCTGTACTCTCTATGTACCATTCAGGCAAACTCCATCTTAACCCTGAATGATTCTGCTATCCCTCTACCTGCCCTCAGCCAGTTGAGCAATATTAGAGAAAATAAAGACCTGATATACTTAGAAAACTATATCAGGCACTTTCCTAAGTGCTTCTTACGTAACAACTCATTCACTTCTTCCAATATTCCTATGAGGTTACTATTCTTTTCATTGTACAGACGAAGTTCAGAGACATTAAGTAACCCAATCAAAGTCACACAGTCCAGGCTTTTCTGGCTCAGAAGCCCGAACTCTGGTCATTACATTAAATTGCCTCTTACATAAAGTCTCACCAAAAAATCAACTTATAAATTCATGGTCACTAATTTCAAGTAATGCCTCATGAATGCCTGAGCTACAGCTATGTTACTCTCCACTACAACTATTTCAAACTTTTATTCTTCTCAAATATCTGATCTGCTGCCTCATCCCTCTCTATAGCCCCTTACTCCCAACTGATGATCCCCAACATAATGCACAGAAAAAAGTGGGTTTCCATTTCCCTCTCCAGGTGATCTTCCTGACCCAGGAATTGAACCCACATCTCCTGCATTGCAAGTAGATTCTTTATCGCTGCGCCACTTGGGAAGCATTCAGTGGCATCATGGGGTGGCCAATCTCCTGCAAGAGTGAGGAATCTCTCATAAAGTACATCACGACTTGGTTTTGGAAGACTCTCTCCTCTTGCTTCTACCAAGGCCCTGGCTATTCCTTTTGTTCCACTGAATCCACCCTCTCACTTACCTTGCCTTCTCCTTTGCCCTTCAAGTCTCCAGCACATCTCTCTGAAAACATTTTGGCCTCCTGATCAACTGAAACATTCCTCCAGGAAATTTAAGCTTTAAGATCTTCCTGAAATTCTCCTGTTAGAGGCCGGCTGGAGAGGAGTTTAGTGGACAGGTTAGAGAGATTAGATAGCCAGGGTGACAAAGACTATTGATGACCAGGAATGGAAGATGCCAAGAGACAAAAATTCATCTTCAAAGACCAGACTCTGCTGTTTCTTGAAATGCAAGTAGCAGTTTATATGGTGGAATGAAAAAGAATCAGGAGTCTTCCAGTCATGACACACAGTTTTGGAATTCCAGTCTGTATATCCTTACCTAAAACAGATATCCTGTGGGACAACTGAGGCTCACAAGTTGCTGAGCTCTTGCACATATCAGCATAGGAATAGTCACATGCTGACTGACTTAGTCTGGTCTGACTTGAAAGGAAATGTACATATGGAAAGTAAAGGAATGGGAATGGAACTGTGATGAGGCACTGGATAATGAGGTCTGCTAAATGGATAATCCGTATGAAAGCTCTGTGTATATATGGAGACAACAAAGAAAATGTGTTGAAAGAAATGTTATATAACACACTCCTTCAGCTAGGTTTTCTTCTCTTGGAAGAAGAAAGTGAATAAAAAATGAATTGGTGAGTAATCCATTTCTTACTATTCTTTGGAAGGACTTGGGTAAAATTACTTCTTCCTCATATGGTTAGAACTAGTTTATAAAGTAATTTGTCCCTGGAATTTTCTTAAATGAAAATTTTTAAATTATAGACTTTCTTTAAAAGTTTTAAGAATTTGTATCAGGTTTTATGTCTAGAAACTTTATTTAAATTTTCCAATTTACTGGCAGAAAGTTGTCCATAATACCTATTCTTAAAATTAATTTTAACTCACTAATTATAAAAATACAGAAAAATAACACAAGTATAGTGAATTTTTTTTTTTTTTAGTTTAGTAAACTTTGACAAAGTCAACACCACCTTTGGAACTACTAATTGGAACAATAGTCACCTGAGGAGTCCCTCCATATGCCTCTTCCTATCACTGCCCACTTCCTCCCTCTAAATGTAACCACCATCCTAAATCACTGGAGTCAAGTTTTTAATAATCCAAGAATGCATTCTGACACAATCTAATTTAGCCTTCCCGATGTTTTCTTTTTAAACTGACATGTCTTTTAAAACCCCTTTAACACACAAATTTCAACTTTCATCTCTCTCTTTTCCTCACAATGTATCTGCTGAAGAACAAAGGCAGTTCTCTCACAGTTCCATACAATCTGGATTTTGCTGACTGCATAGTCATGGTACAATTCAACATGTTCTTCTCTGCTCTGTAATTTCAACAAATTGGCAATTGAATCCAGAGGCTTCATCAGATTCAGGTTTGATTCTTTTGACAAGACTGTAGGTTGGGTTGTATTCTTTCATCAGGAAGCTTATAATGCTTTTCCCCCTACTGTGGATTGCTCATTGCGAAGATCCACCAATTCACTGAAGGTTGCAAAATGATATTTTGATTCCGTAATTTGATTTCCATTTAACTTTATAGAGGAATGCTTCCCTCATCTGCTACTTGGTTACTCAATGATACAGTTCATATAGGAAAGAAGGATATGGTATTTGATTCTCTCCATGTTATCTACCATGTTTCCAGTTAGTGAATTGGTTCCCATCTTCTAAAGGTAACTGATTTTTATATTATTTAAAGAACTCAAATATAAATGTATTTTATGGGTTTCAATCAATTCCAATTATTCTTTTTGAAATTAAAATTGTATCATTTTTGGAAAGTGGAAACCTCTTCACACTGGCTCCTGAGTCCTTATGATATGATAATAGTAGTGATTAACTTCCTTCTTTTTCATATGATAAGATGCTCCAGGCTTATACATTTCTCACACCAAAATTAATCAGTCACTTAACAAAAAATCTGATTAATTTTGGTAGGAATAATTTTTCAAGACCATAAGCTAGCTTGGATATAATGACTTCTTCTGTGGAACAGTTAGGAAAGCAAAATAAACTAAAAATTATTCTTTTAAAAATGAGATAATTTAGATAAAATACATCAATTTAAAGTATATAGCTAGATGAATTTTTAAAAATTCATACATTTTTGTAACCACCACCCCAGCGAAAGTGTAAAACATTTTCACTACCAAAAATGTTACGATCTTTTTCAGTAAATCTAGTCCCCCCACTGGAAATAACCACTCATCTAAATTCTATTACCATAGGTTGGTTTAACCCATTCAAAAGAAATGTATACTTTCCAGTTATTGGATATTATGTTCTATAAATCCTTGTTGAAATTTATGTTTCCATATGCTCATTTTAGGGTATATTCCTTGTAAAAAAATTAAGTTTATAAATTTTCAAATATAGTTTGACAAAGTTCCTTTTTACTAGGCAGTTTGGTTTGTTTATATTTACTGATTATTAATATTTGGATTTATTTCCATATTAGTTTGTGCTTTCTATTCATCTTTTTATTCCCCTCTTCCTTCCTTAAGTTTCCCTCTTTCCTTGCATGTTTATTACACTATTATTTTTAAGTTATTATTATGCATATTACTATCTAACACTGACCAGTATCTTGACTCTGCTGTCAAACAATTCAAGGCCCTTCAAATGCTTTTGAGTTTCTCTTTCCTGCTTATATGCTACTTTTGTTCAGTATTTTAGTTCTTATTGTTTATGAGCAGGCTTCTTCATTTTTCCAATTTTTTTTTTTTTTTTTTTCATTTTTACCGAGTGGCGTCTTAGCTCCCTGACCAGAGATGGAACCCTTGACCCCTGCATTGGAAGCAGTCTTAAATGCTGGACTGTCAGGGAAGTCCCTCAATATTTATTAAGCTATTTCAAATACTACACAATTCACCCACTTAAAGGATACAATTCCAAGGTTTTTAGCATAGTCACAGATATGCACGATCATTACTACAGTCAATTTTAGAATATTTTTCTTCACTTCCAAAAGAAACTCCATGCCCTTTAGCTGTCAATCCCTAACCCTGCTGCTGCTGCTGCTAAGTCGCTTCAGTCCTGTCCGACTCTGTGCTAGCCCATAGACGGCAGCCCTCCAAGGCTCCCCCGTCCCTGGGATTCTTCAGGCAAGAACACTGGAGTGGGTTGCCATTTCCTTCTCCAATGCATGAAAGTGAAAAGTGAAAGTGACGTCGCTCAGTCGTGTCCAACTCTTAGCGACCCCATGGACTGCAGCCCACCAGGCTCCTCCATCCATGGGATTTTCCAGGCAAGAGTACTGGAGTGGGGTGCCACTGCCTTCTCCATCCCTAACCCTAAGCAACTACAAATCTATCTTCTGTCTCCTGTAGGTTTCCCTGTATAAACATTCCATATACTGTTTATACATTAGTCATTGATGAACATTAGATTATTTCCACCTTTTGGCTATCAGGAATAATATTGCTAAAAACAATTGTGTGCAAGTTTCTGTGTGGAACTAGGTTTTTGTTTCTGTTTATACACTGCTGCTGCTGCTGCTAAGTTGCTTCAGTTGTGTCCGACTCTGTGCGACCCCTGAGATGGCAGCCCACCAGGCTCCCCTGTCCCTGGGACTCTCCAGGCAAGAACACTGGAATGGGTTGCCATTTCCTTCTCCAATGCATGAAAGTGAAAAGTGAAAGTGAAGTCCCTCAGTCATGTCCTACTCTGAGCGATCCCATAGACTGCAGCCTACCAGGCTCCTCCATCCATGGGATTTCCCAGGCAAGAGTACTGGAGTGGGGTGCCATTGCCTTCTCCGTTTATACACTAGGAGTGTAATTCTGGATCATATGGTAAAGCTATGCTTAAGTTTCAGGAAGTGCTAGACTGTTTTCGAAAGCAGCTGTACCACATTAGTCTCACCAGCAGTATGAGGGTTCTGATATCTCCACAAGCTCACACTTGTTATTATCTGACTTTTTACTTCTAGCCATCCTAGGGTAGATGGCTCTGCACTTCCCTGATGATTTTGAGCCTCTCTTCTTCTGCTTATTGGCCATTTGTATATCTTCTATGGAGAAATGTCTGTTCAGATCCTTTACTCATTTCTTAATTAGGTTATTTGTCTTTTTATTGAATTTTAAGAGGCGAGTAAATTCTGGATATGGTCCCTTTTCAGATGTATGATTTGCAAATATTTTCTCCCATTCTGTTCTGTGGGTTTTAACTTTCTTGATGGTATCCAGATGAATATAAAATTTGATATTCATATGAAGTCGTTTATCTTTTTGTTGTTGCTATGCTTTTGGTGTCATGTCTAAGAATTCTTTGCCAAATACAAGATAATGAAGATTTTTCCCCGTGGTGTCTTCTAAAACTTTTATGCATGTGTGTGTTAAGTCACTTAAGTTTGTGTCTGACTCTTTGCGACCCCATGGACTGCAGCTTGCCAGTCTACTCTGTCCATGGGATTTTTTCAGGCAAGAATACTGAAGTGGATTGCCATGCCATCCTCCAGGGGATTTTCCCGACCCAGAGATTGAGTCCATGTCTCTTACATCTCCTGCACTGGCAGGTGGGTTCTTTCGCTCTTATAGTTACACTTCTGATACATCTTAATTTGTTTGTTATGAGGTAACAGTCCAACTACATTATTTTGTCCATGACTATCTGGTTGAACCACTCACATTTGTTGAAAAGACTATTCTTTTGCCAACTGAATTGCCTTGGCACTCTTGTTAACAAATTAGCTGACCAGAGATTTATGGGTTTATTTCTGGAGTTCAGTTCTATTCCATTGATCCACTTATGTTTTTGTGCCCATACCATAATGTCTTGATTATCTTTGCTTTCTGATAAGTTTTGACATGAGAAGTGTGAAACCTCTTTATTCCTTTTCAAGCTTGTTTTAACTATCCTGTCCCTTGTATTTCCATGTGAGCTTTAGAATTACCTCATCAATTTCTACAGAGAAGTCATCTTGGATTTTGATAGGGATTACACCAAATCTATTGACATATGTCAGTTGGAGTATTGCATTATTAACAATGTTAAGTCTTCTGATCCATGAATGAGATGCTTTTCTAAGTACTCAGATCTTTTAATTCTGTTTTATTCTTTTCAGAATTTAAGTTTTGCACTCATTTGGTTAAATTTAATTCCTGTTATACACTTAATTGCTCAGTCATGTCCTAATCTTTGTGACCACATGAACTGCAGCACTCCAGGGCTCCCTGTCCATCACCAACTCCCAGAGTTTACTCAGAACTCATGTCCATTGAGTTGGTGATGCCATCCAACCATCTCATCCTCTGTCATCCCCTTCTCCTCCAGCCTTCAAACTTTCCCAGCATCAGGGTCTTTTCCAATGAGTCAGTTCTTCACATCAGGTGGTCAAAGTATTGGAGTTTCAGCCTTAGCATCAGTCCTTCCCATGAATATTCAAGGACTGATTTCCTTTAGGATTGACTGGTTGGATCTCCTTGCAGTCCAAGGGACTCAAGAGTCTTCTCCAACACCTCAGTTCAAAAGCATCAGTTCTCCAGCACTCAGCTTTCTTTATGGTCCAACTCTCACATCCATATATGACTGGAAAAACCATAGCTTTGACTAGATTGACCTTTGTTGGCAAAGTAATGTCTCTCTGCTTTTTAATATGCTGTCTAGGCTGGACATAACTTTCCTTCCAAGGAGTAAGCGTCTTTTAATTTCACGGCTGCAGTCACCATCTGCAGTGATTTTGGAACCCCCAAAAATAAAGTCTGTCACTGTTTCCACTGTTTCCCCATCTATTTGTCATGAAGTGATGGGACCAGATGCCATAATCTTCATTTTCTGAATGTTGAGCTTTAAGCCAACTTTTTCACTCTCCTCTTTCACTTTCATCAAGAAGCTCTTTAGTTCTTCTTCACTTTCTGCTATAAGGGTGGTGTCATCTACATATCTGAGGTTATTGGTATTTCTCCCAGCAACTTGATTCCAGCTGGTGCTTTCTCCACCCCAGCATTTCTCAAGATGTACTCTGCATAGAAGTTAAATAAGCAGGGTGACAATATACAGCCTTGACGTACTCCTTCTCCTATTTGGAACCAGTCTGTTGTTCCATGTCCAGTCCTAACTGTTGCTTCCTGACCTGCATACAGGTTTCTCAAGAGGCAGGTCAGGTGCTCTGGTATGCCCTCAGAATTTTCCACAGTTCATTGTGATCCACGCAGTCAAAGGCTTTGGCATAGTCAATAAAGCAGAAATAGATGTTTTTCTGCTTCTGTTAAGTCCATACCATTTCTGTCCTTTATTGAGTCCATCTTTGCATGAAATGTTCCCTTGATATCTCTAATTTTCTTGAAGGGATCTCTAGTCTTTCCCATTCTATTATTTTCCTCTATTTCTTTGCACTGATCACTGAGGAAGGCTTTCTTATCTCTCCTTGCTATTCTTTGGAACTCTGCATTCAAATGTGTATATCTTTCCTTTTCTCCTTTGCTTTTTGCTTCTCTTTTCACAGCAATTTGTAAGGCCTCCTCAGACAGCCATTTTGCTTTTTCACATTTCTTTCTCTTGAGGATGGTCTTGATCCCTGTCTCCTGTTCAATGTCACGAATCTCTGTCCATAGTTCATCAGGCACTCTGAATATCGGATCTAGTCCCTTAAATCTATTTCTCACTTCCACTGTTGATTTAGGTCATACCTGAATGATCTAGTGGTTTTCCCTACTTTCTTCAATTTAAGTCTGAATTTGGCAAGGAGTTCATGATCTGAGCCACAGTCAGCTCCCGGTCTTGTTTTTGCTGACTGTTGAGAGCTTCTCCATCTTTGACTGCAAGAATATAATCAATCTGATTTCGGTGTTGACCATCTGGTGGTGTCCATGTGTAGAGTCTTCTCTTGTGTTGTTGGAAGAGGGTGCTTGCTATGACTAGTGCGTTCTCTTGGCAGAACTCTTTTAGCCTTTGCTCTGCTTCATTCGGTAATTCAAGGCCAAATTTGCCTGTTACTCCAGGTGTTTCCTGACTTCCTACTTTTGCATTCCAGTCCTGTATAATGAAAAGGACATCTCTTTTGGGTGTTAGTTCTAGAAGTTCTTGTAGGTCTTCATAGAACTGTTCAACTTCAGATTCTTCAGTGTTACTGGTCGGGACATAGACTTGGATTACCATGATGTGATATTCAAAATCACGGATTTTTCATAGATGTCCTTAGTCAGGTTGAGAAAGCTCCTTTCTACTCCTAGTTTGTTGATTATCTTTTTTTTTTTTTTTTTATCATGAAGGGGTTCTAGATTCTGTCAAGTGTGTTTCTTTCATCTACTGAGATGATGAAATTTGTCTTTTATTGTATTGATTCAATTGATATCATGTTGACTTTCAGATGTTGAACTAACTTTACGTCCCTCAGATAAATCCTACTTGGTCATGGTCATTTTTATGTTGCTTCATTTAGTTAGCTAGTGTTTTGTTGACCTGTACATCCATAGTAATAGATATTTGTCTGTAGTCCTTTCTTATGATGTCTGATTTTGGTATCAGGGTAATGCCTCATAAAGTTGGAAAGTATTCCTTTATTATCTATTTTTGGGACCATTTTGTGAAAAATTGATATAAATTTTTAAAATTCAGTAGTGAAGCCAAATGAGCCAGGCTTTTCTTCATGGGTAGTGTTTTGTTTTTAAAATTACTAATTCAGACTCTTGACTGAGTAGAGGCCTATTCAGCTTATCTATTTTTTTCTTTAGTTTTAGTAGTTTGTTTTCCTAGGAATTTATTCATCTAGGTTTATCTAATTTGTTGTCACACAATCACTTATTGTATTCTCTTATCCTTTTTTTGGGTGGAGAGTGAGAGAGTGATATCTTGCAGCATTCAGGACCGCAGTTCCCCCACCAGAGGTGGATACTGTGCTCCCTGCAATGGACGAACAGTCTTAACCACTGGACCACCAGGGAAGTCCCATAGTCCTTTTGTTTCTAGTATCAGTGGTAGGAAGGAAATATATACTACTATAAATAAAATGGGTAACCAACTGGGACCTACTGTATAGCACAGAGAACTATACTCAATATTTTGTAATAACCTATTAAAAAATCTGAACATATAATACATATATGAAACATACATGAAACTGAATAGCTGTGCTATACACCTGAAACTAATGCAGTATTGTAAATCAACTGTACTTCAATTAAAACAAACCCAAGCAAAAAAGATCAGTGGTAACATTCCATCCTTCACTGGATTCTAGTAATCAGAATCTTTTTTTTTTTTTTCCTGGGTTAATCTAGCTAAAAGTTTGTCAATTCTGTTGATCTTTCCAAAGAATCAGCTTTTGGTTTTATTGATTTTTTTTCCCCCCATTGTCTTTAGGTATTTCTAAATTTCAGCTCTGGTCTCTCCTTTGCTTTAGGTGCAGTTTGCTATATATTTTCAGTGTCTTAAGCTGGAAGGTTGCTATGCTGTGCTTAGTCACTCAGTCGTGTCTGACTCTTTGCAACCTGATGGACTGTGGCCTGCCAGGCTCCTCTCTCCAGTCAAGAATACTGGAACAGGTTTCCATTCCCTTCTCCAGGGGAATCTTCCCCACCCAGGGATTGAACCAGGGTCTCCTGCATTGCAGGTAGATTCTTTACCATCTGAGCCACCAGGGAAGCCCAAGAATACTGGAGCAGGTAGCCTAACCCTTCTCCAGGGTATCTTCCTGACCCAGGAATGGAACCGGAGAAAATGGCAACCCACTCCAATATTCTTGCCTGGAAAATGCAGAGTTGGATATGACTCTCCTCCTGCAACACAGGCAGATTCTTTACCATTTGAGCTATCAGGGAAGCCCACTGGAAGGTTAAGCTATTGATTCAATTTTTTTCTTACCATAGGTATTTATAGCTATAAATTTCCCTCTAAGCAATGTTAACTGAATTTCATAAGTTCTTATATTTTGTGTTACTTTTATTCATCTCAAAGTATATCCTGATTTCCCTTGATTTCTTCTTTGAACCACTGGTTATTTGAGTGTTACACTTAATAATTTACTTATTTGTGATTTTTCTCAAACTTTTTTCTGATTTCATTCCATTGTTGATGAAAAACATTTTGCATTATTTCTATCCTCTTAGACTTATTAGATCAGTTGGTTTATAGTTTTGTTCATCTCGTCTCATTGTTTTTTCTGGTTGTATCACCCATTATTCAAAGTGGGATACATTTTGTACTATCTCTCCCTTCATGTCTATCAGTTTTTTGCTGTCTTGTATTTTTGTGCTGCTACTGCTGCTAAGTCGCTTCAGTCGTGTCCGACTCTGTGCGACCCCATGGACTGCAGCTTACCAGGCTTCTCCGTCCATGGGATTCTCCAGGCAAGAACACTGGAGTGGGTTGCCATTTCCTTCTCCAAATGTGTAATTGTTAAATCTCCCTGATGTGGACTGACACTTAATCACTTTATAAAATGTTCCTCATACTATGTCTTGTTCTAAAGTTATTCTCTCTCAAAGTGTAAGCACTCCAAGTCTCTTGGGGTTGCTGTTTGCAGGACACATTTTACTCCCTTCTATTCATTTCCTGAAGACAATATATATTTATCCATCCAGTCTGACCATCTTAGTCATTTAGTTGGATTGCTTAATCATCACATTTACTGTTTTTTTTAATTAACATCATTGGATTACTGCCTAAATTTTTAATTTTTGCTTTCTGTGTCTCATGTCTTTTTTTTTAGTTCTCTTTTAATGCCTTCTTTTGCTTTAAGTAAATATTTTCCAAAGTAGTATTTTAATGTCTTTGAATTTTCACTGTACATTTGGAGGGTTTTTAAGTTTTTCTAGGCTTTACCATACACATCTTAACATGATCAGATTCAGGTTTCCAAGCTAATTCCTTATAGGAATATTACTCTTATAGCTCTATTCCAGTTTCCTCCTTTTTGTAATATTATACATAAAATTTCATTAATGTTATAAACCCAACAATAGACTATTATAATTACTTAACCAATTTAAATGTTGACATCATGGGTTTGAACAGCATGGGCCCACTATACATGGAATTTCTTCAATAAATACATTCTATAGTACTACACAACCCACAGTTGGCTGAATCCCTGGATACAGAGCGACAGATAGGGAGGGCCAACTATAATGTTACACACGGATTTTCAAATGCAGTGCCCCAACCCCATGTTGTTCAAGGGTCAACTGTATAGTAATTTCCTTATGCCAATATAACTCCCACCCACCTCCTTTATGCTGTCATTAGCAAATACAATATACATATCTTGTATTTCAGTCTGGGTCCAATGACATATAATATACATATTGTTCCATACAGTTGCTATTTACAATTAAGAGAAGGAAAATATGCATTTATGTTTATATAGTTACATAACATCTTATACAATTATCTTTACTGAAACAGATTCAGATTACCACATGGTGTCATTTGCTTTCAACTTTAACTCCTCCTTAAATTTTTTGTAAGTCAGATCTCCTAGCAACAAATTCTGTCACATCTTGCTTTATCTGAAAAAGTCTTTAATTTACCTTTACTTCTGAAGGGGACCTTTGCTGGATATAGCAGTCTTGGTTGACATTCTTTTCCTCTGAGCATTTTGAATTTTATCTACAGCCTTCTGGTCTCCAATGTTAAACTGTTGCAAAGTCAATTGTCAACCTTCAGTTCAGTTCAGTCGCTCAGTCGTGTCCAACTCTTTGCGACCCCATGAATTGCAGCACGCCAGGCCCCCCTGTCCATCACCAACTCCCAGAGTTCACTCAGACTCACGTCCATCAAGTCAGTGATGCCATCCAGCCATCTCATCCTCTGTCGTCCCCTTCTCCTCACTCTTTTGAAAGTAGGTTATTTTTCTCTGGCTTCTTTCAAGATATTCTGTGTCTTTGACACTTTAAAATTTTATATCTGTGAAGATTTGCATTTATCATATTTGGGTTCACTAAATTTCCTGGAATATAAAGTTATTGATTTGCAGTACTTTGTGGAAATTCCTTGAGTATTTTTACTTCTCTCCTCTCCTGGTATTCCCATCCTGCTTATGTTAAGAGTCTTCAATGGTGTCCCACATTTCGCTGAAGCTGTATTCATTTTTTTTTTTAATTTCTATTGATCCATCTTCACGTTCATCTATTCGTTCTTCTTCAAGTTCACTTGATGTTGGAGCCTCTCTAGTGAATTTTTAAAATTGTACTTTTCAACTCCAAAGTTTCCATTTGGTTCTTTTTTTTTTTTTTGCTGCACTACACAGCTTTCAAAACTTCCCTGGCCAGTGATCAAACCCGTGTCCCCTGCAGTGGAAGTGTGGCATCTTAACCACTGGACCACCAGCAAAGTCCCTCCATTTCTTTTGAATATCTCTCTCTTGATATTCTCATGTGATGTAACATGGTCATCATATCTTCCTTTACCTTTTAACCATGGTTTCCTTTAGTTTTATTTTCAAGTGTCTCTTGTCACTCTCTCAGGCAGTTTCTGCTGAATGCTTTATTTCCAGTGTGACTTACACTCCCGTTTCTTTGCATGACTATTTGTCAGGAACTGAAGATTTTAGATAATGCATTGTAGCAATGGGTCCATCCCCTCCGTCACCTCCAAGGATTGGTATTTGTGACTGTCTGAAATTTAGTGTCTTAAAACTGGCTTAAAAAACTAAGATCATGGCATCTGGTCCCATCACTTCATGGCAAATAGATGGGGAAACAATGGAAACAGTGACGGACTTTTCTTGGGCTCCAAAATCACTGCAGATGGTGATTGCAGCCATAGAATTAAAAGATGCTTGCTCCTTGGAAGAAAAGCTATGACCAACCTAGACAGAATATTAAAAAGCAGAGACATTACTTTGTCAACAAAGGTCCATCAAAGCGATGGTTTTTCCAGTAGTCATGTATGGATGTGAGAGTTGGACTATAAAGAAAGCTGAGCACCCAAGAATTGATGCTTTTCAACTGTGGTGTTGAAGACTCTTGAGAGTCCCTTGGACTGCAAGATCAAACCAGTCAATCCTAAAGGCAGTCAGTCCTGAATATTCATTGGAAGGACTGATGCTGAAGCTGAAGCTCCAATACTTTGGCCACCTGATGTGAAGAAATGACTCAGTGGAAAAGACCCTGATGCTGGGAAAAGATTGAAGGCAGGAGGAG
The DNA here is from genome assembly GCF_029407905.1 of Bubalus kerabau. Taxonomy (NCBI): domain Eukaryota; kingdom Metazoa; phylum Chordata; class Mammalia; order Artiodactyla; family Bovidae; genus Bubalus; species Bubalus kerabau. The sequence continues at coordinate 29,902,279 of NC_073629.1, read as the reverse complement.
AAGGGGATGACAGAGGACGAGATGGTTGGAAGGCATCACCAACTCGATGTACATGAGTTTTGAGCAAATTCTGGGAGCTGGTAATGGACAGAGAAGTCTGGCATGCTGCAGTCCATGGGGCCACAAGAATCGGACATGACTGAGTGACTGAACTGAAATTTAGTGAAATGTTACCTCCTCCCCTCTCCTAGTATTAAGCTTCCGATGTACCTCAAGAGGTACAGCTTTAGGTATAATCACAAATTCTTGGGGTTTAGTAGGGCTCCCTTGTTTTTTTGACTATGCTCAGCTGTTACACTCATGTACTGTTTTCAACAATGTTGTGGGGCATAAAAGTGCTCTATAAACTACTTCAATCATATTGGAGTATTCGGGCTCCTTTAAAGGCAGAGAAATACTCCAATCATGTTGGCCTATTCTGGAGCCTATAAAGGTAGAAATCTGTTTGAAACTTACAATCCTAGGGATTGGCTCCTTCAAGCTACCTCATTCCCTATAAACTGGTTGAAAGTGAAAGTTGCTCAATTGTGTCCAACTCTTTGTGATCCCATGGACTAAACAGCCCATGGAATTCTCTAGGCCAAAATACTGGAGTGGGTAGCCTTTCCATTCTCCTGCAAATCTTCCCAGCCTAGTAATTGAACCAGAGTCTCCTGCACTGCAGGCAGATTCTTTACCAACTGAGCTATCAGGAAAGCCCTTATAAACTAGTGACCTACAGTTTAAGACTGTATCTTGAATTTCATCTCAGTTGTCTCTTGTCACAAACTCTAGTGTGTCCTCTTCTTGGCCTCTACAATCACTGTGGATGGTGACTGCAGCCATGAAACTGGAACACAGTTACTTCTTGGCAGGAAAGCTATGACAAACCTAGACTGTGTTTAAAAGCAAACACACATCACCTTACCAACAAAGGTCCGTTTAGTCTTTCCAGTAGTCATATAGTAGTCAGCCTTCTTCATAGTCCAACTCTCACATCCATACATGACCACAGGAAAAACCATAGCCTTGACTAGACGAACCTTTCTGAGTGTGACACCCCTAGAAGCTCAGTGGAGGAGGTTGGGAAAGCAGCCTGAGGTCTCAGTTTGCTTCTCCTGGCATGGAACCACCACTTTATGAGACAGGGCAAAGGTGATCAGTGTCCCAGTATATTAAGCATGCCACATTCAAGGTGGAGGCTCCTTTCTGACTGGAGGCTGAATAGAAGAGTGCTCCCACTTTTAACCACACTCAAGACTTGGCACCAGCAACAAGTAGCTGAGGGCAGGATGAGACATGTCCTGCTTTTCCTAGGAAAAGAGCCTTCCAACTAGGAGTTGAGAGGAAGCCTGTGTTTTGGGCTGCAGCAGTCTGAAGTGTCTGTTAGAGAGATTACAAGGGAGAGGAGGGAGTCTTGGAATGTTTAGAACCTGTTAACAGTTGAACCAACAGAATTTTCACATATTTTCTTGAAGAGATGGTTCTTCATCTGTTGTCTGCACACAGGACCACCTTCAGGGGCTTTATGTGTTTTTTCCAGTTTCCAGGAAGCAGAAATGCTATTGCCATAAATCATTCAGCCTTTTTTTTAACTTACAAAAACTGACATAATTTTATAAAGTTTACCCTCATTAACCATTTTCTTTGGTCACCATTCCTTACTATGTCTTAGATTTTTGTTTCTGCTTTTCTTGGAGTAAAACCCTTACATTCATTTAATGTAGACAGATATATTGGTAGTAAACCCTTATTAGGCAAAATGTGCTTGCCTTTTTTGATAGTTCTGGGTACAAAATTCTGGCCTAACAGCTTCCTCTCAATATCTAAAATATTATTCCATTGTCTTCTGGTTTTCATTGCTATTCTTAAACAGCTGTTAAGACTACTGTTACTTTCAGGAGAGCTCTTCTCTTACTCTTTTAAGACGTTCTAGTTTGGTGGTTTTGCTTTCTAAGAGTATTACTTTGACTTCTCACTTTTTGTCTTCCACAACTTAGCTCAGTAGATCTAGATAATGATTTTTTCCCCAGACGCCACCAATTTGAAGATGTTTTTACTTCAAATTTGGCAAATTCTTAGTCAAATACCCTCAAGTATCATCCGTAAGTATTCTATCATCTCCATCTCATACTTTAATTAGATGTTCCTTGACCTTCTCCATATATTCTTGATGTCTGTTCTTTAACCTGTCCTTCATATACTCTGTAATACACTGCATTCTGTATCATTTCATCTTGGTCTTTCATCTGTTTTTTATTTCTAAATATTTTAGGTCTGACTGGTTATTTTTCTTTCCATGAACTCTTGTTATCCTGCACCTCCACCATTTTTAATACTCTTATTCCTTCTCAAATTGTTGATGCTCTATTCCCGGTATTGTATTTCAATGAACCCAAGCCATCAAATATCGAAGGCTACGCCATTTTTTTTTTTTTACCATGAACATAACCAAAATATACTACGATGCCATCCCAATTTTAGACATGTTAATTTGAACATTCATCCAATATAGTCATTATGGGTCAAAATCCGCTGTTTCTCCCAATTTTAAGAAAACTTCTCATTTTTGCCATTCTGAATGAATCCAAGACTATTGGCACATTACCTACGAACATTATTGGAGATTGGGTCTCAAGTAGTTTCTGTAAGAGTATTAATTCTGTTAAATGGCTGTAATCACCTCTAATCTGAACCCACTTTAATTTCTATGACTGGATAAATAATGTGAGTCAGTGTTGGCTTGTGGGTACAAATTCTTAGGGAAGATTTTTTTTCTTCCCTGTACCTAGTTTCCTCTCTGAAGTAGGCTATTCTGGTTCATTCTTCCATTGAGTGTATCATATTTTGAGGTTCCAGGTTTTAGAAAAACACCTCATTCTGACTTCACACTTAGACTGGCCTTATACTCTGATCTCATTCCAAAGTCCTGAGGACACCTGGAGCAATGGTCCTCTTAACTCTTCTCTGGATTCATGCTTTTTGTCCCACCCTTCATTAATTTTATTTTGAAAATTTTCAAGTCTCCAGAAGTTCCAAACAATATGCACTCATCTGCCTTTACCTGACTTACCCGTTTTCCTGGCACATATGCACTATCATACATTTTGCCTAACCATTTATGGTAATACTTCATCCCTAGATATTAGAGCATGCCATGTCCTAAGAAAAAGGATTTTATATATAAGCACAAATCTATTATCACACCTAAGGAAATTAAATATTCCATATCATTTAAGAGTTCATATATAGATTTTCACAGATGTGCCTAAAATGTTTTAATGGCTGGGATTATTTAATGCAAGATCAAATCTAAGGTCATGCACTACATGTAACTGATCTAGAATAGCCTCTACATTTGTTTTACAAGTTACTTTAAGAATTCATATCAAGCATCTCTGTAAAAAACATATTCCACTTATGTCTATTCCACATGATTAGATTCAGGCCAAATACTTTTGGCAAAAATGCTACAGGTGACAGAGAGAGTGGAGCTTTGAGCATCTTCCTTCTTAACTCAGCAATACACTTAAACAAGGTTTTTGTTTTTAACTGAGTCTTATTCAGCATTTCAGATGTTTGAACCATCAGGGTTCCTCAGGGCATGCAGTCTGCCATATTGCAGAAACTGATGTCCTTGTATATTGCCTTTCCAAATCACGAACATATTTGTAAACAAAAGAACAGTGCTGTATTTACCACTACCTGAGGCTCAAATAATATGAAAAGGAAGCTTGAGACAAAAGCTGGCACTAGGTATGTATCCTACCTGTTAATTTTTGCATTTATTACTCCCTAAAAATCTAGGGCAAAATATGAGTATCTGCGGGGATTCAGAAGTCTAACTATCAACTAAATTTACTGGCTGACAAGTTAACTACTTCAAGAGGATAGATTTACAACTCTTAAGGATCTGTACTGAAGTCTTTTATCTCATCAGTAAAAAGGGAGAAATTGACATTTCTAATCTGCCCCTTTTCATGGCAGTAACAGGCAGGAGAAACAGGAAAAAGGAAGCTAAATGGTTGTTGAGAACTTCCTTTGTACCCACAGGGATGACACATAGTATCTTGTCAATTCCATTACCTGGATATGAATATCTCCATTTCTCAACATAAATAATCGAAGTATACACAGATCAGTAAATCTAAGTTTACCACTTCAAATCAAAAGGCTTCAACCAAAGACTGCCCAATGGTCAAAATCCATTCTTTTCCCACTATACAATGCATATAGAAAGGTTAACAATTTGGAAATTTCATTGTGATGCTTTACTTAATTATTCATGACCATTAGCTCTGAATAACCTGAAGAAAAACCAAAGTCATATTTCTTTAAAGAACAGCCTACACTCAGTCATTAATCTAACCCACTGAACTCTTGCTGCTGTCCAAACTGGAGCAGGTCTTAGCAAAAGGTCATCTATGGCTTCTAAATTCCTATAGTTCATGGCCACTTTAACATTACTTCCTCTCTTGTTCCAACACTTTATCACTGATTATTTCACAGCCCTTCTTGCAGCCTTTTTCCATTATAGCTCTCCTGGCTTTCTTCCATGACTAACCATACTGTACTTCTGAAGTCTTTTTTTTTTTCCTACTCCTTAAATGTTTCCTGGCATTAAGGATTCTACCCTTCTCATTCTATAAATCTCCTAGGCAATACTATACTCTTACACATTGTTACTATTATGCGAGTGGCTCAACTCTGACATTTGTTGGTGAATGCCTACCATGTGCTAGGCATATTCAGTGAATACAACAGACAGGATTCCTGATGTATCTTACAGATTCTATCTGCAGCCCAGGATAAGCACCAGAACTATCCTAGAAGGACACCTACCTTCTCCTTAATTTTCCAGAGGAACTTTAACCTCAACACATCTTCAAATCTATTCCTTTCTCCCCTTAATAGGTACCACATAAAATATCTTAGGCAACCACACTGGCCTCAGTTACTGGGCCATTGGGATAGTTACTGAGATAGCTCCCTTTTTAAATTTCTCTAAAATTTGACTGCCATTTTCCATCTCCACTGCTAGATAACTTAGGGCTCACCTAGATTATGCATAGCCTAAAATTACCTTTCCAGTACCAATCTCTTCCATAACTCATTCTTCATAATCAGATCAGAAAGATCATTTTAATTATGTCAACTCACCAAGCCCCATCCTGCTTAAAATTCTTCAGGGACTCCTTGTTGACCTCAGTGAAAAAGCCCCAAGCCCCTTTTATTATAACTTTCTGCATGAAAAGGATCCTGCTCCGTTCTTCAGCGTAGTATTTTACTACTCCAATTTACATTCTATTCCAGTTAAACTGACCCTTTCAGTCCTGGAATACAAAAATGTTCTCTTTTACTTTTAGGCTTCTGTATATTTACTCTCTTCATTTTCTCTTTTACCTGGTCCTGTCTTTTATGAGTGAGATAGATCATTTCCCTGATGAACAAAATTTGGGGTTAGATCCTTCTCTGTGTTACTAACTATATTCTGTGTTAATCCCTATCATTCTCAAATTGAGTATAAACATTTGGGAGGGCATGGACTGTATTTTATCTTGTTCATGAAAGTATCTCCAGTGCCTCACGGAGTATAAATTTTTAAAATCTAAGTGATTAAGTCTCAAAGAGGAGGAAGAAAAAAGAAATTCATTTGAAAACTTTTTCAATTTTCTAATTTAATAGAAATAACCAAAACAATGTGGCTTTCAAACAAGGTTTTAAACTAATCTAATACAACTTCTACAACACATTCCAGAGCATTATAACAAGAAATATTTACAGGCAGCTAATGTATTAAATAACCATGAAAAGAAAACCTTGCTTTTATTACACACCAGCAAAAAACACAGGAATAGAACAATTAGAAACTGCAACCTTGTTTCAAAAAAATTAAATATGATTATTTAGAGAATACAATACCACAGAAACAGCACTTTTTCTTTCAGAATCATATTGAAGGGTAGTTAACTATGTGCAAAAAAAAGTAACTGTAGTATTAGTAATAATAATGAGGGGAGAGAAGAGGGGAATAATAATGAGGGGAAACAAGGAACTAGTAAGGCTGTGAATTTAACCCTTTCGTGTGTAGGTATGTCTACATAGAAAATCAAAAGGCTTTCAAATTGCACAAATCTTGTTATAGGCTTATATACATGTTTCACTGTGATTTAAAATATAATTAATGCCTACATTTTTCAGACTAGGAGCAGACATGCATTTCGTCCTTAAGATTGAAATTTAGGCCACACTTGAAAGGGAATATTGCAGTGGCACTTGCAAGATCATTCCAGTGCCCTCCCACATACAAATCTGGAGAATTTAAAAGAACAGCATTTTTAACTTTAAAGATCACTTGCTAGAAAAGGGCTAAACTTAATTTTGTACATTTTGTAGTTTGATTATAATAAATATTTCCAAATTGACTTATTTTTGAAGATAATTTTGTTTCTCAGATACAATAAAAATATATAAAAGACCACAAAGGCAAACACAAGGAACTAAGATGGAAGAAATACTATACGTGCATTTTGACCAAGTAAAAGAAACCATTATATCAAGAGTATATGTTGAAATCTGAAATGTCTATGTAAACTGTGGCATATAAATTTTCTTAAAAAAGTACCTTCAATTTTTTTTACTCAAATGCCTACTTTTAAAAAAATATGCAACTTTCCCCAATTTTTAAAATAAAATGCCACAATATATTGTCATTAGGTCCAGCATACATTTAAATTCCTTAATTTTTAAAAGATAGATTGGGTGATATGCATACAAACCTTCCTATAAAATCACCATCCATGAGAGGATTATGACATGCTATTAGGCAACAGACTTAAAGCAGTGTTATTGCTTTATCAAGGAGAAGTTAACTGTGAGAAATAAACATCCAGGTCTGGTATATGATGATCAAGTTGTGATTCACCTAACACCTTGGATCACCTCAAGCAGATTATTAATATAGACAGTATGAGTTAAGAATTCATGGCATGACTTAAGAACTTGATTGAATTGTTGGGGAGGGTAGACTACTATAAAACTACTCACTGATCCAATGTTGAGTATGCAAATAAGCAGTGCTGACCTCAAGAAATGACATTTTTTATACTTCATATGTTGTATACTAGTGGGCATGGGTAAGGGATTTTAAAAGGCCAAGGGAGAAGGGGCCACAGCATTTACTCCATTTTAAATACTAAGAGAATAATGGATGGTAGGCCACAACCCAAGAGCATAGTCCAATAAACCTACGACTACTGGCTTATTAAAACTAATCACTAATAGTTACATGGCAGGATACCTGCTGAGGTAATTGATAAATCCACAATTTGCAGACTATAAACCTTTTGCTTCTATTTAAAAGTGTTATTTCTTTGGAGTAACTAAAAATCTCAATGTTGTAACAAAAAAATTAGAATTAACCAACTTTAAAATTTATTTAAAATTTCCTTATATAAGAATAGAAGTCAGAAAGTACCTTGTTGATTCCAAAAAGAATAATTTTGACGGTGGATTCAATGCCTCAACCTTTCTCTAGTAATGATTTTATGTTTCAGTAGAACTTGACCTACAACTTAACCATACTTTGGAACACACACATGCTTCACCTTGCAAAGCAATTCTCTCATTCACTATATCAGCTGAGCCAAGTGCTAAAAAATACAAATTTAGGCCACAGGAACAGACCGAGGAACACTTTGTTCTTAGTGGAAATCAAAAATGAAGTGTGGTGAAAGTTTAAGAAAACATTTAACATCTTCAAATCAAAAATACTACCTTTTAACAAAGAATACAATTTTAAGGGAGTATTAAAACAAACTGACTTCAGGGATTGATATTCAATGTTTGTCTTTTTAAAACATTAATGAACAGGAAAATGTAAGATATCTGAATATAAATTTTTTATACTTTAACAGGCATGTTTAGTGAGTAAATCAGCTTAGAAACACAATGAATGATAAATGTGAAAGAAAAAAAGGTTTAATGAAATCTACAGTGAATACCTTTATATAATGGTGGTTTGTTGATAAGTTATATAATTTAACAGTTAATTCCTCATCAGTATGAACCTACCTTCTGTTAACAGAAATGGAACCTATTAAATGCTGGCAATAACTGGCTTTTTAAGAACCAATATTAAAAGAAGATAAAAACCAAAATCTCCATCTGACATGTAAATGTCTTTAAGGGAACACATTAGCTTTTAAGGCCCCAAATATCAAATATTTTACTTATAATTTGTTTCTGGTAGAATGTGTTATCTAAGACCATGAAAAGGATTCACATGAAGAGCAAGCACAAACTATCAGCACTCAATGGCTTGGCAAAATGAATTACATTGCTACTCATCACTTCCCAAAATGTGCCCTTAGGTAGTAAGTCTCCTGATAAACAGAAATCATGAATGTTGTAGGAAAGAGGAAAATGCACATAGATAAAAGTATTTTAAAGTAATGTTTCCTTTTTATAAGAAATCTGTTCTAAAGAATTTGAGATTTGAGTAAATTGATAAGTTTTGGTATATGTTTTAAAGTTGAACTTGTAACAACTGAAAAAGCTAAAAGCAAGCCACAGAATGAAGTCAACAGCAATAATGAAACTAATGCACCATCAGAAGGCTTGAATCATATTCATGTTTACCTCCACCGCATGTTAAAGAAAAACAACCCAAAGAAATCTGTGTAATAACTTCTTTAGAGCACTTTATTTGATTCAATACGCACTAAAAAATATTTACCTCTTAGACAATTATGTCAAATAAGTTTTTCTGAGTAGTCTACTGTCTGAACTGTTTAAGCTGAATTTTTAAAAAGGCAAATGATTTGCCACAAATATGCTGACATCTGAAAAATATCTAATGGCAAGTCTTCTATTTTGGTCACTTTACATTCTAATATGTCCATACAAAAGTAGGACTAAAATTTTTAACTCAACAAAAGAGAAGCCTGTACACAGTCTAGAACACACATCTTGGATCTGAGCATCACAAATGAAGAGAAGAAAAATGAAACAGAGTCAAGGTGATTTTATCTGCCTCGGGTGCTAAAATCAGAGTCGTAAAGGTGGGTCTACTCCAGTAACCATTCAAGTGGGGATTGATTGGCTCATCTTCAGGATATACTTACAGGTCTGTTCTAAGTCCTTAAAGCCCCCAGTCCATGCAAATGTCCCACTTGGTGGACGGATGAGTAATCTAACCCCACCGGGTTTATTTCAATATTTTGATATTTTAATAATAAGCTGCTTCTGAAGATTTTCTGAGAAGTCTGTTCTCTATTAAAATAAGATAGAACCTCAAAATATGAATGTGAACATTAGAAATAGACAGCATATATTACAAATCCATTCTTGATAGGAACATTAGTAAGAATACATATTAGTTTAAAAAACAGGCTCAGCAAATGTTGCTGATCTGCCAGAAGTTTTAGTTCACTATTTACAAATAAGACAAAGTGAAATACAGAAAATTTTACACATTTGGTAGTTGACAGATAACTGTTTGCCAATAGTGGTCTATCAGAAAACCGATATGAAGGAAGACGGGGTAAGAGCCAGCTGTCACCTCAATCAAATTTTAAATGTACAGAAAACTAGATTAATTTTCAAACAACCATTCTACCTTTCATGGGAATAAATGTGTGATCAGATGATTTGATTGGGAAGTACAATTCTGTGGAAGTGTTTTCTGGAAATGATTATTATAAATGATCTGCTACTGAAAAGTTACCATATTTATTTCAGTAGAACACTAGAGTTGATTAAACGATGTTCAATAGGCATGTTTCCCAAAGTCTTTAAGTATGAACAGAAAATCTACTGTTGAATTCTTTAAACCAATATAAAAACTAAGGCCCAACAGCATCAAAACGAGATAAAATATAATGGCATGATCTAATGTACATCTGCACTGATTGATATCAAAGTGGAATCTGAGAACGTTGATTTTTGACTAGAAAATAACCCAGTATTGTATATGTGTGAAGGGAGAGACATGAAAGTTGTTTTAGTAAATGTGCACTCTAGTCCAAAGAGACAACTTAACCAGTGACATGATCCTTAAGTACTTGAACACTCAGTATTTGCACCAATCAATACCAAATGATCATCAACATCAGCCCATTCTAGCAATCAGAACCATTCTCTGAAGTAACAGAAATCTTCAAATCATTTCACTTTGACTTTTGTTTTCACTTTTAAAGTTGCAAATAGAGTCCTTTCCCCCTTTCTTGACCAGAATGCGTTTTCTGTCCATTATTTCAATCTAATACTGTGTAAAAGCTATCATCTTCTTCAAGAAGGAGCCCACTGTAGGCAGGATATTCCAGCAACACTTAAATAGAAGTTTTTCTTTCTTTTTTGAACAACTGGTTTAAGTTCATGTCACTTTACTTTATATGTACTGGTCTCTCATCTGACTTTAGGCGTTTTCTGCGGGGCTGAATAAAGTCTTCATCAGAGTCCTCAGTTACCTCACCATCATCCTCTTCCTGCTCAAACTCTGGCAAAGGTGCGAAGGTCCTGTCTGAGTAGATCTCTGTGAGTTTATCTTCAAAGTACAATGCAACTGCTTTCCCTGCCTGAGCTACTTCTGAATCAGCCTGCAAGCAAAAGATAGGAATATTCACCTATTGGTAATGCATATTCCTTCACCAAGTTTGCATGGTCTGAAAAGCTTACCTTCAAATTAATCTCTTGTGTTTCTGCATAAACTTGAACAACTTTCATCATCTAAAAAGGATACCAGAGTCAAAAAAAAAAAAGGGAAATTATAATCCTTTCTAAAGTTATAAGACTGCATAGGATTGGCGACGAAAGTCAGCCATAATAGGGGGAACAAACTGCTATGACCAGTTCAAGAGCTTCCTAAAATTATACAGAACATGGACCCACTTTCTTTACAAAGCTATTATTAAAGCTACTGTGAAATTTTCTCAAAATTCTGAATTAGTGAGGTCAACCTGAATAGGAGTTGCAAAAAATTATTTGAAACAAATATAAGAAATGTTTTTTTTTTTTTTTAAACCGACAAGCTTTCAACAATCAATCAGAATTCCATCTGTGTGGTAATTTGTTAATCATAAATTGTTTAACTATCATTAAAATAGGTCTTCTTCCTGGCAAATGTTATTAGCTATGGCTCATGAAAGCATACTTATTTGAAAATATCTGAATTAGAAAATAAGACAAGAAATCTGGGACTGTATTAATTTAACTTCAAGAGAATGAGGTTTTACTACATTCTCTGTGACACACTGCTATAAAGGCAACAAAACTTATCACTGATATTTTTAATATGAAATTAAAAAGCCACCTAGATGCTCCTAGAGGCAACTCGGAGTACATTTCACATGTCAATGTGAATTTTTTAGTAATATTCATACGGCATTCAAATTTTATCAGCAATAAAGAAACTTCTAGTAATCTGAAGATTTTGTGGATTCTCATCCATTTTCTTCTCTTATAATAATTAAAATATTCCTTAACAAAAAAGAAATTTGACCTTCCCAAAGATAACAAAAACATCCCTGAGGGTGATATACATCACATTTCTACTAAAGGCACGGATAGCTCATCTTTATTCTCAAAAAAAATACGTAACCAAAGTTAATGAAAGTCATATTGCTGAGATGTTGAGAAAACTCAACGTTGTACACTCTGGGTTACTAGTCAAGATGAGCCACTTGAGTTCATACTTTTAAGGTTCTACATTTATATGGTCACGAATGAAATCAAAGACACTGGTACAAATCCCTTTCCTAAATGTATCCAAAATGTAGGCTTGTATGTAATCATTTCCTACAAAATGTACTTAACTACAGACTATTTTCTATACTTATCTCAAACCTCAACATATTCAGGAAGGGATAGCCAATAATATTCTTAATTTATTACATTATATTTAAGTATATATTTCAAATTATATACAGTAAACTTTCTTTGGAACTGTGGAGGCAATCAAATTTTACTTTTGACAGACCTGGAGTAGAATAATTTTTTCAAATCAACAGAAAAAAATCTCTTGGCAGGGAAAACAAAATCCAGTAACAAAATAAGCAAACAAACAAAAACTAATAATCCAAGACTCTATAGTTTAGAAGCTAACATACTTCATTAAACCTTTCACAGTTCTTGAAGATCAAACGAACATCAGCCACAAAATCATCTGGGATTTGGTAGTGTTGGGAATGTTTTTTCTGAAGCTTCTTTTTCACGGTGGATAAATCCATTGGTTTCTTTATAATTTTATAGTAGTTTGGTATCTAAAGAAACAAATAAGGATAGATAAGGATTCTCCAAAAATGCCAAAGTGTTTAATTTGAAAATGCGATGTATATTAATGTTAGAGAAAAATGTGTTGATTAAGCCAGCTGTGTGCAAATGTGGAATATAGTGAATTGTACTTGAAATCTTCTGTCACAATTACATGAAAATCAAATCACATTCAGAATATGTGGTAGTCTCCTTGGTCTTCCATGAAGGACCCAAAGTTCCATGTTTAATAAGGAAATTAAGGGGGAAAAAAAAATCAATCAGCAAGGATAGCCAACCACTAGTGTTAGGGACACACCTTGCCCATCAGAATTGTATGACTTTAAAATAAGGAAAGAAGATTACAAAATGTATTGCTATAGAATATGGTATCCTTTATAGAGGATAAAACCTTATATCACAGAACTCTGAACATAGCAACAGAGGTGAGACTGTAGTGACACAAGAAAAAATTTTTATTAACCATTTAGTTGCCATGCCTTTCTCTAGGGGATCTTCCTAACCCAAGAATTAAACCTGGGTCTCCTGCATTGCAGGCCGATTCTTTACCATCTTCAGCCACCAAGAAAGCCCCTATTATCCACTTAGTGGTCATGCTTGGGCATTCTGGCCCCAACTCCTGGGCAGAAATCTGTATCTTTGCAAAAATAACTGAACACAGAGAAACAATTTAAAAAGTTCATTAAAAGAAAATGTTGGAAAGTAATTTTCTACCGTAAAGTCCCTGAACTTGAAGACCAGACAGACTTCCTGGTGTCAGATGATTACTATCTGAACAAAATGTCTTCCTTGTACCTAGAACCTTTTACTCTTTCCATTTCTAAGCCTCCCTAAGTAAACAAATTACTATTCAATACCCTATATAACAGGTCTGGTATTCAATAATATCTTAATTCAACAATCAATAGCAAGCAAATACAATATGTGTAGAATATTCTTATCACATTTATAATGTATCCCTGGTATTCCTTTTACTATAGGATTTTAGAGTCTTTATTCCTTACAAAAACCTGCTTACAAAAACCTGCTTTAAGAAAAACAAAGCGCAAAGGCTTGGAAATTCTCCCCACATTCTCCCCACAGTCTTCTATTAATCTTGATTGTTCATAAAAGAGGGCTTATGAAGGCAAAACCATTATAAAAGGTTCAACGTTACACTTTTATTCAAATTAATACTTGCATAGAGATTTTTCTCCCCAAGGTACAGATCTTAGAATCAATCATACAAATGAATTTTAGAAATAATTTTGTTCAAATTCCCTCTCTGTAGTTAAAAGTAGAGGCAGAAAATTATGTCAATCTCCCCAGCTATAAGGCTGGTTAATGGCAGAACTAGGAGAAGTCAAGTGTTCTAATTCCTAGTTCAAGACTCTTTCAATTATACCTGTAGCTGTAACCCTCATGTCCATTTTAAAAGTAAAGAGGATGTGGAAATCATACAACTGAATTTTAGAAATAATTTCATTCAAATTCCCCCTCTATAGTTAAAAGTAGAGGCAGAAAATTATGTACATCTCCCCAGCTATGAGGCTGGTTAATGGCAGAACTTGGAGAAGTCAAGTGTTCTAATTCCTAGTTCAAGACTCTTTCAATTATACCTGTAGCTGTAACCCTTATGTCTATTTTAAAAGTAAAAGAGGATGTGGAAATTAAGTTTTGATCAGAGCAACAGTCTTTAAAAACAAACTACAATTTCAACAGTGAAACTCATATCCATTGAGCCCTAATAACACAGTAAGTACTTCTTATTACGCAAAAATTTTATCAAATACTATGCTAAAATTATTTTACACAGGTTATTGTACAGAATCCTGAAAATAATCCAATGAGGGAAGAAACCGTTTTAGAGACTGGATGAAGAGATTATTCAAGCCTGAGTTTTAACATCAGCAGACTAAAGCCAGACACCATAGTCTTAAATATTATACTAAACTTATTCACCAAGAAAGTACTAAGGTAAACAACTCACCGAAGCAGGAACTGGTTCCTGGAATTCAATACTTAATTCATGGCAATAGAGGTAAAGCAGAAGACGTTCACATTTCTGGCCCAAGAAAAGAAAAGAAAACCCATGAACTGTTTTCCCCCCTAAAAAGATATTCTTGAAAATGAGGACTTTATCAGTATAAAGTATTACTACAATAAACTGAAGATAAGCTCTCTACATACTAGCTATCTTCCTACATATAGCTTATACTAGCTGTAAATACAAAAGAAAACTACCTGTTTCCCACTTAGTTCTGAGACTGCGACTACCTTCTATCCTACTGTATATAACTTATTTACCTACTATTACGTCTTATTGCTACTCATTTTAATTCCCCAAGACAGGCGAGACACATGCTATTCCCTTTCTCTTTGAAAGGATTCTGCTCAGGTTCAAAATGAAATAAAAACTGTGTCTTCTCAATCCAATTCAAGAATTTTGTTATACAATCAGAAATATTTTTGTAACACTCTAAACACATACTTTCTCCTCAAAGATAGTGGAAGATGGATTTATGCATTAGATCAAAGTCAAACAAATCGTAACAGCCACAGAAGTCTGTGAAAGATATTCTCTGTCTTTGGAGATCAGGGTACAGAACAGATCAGCAGAAATCTGAGTGAAATGATGAGGATTTTGGATTTCATTCTTAATATGATGGGTGCTTAGAGGATTTTAAGCATGGAAGCGACAGACCTGTTTACATATTTTAAAAAGAACACAATGTACTGCATAGAAAATGGACTGCAAGGGTCAAGAGTAGAATCAGGTTTGGTGAAGAGATCTTCTAATTTCTGGCTTGAGCAAGAGATGACTGATGGTACTATTTGTTGGAAATTACTGAGACAGGAAAGCAGTTTTTATGTCATTATTTTCTTGCCTTCGTTTTTTGAAGGAGAGGATAAGAAACCAAGATTAGGCTGGGAAATGTTAAGTGTGAGAAAGCTAAATTTAAGAGCCTAGAGCTAAAGGCTCTGTAAGGTCTATAGACAAAGATTTCAGAAGTCATGAACGTATATACCATCAGATAATGTGATTAAAATATGAAAATTTACCAGGTTATATGTATGTTACACTGAAGGAAAAAAAAAATGTATAGACAGACAACTACAGAATCCCTAGTAACAAATCAACTTGCCACTTACCCTTTGGTCCACGGGGCTTAAGCCCTGTGCAGTTTTCCCCTTCTTACTATGTTGCAAATTATCACAATCGTATTCAACTTCTGGCTTCCCAATATCTCTGCAAAATGTGCATATCCAGTCCCCACTAAAGAAGGAAACAGGCAGTCAGTGTTTGTAATTATAACAAAACTCACTCTAGGAAAGCTAGCTCTCTAGAGGTTGTCTTCAGTTTCCTTGTTTTCTTTCCTTTTCAGTTTTTGTGGAACCAAAGAGGTACTATTTTTGCCAAATCTCATAAAGTGAAGTTATGTGATTAAAAACGTCCCAAAATGTCTCCATTCTTCAACTGATTACCTTCTGGAAAGCAATATAAAACCACTACCTCCATTAAAAATGGGTCTCGTCATAGCACAAAGCTGATGATCAGCACTTGCAGCGTAAGACCAATTTTTTCAAGACCCCAGTATTATCACCACAGTGACTTCATACACATGAAGAAGAAAGGAATACAGGATACAGAGGTCCTGAGGTATCTTCTTTTGGCATACAATGCCAAAAATAAAACAATTATATCTTCATAGCTAGTCTTTTAAATCTGCTCAGTTAATAGTTTGTTTACATCAGGATTTCTATCAAGCTATAAACTCCAATTTGATTACTTCGTATGCATTTTCTCCTTTCCCTCCCTCATCTCACACACACATATATATATACAAACATATTCTAAGGATTATACTAACACTATGTCACCTTTTCAATTCTTCCCAAAGCATCTGCCTTTGAGAGAAAGTTTTCAGTGGCAAAATTCTAACCTTCCAGCAGATGTTACTATCCAAAGGAAACAAAAGTATAAAAAGCTTTAATTTCAAGACCAAAATGTCAATGCCTTTCTTTTCTGAAAGAGTAAACAAAAAGAAAGCTCTTATTACAGCTATGGCAAGTGACTATACCTTCTAAAATTTAGGTAAAATTACAATTCTTCAGAAAAATATTCTAGCATTGTTCATATATACCCAGTACTTTTCTAATCCTAAACATTGAATTTTTCAAAAAGGGTAGCACTATTCAACTAAAACCATTGCTGCTTAGGAATCTGAGAGAAAATGTGAATCTTTATCTAGAGGCAAAAAGAAACTGAGCTTTCCAAAGGACACTTAAAAAATTTTCGGGTTAGAGATGGAGAAGAAGGAAGGCTCAAAGAATTAAGTATGATTCTATTATTTTATGGTCTCTGAAATCAACTGGAGATGAAATAGCATAAACATAAATATGTTAAATGGAAGGGGAGAAAAAGAGCTCCAAATTCTACCACCTGTAGATAAAGAAACTAATCCCTGAAAATCAGTGAACTGTCCAAGTTAGTTAGTTCACTACAGAATTATGACGAGACTACAGGCGTCATCACCAAGCCCAGCACATGTGTTCTACTGTGTTAGCTGCTATCATCAGTTTGTACTGCTGCTGCTGGTGCTGCTGCTAAGTCGCTTCAGTCGTGTCCGACTCTGCGACCCCAACGACAGCAGCCCATCAGGCTCCACCGTCCCTGGGATTCTCCAGGCAAGAACACTGGAGTGGGTTGCCATTGCCTTCTCCAATGCATGAAAGTGAAAAGTGAAAGTGAAGTCGCTCAGTTGTATCCGACTCTTATTAGAGACCCCATGGACTGCAGCCTACCAGGCTCCTCCATCCATGGGATTTTCCAGCCAAGAGTGCTGGAGTAGGGTGCCATCGCCTTCTCTAAGTTTGTACTGAATGCTCATCAATTAATATTTTAATGCTTGAAACCAGATTTACTTGCCATGGGGTCATACAATCCAGGGACAGTGCTCATATGCTGCCCAAATCTTTATTTATCCTTACCCCCATGCTATTCTCTTCTGAATAAGGATCTCAGTAACTCTCCACTCTAAAGTTAATGTCTGAATAAGGATCTCAGTAACTCTCCACTCTAAAGTTAATGACTAAAAGACATCTCAACTAGAGGATCAAGGAAAAAGTCTGAGAAAAGTCTGAGTCTAACCCTCAGGCAGGCACTACTAATGAAATGCTTCCAGTAGTGAAGATGAAGCTATTCTTCAAAAAACACTTGACTTTAAAGGTGTTTTCACAAAGTATTTTTTTCTTTAAAATGTCTTCCAAGAGCTTTCAAACATTAAAAAAGTAGGTTTTGGGTAAGAGCCAATAGAGTTGCCTAAAACTGAATACTATTCATAATTATTATAGACCTTATCAAAAATGATAGCAACAGATTAAGAAATTATCTTCAACTAAGTTTCTCAATACTCTAGTCCACCGCTCCTCATAATTTAGAGGTTCATCTAATTTGCTTATATGAAGTATAAACTGAAGGTGAGTAAATAGTCTATTTTTTATCACTAATGCATAACTTAGATCTTGGACATTTCTTCACTTACCTGTTAATTTCTCTAGAATGTAATGGAGTAATGGGCTTCCCTGTTGACTCAGGTGGTAAAGAATCCGTGTGCAATACAGGAGACCTGGGTTCAATCCCTGGGTTGGGAAGATCCCCTAGAGAAGGGAATTGCTACCCGCTCCAGAATTCTTGCCTGGAGAATTCACTGACACAGGAGCCTGGCAGGCTACAGTCCATGGGGTGGCAAAGAGTTGGACACAACTGAACAACTTTCACTTCACTTCACACAATACTAGGCATTGGTTAAGGAGGCCATCTGTCCAGAATAACTTTATTTTTTTAGCTCATAAAAACAACAACAACAACAACAAAATCAGTTATCACTTGTACCTTGGAAAGCTAAGAAGTGTTGGAACATGACAAGTTAGATGAAAGACCTTTGGACATTTTTCACAGCACAAGAGATCCCCTCCATTTTGGCAGACAGCACACCAATCTTCATTTGGGTCATCATCTTTGCTGCTGCCATCTCCTCCAATCCTTGCCGACCTGTGCATGAGGCTTCGAACTGGGGACTTTCCATTAACAAGGCTGTTGAGCCCTGACTGTTTGCAGCTTTCATTCATATCTGCAGGTTCCGTTTTCACGTGGTTTTCCAGGCTTGTTAATGTATCCAACTCACTCTCTAGATGCAGGTTGGTTGAAAGAGGTGGTGTCAAGCTACTCTCAGGACTGCTCAACTAAAACAAAGCAAGGACAAATTCTTGAAGAATCATTTAATCCTTATGGCATGCATTCTGTGTGCTACTGTGGGTGTGTTTACAACATGATATACTGACATAGCTTAATTATTTTGGAATTTATTGTAAAATTGCTTGAAATCATATCAGTAATATGAAAAATGAAAATAACCCCAAAATTATTTTGGCATGTTCATAAATGATT
Source organism: Bubalus kerabau (assembly GCF_029407905.1). Classification (NCBI taxonomy): domain Eukaryota; kingdom Metazoa; phylum Chordata; class Mammalia; order Artiodactyla; family Bovidae; genus Bubalus; species Bubalus kerabau. The sequence continues at coordinate 29,883,600 of NC_073629.1, read as the reverse complement.
TTAGGGCGCAGTCTCTATACTATTGGTTCACTTGATAATAAAGGAATTAAACTGTTAAGCATGTCGATTGGGAAGTAAGTATAGGGGTATTCTCCTATAGACAGCTGGCTATATGAACTTTGTTGCACAGATTTTCCCCCCTTTCTATTGGCTTTATTTTTTTTAACCATTACTTTTAATTAAAGTATAGTTAATCTACAATGTTGTTGGTTTCAGGTATACAGCAAAGTGATTCAGTTATATATGTACTTTTTTTCAGAGTTTTTTAATGGGTTATTACAAGATACTGAATACAGTTCACTGTGCTTCCTACATGATAGGTCCTTCCTTGTCACATAGCTTTTGAAAAGGATTTTGAACTATTCTTCTGCCCACTTATCATCCTACTAATATAGAAAGACTGTGACAATGTAAAATCTTTCACCACCTTTTTGCACTGTTTTTCAGGGGAACTTTCCAAACCAAATTCTGAATGAAGAGATAACAGTACTCTCTAAATCTACAGAGTTGAAATTTCTATGTGCCAACCATGTAGAAAATTAGACATAAATTGTAAGTAGGAAGAAAAGAACCAAGATCAAAATTTCTAAATGAAGAGAGACTTGGGCCTGCCTTCATTCTGTATTATAAATTTTATAAAATGTTCCAGCTGAGGAATTGGTTAATTGTTAAACTGGTTAAAAATTGATTAAAAATTATTAATTGTTATAATTCATAGGCCAAAGGCAATCTTCTCATTACAAAACTCTTTGAGCATTAAACTTCTTTCATGTCAGCAGTCTTAACCCTGAACTCACTGGTCCAGGAAAATGGCCAAGGATTTTTGTGGCTTGAGACTCAATGTGACTAATGAAATGATTAATAAATTTAGAAAAAACTAGAACCCAATTTAGAATCATGGCAAAATTACATGACAAATTACAAACCAAAAGATAGCTTGAAAGGAGTCCTTAATACAAGTCTTTTCTGATAAATTACAGCTGACACTTAGATGGAAAAAGATCAGTTAGAGAAAGAGATATTTGGCTTATACCAGGCAAAAAAATTTAGAAATGAATACAGGTCCACAGGATCAGTATCCAGACTTACACACACAGAGATGAAATAATCAGTGAAGTGACCTCCTGACATCACTGAACAGTTCCACTGGAACCTTACCATGCAGGCACTCCGTCTGCCATCCTCAGTCTTTTCCTGTTTCACAGCTCCTGAAAAGCTACATATTTCATCTTCAGTGCCAGGTTCTTGCTTGACCTTCACTTGATCAGACTTAAAACTAAGACTGGTCTTCTCAGCAGTTCTTCCTGATGACCCACAGCTAACAAAAACAACAAATAAAGGTCACATATGTTTGACTGCATGGTGTACATTTATATGAAACAACTATATGAAAAGTTCATTAAGTTATACGAAATGTTCATTAAAGTAAAATCAATTTGTTAAGCTCACAGCAGATAAGGATACTTCGTAATATGGTTAAGAGGAGTGTATTATAAACGCATAGCTTCAAATTTTAAAAAATGTTTATCTATCTTTCAGAAGACACTAAACACATTTTATCATCTGAGGAACCTACACTACATCATTTAGGGGATCTAGTAAATGATCATTTCCCTAGGCTACTAGTATAGGGACTGCTTCTCTAAATATAATAGAAGTTTAAATTGTTCTCTATCTCCAAAGATCTAAAAACATCAGTAACAGTGGTCCATGAAATGCCCTTCAAAGGAATCACTATTTCAGCTTTTGAGTCCTAATGTGAATTAATGTGAAGAGCAGACTCACTGGAAAAGACCCTGATGCTGGGAAAGACTGAAGGCAAAAGGAGAAGAGGACAGAAGAGGATGAGACAGTTCAATAGCATCACCAACTCAATGGATATGAATTTGAGCAAACTCCAGGAGATAGTGGAGAACAGAGGAGCCTAGCATGCTACAGTCCATGAGGCTGCAAAGAGTCAGACACGACTTAGTGACTGAACAACAACCAAAGGCTAAGAGGGACAGATACGTGACTAACGGCTCTATCTAGATCATAAAGCAAACCACTGGCAAGAGAAGCGAATAAATTTTAAGACTGTATCACTGACAAAAATGAAAACCCTTTTCACTCAATTTGTACTTTTCTACTAAAAGTACTGATTATTTAAAGTGTAATTTAAAAACAAAGAATCAGTCTTCCAAATGCATATACATATAAATAAAAGATTCAATGTATCTTAAATAAAATCCTTACTTTGCACTAAATTATTCAAATTAAAAACAGAAAAATCAGTCAACATTTATTATGTTAACCTTCAGCACAATACATTCTCTCTCTTCCCACACTATACTATCTTAGCTCTCTGTTCACCAAAAAAGTAGAAGAAACCATGAACAATTCAGTAGCAGTGAATTCAGTAGCCCCTAGAACCCATAAGGTTGTCTCAAAGCACTATTTCCCCACTAATATGACCAGGATTCCTTATACATTTCTTGCCTCAGGCCTGAGATCAGCTATTTGTCTAAGATGAACATGTGACATCATTTCACAACAGGAAACAAGAATGTTTAAATGACTACTGGGATTATAGCAAAATAACCAAGAAAAAGTTCGGACAGGCCAAATGGAACAATTTAATCATCAATAAAAATAACATCTAAAATATTAAAATATATAAAATATGTTTAAATATATGAGCTCATAAAGTTAATATTCATTGGTCACTGTTGGAGGGTGCTGGGAATCAACTCATTATTACTAAAATAGGCAAATAAAGAGAATCAATTTATTCTGCTTTTCCAATAATCAAATAGTTGGCAGAAAATTTTTCTTTACAGAAGTATTCAAAGAAGGTGGTATACAGTAACTAAAATATCATTTTCAAGCCAGAAAAAAAAAAGCACTGACCATCACTGGTTGCTGTCATAAAAAAATCTCCGTTTTGTGACCCTGACAGTACACGTTACCACGGTGAAGTATTATCCCCATCCCTTCACCTCAAATCAAACCTGAATCTAATCAAACCTCCTGACCTAAATAGCAATACAGAGAAAAAAACAAAAGGTAGTTTTTACATGAAAAGATGGGAAAATGAGGAAAACTCTGTAAGAAAAACAATACATTTTTCTTCAATAAATACAATGAGTTTGACCTCAACATACATGTTGATGGCAATGTATAGGGCCTATCTGAATCTGATTAAATAAAAATAATTTTTTAAAACATTTATGAGAAAAATTGGGAAATATGAACATTAACTAGAGTTCTACTGATTAGAGTTAGCTACCAAATATTTTTTAGGTGTATAATGGTTCAATGGTTATAAAACTTTTAAATCCTTACCTTTTAAGTGATATATAGAGAAACAGTTTCAAATAAAATGACAAAACGTCTGAAATTTATTTAAAATAAATTTAGACTGGGGAATGGGTGGGAGTATAGAATAAATAAAGACTGGCCATAACTTGATCATTGTTGAAGATGGCTGAAAAGTATATGGGAGTTCATTACAATAGTCTATTTTTCAAAGTACATATTTGATTTTTCTTAATAAAAATAAAAAAGCTATTAATGTAATACTCACCTGCCTCGACTACCAGTACTAGAAGTACTAGGGGGTCTCACAGGTGTGTGAGAATTGGATAAACCTGAAAATTAATAAGTCAAAATGAATATCTATGCAGGTAAGAAAATTCAGAATTCTACCTACCCACTACAGAATTCAAGTATTATTATAAAGCAATTCAGCAATTCTTGGAAATCAGACCTAGTCTTAGTCTCTAAGTCAAGGATTTCATGTCTAATCATTGGCAACTGTCAATCAGATTTTCTCAGCTGAGCCCAGAAAGCATTCTCAGAATCCTCTCAGAGCAACACTATTCAATCAATGGAAACTACCATATCAAGAGAAAGCTATTTGCCATCCCACCCAAAGTCATTTGATAAATACCCTACTTAGATGCCTATTAATTATTCTTTAAAAGTCCTGGAATGCATTCATTAAACCTCAAAAATCGTATTAATCAAAAAATGTATTAAATGTGGATTTTTCATGAGATGCATCATTAAGTCTGAACTGTTCTAACTCTAGAAATAATGAGGTGGTATGTTTCAGTAAGAAACATGAAAAATACATTCCATAACCACTTCCACAGTGTCCATCTATTTCGAGCTGCTTTAATAATTCATTCATGTCATAGGGTTAATAAAACTGGGACTTTGGAAGAGGTCTCTATCTCATGGACTTGACTGGCCACTGAAAATTGAACTTCAAATTGAAAATTCACTTGCCCTTTCTCATTTCTTGCTTTTTGAACAAATTTTCAATTTTTTCATTATTTAACAAAGTGTTTTAAACTTGAGTTGAAACCAAAGAATTCTTCAATTGACAACCTGTGTTGTAAAATAGAAGACATGGAGAGTAAATACATCTACAAATCCAGCAAAAAACATAAATACAGCTGGAGGTTGAAGGAGGGGAACATCAGAGTTCTGAAGAGTGTACACCACAGATACATATTATTTCAATTCACTTTAGACTGCCAACAACATTTGAAGAAAAATAATTAGAGCAATCAAGGAAAAATATTATTATAATGATTAAGTTTATGTCTCAACTTGGCTAGAATATGGTACCCCATTCTTTGTGGAAAGGTATTTATTAGGTTGGTGCAAATGTAATTTTGGTTTTTGCATTGTTTAGATTTGCCGTTTGATACTGGAATACATTCTAAATAAATGTGGTTATGTTATACATCATTTTAATGCACATTTCTCACTTTTTTTGCTAATGACTTATTACTTGCTGTTTATTTTATATTTATTTTAGACTAGGGAAATGATGTTAGACAAAAAGCAATCTCATCTTTGATTTTCTTATTTAAGTTCAAAATGGGTCGTAAATCAGAAGGGACAACTCGCAACATCAGCAACGCATTTGGCCCAGGAACTGCTAACACACACAGTGCAGTGGTGGTTCAAGAAGTTTTGCAAAGGAGACAAGAACCTTGAACATGAGGAGTATAGCGGCTGGCCATTGGAAGTTGATAACGATCAGTTGAGAGTCATCATCAAAGCTGATCCTCTTCCAACTACACAAGAAGTTGCCAAAGAACTCAACATCGACCATTCTACAGTCATTCAGCATTTGAAGCAAGTTGGAAAGGTGAATAAGCTTGATAAGTAGGTGCTTCATGAGCTGACCAGAAATCAAAAAAATCATCATTTTGAAGTGTCGTTTCCTCTTATTCTACGCAACACCACCAATCATTTCTCCATTGGATTGTGATGTCAATGAAAAGTGGATTTTATACAACAACTGGTGATGACCAGCTCAGTGACTGAAGCTCAAAAGCACTTCCCAAAGCCAAACTTGAGCCAAAAAAAAGGTTATGGTCTCTGTTTGGTGGTCTGCTGCCTGTCTGATCCACTACAGTTTTCTGAATCCTGGCAAAACCATTACATCTGAGAAGTATACTCACCAAAAACTGCAATACCTCAGCCAGCATCGGTCAACAAAAAGAGCCCAATTCTTCTCCATAAACCTGACCGCATGTCCGACAACCACTGCTTCAAAAGTTGGAACAAACTGGGCTACAAAGTTTTGCTTTATCCACCATATTTAAGTGACTTTTCACCAACCAACTACCACTTCTTCAGGCATCTCAACAACTTTTTGCAGGAAAAATGCTTCCACAACCAGTAGGATGCAGAAAATGCTTTCCAAGAGTTCGTTGAATCCTGAAACACGATTTTTATGCTACAGGAATAAACAAACTTATTTCTTATTGGCAAAAATGTGCTGATTGTAATGGTTCCTATTTTGATTAATAAAGATGCATGTGAGCCTAGCTATAATGATTTAAAGTCAAGGTCCAAAACCGCAATTACTTTTGCATCAACATGATAGATGTTACTGACATTTAAATCAGTAGATATTGAGTAAAACATAATGAAGGTGGGTCTCTAATCAGTTGAAGACCTTAAAAGATTGAGTTCCCTAGAGCAAGAAGGAATTTTGCCTCAACTCAAGACTGGCATCAACTCTTCCCTGGGTTTCCACTCTCCTGACAAGCCCAGCAGATTTTAGACTTGCCAGCCCTGACAATCACGTAAGCCAATTAATTCCTTAACCTCTGTCGCCTCTCTCCCCCAACACATACACCCTTCTACTATTGGTTCTGTTTCTCTGGAGAATCCTAATACATACACTGAGAGATACTTTTTTAAGATGTTACAGAAATGAGGCGGTACCTCAACTGACTTTACCTGATGATCCTGGAGATAGGGCAGAGGGTCCTGGGGAGGGATTCATGGTGCTTGTGGGCTGTGGGGGTAGGTGACTGCCTGAGATGTATCTACTTAGTAGATTATCTAAACTACTTGAACCAGCATCTTCCAACTAAAGAAAAAGAACAAAAAGATAAATTTGCTTTGATTAAAGCAGATAACTTATTTCATTAATATAATCATTTATACTCAGTTTACTAAAACAGATTATCCTATATCAAAACTCAGCTTAATTGTTGCTTCCTTATCCTCCTGAGGACCCACACAATATAGTTTATGCAAATATAGCTATAATTAAAATGATTCAATAAATACCTGGCAGCTCCAGACAAAGCCCAATAACCCACTATATCCCTTGTGTTTTACTATGAAAATAGTTCTGACACACCCTTACTCTTTTGCCTTTTCTCAAGGCTGATGTAGGATCCTGTTTTCAGCATCTTTGTCCCTAGCATCCCCCAACTTTTTATTTCAACATCCATGGTCGTGCCAAAATCATTCAACTTAAACAGATACCTAACCACGTCCGTATCTAATTTTAAAGTTCTGAAAAGTCTATTACTCAACAGAAAGCCTTTATCTTGAGGTATAAGGTCCCTTATTACACACAAAAAAGGAGGCACTCAACAGAAAAACTAAGCCCTTTTAGCACACCGGATGCAGTAAGTTAAAAGCCAGAGGCCCTGGCGCTGTGACTGTGGGCTAGCTCCCAATCTGAACATCAGCTCCGTGTCTTTAAACATCCCACTCACAGGGGAGAACTGTGCTGATGAGATGGAAAAATATTCACGTAGAAAAATAAACAGTAGCAAAAAATATTTAACTATGGAAATTATCTTAAGAAAAATTTTATACTATTCCATATGAGAAACGGTCAAATTATTCTTAATTAAATAATTGCTCATCTTCTTGCTTATCTACTGATCTACTTTTACCTACACCTGCCTCTTTTAATCTACTCTCTTACTAGAGGCAAATCTACTTTTTAGGCAAATCTACTCCTCATTCAAAACAGGAAACTGGGGCCTGGTGGTTAAGAAGTCGCCTTGCAATGTAAGGAATGACAGTTCAAACCCTGGTGCAGGAAGATCCCATATATTGTGGAGCACCTAAAACCATGTGCCACAACTACTGAGCCAGTGCTCTAGAGCTCCTAAGCTGCAAATACTAAGCCCACGCAACACAATGACGGACGCCTGTGCACCTAGAACCCATGCTCCACAACAAGAGAAGCCACTGCAATAGAGGCCCACGCACACCACAGAGAGCAGTTCTCTCCCACCACAACTAGAGAAAGCCCATGTGCAGCAACGAGGACCCACCACGGCCAAAAAATAAGTCTTCCAAAAAAAAAAAAAAAAAAAAACCCCCAAAAACTGAAGACATATTGGTACATTTACTTCTCACTCTCCTTTCCCCCTCAAAATCACACTGATTTTCAAGGCTATAAAACAGGAAAGAGTGGCATCAAATCTTGAAGAAAAACTACAAATATAAACCAAGGTAGAATTGGACTGACATAACAATGATCAGAATAAAGCAGCTCACAACATACTACAGGCAAGAAAGGACTCTCCTCAAGTAAATAGCTTTCATCATAAAAACAAGCTGAACCTATCAACAAAGTGGAAGGAAGGTACCTCAAGACAATAAAGGCCATTTATGATAAGCTCACAGTTAACATCATACCTAACAGTGAAAAGCTGAAGTGAAAGCTTCTCCTGTGAGATCAGGAACAGACAAGGATGACTACTCTCGCCACTACTATTCAACACAGTATTAGAAGTCCTAGCCAGAGTAATTAGGCAAGAAAAAGAAGTAAAACTGTCACTATCTGCAGATGACATGGCATTATATATAGAAAATCCTAAAGACTTCACTCAAAACCTGTAAAAGAAATGAATTCAGTAAAGTTGCAAGACACAAAAATCAATATATGAAAATCTGTTGCGTTTCTGTACACTAATGATGTTCTATCAGAATAAGAATTTAAGAAAACAATCCCAGGGGAGTTCCTTGGATTGGCTAGTGGTTAGGATGCCAGGCTTTCACTGTCAGGCCCAAGATCAATTTCCTGTCAGAGAAATGAGACCCTGCAAGCCGTGTGGCATGGCCAAATAAATAAGAGTCTGTGCTCCACAAAAAGAGAAGCCACCTTAACGAGAAGCCCATTCACTGCAACAGAGAGTAGCACCCCACTCACTGCAACTAAAACCTAAGCACAACCAAAAATTAAAAAATGAATAAATATAATTTTTAAGAGTACTTAAAAAATAAAATCACATGAAAAAGAATACACCACACCTAGGAATAAATTTAACCAGGAGGTCAAAGATATATATACACTGAAAACTGTACAACATTGATAAAAGAAACTGTAAGACACAAATAAATGGAAAGATACTCTGGGCTCATGGACTGGAAGAATTAATACTGTTAAAATGTTCATAATAACTAAAGCAATCTTCAAATGCAATGCAATCCCTATCAAATTCCAATGGCAGTTTTCACAGAAACAGAACAAACAATCCTACAACTTCTTTGGAACCACAAGAAAACACGAATAGCCAAAGAAATCTTGGGAAAGAAGAAAGTTGGAGGCATCATAGGCCAGAATTTCAAAGCCACAGTAATTAAAACAGTATGATACTGGCATAAAACCAGACATACAGATCAATGGAAAAGAATAAAGATGCCAGAAATAAACTTCTACATATATGGTCAATTAATATAAGACAAAGGAACCAAGAATATACAACAAGGAAAGGATAGTCTCTTCAATAAACAGTGTTGGGAAAACTGGACAGCCACATGCAAAAGAATATAACTAGACTACTATCTTACACCATACACAGAAACCAACTCAAAGTGGATCACTCAAAGACCTGAATGTAAGACCTAGAAGAAAACACAGGCAGTAATAAGCTCCTGGACACTGATTGTGGCAATGATTTTTTGGATCTCATTCCAAAAGCAAAATTAAACAAGTGGGACTACATTCAAACTAAACAGCTCCTGAACAACAAAGGAAATCATCAACAAAATGAAAAAGAAACATACTGAAGGAAGAAAATATCCATAAATCATATATCTGATAAAGGGTTCATATCCAAACTACATAAAGAACTCATACAACTGAACAGTAAAAAAACTAAACAATCTAGGGACTTCCCTGGCAGGCCAGTGATTAAGACTCTGTGCTTCCACTGCAAGGGATGTGGATTTGATTCTTGATCAGGGAACTAAGATCCTACATGCAACTCCCCCAAATCCAATTAAAAATTGGGCAGAGAATCTGAATAGACATTTTCCCAAAGAAGACATAGAGACAGCCAACAGGTACATGCAAAGGTGCTCAACATCACCAATCCTCAGGGAAATGCAAATCAAAACCACAATGAGCTATCACTTCACCCTAGTTAGAACGACTATTATCAAAAAGACAAGAGATAACAAGTGCTGGTAAGGATGTAGAGAAAAGGGAACCCTTGTGAACTGTCGTGAGAGTGTAAATTGGTACATCCACTATGGAAATCAGTATAAAGTTTCTTTAAGAGTTAAAAACAGAACTATCACATGATTCAGCAATTTCACTTCTGGGTATTTACATGAAGAAAACAAAAAACACTAATATTTTTCTAATTTAATTTTTTGGCCACATCAAGGCATGCAGGATCTTAGTTCCCCAAACAGGACCAAATCTGTGCCCTCTTTAGAAGTATGGAGTCTTAAACTCTGGACCACCATGGAAGTCACCCAAAACACAAATTTGAAAATATAAATGTGCCCCCATTTCGCTGCAATGTTATTTATAACTAAGATATAAAAACAACCTAAGTGTCCATCAATAGATGAAGAAATAAAGCTATAGATAAATGAATAAAATTGTGTGACATATGCATATACACAATGGAATAAATATTAGCCATAAAAAGGAAATCTTGTCACATGTGACAATATGAATAGACCTGAAGGCATTAAGCTAAGTGAAATAAATCAGACAAATACCATATGGTCTCAGTAATATGTGGAATTTAAAAACAAACAAAACCAGAATCAAGCTTATAAATACAGATAGATTTGTGGTCGGCAGAGGTGGTGGTAAGTGGGTGAAAGGGATCAAAAAGTACAAAGTTCCGCTTATAAAATAAATCATGGGGAGGTAATGTACAGCATGGTGACTATTATTAACACTCTATTATATATCTGAGGAGAAGGCAATGGCGATCCACTCCAGTACTCTTGCCTGGAAAATCCCATGGACAGAGCAGCCTGCTGGGCTGCAGTCTATGGGGTCGCTAGGAGTCGGACACAACTGAGCGACTTCACTTTCACTTTTCACTTTCATGCATTGGAGAAGGAAATGACGACCCACTCCAGTGTTCTTGCTTGGAGAATCCCAGGGACGGGGGAGCCTGGTGGGCTGCCGTCTCTGGGGTCGCACAGAGTCGGACACGACTGAAGCGACTTAGCAGCAGCATATATCTGAAGATTTACTTTCTTAGCAACTTTCAAAGTCCTCCTCTCACACACAATTTTTATATATGGTGACTGATGTTAACTAGAAATACTGTGGTAATCATTTTGCAATGTATACAAATATTAAATTACTATGTTGTACAACTGAAACTAAGTCAATCATACCTTAATTTAAAAAAAAGGTAAATAGGCCTTTCTCATAAAGCCCTTTAGAAACCAAATGTCACAGACATAAAAGGCAGAAAGTGAGAGCATGCTGTGGGCTAGCTACAGGGATGATTAAGAGATATGAAGAGTTGTGCCTGCTCAATGGTCACAGCTATTGGCCAAGGATTCACTTGTTAAGCTGTAACTACAGGAAAATCCCTAGCTGTAACTAAAGTTACCTAGAGGATTGTGAGGAAGAACAGTTCCCAATAAGGGCCACAGACAGAAGCTGAGCTATATATATCTCACCTAAACATAAAGGAGCAGATAGGATGATTCAAAACAGACATGAAAGTTCCATGTTACCTATTTCTATTGCCACTCCTTTTATACTCTCCCACCTACAGTTTGTATCTCTGGCCCAAGTGACAACCCTAGTCACCCTAGAGAAGAGTGAAAATATTAGGAAGAGGCAAACTGCAAGTACATAAAAGGGCTTCTCTGATGCCACCAGCCAGTCCAAGTATTTATCTCGATGTTTCATCAAGCATGGATCGAGTCACTATAACTAAAGTCAGAAGTCTAACTGGAAAAATATTAATTCACATATTTATTAAACCAATGTTAGTTAAGTGTCCTTGAATAACGGCATGGAACAGGTATGTGCTATATAAATAATTTCTAAGAATTCAAAGGAAAAAGACAACCTACAAAGGAATGTAAATAATCAATGAACTGGACCTCGCTGGTAAGAATTTGCCTGCCAATGCAATGGACAAAGGTTTGATTCCTGATCCAAGGAGATACCACATGCCAGAGGGCAACTAAGCCCATGTGCCACAACTACTGAGCCCACGCTCTATACCCTGTGTGCCCTCATGCCCTAGAGCCTGTGCTCTTCAACGAGAAGCCACCACAATGAGAAGCCCAAGCACCACAACTAGAGAGTAGCCCCCGCTCACCACAACCAGACAACGCCCATGCAGCAAAGATGACCCAGTGCAGCCATTAATAAATCAATAAACATTTTTTAAGCATCAATGAACCTAAAAAAAGATTAAAAAACCACACAAATTAAAGAACTATACATGAAATCAACAAACATCATTTTTACCTATCACACTGGTAAATATGGAAGACAGCCACTATCAGGAACACAGTACAGAATGGGTATTCTATAACATTTAAATTTACATATAAATATCAGAAAGACACATATGGTTTTCCCAAGACTTCATATTATCCAGTGTAGTATCCAAATAAATTAAGTTACTATGTCAAGTATGGAAAACTGTTTACAAAGAATTTAACACTATTGTTTAATAATCTAATAATACATAATAATTTAACACATCTATTGTTTAATAAATCTAACCTGAACAGAATCTAATACTCACTTAACTATTCAAAAAGAATCCAGGTTCATCATATATTCCCTCAAAGTCAAAATTACTAACACATATTACAATTCTTATGGAGATGAACAGTAAAGTCAAATAAAAAAATAATTCAACTTGAGAGAAGTCTATTTAAATCAACTTCTACTCTATACTGGATAGCTGGAATGACCAGTATTAAGATATATCAACAAATACCTGAAATTGCTTTATATTTATTTCCTGTCTGCATTGCATAGTTAATGCTCCCTTGTCTGCTTCCTGTGTAACCTCCCCCCACATTTCTTTTCACTATACCATAGAAAACTACAGGCTAGGAGAAAAAGTATGCAATTCTTCAAGAGACTATAGGTTTACTTCCCTTTCTATTTTTGGTTGTACTTCTGTGGTAACCACCTCAAACTGCTTTAAAAACAGGCCTCAATGAGTATTTGCAAAGGAAGCATGTTAGCTGCTCAGTCATGTCCGACTCTCTGCAACCCTATGGACTGTAGCCCACCAGGCTCCTCTGTCCATAGAATTCTCCAGGCAAGAATACTGGATTGGGTTGCCATTTCCTGGATTTTCCTGACCCAGGGATCAAACCCGGGGCTTCTGCATTGCAGGCAGATTCTTTACCATCTGAGCCACAAGGGAAGCCCAGAGTATCGGCATAGATGTGGAATAACTGAAATCCTCACACACGGACACTGGTGAGAATATAAAATGGTGCAGCCACTGTGAAGAGCTGGGTAGTTCCTCAGAAACTTCTATGACCCTGAATTCTACTCCCAGAAATTTAGAAAACTGATCATCTATGTTCACAAAAACTTACACACAAATGCTCATAGCAGCATTACTCCCAAGAGTCAAGAAGTAGAAACTCAAATGTCCATCAACTGATGGATAGATGAACAAATCTGGTATATTCAGAGAACAGAATATTCAGACAAAAGAAGGAATTAAGTACTGATATATGCTACAACATAGATGGACCTGGTAAACATTATGCTAAGTGAAACAAGCCAGAAACAAAAGGCCACATATTGCATAATTTCATACATACAAAATGTCCAGAATAGGCAAATTCATAAAAACAAAATAAATTTGTGGTTTCCAGGGACTGGAAAAAGGAAAATGGAGAGTGACTGCAAATGGGTAGTTTTTTTTAGGGTGACAAAAATTTTCTGGAATTAGATAGTGGTGATGGTTGCACAATCTTGTGAATATACTAAGAACTACAGACTGTACTGTCCATTTCTTAAAAGTTGGATCTCATGGTACAAGAATTATATCTCAATTTTTTAGAGCAGACAATACTTTAATAAAACAGTAAATAAAGTTACACCATATGTCTGCAAGGAAGAAAAGGTTCATGACAGAAAACATGGATCCTGTTCTCCCTATCCCACTTAGAAAAACTAAAGATGGGAGGGGATATATTCTGGAACTTCTTGTCTTGATTCCAAAGCTCTTGCGCAAGGTGACAAGGAAAGTCTAGTAAGGGCTCATTTGCCTTATGATACCCAGGCTTTTCAAAAACGTGGAGCATCCTTCCTTCCTTCATCTGTTCTCTGTTAGAGTGGCCCTAGAAAATTATGTAAAGTTTGACATTAGCAACCTTTCTAAGGTTGCTAACCTTTGAAAGTTTCTTAAGAATTGGAAACAAGTCTTGTTTCTTTTTATCTTCAGCGTCCACTTCAGCATGCAATGAGTGCTTGAATGACTCCTTTAACACTGTACCTAACTATCCCTGGTTGCCTAGAGCCCCTCAATACTCTACTTTTCCATACCTACAATCCCAAACCATCACCCTGCTACCTCTATGGATAGCAGTGGGAGAGAAATGGATTTGTAATCAGGTGCTAGGCTTTGAAATGCAACTTACCATTTATTGGGTGACTGAGAAAGTCACTAACCTCTCTTACTCTCTTTCATGAAATAGGGATATTAGATATCATATGAGATGATTTCAAGCATTAAACCAACATTTTATAAATTACAAGCTTACAACTTACAAATTTTATTTTTTATCGATTTATTCCAAAATTCTACACTGTATAGTCCAGTACTCTTAACACCACTACACCTACCAATCACTTAGCCAAAAGATTTCTCCTATTACCAGGGAAACAATCAGATTAAGAGAATTCATGAGTTAGTGATTCTGAAACAATTCTGAAGTTACAGAAACATCCTTTAAAACTATACTATAAATCCACTAAATACATTAAGAGAATTCATGAGTTAGTGATTCTGAAACAATTCTGAAGTTATAGAAACATCCTTTAAAACTATACTATAAATCCACTAAATACATAAATACTAAACTGCAGCCACGAAGTCTCACAGGTCCTAATGTTTTAGTGATTTCACTGCTCCTTGCTCCCACAGTGACCCTTGACTCTGAATAACTCATCCTATACATGAGATGACTCAATACAACCTTCAAGTTTTATATTTATTTTTTTTAATGATTTTAGTTCAAATACATGTATAAAATTTTAGAAGGCACCAAATGATATTTTTCTTCAGAAATAATGCTACAGGTGAAAGGGACACAACAGCTCAGAGACCCATCCTGCCCATCTTTTACTCCTCACTATTATTTCCTCTCTCAGCACTGCCCCTGTACATGCCCGATATCTACACCTTCCAACCTCTCCTTTCTCAGTCAAACCTATTTGCACAAGTTTCTTTTGCACCTAACAGAAGATTCACAAAACTTTAATTTATTTTGGTCCTGGGTCTTCTCTCTGGATCTAAACCTTCTCTCTGGATCTAATGAAGCAAAAGTGCTGCATTAAACACTAGGTTTGCCTGTTGGCAGATGACACATAAGCAAAGCTGACGCCCTGTAGCTTTAAAATATTGACAAGTACTAGGTCTAGCACATGTACATTTTTAAAATTCAAATATTTAGACCATTTTCTTTTGAAATTTCAAAACAAATATTGCAGCTGCATTAAAAAAAAAATACAAAAGCAACCACAAATATATACGCAACTCCCTAATTAACAAAAGGTTTTAAATCTCTCATTCAACTTAAATACAAACCTGTATAGGTGGAATATCTGGCAGCGATGGCAGGTTTTCTGGATTGGTAACCGAAGGAATTAATTCTATTGCAGTAACAGATGGGCTGGTGGGACCTCGATTTGCATTCGCCATAGTAGCTGTAGTAGGGCTGGTTGGATTGACTGGGTTGTTATGTACTGACACAACAGGAAAGGGTCCAGCATGCCCTGGGTTTGAATGCTGTTAGGAAAAGAAGATGTTATCATTACTTGATCTGCCAGGATAGCCTAATATGAACAGTATCTTGATGACAATTTTCAGTTAAGTAAGGATACAAAAATTCAGTGTTTGCTACCTGTGGCTGAGAGACAAAGAAATGGGCCCTTTCAAACTTATGCAGGAAAAATAAAATTCAAAGTTAGCCATTTCATTTTCTGTCCATTTTTGTATAGTATTTAGGAAAAAAAAAATACTTGCCAATAATTGTACCCTGTCAGTCTGGTGATATGATTTTACTTGAGAACAAAGATATATAAAAATAGATGATCTGGAAATCCCTAAAGTTTTCAATCATCAGACACAGAGAACCTCTGTTCCATCTATATTTCACTTTGACACTTTTGTCTTAGTAAAAATAATTGTGTACTGTGTAACTAATATGGTAGAAAGAATGACAAATTTACAAATGGAAACATGGTTATCAATTCCTAACTCTTAATTCTGTGTGACTTTAGGCAAAATCACAATCTTGGTAATTTAGAAATGTGGAAAATGACGAATGAAAATGGACACCTGTCTTTCTGAGGGTTTTTATGAGGATCATTTAAGATAACATATAGAATTTAGAGAAGAGCTAACACCTATCCTACTCAAACTCTTCCAGATAATTGCAGAGGAAGGTAAACTGCCAAACTCATTCTATGAGGCCACCATCACCCTAATACCAAAATCAAACAAAGATCCCACAAAAAAAGAAAACTACAGGCCAAAATCGCTGATGAACATAGTTGCAAAAATCCTTAACAAAATTCTAGCAAACAGAATTCAACAACATATTAAAAAGATCACACATCACAACCAAGTGGGCTTTATCCCAGGGATGCAAGGATTCTTCAATATTTGCAAATCAACCAAATTGAAAGATAAAAACCATATGATATTCTCAATAGATGCAGAAAAAGCCTTTGACAAAATTCAACATCCATTTATGATCAAAACCCTCCAGAAAGCAGGTATGGAAGGAACATACCTCAATATAATAAAAGCCATATATGATAAACCCACAGCAAACATTATCTTCAATGGTGAAAAACTGAAAGCATTTCCCCTAAAGTCAGGAACAAGACAAGGGTGCCCACTCTCACCACTACTATTCAACATAGTTTTAGAAGTTTTAGCCACAGCAATCAGAAAAGAAAAAGAAATAAAAGGAATCCAGACTGGAAAAGAAGAAGTAAAACTGTCACTGTATGCAGAGAACATGATCCTTGACATACAAAACCCTAAGGACGCCACCAGAAAATTACTAGAGCTAATCGATGAATATAGTAAAGCTGCAGGATATAAAATTAATACACAGAAATCCCTTGCATTCCTATACACTAACAATGAGAAAACAGAAAGAGTAATTAAGGAAATAATTCCATTCACCATTGCGTCAAAAAGAATAAAATACTTAGGAATAAATCTATCTAAAGAAACAAAACACCTATATACGGAAAACTATAAAACACTGATGAAAGAAATCAAAGATAACAAAAATAGATGGAGAAATATACCATGTTCATGGATCAGAAGAATCAATATAGTTTAAATGAGTATACTACCCAAAGCAACCTACAGATTCAATGCAATCCCTATCAAGCTACCAATGGTATTTTTCACAGAACTAGAATAAATAATTTCACAATTTGTATGGAAATGCAAAAAACCTTGAATAGCCAAAGCCATACTGAGAATGAAGAATGGAACTGGAGGAATCAACCTGACTTCACAGACTATGCTACAAAGCTACAGTCATTAAGACAGTATGGTACTGGCACAAAGAAATATAGATCAATGGGACAAAATACAAAGTCCAGAGATAAATCCACACACCTATGGACACCTTATCTTTGACAAAGGAGGCAAGAATATACAATGGAGAAAAGACAATCTCTTTAACAAGTGGTGCTAGGAAAACTGGTCAACTACTTGTAAAAGAATGAAACTAGACGACTTTCTAACACCATACACAAAAATAAAATCAAAATGGATTAAAGATCTAAACATAAGACCAAAAACTATAAAACTCCTAGAGGACAACATAGGCAAAACACTCTCTGACATAAATCACAGCACGATCCTCTATGACCCACCTCCCACAGTAATGGAAATAAAAGCAAAAATAAACAAATGGGACCTAATTAAACTTAAAAGCTTTTGCACAACAAAGGAAACTATAAGCAAGGTGAAAAGACAGCCTTGAGAATGGGAGAAAATAATAGCAAACGAAGCAACTGGCAAAGGATTCATCTCAAAAATATACAAGCAGCTCATGCAGCTCAATTCCAGAAAATGAACGACCCAATCAAAAAATAGGCCAAAGAACTAAACAGACATTTCTCCAAAGACATACAGATGGCTAACAAACACATGAAAAGATGCTAAACGTCACTCATTAACAGAGAAATGCAAATTAAAACCACAATGAGGTACCATCTCACGCCCGTCAGAATGGCTGCTATCCAAAAGTATACAAACAATAAATGCTGGAGAGGGTGCAGAGAAAAGGGAACCCTCTTACACTGTTTGTGGGAATGCAAACTAGTACAGCCACTATACAGAACAGTGTGGAGATTCCTTTAAAAACTGGAAATAGAACTGCCATACGACCCAGCAATCCCACTGCTGGGCATACACACCAAGGAAACCAGAATTGAAAGAGACACATGTACTTTTTAGCAATCACATCACACCACTTTTTACAGTGCTAGGGCATGGAAGCAACCTAGATGTCCAACAGCAGACAAATAGATAAGGAAGTTGTGCTACATATACACAATGGAATATTACTCAGCTAATAAAAAGAATGCATTTGAATCAGTTCTAATGAGGTGGATGAAACTGGAGCCTATTATACAGAGTGAAGTAAGTCAGAAAGAAAAACACCAATACAGTATATTAACGCATATGTATGGAATTTAGAAAGATGCTAACGATGACTCTATATGCGAGACAGCAAAAGAGACACAGATGTAAAGAACAGACTTTTGGACTCTGTGGGAGAAGGCGAAGGTGGGGTGATTTGAGAGAACAGCACTGAAACACGTATATTATCATATGTGAAATAGATCGCCAGTCCAGGTTTGATGCACGAGACAGGGCACTCAGGGCCGGTGCACTGGGATGACCCTGAGGGATGGGATGGGAAGGGAGGCGGGGAGGGTGGTTCAGGATGGGGGACACATGTACACCCATGGCTGATTCATGTCAATGTATGGCAAAAACCACAACAATATTGTAATGTAATTAGCTCCAATTAAAATAAATAAATTAACTTAAAAAAAAAAAAAAAAAGCTACGGTTTTTCCAGTAGTCATATATGGATGTGAGAGTTGGACTATAAAGAAAGCTGAGCACCAAAGAATTGATGCTTTTGAACTGTGGTGTTGGAGAAGACTCTTGAGAGTCCCCTGGACTGCAAGGACATCAAACCAATCAATCCTAAAGGAAATCAGTCCTGAATATTCATTGGAAGGACTGATGCTGAAGCTGAAACTCCAATACTTTGTCCACCTGATGCACAGAATTGACTCATTGGAAAAGACCCTGATGCTGGGAAAGACTGAAGGCAGGAGAAGGAGAAAACAGAGGATGAGCAGGTTGGATGGCATCACCAACTTGATGGACAAGAGTTTGAGCAAGTTTCAGGAGTTGGTGATGGACAGGGAAGCCTGGCGTCCATGGGATCGCAAAGAGTCAAACACGACTGATTGAACTGAACTGAACCGACATACAAAATAAACAAGCTACAAGGATATACTGTATAGCACAGAGAATATAACCAATATTTTATAACTATAAATGAAGTATAATCTTTGAAAATTGTGAATCACTATGCTGCACACCTGAAACACATACTATTGAAAATCAACTATATCTCAATTTAAAAAGAAAACAAAATATTTGCAGTAGGTTTCTGATATATTTTCTCAGGATAAAGAAAGTTTCTTCTATTCAGTTTACAAGATTACCATGAATCATTACTTTTATCAGATACCTTTCTGTATCCATTGAGATGATCCTTAATGTGGTGATTTAAACTAAGAGTTGTTTAATGTTCTTGTTTCCTCAAGATAAATTTAATTATATGTGATAAACATACATATATATGTGCTATGTAAAAAAAAAAGATAACAGAGATTAAAATCTCTGGGAAATAACTTAGTATACACATATAAACCATCTGAAATATTTTAAAACTTAAAATTCTAACAGTCAGTGATTTCTGTAGGACCCAAAGTCTAAGGACAAGGTCCTAAGATGGTTGGTCTGATTTTGTAGCTTCTGCACCATTCTAAAGGGTGTACCTGCCTCCTGGTACTATTTGAAGGCTTTCCAAGAACTAAGGGGTCATTGTGTATGTGAATACTTCTAAGGAAATTAAAATCTAGATAGTCAACCTTCATATATACTTTTTTTCTGAAGAAAACCCAATTTACCTAAGAATGTACCATGGTCTGTGAGTTTTTCCCAACTATTTCTTTCAAAACTGCCCTTCTCCAAAAATAAAAAAATAACACAGGATATCTCTAACTCATCTCTAATCTAATCCAACATATCGCCCCAGCATAAAACACACACACACACACACAAAAACGCTGAAGAGATAGGCAAATGTACAGTTGAAAATAAAGGCATCAATCAATCAGCAGACAGAGTGTCTGGCTCTAAAACCTGGGTAACAAATCTTTGGATTGAGCTCTGATGATACTTAATGATCAACAAAAATGACGAAAGGCCTAAAGAAGTTGTCAACTGGTAAATCAATGCTGAATTCTGACTTACTCTCAACAGTAAAAGGTAACAAACATACAAATATGCATAAATGAATAGGAAAGGAAAAAGGCTCTATCACATAAAGAAATGTATATCTCAAAGAATTTAATTTTTGTTCCCTAATATTCTTAAACCATGTAAATATATATCTTAAACTATATAGGAATAATTGTAATGAAAATCTGGTCTAAAGAAAAAGTATTAATGCTTGATAACAGCATTCAGAATTTTAAAATAGAAAGACTTCTTTCCAGCAGAAAACTGTAACAAACTGATTCACAATACTATCAAACATAAATATATTAAGATAAAATTCTATAAAAGTAGAAAATAAATTCAAGTCCAAGGAGAAAAAAGTACGTAATTTTGACTTTCAAAAAATAACTTGCTAAGATAAAGAAATATTGTATGATATCCTCTATATGTGGAATCTAAAAAGAACTAATACAAATGAACTTATTCATAAAACAGAAACAGATTCATAGACTTAGAAAACAAACTTATGGTTACCATGAGGGAACAATGGGGGCAAGGGACAGTCAGGGAGTTTTGGATCGATATGTACACACTGCTTTATTTAAAATGAATAACCAATAAGGTATATAGCACAGGGAACTCTGTTCAGTGTTACGTGGTAGCTTGATGGGAGAGGAATTTATGGGAGAATGGAGACATGTATATTTATGGCTGAGTCCCTTTGCTGTCCACCCAAAACTATCACAGCACTGTAAACCGGCTATAATCCAAGAGAAAATAAAAAAGTTAAAACAACAACAAAAAAAACAATCTGCTACCGTATTTGGGACTCCAGTGGATCCACTTAAAAAATAATGCAAGGGTTTTACTTTATAATGTTAGTATTTATAATATGGTAGACAGTAAGCCCTGCAAAGGGCTTACTATTTAAACTTAAACTTGTAATAGAAGTTTTAAATGTCAACCTTCAAATGTGAGGTATTATGGTATGTATTTTTCAAAAGTCTTTCAGAGGTAAATGAGCCAAAAAGTTGGAGGACCACTTCTCTAGGATGGTATTTGTGCAACTTTAGTATGCAGGTCCATCTAAATCAGTACAAGTTCACATACTTCTGAGTATTCCCCTCCTGTAAATTCTGATTCAATGGATATGGTTCAGAATGTATTTATGACAAGATGCCCCAGTAATTCTCATGGCCTTTATATCATACTTTGAGAAACATCACTCTAACAATGATAAAATGACCTTTTTTTATATATCACTAGAAATCCTATGTAAAAGTAATCATACCTTCCTATACAATCTACTATTCAAGCAAAGATTAGAAAACATGCCTCTGTAAACACAAGAGTAGGCATACCCATCCTAAAATAAACAACACTGAGTAAAGAGAGGAATAAAAAAGTCAAAATGTCACATTAAAAGATCAGAAGAATAATTTCAAGAAACTAAAGTTTTATTCTTAATTTTACCATTACCTCTAGGAACTCTGGGTAAATAATAAGCTCCTTTATTTTTCACTTCTGTAAAATGAATTGGTTGGACTAAATAAGGGATGCTCAACACAAAGTATACATTGGGCTTAAAGACATCAAAGAAGCTCTTAAAATTTAATACAAATTTTATGTGTGTTTTCCTGGGACAGGAAGATAACACAGCATTAGTCAAATTCTCAAAGGTATCAATGACCACCCTTCCTCCCTCCCACAACTGATTTTAAAAAATTGCTGTCTTTTAGTTTTAAAATTGTATGATTCTTACAAATGTAACTCTAGGCATACTTGTCTTTGGAGATGTGGCTGCATCATGGAATATTGAGGGCCGCTGTGCCTGGGTATCCCTGGTATTCGGGTAGCATTCTGAGCCAATCTCATCTGATGGGCTTGGAAAGCTCCACAGTTCATGTTGCCTCTTTGCATTGCTTGAACACTGATCAATCTTGGAGGCTGCAAAAGGTATATATTGCATTTATGTAATAATATTTATAAATTTATCTTTAAATTATAAAATGTTACAGTAAAAATAATTTTCTTAGGATAGTAAAAAGTGTAAGTCATTCTGCTCGTGTCTTGCCCCAATCTCCTTCTCTTAGTCTAAGTGTGTTTCAAAGCCTATCAGCATTAACCTAATGAACCCCGGATGAACAGTTTTGATTTGGATGAGAGAGAAGAGAGCAGGGAAGATACAGGAAAGGAAATGATTTGACCAAAAGCCTAAAGAACATATCAGATATCAGATAGAACACGGTTCTTTGACCCAAAACCACAGGTGCAGAATAAAAAAGATGTGGTATAGAGGGATAAAAATGTGTATACCTCCACAGTGTGTGTGCTCAGTCGCTTAGTGTCAGACTCTTTGCCAAGAATACTGGAGTGGGATGCAATTTCCTACTTCAGGGGATCTTCCTGACCCAGTGATAGAATTTGTGTTTCCTGCATACCTCCATAGTACTAGTGAGTTAATTGTTTCCCATCATAGTATTTAACTCTTGTCCTTCCTCATACCTCCCCCACATCCCTGCCATATCCAAAGAAAATGTTTAAACTGACCTTTGAGCTCTGTCCCTTGATCTCTGTCCCCATCAGTAACTTTGAAATGTGTAACTCACCTATATAGGACAGAGTATATATAGACTTGAGGTCTTCATAATTTGTATCAGTAATGTGATACAACGCTCACCTGTTGTTGTAACATCTGAGGGGCTGCCTGTCTGGAGTGCTGCTGTGTTGTTGTTGTTGTTGTTGGTACCGGTGCAGGTGGCTGCTGCATCCTCATCTGCTGCAACTGCTGTTTCTGTGCATACACTTGCTGTTGCATATGTTGAAGGCGAAGCTGTGCTAAGTTAATCTGTCCAGGGGTTTTACTAATGTGGTTTGTCCCTGGAGGAACTTGCCCAACTACAACATTAGGAGTATAACCAGGAGCTGGTTTACTCTCTATTACTAGATTACCTGAAGGATTTAAAAAAAATGAGAGTAATTTGCATATAATCAACTAACATCGACATCATGGACTAATTATTATATTTTCCTCTTTCCTCTGACAACTACCACCACTCAAAGCTCCCAATAGCACAACAAGGAAGGGAGCTAGGTTCAAAGATGGCAACGGTCAGAAACCTAATATAGTCCAAAGCCAATTAATTGATTTCTGATTACTCAGAATGATATTATCTGCCCTTATTATTTACACAAATGTACAGAAAATTAAAGAGCTGAAAGATACACTATGAGAAGAGGCCCACCTAGTCAGTCTAAATAAATTTTCTCCTGAGGAGATTCAAGGATATCCGAGATTGCTAATACCGATTCCATCTGCCTTTGAACTGTCAAAATGTGCAGGGCAGAGTACTACACTGTTTTCTATGGACATGTTGAATGTTTTAAAACTATTACTATTTATATCCTTGGAAATGACAAATTCTCCTTCCTTTTTCCAGAGTCAAGTACTTTCCAGGAATAGAATGCATATTTTAGGAAGGTTTGCTCTAAAGTAGAGTTGGCAAACCTTTTTCATGTAATAAGCCAAATTTTAAGGCTTTCCAGGCCACATAAGATCTGTCATATACTTTTTGTTTTAACAACCTCTTGAAAACATAAAAGCCAAACTTAGCTACCACATCACACAAAAACAGTTTGCTGATGCCTGATCTAAAGGTATAGCCAAACCTGAATATACACAAAGATTATTATTATTTTTACAAAAAGCCATTCATCTATGCTTTTACAGCTTCCAATGGTGAGCACTTGGACTATTCTGAAAATAAGTTTAATCCATCTGTAGACAGCTCTAACTGTTGATTGGGGAAGGCGATGTTTTATTGTAAACTGAGCTGTTTATACATTTATCTATAATTTTCACCTACAGTCCTTAGATCCATATTGTGAAGTAACAAAAGCAAAGTCCATTTGGCTTCCATGTCAAAAGAGCTACTCTTATCTTTCAACCATGCCTCAGAACATGGGATCTGGACACATTAGCATGCTGAAGGGATTCCTCAAGTGGACAATTTTGTACCATTAATATATAAGCTACTAAGCATGTAAGAAATTATTTAGAGAAAAAACTCATTTGCTAAGTTTTTGACATGTAACAGTCCATAGTAGTTTTAAAAGATGTGGGGGAAAAAGTTTGAAATGATCCCTACTATTGAAAACTATACAGAGGAGACTCTCAACATTCTTAAAGATGTAATGAACAAAGCTGAAGTGAGTTTCCAATGAAGAACTTATCTTTCAAAAGTTTACATGCTAGAATGTCACTTAAAATCTTGAAGTACCTAAGATTTGTTTTAGCTGCTTTCTCCTAATTCAGTGTTCCAAGTTATAGCCATACAACTAATTATTCTTACCTAAATTGACTACATTCTTTGCCCAAAAGGTAGGATCACAATGGAAACGTATTGCTCCATTAGCAGCAGGGACAGGATCACACCGTGCTTTCAAAATATGGCGCAACTGAAAAGTAATCTTAAAGGGAAAAAAATCACATTAGTCTTAAAATTAAATACCACCTGAGAAAACAAACAAGATAAAGACATAATAAAACCTCATGTAGCCCCAGAGTGTCCATTTCAGATGAGACAGAATCAGTGTTTAAAAAAACTATATTAACAATCAAACGCACATGCTTGAATTTCTGCCATTTCTGGAGCTAAACTACATTATACAAGTATTTCCAAAACCTATGATTGACTCAAACCTTAGTGTATGATTTCATTTATATGAAATTCTAGAAAATGATAAAAATCAGACTAGTGGCTGCAAAATGCTAGGGGTAGAGAAAAACAAAAAAACTTTTGCAGGTAATGGAAACCTCCTATATTTTGGTGTGATGGTCATTACTTCTACTGAAATTCAAAATGTAAATTTAAATAGGTATAAGTAACATCTTAATAAGGTCAATTTAAAGAAAAAGAAGGTACTGGGGTCTCACCAGTCGCTTGCTGTACAGTAGTGCCGTGCTGCTACCACTTGCAATTGCCCAGTTAGTAAAGTTCATAACGTGTTTCACCTGCCGGGAAAGGCCTGTGATGTCATTCTGTTGCTGTAGTAACTTCATCTGTCTTTCTTTTGTAACATTCTGAAACAGAACAAGAGGTTCACTGAGGAATTACTATATATATCAGTTCAATTTCTATCGCAAATGAACATAATACATCTTTAAATATGGGATAACTTAAGCTCCTCATTATTTAATGAGTCTATGTTCAAGGACAAAGTTACTAACAAAAGAGGGACTAAAATTTAGTTCTTAGTTCTCTGGGCTAAAATAGACATTGTATATACAGAAACTAATGTTAATTATGTCTTCCTTCTCCTTCAGAAGATGAAAAGTCTTTGTTAAAAATAGTGTCCTTCTATTAGGTTAATCTAATATATAGAGCTTATGAGCTGACCTTTAGAAATAATTTTATTATCTTAACTCAGTACACTTCTCAGGCCAAAGAAAATTTTGTGTTACCAGTGCCATCTACTGGTGTGGCAATGAGGCTGAAAAAAACCTATTCTTTTAAATATTAAGACAAAAGGAGAAAGATGAATTGCAGAGTGGAAGCAAAGACCAATTTGAGGAAAATGCTGCAAAGGAAAAATAAACTGCTTTCTGGGGATGAAACTTCCCAGAAGGAATAGAGGATGCTTTATGACACGACTGAGCGACTTCACTTTGACTTTTCACTTTCATGCATTGGAGAAGGAAATGGCAACCCACTCTAGTGATCTTGCCTGGAGAATCCCAGGGACGGAGGAGCCTGGTGGGCTGCTGTCTATGGGGTCACACAGAGTCGGACACGACTGAAGTGACTTAGCTGTAGCAGCAGTTATGTCCTTTGACTTTCAGCATGCTAAACAACTTGCCTCTTCAGTCTTAACCACTTTCTTACAAGTGATTCAACTGAATTTACTGAACAATATTTCTCCTAAGGAAATAAGTTGCTCACTTTATAATGTAAATTAGTAGATAAAAATATTCAACTGATGGGAGTTTTATTTACAACTTCCCAGAAAATCATCCCTTTTATAAAGTTTAGGAAAACCTCTATTTTACAAAGTTTAGAAACATAGTACACTAGAAAATATCTATTGCTTAAATTATCAGCATGTTAGAAATAGTGGCAGATTTATCATTAGGTATTAGTGTATATTTTAGCAATAAAAGGCACTTTAATTCAAAACTTTTAATTCAAAAGTTCTTGAAATGGTTTCAGAACATTACTTTAGACCTATAATTAAAATGTATTTACTGTAAGTTAAAAGATATCAAAAATAATTGCCTGCTCGTGCTCTCCCTTTACAAGGTCCTTTTTAAAATAAAAATCTATTAAGGTTAAATACAACTAGGCTGGATATACAACAGTCACAAGAAACCTCAAACTAACAATATGCGTGAGAGTACTTTTAATCTCACAATAGTGGAACAATGGCAACATGTATTTGAAAAGACAGAAATTCAGAAATCATACTCTGCTGACATATATTTATATGTAATTATGCCTAATATTTCACAATTTTGAAGAAAGCAATAGCAACAGAAAAAATCTATGAAAAATTTGAGGTTAATAGTAACTAAAAGTTAATCAAATATCCATGTAATTTATTAGTTTTCAATTCTACTTTAAATGTAACCGCATATTACCTAAGCCAATTTAAAACCACAAAATTTTGAGAACAATCCACTATGGTC
The DNA here is from genome assembly GCF_029407905.1 of Bubalus kerabau. Classification (NCBI taxonomy): domain Eukaryota; kingdom Metazoa; phylum Chordata; class Mammalia; order Artiodactyla; family Bovidae; genus Bubalus; species Bubalus kerabau. The sequence continues at coordinate 29,856,609 of NC_073629.1, read as the reverse complement.
ACTAGAGTCTCTGATTAAAACAATCTGGATTTCACAAATTGACTGGCTTCTCATCTAGAAATTTACATTCATATATTAACCTCAAAATATGCAACATAAAGACATAATACAACAAAATTACCAGTAAATTTAAAGTTTATAAATTTCAAAATGAATAGCATTTTTAGGAAAACTATGGAACATTAAAAAATAAAATGAAGCACCCGCATGAGTCAGTAAGACTCCCAATATACATTCACATGTAAAAGTTAAACTGAGGGCCCATCTGAGGGGAGAAGAGGGAGTGTGGCAGGTCAGCTTTGTCTTCATTTATATCACATTTTAGTAATAATTCTTTCATTTCTAAGAGGCCAACACTATCTCCTAACTGATAAAGCTAAAGTATTATTAATTAAATTGGGCTATAAAGTAACTAACTTGAAAAGAGGATTTTCCAATTAAAAAAACACACGAAAAAAATTTTAACTGACTTTACTTTCATACCCCCCACAACCAATCTAAAAGAGCTTTCAATAAACATTAAAAACAGCTAAAGAGCAAGAGAAGCAGTTTTTGTTTTATTTTGGCTTTGAACCATACCTCTAGCTGCTGTAAGAGAGATTTTCCTTTCTTATTAATTTCATTGATAAGGGTGAAAATGGCCACTTTAATTTCCTGTTCTACTCGTTTGTTAGTCTCATTTACTTCTTTTATCCTGAATAAGAGAAATGCATCATTAGGTTATCGACTTATCCTACGTCTCTGAATTACCAACTGTAACAGAAATTCATCCAACTGGGCACTTAAACGAGTAATTAAATTTATGTCAAATGTACAACTTATGTTTTGGCAGACCTGACCACTCAATTTGGCCCAAACAAGTTATGTATATAGACAAAGAATGAATTAAATATTTAGTAATTTTAAATTAAGTTCATAAAGGACAGTTTATTACACTACATGGCAATCTCCTTTAGTTTCTATGACATGAAAGTGATATACAAACATCTGCCATCAATGATTGCTGGTTAGTGTTAAATATGGCACATTGGTCTATTTAATCATAGTGCTTTTCAAGAACAATGAGCAAAGAACCAATGTTGCAACCAATACTACTATCTTTTGAAATAGTAGGACGCGTAGAAGCATTTAGGTTCACTTATAACTACTTCAAATGTGAATTCATATATACTCATTGCATGGGTTTTTCTCAAAATGACTTACTTCTCAAAATGTTTTAAGGGAATAAAACACTTTCATTCCTTTTATAAAAATAGCTGTTAAATGTTTTAGAAATAAATACAAGCTACCATGAAGTTATGAAAATTTTGGTTGCAAATATGAAATAGCCAATACCTTGCTATTTATAAAATAGGAAGAGAAAAATCCCACAAATATAAATACATAAAATGTTAACAAACAATCATAAGATGGTAACCTTCAACTTTTACACATTCTACTTTTATACAAACTATAACTAACACTTTCAAACACTAAAATTGCCTTTCATTTATCAAGTACAAATTTGAATAACTTGAATACACTGGGTCAAGAATGTAGTTTTCCCTCCTTTGTACATCAGGCACTGATTTGAAAGTTTTACTCAGTGCTGTCCTTATCTTATTCAAGTGAGTGCAAGACAATTTTTTTTAAATGAGAGTGCTAATTACTAGTGCTAAGAAACACATGACTCAAAATGATTCGGAAAGGAAGGGGAGGTTCAAGAGGGAGGGAATATACACATATCTATGGCTGATTCATGCTGATGCATGGCAGAACCAACACAACACTGTAAAGCAATTATCCTCCCATTAAAAATAAATAAATTTAAAAATTTAAAAAAAAAAAGATTCAGCCAAAGGTTGAAATCATTAAGCATGCTGACAGTAGAGTCAAACACCCCTAGGTTTAAGCATGGATAATATACATTCAATTGTAAAGGAAGAGAAAAATAAATGAATGTACATTAAAAAATGGAGAAAAGTCATTGAAGAATTTAAAAGAAGTATAATTATAGATTTTAATCTTAAATGCTTTATTTTAAAGCTTTCTGGAGATGAAATTCTTTCTCCAACCATCTGTAATCATACGATACATAAGCCTCACTTGTCTATACAGACTGAGGAACATTTATACAAAATATGCATAACATACATGTATAAAAATACAGGACTGCATATGAATTCTCTCTCTATCCTTTGTCTGAAAAGGATAACCATCTGTAATTTATGAGAAGACAGTTATCCTCTCCAATATCATCTACAATGTAACAGCATAAAAAACATCCTGACATAACCACAAGAACAAACTATGACTAGTATATGTGTATATATATTTACATATTGTCTACACTCTCTGAGGAGCCTCTATTTTCCTTTGGTATAACCGTTTAGGATGAAAGTTATAACATCTCTTAATGTCTAATATATTATTATCTAATATACTATATAATCACCATTCATTCATCTTCAATATTTTAAGTATTTAATGGGTCTTTTTAAATCATCAAAAATTAATTTTAATATTCTAGAGATCCTAGAAGTCTTAATTTTGTGAGTCTAAAGAATAAAAACATATGAACCCTTATTCATACCTCTAGGAACATAGGGGTTTTAATTATGCCAGCTCCAAGTGTTTGTCTGCAAGGACTCCTTTAAGAGTCCTAATCTTCTTCACCTACTCACTTATGAACTTAGTCCCAACAGCCATTCTGGGTTTTTTGTGTCTGTTTTTGTTTGTTTTTCTGTGGCCACACTGCATGATCTGAGTCCCCTAACTAGGAATCGAACCCATGGCCCCTGGCGTAGAAGTATGGAGTCTTAACCATTGGACCACCAGAGAAGTCTCAGTCCCACGTGCTTTATCAACAAATTTAGTTAATTTAGAAATTAACAAAAATAGGATTTCTAAAAACTATTGTTGTTCTAAAAACTAGTGTTGGTGATTTTAAAAAGCTAAAATTTGAGGGTTTACTATGTGCCAGAAACTGTGTTCTCATAATAATACAACTAAGATAAGTACTGTTTTTAATGTTTGTTTTACAGATGGAAAATTTGCCCACCATTCTTCATATTCTCTCCTCTGTCTTCCACAGTCTCTAGTTAAAATTTTATAATTCAACTCTTTATACAATAATTGCTTTTTCTACATTTAACTAAGCCTTATGAAGACTAGAGTGATATTAATTATATAACAGTCAATGATGTATCCTAAATGAGTATCCAAAATTTTAGTGAATTAAATTTTAATAAACATCATACTCCAACCTCAAATCATTTACTCCTCAAAAAAAAAAATCTTTTCTATATATGTTTAATATAGAAGGAAAACAAATTTAAACTGGACCCACTGTGTTTAATAATCCTTAATGTGAAATTTTGGTTTTAAGGAAACACACTTACCTATTCTGCACCTGAGTAGCTGCGAAATGAACATAATTCTTCTTCTCAAGAAGCTTAGCCAGTAGGTTCTCAATTGCACCTTTCTGGTTTTGAAAAGCTTCTTCCAAAAACTGATACCTTCAAAACAAAAAAACAAAAATTACATTTAAAACAGAAAATTTATGACTGATTTGGGAATGAACAACTGCTGGATGAGTCAATCTTGAAACCTTAAATGATCAACATTCTAAGAAGGACACACACCCCTTACATCACCAGCAACTTTTAACTATCAATTCCCCTTCACTCTTAACCTGACCCAGTGAATCCACTACAAAACAAACAAAATCACTCAAAACTGCTCAAGTGTTCTTACATTAGAGTTTTGATTCAGGATTTCATTTTTTAAAAATCCAAATACTGGCATGAGTTGTATACATTTTAAATCAGAAAATATAATCACATTACACAAAATACTTTCAAAGGTGGGAAAACTACACACAATTTCAAAACCATAAAATCACTGCTACTATTGTAATATATGTGTGTGTTAGCTGCTCAGTCGTGTCCAACTCTTTGCAACTCCATGGACTATAGCCCACCAGGCTCCTCTGTCCATGGAATTCATCAGGCAAGAATACTGGAGTGGGTTGCCACTTCCTTCTCCAGGGGATCTTCCCGACCCAGGGATCAAACCCATGTCTCCTGCATCGCAGGCAGATTCTTTTCCATCTGAGCCACCAGAAAATCATACAGAAATATAAAATAAAAGATCTGAAGAAGAGAGAAGGGGAAGATCAGCTAGAACTCTAAAGACAGTAGCTCAGATGATCAGGGTACAGTACTAATGGGTATAGCTGAATAAACAAGCTTGAACAATGGTCTCTGACTTTGTCACAGTGATCAACATTTTTGGTAATTTGAAAGTTTAACTGGAGCCATAACATCCATGGTATAACCTAAAAACTGAACGCCTAGCTAAGGCAGAATCAAGAAAAGATTGCCAGAAAAGAGAAGCTCAAGGCACTGAGGAAGTTTTCATTGTCTATGTGGACACAGAATATTAAAGTAAAAGCAGAAATTGAGATGCAGAGGAAGGCTATGAGCACCTAAATGTTTGTACTTTTAGTAAAGGTCTCCATTGTGGTAAATACAGGAGGAAAGGCTATGAAGTTGTTAACAAAAGGAAAGTTTGCTGAGTGGTGGGGTTTAAGATGTAAAGGAAAAACTGAGAGAATTAGAATGCAAAGTTTAGAACAATAGGGTGAGTGCAGTTACACAAAACAGCTGACAAATGAGGTTTTTATTTTGCGCATTAAGAATTTTTTATTATAGTGAAATATACATAACAGGCATATCATTTTATGATTTTCAAGGAGAAAAATTTTAAAGCAAAAAAAAGAACCTACCTACAATGTAAAATCTAGCACATGATAACTTGTATGATATATTAACTAAACAGCACAAAAGCATGTGAGTATTTTAATTTAAAAGGATTTAAAAGAGGTTCTGTTACAAAGGTGAGCCAGACTATTCCTTCATTGAAGGAACATTAAAGGAACAACATTTGATTCATTTCCTATACCATTTATTTCTCAAAGGCCAAAATGAAATTTTACTTTGTTTAATCTGTATGGATAAAGCAGGAATATGAGATTTCCATGCTAACCCTTTTGACTTAAGCTTTACATTGTAAAGAAGAAAGATCTTTTGACCCAGTTTAAATATGTCAGCAAATAAGAAGGCATTGGGCAGAAAGGTCAACTAGTACCATAACTCACAAAATTTTAATTCATGAAATATAAATCTGTACAATTTTATTTCTTTTCTCAACTCAAAATAATGTTTCAGAATCCTACTTCTAGAAATGTCTTACTGCATTCATATGAACAAGCAGGAAGCAAATACACCATGATACACCTAGGAGAAAGTATATTCCCTTTTCTGCCTTCATACAGGTGTTGACATCTACACTGGATGTTAAAGGGTGAGTAAGACCTTTCTAGGTAAACAAACCTGGGAGAAAGGTAAGAGCTTTCACTGGGGTAAACAATCTGAATGTACAAAAGTACACAGTTCTGAAGTCATCTGTAAGTTTCAGGGCTAAGGAAAAGACAAAGCTAGAAAAACAGGGAGGTACCAGGTGTTAAACACAACTGTACATTTTGCTGAAGGTGGACTCAGATAATAAATAACAGTTAACCATCAAGAGATTGGTAAAACATTGATAATCAGATTTGCTTCCATTCACTTGAATGAATGTCTACTGTATTACTAGAAGAAAAATACTAACCAGCTTGAAAACCAAATGAACAATACAGTAGTTTTGGCTACAAGCTCCTTCTGATTCTCTTAGCTAACAGAATAAACTAACACTGGATTTTCTTTTTGAATTAATCAATGTAATAGTTGAAATACTTCAGAAATGAGGGGGAAGAACAACTAATAAATGGATCAAGCATAATTTTGTTAATATGTAATATGCAGTTTCTTAGATTTTAATCTTGCATATGAAGCAGTGATTCTTAACATAGAATTCTTCACCAGAGTTATTTTGTGTATTTCAACATGTCTATATAAAAATTACGCACGCTAAACGATTTAGTAATGATGGGCTTATAAGTTAAGACTTTTTGTCCTTTTGGCTAGAATTATAGAAACTCAGTATAACATGTATACTACCAATTATCATGTTTTGAACAGAATCATTATGCTTATATATATATAAATTTATTGAGAAATAAACTATTATTTAAAGCTATTTGCTAAGTTTTTGAAAAGAGGGCTCTCATAAGTATGGGAAGTGAATAAAGGATTTTTCCAAAGGCTGAGAATCACTTAGCTAAAACTGCAAACTGTAACTTCTGAATGCACATTTAAAGTCTTATCGGACCATGAGCTGTAAAAGGATGCCACTCTATTTGCCAAGAAATTATTCTTAGTAACTGTCAGTGTTTAAGAGTTGATAAGATTTTACTCTGGCTACTTCCAGGGAAATATATCATCTTAGTTTGTATGCAAACTGATTGCCTAGGTAAACATCCTTTAAAGTTGATATGTAGCAATTTTGATTCAGGTTCTTCCTTAAATCAGTTATCTATAAAATTTCATAAATACAAATTACATAAATTTTCAAGCATAGATTAAAGCACAGATTCAATCCCAGAGAACCAATCATCCACTTACAAAAAGTATCCTTTTACAGCTAATGTTTTCAGTATACCCACCTATTCTATCCTCAAGATTACTCTGAAAAATAGTCCAAACATAATTTATCTAAGCATTTATCAATCTAGAAATAACAACAATTAGCCCATTTTGAGAACTTACAATGTTTTCAGGCATTTTGCTAAGTATCTTACATGGATTCTCATTAAATCTTTAGAAAGACTTAATAACTAAGTAATATTACAGTCGTCACAGTAACATGATTTGGACAACTTTCTATGTCTCAGGTCTTCTTCAGAAAAGTATAGAATAATCATATCTTACAGGATTAGTCCAAGAATTAAATTGATCAAAAAAATATAAAACACTTAAATAAACATACTACTTTGCTTATTAAAGCATAGTAAAGGCTTAAAGCTGTTTAAACTGATATTTTTAGCAATATTTTAAAACGATTTGCATTGTTTAAAATAAAAAACCTCAATCCAACAACAACAACAAAAGACCTACAGTGTACATAAAGACCTCATAATACTACTCGGGAGAATTTTAAACTGAGGGTATGTTCCTTACTCAAGGGAATATGCGAAAGGGAGACGATAATGCCATAAGGATTCAGCAACAGCTCTATGAAGACCTACAAGACCTTCTAGAACTAACACCCAAAAAAGATGTCCTTTTCATTATAGGGGATTGGAATGCAAAAGTAGGAAGTCAAGAGACACCTGAAGTAACAGGCAAATTTGACCTTGGAGTACAAAATGAAGCAGGGCAAAGGCTAATAGAGTTCTGCCAAGAGAACGCACCACCGGTCATAGCAAATACCCTCTTCCAACCACACAAGAGAAGACCTTACACATGGACATCACCAGGTGGTTGACACTGAAATCAGACTGATTATATTCTTTGCAGCCAAAGATGGAAAAGCTCTATACAGTCAGCAAAAACAAGACCAGGAGCTGACTGTGGTTCAGATCATGAACTCCTTATTGCCAAATTCAGACTGAAATTGAAGAAAGTGGAGAAAACCACTAGACCATTCAGGTATGACCTAAATCAAATCCCTTATACTATACGGTCAACGTGAGAAACAGATTTAAGGGACTAGATCTGATAGACAGAGTGCCTGATGAACTATGGATGGAGGTTCGTGACACTGCACAGGAGACAGGAATCAAGACCATCTCCAAGAAACAGAAATGAAGAAAAGCTAAATGGCTGTTTGAGGAGGGCTTACAAACAGCTGTGAAAAGAAGAGAAGCAAAAAGCAAAGGAGAAAAGGAAAGATATACCCATTTGAGTGCAGAGTTTCAAAGAATAGCAAGGAGAGATAAGAAAGCCTTCCTCAGCAATCAATGCAAAGAAATAAGAGGAAAACAACAGAATGGGAAATACTAGAGATCTCTTCAACAAAATCAGAGATACCAAGGGAACATTTCATGCAAAGATGAGCTCAATAAAGGACAGAAATGGTATGGACCTAACAGAAGCAGAAGATATTAAGAAGTGGCAAAAATACACAGAAGAACTGTATAAAAAAGATCTTCACAACTCAGATAATCATGATGGTGTGATCACTCACCTAGAGCCAGACATCCTGGAATGTGAAGTCAAGTGGGCCTTAGGAAGCATCACTACGAACAAAGCTAGTGGAGGTGATGGAATTCCAGTTGAGCTATTCCAAATCCTGAAAGATGATGCTGTGAAAGTGCTGCACTCAATATGCCAGCAAATTTGGAAAACTCAGCAGTGGCCACAGGACTGGAAAGGTTAGTTTTCATTCCAATCCCAAAGAAAGGCAATGCCAAAGAATGCTCCAACTACCACACAACTGTACTCATCTCACACGCTAGTAAAGTAATGCTCAAAATTCTCTAGCCAGGCTTCAGCAATACGTGAACCATGAACTTCCAGTTGCTCAAGCTGGTTTTAGAAAAGGCAGAGGAACCAGAGATCAAATTGCCAACATCCACTGGATCATGGAAAAAGCAAGAGAGTTCCAGGAAAACATCTATTTCTGGTTTATTGACTATGCCAAAGCCTTTGACTGTGTGGATCACAACAAACTGTGGAGAATTCTGAAAGAGATGGGAATACCAGACCACCTGACCTGCCTCTTGAGAAACCTGTATGCAGGTCAGGAAGCAACAGTTAGAACTGGACAGGGAACAACAGACTGGTTCCAAATAGGAAAAGGAGTACGTCAAGGCTGTATATTGTCACCCTGCTTATTTAACTTCTATGCAGAGTACATCATGAGAAATGCTGGGCTGGAGGAAGCACAAGCTGGAATCAAGATTGCCAGGAGGAATATCAATAACCTCAGATATGCAGATGACATCACCCTTATGGCAGACAGTGAAGAAGAACTAAAGAACCTCTTGATGAAAGTGAAAGAGGAGAGTGAAAAAGCTGGCTTAAAGCTCAACATTCAGAAAACGAAGATCATGGCATCTGGTCCCATCACTTCATTGCAAATAGATGGGGCAACAGTGGACACAGTGGCTGACTTTATTTTTCTGGGCTCCAAAATCACTGCAGATGGTGAGTGCAGCCATGAAATTAAAAGATGCTTGCTCCTTGGAAGGAAAGTTATGACCAATCTAGATAGCATATTAAAGAGCAGAGACATTACTTTGCCAACAAAGGTCCATCTAGTCAAGGCTATGGTTTTTCCAGTGGTCATGTATGGGTGTGAAAGCTGGACTGTGAAGAAGGCTGAGCACCGAAGAATTGATGCTTTTGAACTGTGGTGTTGGAGAAGACTCTTGAGAGTCCCTTGGACTGCAAGGAGATCCAACCAGTCTATCCTAAGGAGATCAGTCCTGGGTGTTCACTGGAAGGACTGATGTTGAAGCTGAAACTCCAATACTTTGGCCACCTGATGCAAAGAGCTGACTTATTGGAAAAGACCCTGATGCTGGGAAAGATTGAGGGCAGGAGGAGAAGGGGATGAAAGAGGATGAGATGGTTGGATGGCATCACCAACTCAACGGATACAGGTTTGGGTGGATTCCGGGAGTTGGTGATAGACAGGGAGGCCTGCCATGCTGCAGTTCATGGGGTCACAAAGAGTCGGAGACGACTGAGCGACTGAACTGAACAGCTGCAGAGAGCATGCAGTCTGAGCACACATGATGAGAACCAAAAGGATAGAAATCTAAAGAAAGCTTGGGGAAGACATTACGATTCTCACATAAATAGAAAAGGAACAGAAGAAAAACTAAGTCACGAAAGGAACACAATGACATCAACTGATGTTTCAGTTACTGAAAACTTCATTAGTAGAACAAGCTGTTACTTTACATTGCTACCTTTCTTCATATTTCCTAATCTTTTCTTTTGTAACATCCAACCTGCTCTTAATTCCATCTGAAATCAAACAGAAAAAAACTGGAGGAGAGACCAATAGAGGAACAGTGAGTTTTAGGACAACTGTAATAAAATTAATACATGTATGACTGGCATCCCCAAATAGGGAGGGAGAGGGAAGAGGCAATAAATATTGGAAGAAATTGTACCAGTGGAATAAAATTTCCCGAATTTGACAAAAACTATAAAACATATATAGATCTAAGCAGCTCAACACCCTCCAAGCACAAGAAACATTTTAAAAATTACACAAAGATATATTGTGTTCAATCTGCTTAAAGTTGATAATAAAGAAAAATTTTAAGTACCAAGAGGGGAAAAGATATATTATGTACAGAGGAATAAAGACAGAACAGTATCTAATGAAATAATCATATGGTTTTTATCTTTCAGTTTGTTAATATGGCATATCATACTGATTGATTTGCAAATACTGAAGAATCCTTGCTTCCTAGCATAAAGCCCACTTGATCATAATGTATGATCTTTCTAATATGTTGGATTCTTTTTGCTAGAATTTTGTTGAGGATTTTTGCATCTATATTCATCAGTGATACTGGACTGTTGTTTTTTGTGTGTGTGGCATCTTTGTGGTTTTGGTGTCAGGGTGATCATGGCCTTGTAGGATGAGTTTGGGAGTTTTTCTTCCTCTGCATTTTTCTGGAAGAGATTGAGTAGGATAGGTGTTAGCTCTTCTCTGAATTTTTGGAAGAATTCACCTGTGAAGCTATCTGGTTCTGGGTTTTTGTTTGTTGGAAGATTTTTTATTATAATTTTGCATGTGTAAAGAATGAAACTAGAACAGTTTCTAACACCATACACAAAAATAAACTTCAAATGGATTAAAGACCTTAATGTAAGACCAGAAACTATAAAACTTTTAGAGGAAAACAAAGGCAGAACACTCTTCAACATAAATCACAGCAAGATCCTCTATGACCCACCTCTCAGAGTAATGGAAATAAAAACAAAAATAAACAAACAGGACCTAATTAAACTTAAAAGCTTTTGCAAAATGAAGGAAACTATAAGCAAACTGAAAAGACAGCCCTCAAAATGGGAGAAAATAATAGCAAATGAATTAAATGACAAAGAATTGATCTCCAAAATATACAAACAGTTCATGCAGCTCAATACCAGAAAAATGAACGACCCAATCAAAAAGTGGGCAAAAGACTTAGACATTTCTCCAAAGAGGACATACAGATGGCTAATAAACACATGAGAAGATGCCCAACTTCACTATTAGAGAAATGCAAATCAAACCACAACGAGGTATCATCTCACAGCAGTCAGAATGGCCATCATCAAAAAGTCTACAAACAAGAAATGCTGGAGAGGGTGTGGAGCAAGGCGACCCTCTTACACTGCTGGTGGGAATGAAAACTGGTACAGTCACTATGAAGAACAGTTTCGAGATTCCTTAAAAAACTGAGAAAAGAACTGTCAGGAGACCCAGCAACCCCACTGCTGGGCATACACCCTCCATCAAGGAAACCAGAATTGGAAAAGACACATGTACCCCAATGTTCACTGCAGCACTATTTATAATAGGGAGGACATGAAAGCAACCTGGATGTCCATCAGCAAATGAATGTGTAAGGAAGTAGTGGTACTTATCACAATGGAATATTACTCCACTAAAACGGAATGTATTTGAGTCAGTTTCAAGGAGGTGGGATGAACCTGGAGCCTATTACACAGAGTGAAGTAAGTCAGAAAGAGAAAGATAAATACTGTATATCAACATATACATGAATTTAGAAAGACAGTACCAACGATCTTACATGCAGTGCAGCAAAGGCGACAGATGTAAAGAGCAGACTTTAAGACTCAAGGGGGGAAGGTGAATGTGGGATGATTTGAGAGAATAGCACTGAAACATATACATTACCATATTTAAAATAGACGACCAGCACAAGTTCAATGAATGAAGCAGGGCACCCAAAGCGGGTACTCGGGGACAACCCGAGCAATAGGGTAGGGAGGGAGGTGGGTTCAGGATGGGAGGAACACATGTACACCTGTAGCCAATTCATGCTGATGTATGGCAAAAACCATCACAATATTGTAATGAAATACAATTAAATTAATTTTTTTAAAAAGGACAACAGACTTCTCATTAGAAACAATTCAAGCCATAACAGAGTAGAGCTACATCTTTAAAGTAGTGAAAGAAAACTGTCAACTTAGAATTAGAGATACAGGAGAAACAGCTTTCAAATATGAAAGTGAAACTTTTGGGAATGATAAAAATACGTTCACTATTCTGACTGTGATGATGGTTTCACAAGTGTGTTACCTTTGCCACCAATAGTCACTTGCTCCTCTACCACCTCTACAGGACTAAAGGAAAGTTACTATAATGCTGCGGAAGAGAGATGAGTCCTTAGAAGTAGTAGTCACAAAGTACACCATACGAATTTTTAGACCAAGTACACATCATCTGATGGTCTGAAACAATTTCATTTTGGATATTTAATAGCCTCAACCTGGTAGTGCTTAAATGAACTGGCAAAAGGAAATTCAAACCTTTATTGAAGAAAGCATCATAATTCTAGACAAAGTATTTGCATAAATAATTTTAAAGGAAAATGAGTTCATAGTTTTAAAACAGATATAAATACATTTATATATATACATATATATGTATATATATAAAATGGCATATTTGAATTAAGCAAGCCCATTCACTACGACAAGGCTGTGATAGATGATGCTGTTAAAGCGCTGCACACAATACATTAGTAAATTTGGAAAGCTCAGCAGTGGCCAAAGGACTGGAAAAGGTCAGTTTTCATTCCTCCTTCCAAAGCAGGGCAGTGCCAAAGAACGCTCAAACTACCATACAACTGTGGTCAAAGCTAAGTACCAGCCATACAGAAATCAGAGATCAACTATACATGGTGACAGGCAGGCTTACACTGCTGCAAAGGAAAAATGATCAACCATTTTCAACCAATACAGATTTCACTTTACAGAATTTTAGCAACATACATCTCAACCAATCTGTCCCTTTCCCAAATGGTACCTGATGACTCTGAAGAATGTTTCTTTCTCAAATCTTCTGAAATTCCTCTATTTCAAGCTAACTCTCAGCCATGCCCACTTCTAGTCATAGCAAACATTCTGCAAGGTAACTGATTCATTGAGCCTATGAGTTCCTCAGACAGTTGGATAGATTCACAAACTACGATACTAAAGTTAACAAGGCTTTTTCAGCAAAACCAAAATGAACGAACTATTTTTGGAGATTATCATGAACTACTACTGAACCATTACTCTATCCTGAGCCTCGTAAAGATGGTGAGGCTCCCAAAACATCAACGACCATCTCTGTTTTTATATATTATATGCATAATCATCACCCAGCCTGGTACTTGGTACATGATGAGTACTCAAATACCTACTGAACAAATGAGCTGAATGAACACTGAACAGTAAACAAGCTGCTTTTCTGACAATAAATGCACTTCAGGAAAACAATTTGTCTGATTGGAAAATCTGATTTGTTGCCATATCCCTTCCTGAGAAAACTGATGGTAGATATGAATTTGTATGTCATTTCTACCAGCTATCTGGATCACAAATTTTTGCACAAATCATTTAATTGTAGATATTCTACAATCCATACATATAGATACATGGATTATTTGAGGTGGGGGATGTCAGAGTGAAACAGAGGAATGGGCAGGAATCTAGATTTAGGATAGAAGATCTTATTCTAAATAGGAAATAGGCAAAAGGGAACATAAAAGAAAGTATGGTTCAAGACCCCCCCCCACTTCAAGACGAGGGGCCCCCAAGCTTATGTTTCAGATCTTTTTGCCTGGTACAGAACATTTTTGCTGAAGATGGTTTGGCTATTTTTCTCAATATAAAAAGAAGTTTGTAAACAATTAAGCCCCAAAAGAACATGGAGAAGACCACACATTTATACAAACTAGGCCACCAAGCAATCGCCAGATCAGTGACTTGTGAAGTCCTACACAGCACAGACAAATACCGTAACTAGAAAAGTGACAGTGCAGTCACTCAGTTGTGTCTGACTCTTTGCAACCCCATGGACCACAGCCTACCAGGCTCCTCCGTCCATAGGATTTTCCAGGCAAGAGTACTGGAGTGGGTTGCCATTTCCTTCTCCAAGGGGGATCTGTCTGACCCAGGGAATGAACCCGGGTCTCCCACATTGCAGGCAAACACTTTACATCTGAGCCACCAGGGAATCCCATGAAGTCCTACAAAGTGCAGACAAATACAGAAGGGGGCAGCAACTGAGGGAGACAAGAACCCAGGATCAGATGTGTACTACTGCCTTTGCCCTGTTACAACACAGTGAGGCAGGCTGCGGTGATCTCACAGCATGTAAAAGTAACCCCTGTTTCTTCTTTAACTCCGTGACACTAATCACTGCTACAGCAGGATAGGACAGTGGCTCTGGGAACTACAAAGAAGCCACCAATGATGGTCTCTCTGGAAGTCAAGGAGCAAACGCCCAGAAATGTTCAAGTTAAGGATCTTGTCCTTGCTTCATATATCCATCCCTGGGCAGCTCAAGATGGGTACAGAGGCATTGTTCCTAACACCTACCCTAACCACTCATATTTTTTTACAAAAACACATACATATATACACCCTGCTGTGCACAGGAGGCCTAGCCCAATCAAGCAAAGGATGGATCTGGTATGTAAAGTGAGTCCCATGCCCTGGGATTAGAGGTTTGTAACAGGAAACTTTTATCACACATAGAGATGGACCTTTGTCTAATCTTGGCTTCCCCTCTCTGCATCTTTTACCTGGCCCAAGCCTCTCCTAAGCTCTCTGCACCACCTTTTTCGCTTCAGACTAATTTCCAACCTTTTAGTAGAAGGCAACCAAGTCATGGGGGCAACCCAGTTAAAACCTAGCCTCCCATGAAACACTGAAGATGAATGGGTTTTAAGAGGACACCATTAGAAAAGCCAGCTCTAACATGCAAATGTAAGGTAGTTCAATAGGCTATACAGACCCCAAACAGTTTTTCTTTCTGGTGATACAGCAACAAAAAGTATTCAAACTGTGCAGACCCAGAGCTCCTGCCAACTTATGCTTGAGATTGCTCATATACCTGAGAACACAGTGCAGGAATAAGGGCCTCTGATTAAAATTCACAAAAATACAAAACCAGAATATTTATATTATGAAAAGAAAGTTAAAATGCACAAGGTAAGTCATTTGCACACAGCCAGTGTAGATGGCATCCTAGAGAAAGTGGGACCCAAGGAACAGTCACCCAAGGGAGCAAATAAATAAAACTGTCTTGGCCCCAAAGGGGTGCGAGTGAGCTTAGAAGCAACAGGTCTGCAGCTGTTCCCTCAACCACCCCTTTCACCTATCTTCACAACCCACTGCTTGGGACAGTTCTCAGCACCCTTCCCAACATGGGATTATAAGGAGACAAGATGTGGAAGACCCTACCTTCCCTTGAGATACCCCCTCCCTAAGAATGTAGTGGCTTGTGCTTTGTGTCCATCAATCTGGTCTCATGCTTAATCTGTACATTCTGGCATTGGAAATTTTATTTCATACCCTTCTTTAAGAGTAAACAACTTCCCTCTCCAGGCTACTTTCGAAAACTGGAGATTCTGGAAGTGGAGGCTCAGATAAAGCATGCAGGGAGGGTTATCCCTAAAGCCCTCCTGTGCATCTGGATGGAACATAATTGGAGTTCCTTTGCCTCATCCCTTCCCCCAATCAAGAGGGAAGGGGGGTGATGCTATGGATCCTGGTCTGAGATACATGTCTTACCCACTGTGCTCCTGCTTTCCCCACTTTGACAACTGATGCCTGCTTCTCATAATTTCCAAAACATCCATCCTTGCTTTTTTTTTTTAAAGCCTAATTCCAAGGAAAGCTATTTCTTTAGGAAAACATTTTTGAGAAATTTCACTTATACAGTTCCAGTCAAGGGACCATCACTATATACTCTTTTGTTACTCTTTAACAAAAATGTCTGACATTAGATTCTAAGCAACTACTCTCTGTTAAACCATACTGATCCTCAAAAACAATCCACAAACACCATTCTCTAACTATACAGAAAACTGTAATCAGGGATAAAAAATATTAAGGTGGAGCAAAGATGACTTCCACTCTTAAACTATCACAGAATAACTAGTACCAGAATAGCCCTGCAACCAAAGATTATTAAGCAAGTCAGAAATACACAACTATATTCAGTCACTAGACTGTAAGCAGAAAAATCTTGTAATTCTTTAGAGAATATTAGAGAATATCACTCTGTCTGAAGACAATTACATGATAACAGCACAGAGGGCTGGAAACTAAGCAGAACACAGAAGTCTCTCTGAGCTGAGGATGCAGAAATCAGGATTTGGGACTCCATGAGCCAGTGGAATTCATGGAGTAGGGCACTAGAATGGAAGGAGCTATGTAGGGTGAGATTGGGGAGTGGGGGGTCAAAGAGAAGAAAAAATGAATTCCTCACAAATCCTTAACCAATCTCTGGGCAGTAATACACAGGATGAGATTATGCAGGGATTAACAAAGAGCAGCTGTTATGAAGTTGACACTGTAAAGAGAGAAACTCTTTAGGAGTTTCTAGGAGATAGAAGCAGTTCTAGGAGATAGAATTCCAGCTGAGCCAGTAGAGGAAGAGATTTTGTTTACTTCCCCAGGCATCCATCTGAGAAACCAGAAAGGCTACACATTAAAAGAAACAAAGAACTATACTTGGAACTGATGCTTTTGAAGAACTGATCGTTTAAACTGTGGTGTTGGAGAAGACTCTTGAGAGTCCCTTGGACTACAAAGAGATCCAACCAGTTAATCCTAAGGAAATCAGTCTGGGATAGTCACTGGAACGACTGATGCTGAAGCTCCAGTACTTTGGCCACCTGATGTGAAGAACTGACTCATTGGAAAAGACCCTGATGCTGTTGGAAAAGACCCTGATGCTGGGAAAGACTGAAGGCAGGAGGAGAAGGAGACAACAGAGGATGAGATGGTTGGATGGCATCACTGACTCGATGGACATGAATTTGAGCAAGCTCCGGGAGGTGGTGATGGGACAGGGAAGCCTGGCGTGTTGCAGCCCATGACGTCACAAAGAGTCAGACATGACTGAGTGACTCACCTGAATTACTACTTGGAATAAATTCTACCGTAGGCCTATTCTGTCCTAACGAAGTCTAAAATCAAATCTTTACAAGATCTTCCAAAAAACAGAGTTCAGAAGCTGAGAGAGGCTTGGGAAATACCTTGGATTTCCATAGATCCTTACAAAGAGTAAAACGAAGCTTACACAACAAGATCAAGGTGATCAGCCAATAATTCAACTGCTTGCTAGAACAATTAACACTCTACAGAAGAAGATAAAAGAAACCAGAATTTCTATATCATCCATAATGTCCAAATCACAATTAGAAATCACTAGGTATTCGAAGAAATAGGAAAGTATGACTCAAAGTAAAGAAAAACCTATTCAATACAAACTGTCACCAAGATAGTCCAACTGCTGTATTAAACAACTACTTCGAATAGGCTACTGTATATTTACTCAAAATTTAAATGAAGTCTCAGCAAAGAAATAGAAAGTATTTTTTAAAAGCTAAAATTCTAGAAAACTACAATAACTGAAATAATTCACTGGATGTGTCTGGCAGCAAATGGGAGATGACTGAAGAAAAGGGTGAGTGAAAATGAACACAAATGAGAAGTTTTAACAACTGAAGAAGTGAGAAAACAGACTGAAGGAAAAAGCCTCAGGGATCTGTGTAACAAAATCAAGTGTCTAACAAATGTATGACTGGACTCCCAGAAGACAGTAGAATGTGGAGAGAGAAAAATCTTTTTAATGGCCAACTTTCCAAAACTGATGAAAACCATCAACTTACAGGTATAAGTTCAGTGAACCACACAGAGGATAAACAAAATACAAACATAAAAACATCATGGTTCAAATAGTGAAAACCAAAGAAAATCTTGAATGCAGCCAGAGAGCTGCTGAACAACATTCAGTCAAGAACAGTATGAATGATATAATTAAAAACAGCTCTTTCCCATCTTGCAAGATGGTGGGTGAAAAGGCTGAGAAGCCAGATACTAAGGAGAAAAAACCTGAAGCCAAGAAGGCTGATGCTGGCAAAAAGGCTAAAAAGGTGGAAAAGGTGAAGAAAGTTAAGAAGGGGAAGCCTCACTGCAGCCGAAATCCTGTCCTGGTCAGAGGAATTGGCAGATATTCCCGATCAGCCATGTATTCCAGAAAGGCCTTGTACAAGAGAAAGTATTCAGCAGCTAAATCCAAGGTCGAAAAGAAAAAGAAGGTTCGTGTTCTTGCTACTGTCACAAAACCAGTTGGTGGAGACAAGAACGGTGGTACCCGAGTGGTCAAACTTCGCAAAATGCCTAGGTATTACCCTACTGAAGATGTGCCTCGGAAACTGCTGAGTCATGGCAAAAAACCCTTCAGTAAGCATGTGAGGAAGCTGCGTGCCAGCATCACTCCTGGGACCATTCTGATCATCCTCACTGGGCGCCACAGAGGCAAGAGGGTCGTTTTCCTGAAGCAGCTGGGCAGTGGCTTGCTACTTGTGACTGGGCCTCTATCCCTCAATAGAGTTCCTCTGCGTAGAACACACCAGAAATTTGTCATTGCCACCTCCACCAAAATCGATACCAGTGGTGTGAAAATCCCAGAACATCTCACTGACACTTACTTCAAGAAGAAGAAGCTGCGTAAACCCAGACACCAGGAGGGAGATCTCTGACACAGAGAGAGAGAAATACGAGATCACAGAGCAGCGCAAGGTTGATCAGAAAGCTGTGGGCTCACAAATTCTGCAAAGAATCAAAGCTGTCCCTCAGCTCCAAGGCTACCTTCGCTCCGTGTTTGCTCTCACAAATGGAATTTATCCTCACAAAGTAGTGTTCTGAACTTCTTGCAAAGAACCTAATTAAATAACTTGTCATTTCAAAAAATAAATAAATAAATAAAAATAATAATAAAAGCAAAGGCCAGAATACAAAGTAATGACTTTAATTACTTCAAATGTGGAAAGAAGAAACTGGCAGTCCAGAATTTTATAAAGAGTGTAAATACATTTCCAAACATCTATTCCAAAGAAGCTGACAATATTCATTGCCAGCAGACCTGCAAAACAAGAAATGCTGATGAACAGCTTTCAGGGCAAAGGAACATAAGAGCTGTAGAGAAAAAGTAACAGTAATAAATGGGTTAATATGAAGACTGGGCTTACAACTAGAGAGCCCTTGTGTTCCAACTACTGGGCCCACAGTAGTTGTAGAGTCCCTGTGCCACAACTGGAGAGAAGCTCAGTTGTAACTAGACATTTGTAGTTTAGAACGACATGATCTACCTTTTATAAAACCTGTAATATGTAAGACTGGGCTTCCCTGGTGGCTCAGTGGTAAAAAAATCCACCTGCCAATGCAGGAGATGCAGGTTCGATCCCTGGGTCAGGAAGATCCCCTGGAGAAGAAAATGGCAATCTACTCCAGTCTTCTTGCCAGGAAAATCCCATGGACAGAGTCGCAAGAGAGTAAGACATGACTTAGCAACTAAATAGCAATACCTTAAAAAGCCAAAAGTGGATATAAAATAAATTACCAAAAAGTTTAACTTAAAAGATGGCAGGAAAGAAACAAAATAATAAAGCACAAGAGGGGCTTTCCTGGTGGGTCAGTGATAAAGAATTCACCTATTAGTGCAGATATGGATTCCATCCCTGATCCTCAAAGACCCCATATGCTGCACAGCGACGAAGTCCATGGGCCACAACTACTGAAGCCCGTGCTCCAAAACAAGAGAAACCACTGCAATGAGAAGCTGGCGCACCACAGCTAGAGAAGCGCCTCCAATCCCCCCGCCCCGCCACAACTAGAGAAAGCCCATGTAGCAACAAAGACCCAGCACAGCCATAAATAACTAAATGAAATTAATTTTTTAAAGCACAAAATAAAAAGTTAAACCTAACCTCATCACTAAATCCAATAAGCCTCCTACATACAAACGAGTTCCATTCCAAGAGAACATTTGTAAGTCCAATTTTTTCATAAGTCCAACAAAGTTAGCATAGGTATCCAACTAAAACAATCTGTGATATAGTTTTGTAACAGGTTTATAATACTTTTCACACAAGTAATACATAAAAAACAAACACAAAAAAATTAAGAAAACATTTTTAATCTTACAGTACAGTACCTTGAAAAGAACAGTTGCTGTTTAGTCACTAAGTTGTATCCAACTCTTTTGCAACCCTGTAGACTGTAGCCCACCAGGCTCCTCTGGCCATGGGATTTTCCAGATAAGAATACTGGACTGGGCTGTTTCTACTTTCTCCAAGGAATCGTCCCAACCCAGGAACTGAACCCCAGTCTCCTGCATTGGCAGGTGGATTCCTTACCACTAAGTCACCATACAGTACAAAAGCTGGCAAACAGGTGCTGGCATCAAGTGAACAGGAGAGGAAAGGGAAGAAGGAGAGGAGGGAGGAGATGGTAGAGCTGAAGGACTGTCAGCAACAGGAGACAGAGGGCAAGGTGCAACTTCACTCATGTCTGACACAGACAGAACATACGTTCACATCTTTGAAAGTTTTCAAGTTGAAGGTTCATGTGTAGGGAATAGCTTTAAATATTCCAATTAAAAGAGCAAGAGCCTCCAATTAAAAGAGACAGTAAGAAGCCTTCAACATTTAATTGATAATTCCAGGAACCCTTCTGTACTGTTGAGAATGTGAACTGACACAGACATTACAGAAAACAATACAGAGATTCCTTAAAAAAAAAAAAAAAAAAAAAAAAAAAAAAAAAACTAGTAATAAGTCTTCCATATGACCTGACGATCCCACTACTGGGGATATATCCTGAGAAAACCACAAATCCAAAGACACATATACTCCAACGCTCACTGCAGAAACATTCACAATAATCAGGACATGGAAACAACCTAGATGTTCACTAACAGATGAATGGATAAACAAGATATGGTACATATATACAGTGGAACATTGCTCAGCCATAAAAAACGAACAAATCTGAGTCAACTGTAGTGAGGTGGATGAACCTAGAGCCTCTTACAGGGTAAAGTCAGAAAGAGAAAAGTATCATATATTATCAGTAACACACACACACATATATGGAATCTAGAAAATGGTATTGATCACCTAGTAGAGAATGGACCTGTTGACACAGTGGGGGAAGGTAAGGACGGGACAGACTAAGAAAGCAGAACTGACACACATACACTTATCATGTCACCTAGTCGCTCAGTCGGGTCTGACTCTTTGCCACCCCGTGGTCCGCCAGGCTCCTCTGTCCATGGGATTCTCCAGGCAAGAATACTGGAGTGGGTTGCCATGCCCTCCTCCAGGGGATCTTCCCGACCCAGGGATCGAACCCAGGTCTCCCACTTGGCAGGCAGATTCTTTACTATCTGAGCCACCAGGGAAGCCCCTATTAATAGTATGGGGCTAGACTAGACATCTCTAGCACAGTTTAATGGCTTGCACCCATGCATGCTGTCGCTTCACTTGTGTCTAGCTCTGTGCGACCCTATGGACCATAGCCCACCAGGCTCTTTTGTCCATTGGATTCTCCAGGCAAGAATACTGAAGTGGGTTGCCATGCCCTCTTCCAGGGGTTCTTCCTGACCCAGGGATCAAACCCCCACCTCTCAAGTCTCCTGAACTGGAAGGCAGGTTCTTTACCACTATCACCACCTGGGAAGCCCATATGTATATATATATTACCATGTATAAAATAGGTAGTTAGTGGGAAGTTACTATTTAACATGGAGAGCCCTGCCTGGAGCTCTGTGATGACACAGAGGTGTGGGAATGGGAGAGGAAGGCTCTAGAAGGAGGGTACATGTAAACAGCCTCCGTGTGTGTGTATATAATGTGTATATAGTTATGACTGATTTGCACTGCTGTACAGCAGAAACCAACATAACACTGTAAAGCAATTTTTCACCAATTAAAAAAAAAAGGATAATTCCTATATTCAGGCAGCTCTACTCTCTCTTTCTTCCCCTATACCTAAATTAACAAATATTTATTCAACAGATGAAAGGTCTAAATTTGTGTAAAATACTGGGATTTAATGAATAAAACACTTATCCTCATAAAACTTACACTGCAATGGGAAGAACACAAAAAACAAGCTATAAATTACAGAATATGTTTAGAAAGTGATGTTTTATATATTAAAAATATATTTATATATATTTATATATTAAAAAAACAGCACCATAAGGAGTAAAACGGTTAATTGCAATTTTTAAATTAATCTTTATTGGAATACAGCTGCTTTACAATGTTGTATTCAAATTGCAATTTTAAATACAGTGATCAGAGTAGATCTCATTGGCAAAGCTACATTTAATCAGAGACTTGATGGATATATGAAAGTCAGCTATGCAAACTAGTAGAGCAAGAAAGTTCTAGTTAGAGAAAACAGGCAGGCAGCAGCATCCCTAGCATGTTTTAGAAACAGTAAGTATAACTGTAGCAGAGTCACAAGTAAGAATAGTAATAGATGAAATGCGTATTTATATGACTCTATAGAAATTTTTTACTCTGAACACAGCACATTTTGAGCAGGGAAGTGACACACTTTGAGATTCACTCTAGCAGTTGTGCTAAGAATAAACTGAAGGACACTATTAGAAGCATGAGGAAGATTTATGAGACTACTGCAGCAAATCACACAAGAAATGATGGTGGTTGAGACTAAGTTAGTATCATGGAACTAACAATAATGAGGTAGAAGTTGTGGGACTGGGGGATATATTTTAAAAGTGGAACCAAAAAGATGTTCTGTTAAGTTTGGCTTTGGGTATGAAAAAACAGTGCAGTCAAAGATGATCCCAAGATTTCTGGCCTATGCAACAGAAAAATGGCAACAAACTGAGATGGGGAAGGCTTCCAGGGGAAACAGCTTGGAGTAGGTAGGTATCAACACAATTTTGGATATACAGTTGACCCTTGAATAACGCAGAAGTTAGGGACCCCAACTGATCAATCAGTCAAAAATCCAAGTATGACTTTATAGCTGATCTTGAAATACATGATTCCACATCTGCAGATTCAACCAATCTTGGATTGTGTAGCACTGCAGTATGTATTTAGTGAAAAAACAAACAAAAAAAATCCACATATAAGTAGACTGACACAGTTCAAACCCATGCTGTTAAAGGGTTCACTGTACTATATGAGAAGGCAGACACTCAAGCAGAGATGCTACAGTCTGTAGAACAGACAAAACTGAAATTTCAGGAGTATACTGAGCCAGAGATATGAATTTGGACATTGCAGGCATATGGATGGTATTTAAAGTCATAAGACTGTAATTGTAGATCATGGAGTAAGGCCTGGCACATCCAACGTTAGAGAAGCAATCAGTGTGGTAAAAGGAAAACTAAAAAGTAGCCAAGTATTCAACAGATAAAATGTACTGAGAAAATGAACAACTGTCAAATGCTGCTGATATATAAGGTATTAAGACAATGACTGAGAAATGACTTCTATTCTTAATAATGCAAAGGTTACCGGTAACTTTGAAAAGAAGGCTAGGACAGGAGAAAATGGAGATCATTCTTATAAGCAATTCTTTCAAAACTTCTGTTGCAAGAAATAAAAAAAGAACAGAGACAGTTGTTGGTAGAAAAAGCAGGTTAAAGAGAGAGAGTCTGGTGTTTTCTTTCATTTTTAAAGATAGAAGAAAAGTTTCAGAATACTGAAATATTGATAGAAATAACTGCTAGAGACTGAAAAAACTGAAACTGGCAGAGATGGCCAAACTACCAATGTCCCCAGCTACATAAAATAAGACGGAATCTAAGTGTATATTAATTAGAGCAACTGGCTCTATAGGAAGAGGGTTTAAATAAGATAACAGAAATGGAGAGCTGTGGGTGCAAGTGCTTGTAGATATGTAAATGTGGTAGAGGGAGCCTGCAGAAGTACTCTTGATTGCTTCATTTTTCTCAATGAAGTAGGAAGCAAAACCAGTATCTGGGAGTGAGGATAGAGGGTGACATGTTGGACATTTAAGACAGACAAGGTGTGAATGCACAGTACAATTGCAGGCAACACTAGGGTGTCTCTGAGGTTAAGTGGTCATGGACTGGGAAAGCAACTAGTTGGTGTCAGTATTTTTTCTCCTGTGATTATGTATGTAACTACATAAGCAAAGCATCAGGATGGTGGTTCTGCCAAGGAAGTTCAACCAAGTGGGATATGGGAGTCAAGGCTAAATGCCAGGGAATGAAAATGATTAGCCATAAAATTAAAGAGAAAATGGGTTAAGTGAGAACATAAAGAAATAAGGTAAAGTGAAAGGGTCATACAATCAATGGATTAAAATAAGTCACTGTATGGTGAATAACTGTGGAAGTCTGGTACTAAGCAGAATGAGCTAGAATGATGGGGTAAGTGTTTACAAAGAGGAATGCTTAAAATGGAGCATAATTATTGAAAATGCCAAGGTCTAGCACATGATCACAGATACGAGTGGCAAATACAGAAGACGTAAACCTTACCAAAGAGTTCAAAAACATAAAGACCAGAGTGTCAGAAGGACAAAATCTGTGCGTATTACAACGGCTAGAAATTCTTAGAATTTCTTAGAACTGCAGAATTTCACAGATTACCACTGAGTTACGAAGTAAAATCTGTAAGAAAGTGGAGTGACCCAAGGGTTGTATGTGAAAGTATCAATGAGCAATACAAACAATGGCATTTGAGATTAACATCTGGAGATTTTTCAGGAAGGTAAGAGGAAGAATGGTCCAAAAAATAGCAAGTACAAGACCTACTTCGTATCTCTAGGCCCAGTAACACACGAGATATCAAAGGAAAACAGCACCAGTTAAGAAGACGCGGTGGAAGCAGCGTCCAGGAGCTCTGTTTCCATAGAGCAAAGGAGGTACAGAAAGGGGTCAAAAATGAGCCTGAGAATACAGAGACCCTGCTGATGACAAACCATGAGTTACAGAGAACAAGTATCAGATACTGTCGCATGGAAAGCTTTATGGGAATTAAAGCAGAGCAAAAACAAAAATAAAATAAAATAAAGCAGAGCAAATGAGGGGAGACCTGGGAGTGTGGGGCGTTTCTTAGATGACAAACAGGGGTAAAGACTATAATATTAGTCCTAGCAGATTTAAAGCAGATAATGGTAGAGAGGGTGTAAATACTGGTGGTAAAGAAGAGTGGGGCCTGGGGCTTTCTCTTTTAATCTGTGGAGAAGAAATCCTAGCTCCAGCGAGTCAACATCTTCACTCCAGATGAGGATAGGAGAGTCAGAACTGCGTGGTCTTAGAACGTGAAGGTTTAGTCGCGACCCTTATTTCGAGAGAAGCAAACTCACTCCAAATGTGCATGTTACATCTTGCCTCAGAATGACAGAGTGAAGGGAGCCGAGAAGTTCTGAGAAGGCACAGTGAGTGTGAGGACCTCTCCACCTATGATAATGGGGGCAGAAGGTCTGAGATGCCTTCCAAAATGAGAGGCCTCGATTAAATAGCTTTATCAATTTCACAGTTAAGAATTCAACATTTACATCACCATCCTCCCTACTTCTATCCTGCTCAATCTAATTTTATCATAAAATGTTTAAGATATCAAATTTATTTAACATGGCCAAAACTTAACTATCAACTCCCTACATACACCTAACAAAGTATGTCTTCCCACAGTCTTCCACACCTCAGTAAATTCAAGCCTAATTCTGCTACTTTTGGTTAAGATGAAAGCGAAAAATCTTGGTGTCACTGGTATCTCATATAAACCATATACCATCAAATCCACATATAAGTTTCATGCATCAAATCCAAGTTCAAGACATATACAGAATTTGACTCTATCTTACTATCTCCAATGTTAGTCTAAACCACCATTATGTCTTGCCAAAATTATTGAAAACAATCTCCAAGCTAATCTCATGATTCTGTCCTTGCTCCGTCTTTAATCTCTCTTCACTAGAGCTAGTGTGGTATTTTTAAAACAATCATCAGTCAAACCATTCCACTGCTCAAAAGCTTGAGCATCTGACTCAGTAAAAGGCAACATTCTTACAAAAAACCTACAAAGCACTAAATAATTTGGCCCTTTCTGTCCTTACCTCATCTGATAACCATCTACCCCTTGGTATCTGCACTCAGACCACACAGTTACTTAAAGATGTTAAATATGCTACTATCTCGGCCTGTTGCACTTGCTTTATCTGAAACATGCTCCTTGCCAAATTTAAGCAACGCCTGATCCCTTTCTTCCTTCAGTCTCTACTCAAATGCCACTTCATCATGAAAGCCTTTTAAAACCACCCTATTTAAAATAAAACCCCGCAAACCTGCACGCTCACGTGCTCTGTCCCAACTTCCAGAGCATTTTTCTCTATGATGATCACCATCTGATTTATTTACTATTTGTTTCACTCTACATGAAAAATTAAGTCATGGGGACAGTGACTTTACTTTGTTCACAGAAATATACCATACCAAGCACTCAGTAAGCATACAACTACTTGTTGAATTACTAAGTGACTGTAAACACTGTCCAATACTGAGCCAAGGAGTGTAATACTTTCTTGAACATTTTTTCTTTTGGAATTGATAAATATCCTTTGCTCTCATTTGCTTAACTATCAATGTACTGATCCCAAACATTTCTAATGTTCCATCAGATATGTCAAACACTTGTCAATAATATTTTTTAAGATCATGGCATCTGGTCCCATCACTTCATGGGAAATAGATGGGGAAACAGTGTCAGACTTTATTTTGGGGGGCTCCAAAATCACTGCAGATGGTGATTGCAGCCATGAAATTAAAAGACACTTACTCCTTGGAAGAAAAGTTATGACCAACCTAGACAGCATATTAAAAAGCAGAGACATTACTTTGCCAACAAAGGTTCGTCTAGTCAAGGCTATGGTTTTTCCTGTGGTCATGTATGGATGTGAGAGTTGGACTGTGAAGAAAGCTGAGCACCGAAGAATTGATGCTCTTGAACTGTGGTGTTGGAGAAGACTCTTGAGAGTCCCTTGGACTGCAAGGAGATCCAACCAGTCCATTCTGAAGGAGATCAGCCCTGGGATTTCTTTGGAAGGAATGATGCTAAAGCTGTAACTCCAGTATTTTGGCCATCTCATGTGAAGAGTTGACTCACTGGAAAAGACTCTGATGCTGGGAGGGATTGGGGGCAGGAGGAGAAGGGGACGACAGAGGATGAGATGGCTGGATGGCATCACCGACTCGATGGACATGAGTTTGGGTGAACTCTGGGAGTTGGTGATGGACAGGGAGGCCTGGCGTGCTGCAATTCATGGGGTCGCAACATCCTTCATGTGGTCCTCAGTCCTCATGTTTCAGTCTAAACTAGCTAGGATACACCTGTCATTCTAGGCATTCCCATTCACTTTTTTGGTTTACTAACATTTCTGTGGGTCACATTCTCTAACAGCTCTCCAGAAAGTGGTGTATGGGAGGCAGTTTCTGAATCCTTGCATGCTGCAAAATGTCTACATCTTACTCTCACATCGATTAACAGTTTGGATATAGAATTCTAGGTTGAAAATCTTTCCCTGTCAATCTTCCAACTGTTGCAGTTAGTTTCAGTGTCTTCTACCTCCTAGTACTGCTACTTTTAAAGATCATATTTAGATTCCCATTTCTCTGTAGGTTACCTACTCGATTCTTTGGCAACTCTGCTTATCTCCACTCTAACCCATCAAGTATCATCCCTTTATGATGATATACAACTCTGATAGGAATCCTTTACTGTTAGTGTAATGGGCTTTAAATGGGTCATTTCAGATTGGCAATTCTGGGTTTATAGAAGAATTTCTTATATTACTTGATAATTTCATTTATTTTTCTATAATTCATACTGGTAAGCAAAGGACCTCTTATACCTTTTAAATCTTTTTTAAAATCTTTTTGTTTTGTTTTCTAGGAGGCTAAATAGAATTTATCGAACCTATCGCTAGGATTTCCCTGGTGATCCAGTGGTTAAGAATCCATCTGCCATTGCAGGAGACCCAGGTTAGATCCCGTGTGGGAAGATCCCACATGCCATGGAGCAACTAAGCCAGTAGGTCACAACTACTGAGCCCACCTGCCACAACTACCGAAGGGAGCATGCCTACAGCCCATGATCCACAAGACAAGCCACGGCAACAAGAAGTGTGTGCACCACAAGCAAAGTACCCTCCGCTCACCACAACTAGAGAAAGCCCGGATGCAGCAATGAAGACTCAGCGCAGCCATAAATAAATAAATGATTTTTAAAAAAGAAAAGACCAGTTGAGTTTTCTTTTTACTTATCATACTTCCAAGAGTTCTTTTGTATTTCAATCACTTGGGGGGTGGGGGGTGGGGTGGGGCCTGTGTCACTAGCATGTGGTAAGATCTTATTTCCTCCACCAGGGATGGAGGAACTTGCACCCCCTACAGTACAAAGCAGTAGAAATCAAGGTGCGGTGTCTTAACTGCCAGACTGCCTTTAAATTGCTTCTTTTGTAGAGACTCTGTCATTAATTTGTAACCAACAGCTTGTCATTAATTCAGAACGTCATAATTTTTATTTTACATTTCTTTTTGTTCCTATGTTATGTCCTTTCATGCTCTTTCATGTGTATACCTGTATCAATCAGAGACATGTGCAGCTGTAGTGACTAACAGTGGCTCATAAAACAAGAACAAACGCGGGCAGCTGATGGTGTTAGTTTAATATCAAAGGTAGAACCTCTGAGATGCTCTTGCCTTTACCCTCATGAACATATAATGATGTCAGAGTTCTCAGAATCATCCAAATTCAAGGAAGGAAAAAGGAGGAAGATGGGTGACACCAGCAACTTCTGTCCCTTTTATCAAGAAGGTAAATACTTTCTGAAAATCATGCTCTAAACAGATTTCTGCTTGTATTTTAGGGGCATAAACTGTAGATGAGAACTACCTTAATGCCAGAAATGTTGAGAAAGGGAATACTTAGCTTTTCTAGTCCCTATATTTGAAGCCAGACGAGAGATACAAGTTGAGAATTCTTAACTATCTCAAAATGCATGGCATATGACACTGGCTCTCATCAGAAGTCAGATGACCCATTTATATTTAAATATACTTTAAAACTGCTTATAATGGAGAAGGCAATGGCACCCCACTCCAGTACTCTTGCCTGGAAAATCCCATGGACAGGGGAGCCTAGTGGGCTACCATCTATGGGGTTGCACAGAGTAGGATACGACTAAAGTGACTTAGCAGCAGCAGCATGGCATGCAGGATCCTAGTTCACTGACTAGGGATCAAAGCTGTGCGCCCTTCATTGGGAGCAGGGAATTTTAACCACTGGACTGCCAGGGAAGTTTTTTGAAGTTTTGAAAGGTTCTTTTTTGAAGTTTTTCTTTTTTGTTTTGAAGTTTTTAAACCTACAATAAAGTTGAAACAACGATATAAAAAAATAAATAAAAATAAAAATGCTTATAATCATCTGTGCGAGACAGTAGAATCTATGAACTGATGGGCTTCACTGTAAGGCAATCTTTTTAATAAGAAATGAACACCAAATAGCAACATTAGAAGGCCTCTTCTAAATATCTACTTTCTCCAGAGAGTGAAAAAACCTCTAATTACAGCAAGCAGAGTGAGAAAGAAGTTTTTTGTTGCTTTTATTGTTGTTCAGTCGCTGAGCTGAATCCAGTCCTACTCTTTGCCACCCCACAAACTATATATAGTACATCAGGCTCCTCTGTCCTCCACTATCTCTTGGAGTTTGCTCAAATTCACGTCACTGAGTTGGTGATGCTATTTAACTATCTTGTCCTCTGTAACCCTCTTCTCCTTTTCCCTTCAATCTTTCCCACCATCAGGGTCTTTTCCAATGAGTCAGCTCTTTGCAACAGGTGGCCAAAGAATTGGAGCTTCAGCAACAGTCCTTCCAGTGAATATTCATTGTTGAATTCATTTAGTATTGACTGGTTTGATCTCCTTGTAGTCCAAGGACTCTCAAGAGTCTTCTCCAGCACCACAGTTTAAAACCATCAATTCTTCGGCACTCAGCCTTCCGTATGGTCCAACTCTCACATCCATACATGACTACTGGAAAAACCAAAGCTTTGACTATATGAACCTTTGTCAGCAAAGTGACATCTCTGCTTCTAAATACGCTGTCTAGGTTTGTCACCGCTTTTCTTCCAAGGGGCAAGTGTCTTTGAATTTCATGGCTAGAGTCACCGTCCACAGTGATTTTGGAGCCCAAGAAAATAAAATCTGTCACTGCTTCACTTTTTCCCCTTCTATTTGCCATGAAGTAATGGCATCCGCAGGATCATGGAAAAAGCAAGAGAGTTCCAGAAAAACATCTATTTCTGCTTTATTGACTATGCCAAAGCCTTTGACTGTGTGGATCACAATAAACTGTGGAAAATTCTGAAAGAGATAGGAATACTAGACTGCCTGATCTGCCTCTTGAGAAATTTGT
This sequence comes from Bubalus kerabau, assembly GCF_029407905.1. Classification (NCBI taxonomy): domain Eukaryota; kingdom Metazoa; phylum Chordata; class Mammalia; order Artiodactyla; family Bovidae; genus Bubalus; species Bubalus kerabau. The sequence goes on along the minus strand of NC_073629.1, from coordinate 29,826,209 downwards.
ATGCAGGTCAGGAAGCAACAGTTAGAACTGGACGTGGAACAACAGACTGGTTCCAAACAGGAAAAGGCATTCATCAAGGCTGTATATTGTCACCCTGCTTATTTAACTTATATGCAGAGTACATAATGACAAACGCTGGACTGGAAGAAACACAAGCTGGAATCAAGATTGCCGGGAGAAATATCAATCACCTCAGATATGCAGATAACACCACCCTTATGGCAGAAAGTGAAGAGGAACTCAAAAGCCTCTTGATGAAAGTGAAAGTGGAGAGTGAACAAGTTGGCTTAAAGCTCAACATTAAGAAAACGAAGATCATGGCATCCGGTCCCATCACTTCATGGGAAATAGATGGGGAAACAGTGGAAACAGTGTCAGACTTTATTTTTCTGGGCTCCAAAATCACTACAGATGGTGACTGCAGCCATGAAATTAAAAGACGCTTACTCCTTGGAAGGAAAGTTATGACCAACCTAGATAGCATATTCAAAAGCAGAGACATTACTTTGCCAACAAAGGTTCGTCTAGTCAAGACTATGGTTTTTCCTGTGGTCATGTATGGATGTGAGAGTTGAACTGTGAAGGCGGCTGGGCGCCGAAGAATTGATGCTTTTGAACTGTGGTGTTGGAGAAGACTCTTGAGAGTCCCTTGGACTGCAAGGAGATCCAACCAGTCCATTCTAAAGGAGATCAGCCCTGGGATTTCTTTGGAAGGAATGATGCTAAAGCTGAAACTCCAGTACTTTGGCCACCTCATGCAGAGAGTTGACTCACTGGAAAAGAATCTGATGCTGGGAGGGATTGGGGGCAAGAGGAGAAGGGGACAACAGAGGATGAGATGGCTGGATGGCATCACTGACTTGATGGACGTGAGTCTGAGTGAACTCTGGGAGTTGGTGATGGACAGGGAATCCTGGCGTGCTGCAATTCGTGGGGTCACAAAGAGTTGGACACGACTGAGCGACTAATCTGATCTGATCTGATCTGAATGGGACTGGATGCTATGATCTTAGTTTTTTTTGAATGTTGAGGTTTAAGCCAGCTTTTTCACTCTCCTCTTTCACCCTCATCAAGAGGCTCAATAGTTCCTCTTCACTTTCTGCCATTAGAGTGGTATCACCTGCATATCTGAGATTGTTGATATTTCTCCCATCAAACTTGATTCCAGCTTGTGATACAGTCCAGCATTTGAAATGATGAACTCTGCATGTAAGTTAAATAAGCAAGGTAACAACGTACAGCCTTGCTGTACTCCTTTCCCAATTTTGAACCCATCGCTGTTCCATGTTCAGTTTCTTAGTCTATTGTCGTTGTTCAGTTGCTAAGTTGCATCTGACTCTTTGTGATCCCATGGACTGCAGCCTGTCAGGCTCCTCTGTCCATGCGATTTCCCAGGCAAGAATACTGGAGTGGGTTGCCATTTCTTTCTCCAGGGAATTTTCCCATCCCAGGGATCGAACCCGTGTCTCCTGCTTTGCACGCAAATTCTTTACCACTGAGCCACCTGGGCAGCATAGTGAAGAATAGTGAAATGTAAAAGTTCACTACTGGCAATCTGGAATCAAGTTGGGTATGTGAACATCCCATAGTTTAGTATGCAGATTTACACTTTAATTTCCTCAATTATAGCCAAGTACCTCATCCAGACCCTCCATCTACACCTATTATCCCCAAGTCCAGAGCCTCTGATTTTACTTACCCAGAGAATAAGCCTAACTTTTGTGATACCTATCACCTCCAGATTCTGAGCCACCATAGACTACTTATTATTCTGGGAAATAAATCAAGCGGCTTCCTTTATACCTTATTTGCATGATCCTGGGTTGTATTTCACTCAACTCTACTAGGTCAATAATCAGATCCAAAAATATTCAGTCCATTTCCCTTGTTTTGAAAAATTAACTGAAATGTTCAATGGTGTCTCTTATTTCATTCTTGTCCTTTATATAAGTCTATACTTTTTTTTTTTAATGAATTAGAATCTTTTTTTCTTGTTTTAAACTTTTAGCTGTGCAGGATTTTTGTTGCTGCACTTGGGTTTTCTCTGGTTGCAGTGCTCAGGCTTCTCTTGTTGCAGACCACAGGATGTAGAGTGAATTGGCTCGGTATTTATGGCACATGGGCCCAGTTGCTCCGGCATGTGGAATCTTCCCAGGTAAGGGATCAAACCAGTGTTTCCTGCATTGAAAGGTGAATTCTTAAACAGTGAACCGCCAGGGAAGCCCTAGACATTTTTCATACTCATTTACTGTGAACAGAATTACTAGAGAGAGGAGAAATAACCCCACGGTTTAGCTAGAAACTATGCAGTACTTTGAGATAAAAAAATTTCATAAAATTCTATAGATGCAGGGTTTCCCTTGTGGCTCAGTGATTAAAAAAAAAAAACCCACCTGCCAATGCAGGAGACATGGGTTCGATCCCTGATCCAGGAAGATCCTACATGCCACAGAACAACTAAGCCCATGAGCCACAACTACTGAGCCTGTGCTGTCTGGGAATCACAACTACTGACACCTTTGCATCTTACTCTGAAATGAGAAGCCAACACAATGAGAAACCTGTGCCCTGAACCTACAGAGTAGTCTCCATTTGCCACAACTAGAGAAAAGCCACTGCAGCAACAAAAACCCAGCACAGTCAAAAACAAATAAATATAAACAATAATTTTAAAAATTTCTATAGATGCTTTCCTTTTTTGAAACAATGAGACTGTTAAGAAAACCAAAAATCTCAAGAAAGTGCTTTTAGAAAAAATAAGGAATTCCATGCTGGTCTGGTGGTTAGAACTCTGTGCTTTCACTGCCAAGGGCCCAGGTTCAATCTCTGGTTAGGGAACTCCAAAAAGCCTGGCAGCATGACCATAAACAAAATATAACAATGGTCAGACTGCTACTGAGCCCTTACTGTGTTAAGCACTTCATGGGTACAATTCTCAATTCAAACCTCACACCCACTTTAGGGTGGTACTACTAAATTTTCTCCATGTGAAAGATACACAGTCGTGCACATACACACCAGAGTTCACCATCTGTATCACTATTCTATGTAGCAGTCACCTTTAAAAAAATGGGCGGGTGAGAGGGGACTAAAAAATATAAATATAGAATATGTAAGTCAGTGTGGTAAAGAATCCGCCTGTCAATGCAGGAGATATAAATGACACGGGTTCAATCCCTGAGTCAGGAAGATTCCCTGGAGGAGAAAATGGCAACCCACACCAGTGTTCTTGCTTGGAGAATTCCATGGACAGAGGAGCCTTGCAGGCTACAGTCCATAAGGCCAGAAACAATTGGATGTGACTTGAGTACACATATAAGTCAGTCATGATTCTTGGAATGAGGCTAAAGTTTGATCAAGAAAAAATTCACATCTTTCTTATAAAATCAAGATTCATCATGCTAAGTCACTTCAGTCATTTCCGACTCAAGCTTAGGAAAGAACAAAAACAAAAGAGAACTGTAAGAATTAGAATATTTCTTTTAAAATATAATAAATTATTTAAAAACTTAGATTGCTAAAATGACCAATGACTCAAATCTATGGCTATGCTAATAAAATCTTTTATGGTCTATTTCTAAGGAAATACATTTTTAAATCTCTACTAGATGGTGGGATTTTCTAAGAAAATATGTACTGTCACAATTACATCAATGAATCAAGAAGAGATGGGAAACCCAATTTGATTAATAAGCATCTGAGAAACTGAGCCCCTTGAACTAGCCCTAAAAGGCCTTAAGTCCAGACATGGAAACGGAGTAGATAAGTTGGAATGAAAGTGTTAAAGAAGGCAAGATACCAAAGTGAACTGGCTTTAAGAAATAGTTCTTGAAACAGACTCTGTATGATTTCAATACCTTTAGACCATGGAATTTCTGCACCATGCTTTACATCCCTAGATATGTTTCAATGTCTCCTGGTTTACAGTCTATGGGAACTTGAATAGAATTTGTATCCTGCTGTTTTGTGAAAATTGTATAAATTGTAATTATGTTGAATTGGTTCATGGTGCTTTTCAGGTCTACTACACCCTTCTACTTTTCTGTCTATTCATTCTAATTTTTGAGAGTTTGATATTAAAACTCCAACTAAAAATCTTAATTTATCTACCTGAAAAAATAATTATATATAGTGGAACTATATGTAACTTTTTACATACAGTTTTTCTCTTGTGGCTCAGATGGTAAAGAGTCTGCCTGCAATGCGGGAGACCCAAGGTCGATCCCTGGGTCAGGAAGATCCCCTGGAGGAGGAAATGGCAACCCACTCCAGTATTCCTGCCTGGAAAAATCCCATGGACGGTAGAGACTGGTAGGCTACAGTCCATAGGGCCGCAAAGAGTCGGACACAACTGAGCAACTTCACTTTCACATGTAACTTTGTTCTGTATTTTCCAAGTCTTTTGCAAATGTGTTATCATATACTTTCATAATTTAAAGAAATAAAAAGAAAACAATAAAAGAAATAGTTCTACTGACAGTGTTCTGTACGTTAAGAAAAGCAAACCATTAAGAGTATAAATAGGAGATAACAGATTCTAAGAATTTAACTTTGCCCAAAGAGAGGTCTGGCCTTTGCCCTCAGCAGCTGGAAGGGCATCTCTATGCCCTTGAAATGTACTGCCTGACAAAAGTACCTTTGTTTCAACTTGGGGCCTTAAGGCCACATGCTAAGGATATGATTTATTGTAGGGTCTTCAGCTCAATATCAGGAAGGGCTGGAGACAGGTCAATTACATGGACAGTAAACTCCATCTGTATCTACATGACAGAATTCCAATAAAAATCCTGGACGCCAAGACTCATGCAAGCCTCCTTGGTTGGCAATATTCCCTTCATGCTGTCACACATCATTGCTAGGAGTTAATTACATTAAGAATTTCACTGAGAAAAGACAACTGGAAATCCCACATTTAGAACTCTCCTAGACTCTGCCCCATGCCTTTTCCTTGGATGATTTTAATCTATATCCTTTCACTGTAATAAATGTTAGCTGTAAATTTACAGCTTTCAGTGAGTTGTAACAAATTATTAAATCTGAGGGTAGTCTTGGGAAATTCTGAACTTGGAACTGGTGCCAGAGTGAGAATGAGTAAGATAAATTTTATTTAGAACTGTGAATGGTTTGGGGGATCACCCCAAATTCTACAGTTGGTATCAGAAGTAAGAGAGGATCTGTGAATTGTCCTCTAACTTCATACTTAACATCAAAAGTAGAATTCACTAGAATGACACTGACTCATTGAAACTTGTGGTAGGGAAGAAGGAGGAAAAGATGACAAGGGTTATGAACCTTTGATTCTTGGATGACTATCTACTCAATGATAGTATGTAACTGCAGCTGTGGTTATTAGAGGTAAAAGTTACCAACGGAACTTAGAAACTAGATCCAACTCCCTAGGAGCTGACTCACTGGAAAAACAAGGAAATGCAAACTAATAAGAAATAAGGTAATTAAACAATCCCTTCGATATTGTCATCTGTACTACCTAAAATGAAGAGTGTGTTGGGACAGATCCTGACACTCACTGGGCAAAGCTTAGATTGCAGCCAGGCTGAGCTATAGCCACTAGCCTAAGGGCCATTCCAAATGGAAAAATTACACTGGGAAAACAGGCAGCACCTCTACAACTTCCAATAACAATGTAGTCCAGGTTAAGAAAAGACAAAATCAAGAAACTAATGAAATCAGAGTGTAAAATGCTAAGGAATTATTTCATTTTGTGGGTAGACATTGTATGCTTCCTGAAAATACCTTTATGAAAATACTGTGAGAGTGACAACACTTAGAGGCAGCATTGTTGATTTTGAATGCTGCAGAATAGAAGAGCAATGTCTGAGCTGATGTGGGACCCACCACTCATTGCTGAACCACCACAGATGGTTATCCAAAACCTCTATTACACAGCAGGTCATTCCCGAGGGGACAGCTAGCTTAGTGGACTGGATAAAAGCCCCTGTAAAGTTTTTTTTACCCTCACACAGGTGATTGTCCTTCTCCTATAAATGCCAACTAGAACTTCTCAGAAGAACTGACTGACATGCCTCTTATTCAAGCCATGCGAGATTAGCATTATGAAGATCAGGATATTCGTCTACTCAGTATGCCTCTTACTAAAGTCAAGGTAAATAATACAGTTAAGGGGGGCCCTTATACATGGGTACCCCCATGGAATTTTTCTGCTGCAAAACCTAGCAATAATCTGAGATGCCTTATCAGATTTATTGTCTCAGCTTTATGGGCCTTACAGATGCTGAGAAAACGGGTGATTCACAAGAACATAGGAAAAGACAAACAAGAGAGTCAAGGGATTTAATCCCAAAAGGATGAAAAATTTTAGATGGCTGTTTAAAAATGGGGAGGTGGGAAGATATGAATAAAACAAACAATGACAGGGTTGAAACAAAGGACTTAAATGCAGCACTCTAGGGGGTTGGGAGGACCAATGGGAGCTACTGCTGGTCCTCAATGTTAAAAGGCATTAAACAACTCTGTTACATTCACCCTAGTATGAAGAAATGTTAAAAGCTGGAGGAAGAAATGTTAAAAGCTGGAAAAGATGACAATGAGAACCTGACCTTGTACTCCCTGGAGCAACTATTCCATGGACTAATCAAATTGAGAACTGAAGGAGAGGCCAGGGTCTTCTGGCTCAAAGTCCAGCTGGAAAACACAAGGTAATATGCATTTGTGTGAGTAAAATAGCCTGGGGTTGGATAAAAGACATTTCTGGGACTCCTTGACATAGGAGCCTAATGTGCTATGATTCTAAAACCTGCTGAAGTCATAATGGACGTTAAGGTTAGACTGGAAAGAGAGGGATGGTTGACAGCATTAAAGTGAAAGTCTGGGTGAAAGCTGGAACATACTGATACGAACAAATGATGTGAAATAATTTTATCTCTCCTTTATATGATTAGTAGAATGGGTATTACTGATATTGTCTAATATAGTAAAACACAAGACATACATGTTCACCTTAAGGCAAGTCTTGATTAGACATGCTAAATGGGAACAATTAAAACTGTCCAAGTCCACAGAAGTTGTCGAATTGTGACAGTAGAGGATACCTAATGGATAAAAAGAATTTATGACTTTAATGACAAATGAGAAGCTGCTATGCTCTCATTTGTACCAATGAATTCTTTGTACAATAACCATGTGCACCCTGTGAAAAAAGTAAATGGTTCATCCAGTTAACAGTAGACTATTTAAAGCTTGAACTCAGTAATAATGCCACCACAGCATCAGCAGTCCTTGATGTGGTTTGAACAAGAGAAAAAATATATACAGCAGACTTAATAATAAGTGGCATTCAGGGACTGAACATGCAAAAAAAATTTTCCCTCTAACTCTGAAGAAAAGCCAAATGCAGTTTTTCATGTGGAAAGACCCTAATTTATGTTTATTCTTAGAGATAAGCTAGGTAGGAGCCACCTTTATCATTCCACAGGCGAAAAAAAAAATAAACAGCTTCTGCCACCTACATCCCTAGAACTAAACAAGTAGCGCCAATATTTGGTTGGTATATTTGAATTTTAAAGAATATATACTCCACATCTGGGAATTTTACCAATACAACCACCCAAAAGAAAATCATATTTGAATGAGGACCTGAACTATGTCTGAACAGTAAAAAGGAGTCTTTCTCTTGATGCTTACGGACCCTGTGATCCACAACTAGACGTGATTTTGGAAGTGTTAGCAACACATACGAAGATTGAAACATACAGCAAAAACCTCTGAGTGCCACTCAGCAGAGATCCAGGATTTTGGACCAGAAAATTTCTGGATGCCATGGTAAAACATATGCTATTTAAGAGAAAATTACTAGTTTGCCACTGGGCACTGAGGTTGACACTGTGACTGAAGGGCATAACATAACCATGAAACCTGAAATACCCCTTATGTCTTGAGTGACAGGAGAAAACAAATAAGGAAGGCAGAGTCCAGAAGTGTTCCACAAAAACAGAGATGGGTTTGTGCAGGAACATGCAACCAAGAGGATGCAAAAAAATATTTTATCATATTTATGAGCAGGTGAAAGTGAAAGTGTTAGTCACTGAGTTGTGTCCGACTCTTGATACCCCATGGAACTGTAGCCTGCCAGGCTCCTCTGTCCATGGGATTCTCCAGGCAATAATACTGGAGTGGATTGCCATTTCTTTCTCCAGGAGAGCTTCCTGACCCAGGGATCAAACCAGGGTCTCCTGCATTTTAGGCAGATTATTTATTGTCTGAGTCACTATACTCTCTTTCCCTCTAAACATGACTTTGGAACTACCAAAGGAACTGCTGAATGCTATGATCACATAGGTGGTACTCTAAAAACAGCTATTAGCTAACAAAGAGCTGTGTGGTTTATGGATGGTGGTTCCAAAGTGTACAGAAAGCAATCTGTTTAGAAGGGTACCACTTTAACTGAAGAATGTAATAATGAATCATATCAATGAGCTGGCCTGCATGCTGTTATCCCCTGTGTATGCGTTTTTACTGAACCCTGAAGTTGGTATGACAAAAGAGTGGTCTTGAGGACTGTTTCTGAACTTTGTGCAGATGATAAGGAAACAGTCTGGTAAGACTCGCTGCTGCTAAGTCACTTCAGTCATGTCCGACTCTGTGCAACCCCATAGACGGCAGCCCACCAGGCTCCCCTGTCCCTGGGATTCTCCAGGCAAGAACACTGGAGTGGGTTGCCATTTCCTTCTCCAATGCATGAAAGTGAAAAGTGAAAGTCAAGTCGCTCAGTCGTATCCGACTCTTAGCGACCCCATGGACTGCAGCTCACCAGGCTCCTCCGTCCATGGGATTTTCCAGGCAAGAGTACTGGAGTGGGGTGCCATTGATGAGTGCTATATCCTGAACACTTTAGGCTCTGTGAGGTACACGGAAGGGTGTTTTTAAAGTGGCTGGGGTAGGTGAGGCACATGTCAGCCAAATGGTACTGGCAGCAGTGCAGACAGAGCGAATCTGACGGTAAAACTCAAAGCAAGGACGCTGGCTGTGAACGAGCTGCGACAGGGGCCAAGGCTTCAAGCCCAATGCCATTGGCTCTGCCACAGTTCACCCAGGAAATCCAAAGTGTGAAAGAACTAAAGAAAAGGCAGGAGAGGCAACTGGGAATTCGATATAATGGTAAAGGAAAGTGGTGACGGAAAAGGAAGGATAAATTACCGTGAAACTTTGAGGTGTCAATGAAGTTATTCTTTCACAGGAAAAAGAATGCTGTGTTCCTATTATTTTTGCTTTACACCATCAATTTAAAAAGCCACAAGAAGTCTAAAAGCCCAAAAACCTGACAGCAGCTATGAGAAAGTAATTTAATGTCTTACTTAGATTTATTACAAAACAAGGATTAGATCTGGACCCAAAGTGAAGGCATCTACAAAATTAGTCACCTCCAATAAAACAATAGCTAATTTGTAGGTAAGATGAAACACTTTGTAACAAAGGATATGAAAGTTTAAAGTAGCATTTCTACCCAAATGGGCTGTAGAACAGTGAAAGGTGTCTTGAAAAAGGAAACATAACGTTACCTGTATGAGATCAAGTTTGAAAGATTCCACACACTGTATTCTATATTCTGAATATCACATGGGAGAAAGTGAGCAAATGAGCTAAAACAGATCTGGACTCCAACTGACTATGTGCAAGTCCTAGCTCTACCACTTACGGGGACATGCTGTATACATTATTAAAGCTTTCTGTAAGTAGACTTGCTCACTTTGAAACAGCTGAGATGTCAGTACCAACACTTCATGGGCGGTTGGTATGAATTAAACATGTGGCATTCAGAAAAGTGCCCAGCACAAATTATGGATGCAATACTTGTTAGTGAATAGGATTCATGTATCCTCTCTCTAAGAGAACTGTAAAAAGTCCAATGGCTCTAACAAATTAAAAGCTCTAAAACATCCTAGAGTTAAACATTTAAGTGTGGTTAATTGAACTTAACAACTAACTAGAAATTTCAGTAGTTTCCAGAACAGTTCTGATGTGACAGGCTGGTGATAAGTGAACATTATTGCATTCTGAGGGTAAAAGGGTTGAAACACAAAGCTATATTTTAATGAATTAGTAACTATGCTACCTGGATGCTTATAAATCCCCAGTTTTTCTACAAACTAAATCTGACATGAAATCAGTATATTTACATGCTTTGATGCTAAAATGGCTATCAGTCATACGCATGAAAATACTACCTTTTAACATGACAGCCCAAAGCCCATAACCCTGTGATAAATACCACAGAACACTTGAAAAAAAAAAAAGTGAGTTTGAACCGGAGGGACTGTATATGAAGAAATAATACAACTCTTATTATTGCAACCCAAATCCACACACTAATTAATACATTTTCAATAAATATCCATAAGACAATTAGATATGAATATAGAAACCATTAAATATTTTACCAAAAAATGTATCTTGCTCTAAGACACAAAACACACAAAAAAATCTGTTTTAGGAAAAATAATTCTATAAGAACTTTTAATAATATTTCTTGATAAGCAATAACGACTTCTGTACCTATGTTCTTTGTGTTCCAATAGCTGACAGTCTCTACATGTCAGTCTATCACACGTTTCACAGAAAAGTTTCAACTGTTCTTGTTTGTGAACAGGGCAGAAAACAGGGCGCTGACCAGATGCTCCAACAGACTCTGCAGTAAAATAAAACATATATTTTAAAACTAAACACCATTTTTGTCTAAATTCATAAATTCTTACCGATATTGGTATCAAAAGCTTGTAAAGTTAAGTACAAATGCTACAGGGGCTAAAGAGAGAGATGAATAGTAATCATTAAAACTGCTTCTCTCTTACCTGAGACATCTTCTTTCTTCCTGATCAAGTGATCCTTAGTGAATTTTACTCTTTGATGTGCTTCAATGCATGTCTTACATAGCCATTCTCCACACTCGACACAAAAGCCAACTGCACTCGCATTGTCTTCACAACTAGTACATACCTGAAAGAGGAAAGAAATGCTAACCTACACTAAATTTACAAAGGATATATCCACAAAATAAACAAGTAAAACTTTTCTACTTTACTCTCAAACATACTAATTCACTGTACCTAGAATAAAATCATCTTGCTATCCATTTCTCTTCAACAAAATCCTTCCCTTCCAGATCAAACATTCAAGTGGGTAAAAATCTAAGTCTCAGAACACAAAATCGACACAAGCTTTGAATTTTTAAGTGATAACTTTTAATCTCTTTTAGCCAGGTCTGAGGGTGTAGAATAAAGATACTCTTCATTTTCAAATTTAAAGACGAAACTAGGGCATAACTATCCTAATTTATGTAACAATTCAAGCATGTTTTCTTACAATGTACATTCTGATAATGAAGAAAGTAATATAAAGAAAAATTGAGACGCATACCTGTTCTGATTTCTCATCAGAACTGCTAGGGGTTTCAGATGTATCTTTCACAAAATAATTATCCACGAGGTCTATCTGTCTGCATTCTTGGCGGCATACTGGGCACCGTATTACACCAACTACAACACAAAAAAACAACATTAAGAAATATTTTCAGGAAAAAATAAGGAAATTATACACGATGCCTATATGTGAACTACTCATTCATATGTCATAGATAAGAAGAAAGAAATGAGTGTTAAGAGCTGGGTAAAATGTTATTCCACTAAGTTATTTCATTGGGGGAAAATAACACCCATTTGGGAAGATAAAATAAGCATTAATATGCAAATAAAAAAACTTTAAGCTGCTTCTTCATTACAATATGTGGTTGGTAATAATGGCACCGAAAGATATCCAGATCCTAACCACTGGAAAATTGTATGCCTTTATATGGCAAAGGAGATTTTGCGAGTGTAACTAAATTAAAGCTCCTGCGATGGCAACACTGTCCTGGATTCTCTGATAGGCTCTAAAATGTCATCAGTTTCAGTTCAATCGTTCAGTCATGTCTGACTCTTTGCAACCCCTTGGATCACAGCAGGCCAGGCCTCCCTGTCCATCACCAACTCCTGAGGTTTACCCAACTCATGTCTATTGAGTAGGTGATGTCATCCAACCATCTCATCGTCCGTCGCCCCTTCTCCTCCTGCCTTCAGTCTTTCCCAGTATCATGGTCTTTTCCAGTCAGTCAGCTTTTCGCATCACGTGGCCAAAGCATTGGAGTTTCAGCTTCAACATCAGTCCTTCCACTGAAGACTCAGGATTGATCTCCTTTAAGATGGACTGTACCAGTAACGCTGAAAAAGGTGAACTTGAACACTTCTATGAAGACCTACAAGACCTTTTGGAACTAACACCCAAAAAAGATGTCTTTTTCATTATAGGGAACTGGAATGCAAAAGTAGGAAGTCAAGAAACACCTGAAGTAACAAGCAAATTTGGCCTTGGAATATGGAATGACGCAGAGCAAGGACTAATAGAGTTTTGGCAAGAAAACACACTGGTCATAGCAAACACCCTCTTCCAACAACACAAGAGACGACTCTACACATGGATATCACCAGATGGTCAACACTGAAATCAGATTGATTATATTCTTTGCAGCCAAAGATGGAGAAGCTCTATACAGTCAGCAAAAACAAGACCAGGAACTAACTGTGGCTCAGATCATGAACTGCTTATTGCCAAATTCAGACTTGGAGAAAGTACGGAAAACCACTAGATCATTCAGGTATGACCTAAATCAAATCCCTATGATTATACAGTGGAAGTGAGAAATAGATTTAAGTGACTACATCTGACAGAGCGCTTGATGAACTATGGACGGAGGTTCGTGACACTGTACAGGAGACAGGGATCAAGACCATCCCCATGGAAAAGAAATGCAAAAAAAGCAAGATGGCTGTCTGGGGAGGCCTTACAAATAGCTCTAAAAACAAAAGAAGCAAAAAAGGAAAGAAATAAGCATCTGAATGCAGAGTTCCAAAGAATAGCAAGGAGATAAGAGAGCCTTCCTCAGCGATCAATGCAAAGAAATAAGAGGAAAACAACAGAAAGGGAAAGACTAGAGATCTCTTCAAGAAAATCAGAGATACCAAGGGAACATTTCTTGCAAAGACGGGCTCGATAAAGGACAGAAGTGGTATGGACCTAACATAAGCGGACGACATTAAGAAGAGGTGGCAAGAATACACAGAAGAATTGTACAAAAAAGATCTTCATGACCCGATAATCACGATGGTGTGATCACTGAACTAGAGCCAGACATCCTGGAATGTGAAGTCAAGTGGGCCTTAGAAAGCATCACTATAAACAAAGCTACTGGAGGTGATGGAATTCCAGTTGAGCTATTTGAAATCCTAAAAGAAGATGAGGCTGTGAGTGCTGCACTTAATATGCCAGCAAATTTGGAAAATTCATCAGTCAATTCAGCAGTGGTCACAGGACTGCAAAAGATCAGTTTTCATTCCAATTCCAAAGAAAAGCAATGCCAAAGAATGATCAAAATACCGCACGATGGAACTCATCTCAATGCTAGCAAAGTAATGTTCAAAATTCTCCAAACCAGGCTTCAGCAATACATGAACCGTGAATTTCCAGATGTTCAAGCCGGTTTTAGAAAAGGCAGAGGAACCAGAGATCAAATTTCCAACATCTGCTGGATCATCGAAAAAGGAAGACAGTTCCAGAAAAACATCTATTTCTGCTTTATTGACTGTGCCAAACCTTTGACTGTGTGGATGACAATAAACTGTGGAAAATTCTGAAAGAGATGGGAATACCAGACCACCTGACCTTCCTCTTGAGAAACCTATATGCAGGTGAGGAAGCAACAGTTAGAACTGGACATGGAAAGACAGACTGGTTCCAAACAGGAAAAGGAGTATGTCAAGGCTGTATATTGTCACCCTGCTTATTTAACTTCTGTGCAGAGTACATCATGAGAAATGTTGGGCTGGAAGAAGCACAAGCTGGAATCAAGATTGCCGGGAGAAATATCAATCACCTCAGATATGCAGATGACACCACCCTTATGGCAGAAAGTGAAGAGGAACTAAAAGGCCTCTTGATGAAGGTGAAAGAGGAGAGTGAAAAAGTTGGCTTAAAGCTCACATTCAGAAAACGAAGATTATGGCATCTGGTCCCATCACACTTCATGGGAAATAGATGGGGAAAAAGTGGAAACAGTGTCAGACTTTATTTTTGGGGGCTCCAAAATCACTGCAGATGGTGACTGCAACCATGAAATTAAAAGACGCTAACTCCTTGGAAGGAAAGTTATGACCAACGTAGATAGCATATTCAAAAGCAGAGACGTTACTTTGCCAACAAAGGTCCGTCTAGTCAAGGCTATGGTTTTTCCAGTGGTCATGTATGGATGTGAGAGTTGGACTGTGAAGAAGGCTGAGCGCCACAGAATTGATGCTTTTGAACTGTGGTGTTGGAGAAGATTCTTGAGAGTCCCTTGGTCTGCAAGAAGATCCAACCAGTCCATTCTAAAGGAGATCAGTCCTGCCTTGGTGTTCATTGGAAGGACTAAAGTTGAAACTCCAATACTTTGGCCATCTCATGCGAAGAGTTGACTCATTGGAAAAGACCCTGATGCTGGGAGGGACTGGGGGCAGGAGAAAAAGGGGATGACAGAGGATGAGATGGCTGGATGGCATCACCAAATCGATGGACATGAGTTTGGGTGAAATCCAGGAGGTGGTGATGGACAGGGAGGCCTGGCGTGCTGCAGTTCATGGGGTCGCAAAGAGTCGGACACGAATGAGTAACTGAACTCAACTGAACTTAAGATGGACTGCTTGGCTCTCCTTGCAGTCTAAGGGACTCTCAAGAATCTTCTCCAACACCACAGTTCAAAAGCATCAATTCTTTGGCACTAGGCTTTCTTTATAGTCCAACTCTCACATCCATACATGACTACTGCAAAAACCATAGCCTTGACTAGACAGAACTTTGTTGGCAAAGTAATGTCTCTGCTTTTGAATATGCTATCTAGGTTGGTCATAACTTTTCTTCCAAGGAGTAAGTGTGTTTTAATTTCATGGCTGCAGTCACTATCTGTAGTGATTTTGGAGCCCCAAAAATAAAGTCTGACACTGTTTCCACTCTTTCCCCATCTATTTGTCATGAAGTGATGGGACTAGAGGCCATGATCTTTGCTTTCTGAATGCTGAGCTTTAAGCCAATTTTTTCACTCTCCTCTTTCACCTTCATCAAGAGGCTTTTTAGTTCTTCACTTTCTGCCATAAGGGTGGTGTCATCTGCATATCTGAGGTTACTGATATTTCTCCCGGCAATCTTGATTCCAGCTTGTGCTTCTTCCAGCCCAACGTTTCTCATGATGTACTCTGCACAGAAGTTAAATAAGCAGGGTGACAATATACAGCCTTGACGTACTCCTTTTCCTATTTGGAACCAGTCTGTCATTCCATGTCCAGTTCTAACTGTTGCTTCCTCACCTGCGTACAGGTTTCTCAAGAGGAAGGTCAGGTGGTCTGGTATTCCCATCTCTTTCAGAATTTTCCAGTTTATTGTCATCCACACAGTCAAAGGTTTGGCACAGTCAATAAAGCAGAAATAGATGTTTTTCTGGAACACTCTTGCTTTTTCCATGATCCAGCAGATGTTGGAAATTTGATCTCTGGTTCCTCTGCCTTTTCTAAAACCGGCTTGAACATCTGGAAATTCACGGTTCACGTATTACTGAAGCCTGCTTGAAGAAATTTCAGCAATACTTTGCTAGCATTGAGATGAGTGCACTTGTGTGGTGGTTTGAGCATTCTTTGGCATTGCCTTTCTTTGGAATTGGAATGAAAACTGATCTTTTCCAGTCCTGTGACCACTGCTGAATTGACTGATGAATTTTCCAAATTTGCTGGCATATTAAGTGCAGCACTCACAGCCTCATCTTCTTTTAGGATTTCAAATAGCTCAACTGGAATTCCATCACGTCCACTAGCCTTTTTCGCAGTGATGCTTCCTAAGGCCCACTTGGCTTCACATTCCAGGATGTCTGGCTCTAGGTGAGTGATCACACCATCATGATTATCTGGGTCGTTAAGATCTTTTTTATACTGTTCTTCTGT
Organism: Bubalus kerabau; assembly: GCF_029407905.1. Taxonomy (NCBI): domain Eukaryota; kingdom Metazoa; phylum Chordata; class Mammalia; order Artiodactyla; family Bovidae; genus Bubalus; species Bubalus kerabau. Next base: position 29,810,181 of record NC_073629.1, on the reverse strand, counting down.
GTATTCTTGCCACCTCTTCTTAATATCTTAGGCTTCTGTTAGGTCCATACCATTTCTGTCCTTTATTGAGTCCATCTTTGCATGAAATGGTCCCTTGATATCTTTACTATTCTTGAAGAGATCTCTAGTCTTTTCCCCTCTATTGTTTTCCTCTATTTCTTTGCACTGATCACTGAGGAAGGCTTTCTTCTCTCTCCTTGCTATTCTTGGGAACTCTGCATTCAGATGGGTATATCTTTCCTTTTCTCCTTTGCTTTTCTCTTCTCTTCTCTTCACAGCTATTTCTAAGGCCTCCTCAGACAGCCATTTTGCTTTTTTGCATTTCTTTGTCTTGGGGATGATCTTGATCCCTGTCTCCTGTACAATGTCACGAACCTCATCCCATAGTTCATCAGGCACTCTATCAGATTTAATCCCTTGAATCTATTTGTCACTTCCACTGTATAATCTTAAGGAATTTGATTTAGGTCATACCTGAATGGTCTAGTGGTTTTCCCTACTTTCTTCAATTTAAGTCTGAATTTGGCAATAAGGAGTTCATGATCTGAGCCACAGTCAGCTCCTGGTCTTCTTTTTGCTGACTGTATAGAGCTTCTCCATCTTTGTCTGCAAAGAATATAATCAATCTGATTTCATTGTTGGCCATCTAGTGATGTCCATGTGTAGTCTTCTCTTGTGTTGTTGGAAGAGGGTGTTTGCTATGACCAATGCATTCTCTTGGCAAAATTCTTGTTAGCCTTTGCCCTGCTTCATTCTGTACTCCAAGGCCAAATTTGCCTGTTACTTCAGGTGTTTCTTGACTTCCCACTTTTGCATTCCAGTCCCCTATAATGGAAAGTACATCTTTCTTGGGTGTTAGTTCTAAAAGGTCTTATAATCACAAGTGGTCTAACAAGAAGCAGGCAGGGAAGATTAGACTACAAGAGGAGGAGAAGGCAACTGATAAGAAAAACAGAGATTAATGTGCTTTGGAGACACAGACATAAGCCAAGGAATATAGGAGGCTTACATAAGCTGAAAAAAGAAAATGGATTCTCTCCTCAGAGCCTCCAGAAGGATCAAGACATGCTGACACTTTGACTCTAGTCCAGTAAAACTAACTGCAAACTTTAGCCTTTAAGAACAGTAAGAGAATAAAATGTATGTTGTTCTAAAGACAAGTTTATGGCAATTCTGTTATAGTAGAAATAGAAATACACAATCTTCATCTTATAAATTCTGAGTTGATTAAGAGCGACCTGAATTCATCCTTATGTAAAATGTGGGAAGAAAGATATTCTGAAACTTAACATGCCAGTGTTCTAGCATCTATCAGAAGAAACAAACCTGCCAAGGTAAAACGGAAGTTAAAGTTTGTTAAAAATTAGAAAACAGCAGTATAGTCAACACAACAGAGTGACTACTATGTATCAGCCATAAAATTGAAAAACATAGAATGACACAATCCTTGCTTTTAAGAAAGGGCTGAAGACTAGTATCTTACAGTTTATACCATGTACAATTGTAGGAAGCACCATACAAAGACAAGGATATAAACAGTCCAAAGGGTGGTACATATAGGAGGTATAGATCAGTGGTAGTGAGGGTTAGCCGGTAGGAAGAAGGAACTAGACACTCTACTTACCACTATGTCTGTCCATGTTTGCATGTTTGTGCGGGGACTCAAATGTGTGTATGTAATCCACTGCCTATTCTTTAAAATTCCTAAGATTAAAATAAGGGAAGAAATCCTGTATGTTGCAACGATAACTTTTTTTTTTTATTTTAGGAAATTAAAAAGTCTTTGAGCCCTCCATCTTGATTTATGCTTCAGTTATGTGCCACAGTTGCTTTAAAATCTTTGATTATCAGTAGTTTTCCTAATTTGTTTAAGAAATAATCCACTTTCATCTGCTTTTTATGTTCAGTTCACTTCAGTCGCTCAGTCACATCCGACTACTTGCGACCCCATGAATCACAGCACGAATCACCCCATGAATCACCTCATGAATCACAGGCCTCCCTGTCCATCACCAACTCCCTGAGTTCACTCAAACTCATGTCCATCGAGTCGGTGAGGCCATCCAGTCAGCTCATCCTCTGTCGTCCCCTTCTCCTCCTGCCCCCAATCCCTCCCAGCATCAGGGTCTTTTCCAATGAGTCAACTCTTCCCATGAGGTGGCCAAAGTATTGGAGTTTCAGCTTTAGCATCAGTCCTTCCAATGAACACCCAGGACTGACCTCCTTTAGGATGGACCGGTTGGATCTCCTTGCAGTCCAAGGGACTCTCAAGAGTCTTCTCCAACACCACAGGTCAAAAGCATCAATTCTTCGGCGCTCAGCTTTCTTCACAGTCCAACTCTCACATCCATACATGACCACAGAAAAAACCATAGCCTTGACTAGACGGACCTTTGTTGGCAAAGTAATATCTCTGCTTTTGAATATACTATCTAGGTTGGTCATAACTTTCCTTCCAAGGAGTAAGCGTCCTTTAATTTCATGGCTGCAATCAATATCTGCAGTGATTTTGGAGCCCCCAAACATAAAGTCTGACACTGTTTCCCCATCTATCTGCCATGAAGTGATGGGATCTGATGCCATGATCTTCGTTTTCTGAATGTTGAGCTTGAAGCCAACTTTTTCATTCTCCTCTTTTATCTTCATCAAGAGGCTTTTTATTTTTAGTTCCTCTTCACTTTCTGCATTAAGTGTGGTGTCATCTGCATATCTGAGGTTATTGATATTTCTCCCAGCAATCTTGATTCCAGCTTGTGCTTCTTCCAGCCCAATGTTTCTCATGATGTACTCTGCATATAAGTTAAATAAGCAGGGTGACAATATACAGCCTTGACGTACTCCTTTTCCTATTTGGAACCAGTCTGTTGTTCCATGTCCAGTTCTAACTGTTGCTTTCTGACCTGCATACAAATTTCTCAAGAGGCAGGTCAGGTGGTCTGATTCCCATGTCTTTCAGGATTTTCCACAGTTTATTGTGATCCACATAGTCAAAGGCTTTGGCATAGTCAATAAACCAGAAATAGATGTTTTTCTGGAACTCTCTTGCTTTTTTGATGATCCAGAGGATGTTGGCAATTTGATCTCTGGTTCCTCTGCCTTTTCTAAAACCAGCTTGAACATCTGGAAGTTCACCATTCACATATTGCTGAAGCCTGGCTTGCAGAATTTTGAGCATTACTTTACTAGCATGTGAGATGAGTGCAATTGTGCGGTACTTGGAGCATTCTTTGGCATTGCCTTTCTTTGAGATTGGAATGAAAACTGACCTTTTCCAGTCCTGTGGCCACTGCTGAGTTTTCCAAATTTGCTGGCATGTTGAGTGCAGCACTTTCACAGCATCATCTTTCAGGATTTCAAATAGCTCAACTGGAATTTCATCACCTCCACTAGTTTTGTTTGTAGTGATGCCTTCTAAGGCCCAGTTGACTTCACATTCCAGGATGTCTGGCTCTAGGTCAGTGATCACACCATCATGATTATCTGGGTCGTGAAGCTCTTTTTGTACAGTTCTTCTGTGTATTCTTGCCACCTCTTCTTAATATCTTAATAGCTTTTTACATTACTGAATCTAAATTCATAAGACAGAGCTCTTTTATAGCCATTTTTTAAATGCTGCAGGTTGCAGCCATTACCACTTCAAAGAAGTCTGAATGAGGAAAACATTTTCCCTTGTTAAATTAGTTCCTATTTCTGTAGAAATTTCATTTTTAAATCTGTGATAGATGCGCTATCATAAAGCAAGTATATAGTTGGTTTTTTTTCCTATCAACTACTCATTGTCATTCAACAATAAAGACATTAAAGATACAGCAAGCTTATAAAGTACTATTTTCTGAAAGAAATAGGAAGCATCTTCATCTTAATATTGTACTTTTGGTTATGCAAACACTTTGATAACAGAAATGTTTATGTCCCCCATAAATCTGGTCAGAAATTAATTTTTATTTTGTTAAGTTAAACAGACTATAGGCAGATGGAGTACTGCGTACAAGTGGTCCAAAGTAAGACAGAAGCCTTCAGTAAGAATGCTAGATCTTAAAAAAGAAACTGGGGGTGGGGAAGGAGGTGGGTGATGCGTTCAGGGTGGGGGACACATGCGCACCCGTAGCTGATTCATGTCAGTGTATGCCGAAAACCATCACAATATTGTAAAGTAATTATCCTCCAATAATTAAAAAAAAAAAGAAACTGGTTAATGAATTTAAAGTTTTGTGCCTTGGTCAAACATTAACATTATGTCACAAATTCCCTGGCAGTCCAGTGGTTCAGAGTCCACACTTCCACAGAAGGGGGCACAGTTTGATACCTGGTGGGAGAACTGAGATCACTCAAGCTGCCCCACGTTGTAAAAAACTTAAAAAACAAAAGTCCTGTCATTGAAAAATGATGTCTGTGTAGAATGACAAAAATAACCAGTGTTGAATCATGTTTTATTTCCTGACATTCCGCATTATCCCAGGTTGCTAAACGTGTGGTTTCCAAGAAATCTGACTTATTATTGTGTTCATTTACTGTCCTATGTGACACTTTTGTCACTGTTAGAGATTCAGTGATTAAAATGGGAAACAGAAGCTTAGGTTATTTTCCTTCTCAAAACTATGTTCCTTGGAGCCACATTATTACGATGGCTTTCACGCTCTTGTACACGGAATGTCTTAAGCTGAGTGCAGTTTAGAGGATCCTAATTACTTCTTTCAACACTGTGATCTGACCTGTAACAAATCTGTATGCACATTGTTAACAAGTCTATTATAAACCAACTGAATGTACAAATCTTAGTGCTGGTGCCGAAATCTCTTCAGAACAGTCACCACGATATCAAGGTTTGTTTCCACATTTGTAAGCATCGAGTGTCAATCAAAACTGAAGATGAAACAGTAACGAATGCTGAGTTCTCAGGCTTTAGGTATACTTCCTCTTTAGGTTTTTTGGTTCTCTATTTTTACTATACTGTTTGATTTAAATTTCCTACACACTAACTTCATATGTGCGACTAAAATAAAACTGCAGTATTTATTTTAAAATGGGTTTAAGACTAGTATTTAATTTTTATAGTTTATACCATGCACAACTTACAAAGACAAGGATATAAACAAAGAGCTGTACATACAAGAAGTATAGCTCAGTGGTAGAACATTTGACTGCAAAGAGTTGTACATATACAAACTACAGAAGCTTACATAGTAATTGTAATGGAATGTCATGCTAAAAGGAATATCAGCATTGCAGTAATGTGAATGGGAAAAAAGTACAATAAGCAGGGGCCATGTGTATATACGTAGAGCTGACTCATCTTGCTATACAGTAGAAACTAACACAACATTGTAAAGCAACCATGCTACACTTAAAGTTAAAAAATAAATCAAAGTAGGAATATCAGTCCCTCAGCAAACATATATACTTTGCTACGCATAATTTTACAATTGTATATATGAAACAAAATATTGTGTTTATACTACAAAATGCATACAGAGATCCCCCTCAACAGAAAGGCATAAAACAATTCATGAAAGCAAAGGAAGAAACAATATGGTCAGGAAAAAGGGAAAAATGAATATAAATATTTTTACATCGAAGATGGCATGAGTTAAAAGTCATTCAAGAAACATACAGCGTAACTACAAAGGAGAAAAGTGTAAGTAAGGAGCAATAATTTCTTACAGTGAATAAGTTAAGTCTTCACTGAGAAGGTGACAGTTACACATGATCTTGAAGAATCAATTGCACTCACTAATGTGCAAGAAATTGTATACTTGGTTGGTCTGGGTTCATTAAACCCTGCACATTTCTAAGGAAAGCCGTCAATACTAGCCCTTGATGGGCATATGGGAGATGACTTCTGAACTCTTGGAATATTAATTATGCCTGATAAAAGTGCCTCCCCCTCAAAAAAAAAAAAAAAAAAAGTTTCTGTTTGCCTGAGGCCATCTGCATTCAGTTTGACCTCTGGATCTGACTGGAGGTCAAGTAGGTGGTACCAGTTCTGCGGAGGCTCTACACCTGTATGACTGATTCCCCAATAAAAACCACAGACAGAGGCTCAGGTGAGCTTCCCTGGTTGGTAACACTCTTTCTGCATACTATCACACACTAACTGCGAGAATAAAGCATCTCCCTGTTTAACTCTACTGAAGGAAGACACTTGAAAGTGTGCACCTGCTTCCTCCTGGATTTCACACCATGCACCATGAGTATAAGGGTTTTTCTTAATTCTAAGTCCTTCCAGCAAATCACAAATCTGACTGTGGTCTTGGGGACCCCATAAAAAACTAGGAAAGAAAGAAACAGCGTGCAAATCAAGAACAGCAGATGCAAAGTTCACAAACAAAAAAAGCATAGGAGCCTACAGAGAGAAAACTATCTGTATGTATTAGTATATATATAGTCATATAACTAAAATATTGAGAAAGTTAAGAAATTTGTGACATCTAAAGGAGTATCTTTCAAAAGGCATACTGTTCTGAGCAAGAAACACTAAATATTATAAAAGTATCCATTATATCTGTGTAAAAGAATGATTTGATGCAAATCATACTAGCTTTTGATTTCTGAATAAGCTCAGATTCTTAAAATTTCTACTTCTACCTAGCAAGCTGACATCACAGTTCATGACTTTTCATCTTTTCAAAAAATGTAGACAGCAAAAGGATACTGAATACTGCAGAAGAAACACAACCCAAAGTACACAAAGCGTAGAGGGATACATTTGAGGAAGATTTTTGTCATAAAGATTTTCAAAGAAGCTTGAAATTCAGAATTTGAAGCATGAAAGAACTCCCAAAGAGACACAAGAAAATTTAAGTTGGCAGACATCAACAAACCCCATTCCTATTCTGACTACTTATTCCTGTCAGATCACCCAGCAAAGTATCTTATCACCAAAACAAAAAGAGCTGAAGTTTCTTTAGGGATCTTTTTGGTATTCTATATTTATAAATAAATGTTTAGATTATATAAACATTTTTGTTGAAAATGAGAATCTTTTGAGTTTGCAAGTATGCCCCTGTAACTAGTGATCAAATGAGTGTGCTCCTGACTCTATCACTCAGTACCAGTTGCCATGTTGTTTTCAGTATTACACAAAACTGAAACCCAAACTTCAAAGCCAAAGCTAGTGACCACATAATGTTCCTAGAACTGATTTCATTACTTCAAAGCTCAAGTTCTGAGAGACTCGTTCATACTCACTAATTTCCTTTAAGTGTTAATTTACTAAAATGTATGATCACTGGGGTGGAGGATGGGAGGGGGTTAAAGGCTAAAATAGACACCTCTACAAACTAGTTTATCTCCACAGTGTTGTTAAGTGGAATTTAGTTTCAGTAAACTGACTGATGGACTTCAAGACGGATCATTAAGCAGATGCGAAAAGACCACATGACCCCCAACTCAAATACAGAAATAGCTAACATACAACAAATTAAAGTGTAAACCCCAAAATACCTAAGTCTACACCCAAGAACGCAAAATTTTGAAGTGCCAGAAACAAAACAGAGCACTCAAAGCCTAAGTAGTGAGGCAGTGATATAAGTGAGCCACAGAGGTTACCTTACCACTGTTGAGAATAGGAAGTAAGATAAAGGTCAAAAGGTGAAACTGAACTGCCTCAATAAAGCCATGGGGCAATCTTTTAAGCACTCCACAAACAAAAACCCTCACCAGTCCTGGAGTCACCCACAAGCAACATCAACACTAAATAAGCTTGATGCATAGATGTGTAAACAAAGTATGTACTATTTGCACAGTACACAGACAGGCCAAGTCAAGAAACTAAGAAGCTTGCCTAGTAGATTAGTAGCTTCCAGGTTGGTGAACTGGTAGAGATTCGGGAAGAGTGACACTTGGGCGAGCATGGACGCTCCATACCTCTTCCCACAAACCTTGCCCTGTGCATCGCTTCTATCTGACTATTCCTGAGCTATGGCCTTTTATAATAAACTGGGAGGTAATGCTGGATGACTTAAGGGAAGATCACATAGTGATGCGACCTCTAGTTCTGAAGCTTCATGTCCTGGCACCAGTTTTTCCGCAATGTCAGAAACACTGAATGGAAAATTAGAAGTAAATCTATTATGAACCAGAAGGAACCCAGTCCATCACACTAGTCATCTTCTCCAAGGGTGAAGTCAACATTTCTCTTCTGTCCTCTATCCTAAGCTCAAGTTCTTATTTAAAATCTTCTCTTTAATCAACTTGTAACTCCAAGCAAAAGGTTCACAAAGTTGAAGTCATTATTTTTGCCCAATAGCTACTTCTTTTCCTGGAATTCCTACTTAGGTAAATTCACATATTCATTCAGCAACAACCAAAAGAAACTTTTCTGAACTCTTATAAACACAAAACCATCTCATTAGAACTCCTTCCAACCCAAGGCACAAGTGGAACTCCCACTGAAGATAAGCTCATAAATAAAACTACAATGCACATGAAGAAACCCAATACTGCTGGAATGAGTAGACAAACACAATAAACCAAGAAGTAAAAACCTAAAACCACAGAAAACAAAACAGTCTGATGGACTTCAAATATGTATAAAATGTTCACAGAGATAGAGGACAAACGGAATCTATGAAAATGGGTAGATATAAAAAAGAAAATGAAACTGAATAAACTTAAAACACTAATTAATAAGCAAGTGGTAACTTACGAAAACTATTAAGATAGAAGACAGATATGAAGGAATTAAGTAGAATTCAACACAGAGATAAGGAGGGATAGAATACAAAAGAGAAGAAGCAAGCTAAAGAACTCAATGAGCCTTTCTGGCAGTGACAACCTCTCCATAAGAACAAGCCTCTCACAAAGGATCTCCTTCATCCCTCTCCATAAAAGAAGAGGAAACATAAGAAGTGCTGGTGCGGAGCCTTAAATTCCCCAATTTTCATGGATGTGAAATGCCCAAGATGCTATAAAATCACCACCATCTTTGGCCATGCACAAATAGTTTTGTGAGCTGGCTGTTCTACTATCCTCTGTCAATCTACAAGAGGAAAAGCAAGCCTTACGGAGAATGTTCCTTAGACAGAAGCAGCATTAAAAGCACCCTGAATCAAGATGACTGGGAACCCGTCCCAATAAACACATTCTGGACATCTAAAAAAAAAACAAAGGACCTAAATGAGAAATTCCAGCATATGTCAAAAAGAAGTTCATTAAGGAAATGAAGTAGAGATGCTAAAGAGATAAAGGCTGGAAATTTCAGACCTAAAGAAATGAGCCCTCAGATTGCAATCCAACTCTTAAGCAAGATAAAAATACCTCTGCATCTAAACATCAGCAAACATGAAGAAAATTTTTTTGGTTTTTTTGGCTACGTCATGTGGCTTGTGGGATTTCAGTTCTCTCACCAGGGATTAAACCCAGGCCACCTCAGTGAAAGCCCACAATCCTAACCACTAGGCCACTAGGAAACCCCTCAAAAAACTCTTAATAACTACTAGTAATACAAGAAAACCAGACTTAGAGCTTATCTCATCAGTTAAAAAAAAAAAAAAACAACTGCCAAACAATAACAGGAATAATTATCTTCAAAGTTGTTGGAGAAAATAAAAGTCAACTGGCAATCTATACCCTGATAAAGCTATTATTCTACAATAAGAGCAAATCAAATTACCAGACATAAAACAGTACTATTCATTGCTATAAGAATTAATAAAGCATTGGGCTGAACCATATAAAACTGTAAGTATTCAACCACTTAGGACCTGCAAGTATGTCAATTTTATACAGTTCAATCTGATATCTGAGAACATGGAAAAATATTTAGAAGTGAGATGCAAGAAGTAATTAGCAAAGGCATCAATAAAACATTGATACATAAACATGCATGGGCTAAAAGTAAATATAACTATGAGAGAGATTAAAAAACATAAAATACTAAAATATAATGATCTGTTCTATTATAATTAAACTTTAAAAATTATTCTAATTAAAATATGAAAGGAAAATTAAGATATGATTAAAATTATGTCAATTAAAGTAAAATCTTTCCTTAATAAAATAAGCAAGGGCCTTGAAATTCAATCACACAAACCAGAGTCAAGTTTCAGAAATTCCAAGAAAGAACCTCCATTAGTTGGCATCTTTCAGTCTGATTCACATAAATTGGCTCCTAAAACATTGCGGACATAGGGACTCTGCCACCCCACATTCCTTATCAGATGTTTGCAGCCCAACTCTGCCCTACCTTGCACTTCTGCCCTCATCCCAGTAAGATTTTTAATGTGCCTACGTGAAAATACAGTCTATTTGTATTTGCTGGGGACAGGAAATAATCATATCAAATTATGTCTATATTTGCATTTGTACAAGGTTTCACTGTAAGATCAGTTAGTATTTACTGAGAAATTTATTATGTATTAGTTCACTCAGTCCTCATAACAGCTCTGTAAAGTAGGATCAATTACTATATTCATTTCAAAAGTGAGGAAACAGGTTCAGAGAGATTAGATAATGTTCTCAAGTCATGGGACAATGTAAGTGGAGGTGAGAGGAGACCAAGGTCTGAAACTAAAATGTACGAACCTACAGCCCTACAGGCTTCTTGGAGAAGACCCTTGAGAGTGCCTTGGCCTGCAAGGAGATCCAACCAGTCCATTCTAAAGGAGATCAGCCCTGGGTGTTCTTTGGAAGGAATGATGCTAAAGCTGAAACTCCAGTACTTTCACCACCTCATGTGAAGAGTTGACTCATTGGAAAAGACTCTGATGCTGGGAGGGACTGGGGGCAGGAGGAGAAGGGGAAGACAGAGGATGAGATGGCTGGCTGGCATCACCGACTTGATGGACATGAGTTTGGGTAAACTCCGGGAGTTGGTGATGGATAGGGAGGCCTGGTGTGCTGCGATTCATGGGGTCACAGAGTCAGACACAACTGAGCGACTGAACTGAACTGTGCACCTAACAAGACTGCTTCAAAACATAAAAGAAAAACCTGGTAAAACTGAAAGTAGACAAACTGAAGCATGAAGATGAATGAATGAGTGGGGGAATAAAATACACAGGCTCACTAAATGTGAGACATTATCAAGTGGCTAAATATATGTGTAATGGTATTTCAGAAAGGATATTCTAAAAAATCAGAAAAATATTTTAAGAGAAAATGGCCAAATTTTCTCCAACTTGAACAACAATAATCCAAAATTCAAGAATCTCAATAATCTCTGAGGATTATACCTCTAAATAAAACCATACCAAAGCACATCATAAAATCAACTGCTTAAACTAATAATAAAGAGTAAACCTTAACAGCAGTGGGAGAGGCAGGTATGAACCCATTACATACAAAGGAACAAAGATAACAATGACAGCAGACTTCCATTAGAAACTATAAATCCAGGGGACTTCTCTTGTGGTCCAGTGGCTAAGATTCCATGTTCCCAATGTCAGGTTCTATCCCTGACCAGGGAACTAGATCCTACATGCCACAACTGAAATATTCTGCATGCTACAACTAAGACACAGTACAGCCAAAATATATAATTTTTAAAGCCAGAAGTTGTTAATGGAATGTCATCGTTAAAGCAGTAAAAGCAAAAACAGACACATGAATTAACAAACTAAATGAAATGACAAACTACAGGGGAGAAAACGAACAGCAGAGATTACCGATGCAGAATTAGTGCATAAATATAAAATGAATGTTTAATGTAATCAAAATAGAATAGCATTAACTATGACCAAAGGAAAATACAAAAACAGATTTTAAAAAGAACAAAAACCTAGAAACAAAAATAGCTAAGTAATAAATTTAAAATAAATGGAGACCATAACAAAGACAAAAGTATAATGTAACTTTTCAGTACACTTTTGAATGCAACAAAAAAAAAAGAGCTTCAAGAAATTTTTTGAGGGAGATTTATTTTCTGGCCCCTGCCACACAGCATGTGGGATCTTAGTTCCCTGACCAGGGGTCAAACCTGTGACCCCTGCAGTGGAAGCAGGGAGTCTGAACAAATGGATACCCAGGGAATTTTAGTTAACTAAAATCTAGATAGCCACAACTAACTAGTGCAATGGTACAAGACCTAGGAAGTTCTTAGAACTTCAGACCTAGGAAAATATTTGAGACAGTACTTTAAGAAAATACATTAACTTTTTAATTTTTTGAGAAAATGGAATTACACACAGACAAAAAAATCAACAGCTAGCTCACTTCCACTAATAGAAGAATAAGGAGCTCATGATCTGAGCCACAGTCAGCTCCCGGTCTTGTTTTTGCTGACTGTATAGAGCTTCTCCATCTTTGGCTGCAAAGAATATAATCAATCTGATTTTGGTGTTGACCATCTGGTGATGTCCATGTATAGAGTCTTCTACTGTACTGTTCGAAGAGGGTGTTTGCTATGACCAGTGCGTTCTCTTGGCAAAACTCTATTAGCCTTTGCCCTGCTTCATTCCGTATTCCAAGGACAAATTTGCCTGTTACTCCAGGTGTTTTTTGACTTCCTACTTTTGCATTCCAGTCCCCTATAATGAAAAGGACATCTTTCTTGGGTGTTAGTTCTAAAAGGTCTTGTAGGCCTTCATAGAACCGTTCAACTTCAGCTTCTTCAGTGTTACTAGCTGGGGAATGGACTTGGATTACTGTGATATTGAATGGTTTGCCTTGGAAACGAACTTCCAGATGTTCAAGCTGGATTTAGAAAAGGCAGAGGAACCAGAGATCAAACTGCCAACATGGGCTGGATCATCGAAAAAGCAAGAGAGTTCCAGAAAAACATCTATTTCTGCTTTATTGACTATGCCAAAGCCTTTGACTGTGTGGATCACAATAAACTGTGGAAAATTCTGAAAGAGATGGGAATACCAGACCATCTGACCTGCCTCTTGAGAAACCTGTATGCAGGCCAGGAAGCAACAGTTAGAACTGGACATGGAACAACAGACTGCTTCCAAATAGGAAAAGGAGTGCGTCAAGGCTGTATATTGTCACCCTGCTTATTTAACTTCTATGCAGAGTACATCATGAGAAACACTGGGCTGGAAGAAGCACAAGCTGGAATCAAGATTGCCGGGAGAAATATCAATAACCTCAGATATGCAGATGACCCCACCCTTATGGCAGAAAGTGAAGACGAACTAAAAAGCCTCTTGATGAAAGTGAAAGTGGGGAGTGAAAAAGCTGGCTTAAAGCTCAACATTCAGAAAACGAAGATCATGGCACTGGTCCCGTCACTTCATGAGAAATAAATGGGGAAACAGTGGAAACAGTGTCAGACTTTATTTTTGGGGGCTCCAAAATCACTGCAGATGGTGACTGCAGCCATGAAATTAAAAGATGCTTACTCCTTGGAAGAAAAGTTATGACCAACCTAGATAGCATATTCAAAAGCAGGGACATTACTTTGCCAACAAAGGTCCATCTGGTCAAGGCTATGGTTTTTCCAGTGATCATGTATGGATGTGAGAGTTGGACTGCGAAGAAAGCTGAGCACTGAAGAATTGATGCTTTTGAACTGTGGTGTTGGAGAAGACTCTTGAGAGTCCCTTGGACTGCAAGGAGATCCAACCAGTCCATTCTAAAGGAGATCAGCCCTGGGATTTCTTTGGAGGGAATGATGCTAAAGCTGAAACTCCAGTACTTTGGCCACCTCATGCGAAGAGTTGACTCATTGCAAAAGACTCTGATGCTGGGAGGGATTAGGGGCAGGAGGAGAAGGGGACGACAGAGGATGAGATAGCTGGATGGCTCACCAACTCGTTGGACGTGAGTTTGAGTGAACTCTGGGAGATGGTGATGGACAGGGAGGCCTGGTGTGCTGCAATTCATGGGGTTGCAAAGAGTCGGAGACGACTGAGTGACTGAACAGAACTGAATGGAGGAATGAAAAGTGAACCATCCCCTCAAAGTGCAGATATAAAACTTAACAAAATTGTCACAAACAAAAGAACCCATCCATTTCAAAGCACTGGGAAACAATCATTATCAGACAAAATGAGAACTGCTTATTCTACAAAAATCTGCTATGGTAAAAACAGTGGAAGGCATTGGCCTTCTTGCCTGAGCATGATCCTACGATCCCTACTCCCACTCGAAAATTCTAGTATGCACCATCAGTAGTTTTACTAAAGGGTGACCATAAAAAACAGCAGCTCTGTTCTCATGCCATATACAAAAGTAAACTCAAGATGGATTAAAGACCTGAATATAAGACCAGAAACCATAAAACTCCTAAAACAAAAAACACGTACACAGAACCCTCTTGACATAAATGGTAGCAATATTTCTGGATCTATCTCCTAAGGTAAAGGAAACAAAACCAAAAATAAACAAATGTTGGGCTTCCTTGGTGATCCGTGCAGGAGACACCACTTATCCCTGGTCCAGGAAGATACCACAATTAAACTACAACTGCTGAGCCTGTGGTCTAGAACCCAAGAGCTGCAAATGAGCCTCTAGGCTGCAACTACTGAAGCCCGAGTGCCTCGAGTCCATGCTCCGTAATAAGAGAAGCCACTGCAATGAGAAGCCCATGCACTGCAGCCAGAAAGTAGCCCCTGCTCATCGAAACAGAGAAAGGCCACACACAGCAGTGAAGATCCAGTGCGGCCAAAACTAAACAAATAGAAATTTTAATTAAAAAATGGGACCTAATTTAACTCAAAAGCTTCTGCACCGCTAAGGAAACCAGCAACAAACAAAAAGACAACCTACTGAGTGGGAGAAAATATTTGCATGATATGACCAATAATACCCAAAATATATATTGTTGTTTAGTCACTAAGTCGTGTTCGACTCTTTTGTGACTCCATGGACTACAGCCTGCCAGCCTCCTCTGTCCATGGGATTTCCCAGTTAAGAATTCTGGAGTGGGTAGCCATTTCCTTCTCCAGGGGATCTTCCCAACCCAGGGACTGAACCTGAGTCTCCTGTATGGCAGGCGGATTCTTTACCACTGAGCCACCAGGGAAGTCCCATAAAGCTCATGTAACTCAATATTAAAGGAAAAAAACAAATGAAAACTAGGCAGAGGACCTGAATAGACATGTTCCCAAACAAGATATACAGATGACTGACAGTGCTCATCACTGCTAATCATAAGAGAAACGCATATCAAAACCACACTGAAGAACTTTCCTGGTGGTCCAGTGGTTAAAAATCTGCCTTGAAATTTGAGGCACTCAGGTTCAATGCCCGGTCAAGGAACTAATATGCCACATGCTGTGGAGCACTAAGGCCGTGCACCACTAGAGAGCCCATGTGCACGGCTGGAGTCTGGGCACTGCCACAAAGGGTTCTGTACGACTCAAGATCCCCAGTGTCCCAACCAAGACCTGACAGAGTCAGATAAAGAAACATTATTTTTTAAAAACCCTGAGATTATCACCTCACATCCACCCGAATGGCTATTACCAAAAGACCACAAATGACAAATGCTGGTGAGGATGTGGAGAAAAGGGAACACTCCTCCACTGCTAGTGGGAACGTAAACCGCTGCAGCCACTTTGGAGAACAATATGGAGGTTCCTTAAAAAAAAAAAAACCAACTAAAAATAGAACTACCATATCATCATCCAGCAATTCTACTTCTGGGAATAAAATCAAAGAAAGTGAAAACACTAACTCAAAAAGATATATGCACCCCAATGTTCATAGCAGCATTATTTACAATGGCCAGGATATGGAAGCAACCTAAGTGACCATCAACAGATGGATAAAGAAGTGTAGATTATTATTAAGCCATTAAAAAAAAAAAAAGAATGAAATTCTGCCATTTAAAACAACATGGATGGACCTGGAGGGTATTATGCTTAATGAAATAAGTCAAAAAGAGAAAGACAAACACTGTATCTTAAATTTTCATGCAGAATCTAAAAACTAAAACAAGTGAATGAATATAACAAAACAGAAACCAATACAAATACAGAAACATCAATAGGCAGAGGGAAAAAGAAGGCATAATAAAAAGGTAGGTGATTACGAGGCACAAACTCGTAAGCATAAGATAAATAAGCTACAAGGACAGTGTTACAGCACAGAGAATATAGCCAATCTTATATAATAATTTTTTGTGTTTTTTATTTTCTGTTCCTTGGTTTTCATATAATAACTTTAAATGGAGTATAATATATAAAAATATTGGCTCACTCTGTTGTACACCTGAAACTAATGTAACACTGTAAATCAACTATCAGATCAGATCAGATCAGATCAGTCGCTCAGTCGTGTCCAACTCTTTGTGACCCCACGAATCGCAGCATGCCAGGCCTCCCTGTCCATCACCAACTTCACTGAGACTCACGTCCATCGAGTCAGTGATGCCATCCAGCCATCTCATCCTCTGTCATCCCCTTCTCCTCCTGCCCCCAATCCCTCCCAGCATCAGAGTCTTTTCCAATGAGTCAACTCTTCACATGAAGTGGCCAAAGTACTGGACTTTAAGCTTCAGCATCAGTCCTTCCAATGAACACCCAGGACTGATTTCCTTTAGGATGAACTGGTTGGATCTCCTTGCAATCCAAGGGACTCTCAAGAATCTTCTCCAACACCACAGCTCAAAAGCATCAATTTTTCGGTGCTCAGCCTTCTTCACGCTCCAACTCTCACATCCATACGTGACCACAGGAAAAACCATAGCCTTGACTAGATGAACCTTTGTTGGCAAAGTAATGTCTCTGCTTTTGAATATGCTATCTAGATTGGTCATAACTTTCCTTCCAAGGAGTTAGCGTCTTTTAATTTCATGGCTGCAGTCACCATCTGTAGTGATTTTGGAGCCCAGAAAAATAAAGTCTGACAGTGTTTCCACTGTTTCCCCATCTATTTCCCATGATGCGGTGGGACCGGATGCCATGATCTTCGTTTTCTGAATTTTGAGCTTTAAGCCAACTTTTTCACTCTCCACTTTCACTTTCATCAAGAGGCTTTTGAGTTCCTCTTCACTTTCTGCCATAAGGGTGGTGTCATCTGCATATCTGAGGTGATTGATATTTCTCCCGGCAATCTTGATTCCAGCTTGTGTTTCTTCCAGTCCAGCGTTTGTCATGATGTACTCTGCATATAAGTTAAATAAACAGGGTGACAATATACAGCCTTGACGAACTTATACTTCAACTTAAAAAACAAAAAAGCAGCTTTGGCACCATATGAAGCAAGATCAATTAGGTCAGGAGAGCAAATGTGAACAGATTTGCCAGCTAAAAGTAGGTATTCCAGTTTGGAAAAAACACCTTGTACACACTGAAGTTTGGGTCACAGCTAAAGCAGGCAGCAGGCCACTAGGAAAACATAAGACACTTAAAATGAGAGTCACACAATTAAGATAAAACTCTACACACACCTGGCTAACTAAAAGGGATACTCAAGAAAGCCCAGCAAAAATAAAAGGCCAAATGAGACTAAAACCTGGCTGCAACTTTTAGTGTGTTTCCTAAACTAAACAAAGACGGATTACTAATGGTGTGAGGCTGATAAACTCAAGATATTTGATCGAAACTTCCACCCCAAAGCACTGGTTGACCACCAAGCTATGCAGACATACTAATAGAAGCGAACCCTAGAAAGCCAGGCTAGGCAATAAAAATAAAAATAACTGAAAAGAGGTATCAATGACTGTAAGCTGTACAAATTTCATACTTTAAGACTAAGCAAGTTACTACAAAATAGCAACAACCTGCAAAAAAATAAACCAGAAGTCAGAGTTGCTATAATACAGAAAATCATAAAGAAACAGAGAAGTGTGACTTAACCTGGGGTTGGGGGAGAATCAGTCAACTAATCAACGGAGTCCAAACACTGAAGTTAATAAACAGATTTCAAAGCAGCTATTATAAAATACTCCTAAGAATAAAGTAAAATACGATGGCAGGACTCAACATATAGGAAGTCTGAAGAGAGAACTAGGAATTATAGTTAACAACCCATAAGATGAAAAGTAGAACATCCAAAATTAAAAATTTAATCATATATCTAGGCTCAAATAGAAGACTTAGTGGATCTGTAGATAAGTCTAAGTATTCAATCCTTAAAAGGCAGAAAGATCAAAACAACAGGGGGAGAAAGAGGAACAGCCAGAGAGACATCAAGATCTCAAAACGAATGCAGTGGAAGTCTCAGAAGATGAGAGTAAGGAGCAGGAAAAATATTTTGAGAAAATAATAGCCAAAAATGTCCCAAACTCAATGAAATAAATTAATCTCAAAAGTCAAAAAGCTGGAAAAATTCAACTATAATAAAACAAAGAGAATCAAACCTTGATTTATCATACTCAAACTACTGCAAGGCAAGGACTTTTCAAAGAAAATCCTGAAAACAGCAACAGAAAAACAATTCATCATCCACAGGGGAACAACATTAACATCTGACTTTTCATCAGAGACAATGGAGGCCAGAAAGCAATCAAGTGACATATTTAAAGTAATTGAAAGACTGTAGAGCCAAGAATTCTTTATAAAACAAAAATATTCTTCAATCTGAAAGCAAAGTAAGGCAATCCCCAGATAAACAAAAATTAATAGAATGTCATGAGCATATTTGTACCACAAAAGAAATACTAAATGAAGTTCATTCAGGCTGAAAAAAACTGCAATCAGACAATACCCTGGATCCACTGAATGGAAAAAGAGAAGCATTAGAAAGGGTAAACATATGGAAGACATAAAAAAGACTGTTTTCCTCTTGATTTCTTTAAAAAAAAAAACACCATGATTGTTTAAAGTGATAATCAGAATAAAGTTTTTTAAACATATAAACAGAATAATACAATAGTTACAAAGGAGAAGAAGTGAGAAGAGAAGGGAAAGTCTCTCAGTCGTGGCCAACTCTTTGCAACTCCATGGACTGTAGAATGCCAGGCTCCTCTGTCCATGGAATTGTCCAGGCCAGAAGATTGGAGTAGGTATTCCCTTCTCCAGGGGATTTTCCCAACCCAGGTCTCCCACATTACAGGCGTATTCTTTACCATCTGAGCCATCAGGGAAGCCCCAGTTACAAAGGAGAAAAATGGATCTATAGCAAAGATTGCTATATTTTAACATTTTGCTAGATTTTAACAAAATTAATACAATATTACCTTGACATGGCTTGTATTAAATTAGACATATAATTGCTAGAGGAAAAACTAAGACAAAAACAAAGTAAAACCAAAAAGAGAGAAAATTTTAAAGAACATTAAAAATACTGGACACAAAAGGCTTTGTAAAAGAAAGGAACCAAAACCTGACATGACAAAGAGAAAACAAACATCCTAAATCCAACCACACAATTGCTGCTGTTGTTCAGTCCCTAAGTCGTGTCCAACTCTTTGAGACTCCGTGGACTGCAGCACCCCAGGCTTCCCTGTCCTTCACCATCTCCCAGAACTTGCTCAAACTCATGTCTATTGAGTCGGTGACGCCATTCAACCATCTCATCCTCTGTTGTCCCCTTCTCTTACCACTTTCTATCTTTCCCAACATCAGGGTCTTTTCAAATGAGTCAACTCTTTGCATCAGGTGGCCAAAGTATTAAGAGTTTCAGCTTCAGCATCAATCCTTCCAATAAATATTCAGGACTGACTTCCTTTAGGATTGACTGCTTTGATCTCCTTCCTGTCCAAAGGACTTTCAAGAGTATTCTCTTACACCACAGTTTGAAAGCTTCAGCGCTCAGCATTCTTTATGGTCCAACTCTCTCATCCATATGTGACTGCTGGAAAAACCATAGCTTTGACTGTATGGACCTTCGTCAGAAAACTGATCTCTGCTTTTTAATATGCTGTCTAGATTTGTCATAGCTTTCCTTCCAAGGAGCAAACATCTTTTAATTTCATGGCTGCAGTCACCATCTGCAGTGATTTTGGAGCTCAAGAAAATAAAATCTGTCACTGTTTCCACTTTTCCCCATCAATTTGCCATGAAGTGATGGGGAAAAAATGGAAAAGTACTCCAGTGAAAAGGCAGAGATTGTCAACCTGGATAAAAGACAAAATCCAACTACATGGGGTCTAAATGAAACATTTCTAAAGACACAACAGACTGAAAGTGAAAAAAAAAAAAAAAAAGGAAAAAGATATACCATGAAAATAATCATGAAAGGTGGAGGGAAAAGACTCTTAGATGAGACAGATTACTTACTAGACATAAAGGTAAACATTTTATATGCTAAAGAACCAATACAAAAATAGCTAACAATTATAAATGCATAGGAGAAGGCAATGGCACACCACTCCAGTACTCTTGCCTGGAAAATCCCATGGATGAAGGAGCCTAGCAGGCTGCAGTCCATGGGGTCGCTAAGAGTCGGACATGACTGAGCGACTTCACTTTCACTTTTCACTTTCATGCATTGGAGAAGGAAATGGCAACCCACTCCAGTGTTCTTGCCTGGAGAATCCCAGGGACGGGGGAGCTTGGTGGGCTGCCGTCTATGGGGTCGCACAGAGTGGACATGACTTAAGTGACTTAGCAGCAGCAGTAACTTTTCCCCTGGAGAAGGAAATGGCAACCCACTCCAGTATCCTTGCCTGGAGAATCCCATGGACGGAGGAGCCTGATAGGCTATAGTCCACGGGGTTGCAAAGAGTTGGACACGACTGAGCGACTTTTTACTTTTACTTTACTATAAATGCATATGTACCTAAAAAAATACATGAAGCAATACTAACAGAATGAAGAAAAGGATAATTAAACAACTGCAGACGGAGATTTCAATACTCATTTTGCAGAAACTGATAAAAACGGTCTTTATAAAATATAAAAGCCTTAAACAACATAGTAACCAACTTGATGTAACTGATCTATACAGAACATTCCATACAAAGATCAGTTCAGTTCAGTTGCTCAGCTGTGTTCGACTCTTTGCGACCCCATGGACTGTAGCCTGCCAGGCTTCTCGGTCCATGGAATTCTCCAGGCAAGAATACTGGAGTGGGTTGCCACACCCTTCTCCAGTGGCTCTTCCCAACCCAGGGATTGAACCCAGGTGTGATTAAAAGGGATCTCTTATTAATAATGAAAAGATGCACTTATCATCCCTATCTCTCAGTCTTACAAGTTCTGTCCAGAACCAGGGACAAGGATAAAATACATAATTTACAGTGTCTGCGAGGAAGAGGAAATAAGCCATGTCAGAGACCTTGTGCCATGTACAGAGCCTAAAATAGTATTCATTTCAGTTCAGTTGCTCAGTCGTGTCTGACTCTTTGCGACCCCATGAATTGCAGCAAGCCAGGCCTCCCTGTCCATCACCAACTCCCAGAGTTCACATCCACAGAGTCAGTGATGCCATCCAGCCATCTCATCCTCTGTCATCCCCTTTTCCTCCTGCCCCCAATCCCTCCCAGCATCAGAGTCTTTTTCAATAGTTCTACCTGGCCCTTTAAAGAAGTAGTTTGCCAATCCCTTTGCTAATTAATGGGCTTCCCAGGTGGCTCAGTGGTAAAGGATCTGCCTACCAAGCAGGAGATGTTGGTTCAATCCCTGGGTCAGGAAGATCTCCTGGAGAAGGAGATGGCAACCCACTTGCCTGGGAAATCCCATGGACAGAGGAGGTCTGGTGGGCTACAATCCCTGGGGTCGCAGAGTCAGACACGACTTAGTGAGTAAACAGCAGCAGCAGTGCTAGTTAATAAAACAAATCTCAATAATTTGAAAGGGTTTAGACCACTCATGGTATGTTCTCCTACCACAATTAAATTAGAAGGTAACAACAGAAAGAAATCTGAAAAGCCCAAATTTTGGAAAGTTTAAAAACCAAATTCTAATTAACCAATGGGTAAAAGAAGAAACCTTGAGGACAAACAGAAAATACCTTGAACTGAATATAAGTTAAAGTTAATATATACAAATTCACCAGATACAGTTAAAGCAATACCTAAGAGTCCAAAAGAAATTCTGCCATAAAATGTTCTATATCTGCAAAGTCAAACGGGGTAGCCATTAGGCACATGAGATCAGTGAACACCTGAAATGTGACTAGGATGACTGAAGAACTCAATCTACTATTTAACTTCAGCATTAACAGCCACATATGGGAGTTACCTAACACATCTGACAGCACAGGCTTACAAATTTGTAGCTTTAAAAATATACTAGAAAACAACAACAAAAAAATTTTTAACCAATAATCTGATCATGTAATTCAGATTCTGCAAATCAAACCCAAATTAAATAGAATAATATAAAGATCAGAGTAGGTATCAATGGAGGGAAGGGGAATAAAACTCAAAGATGATTCTTTGAAAAGATCAACAGAATTGATAATTAGCAGGATGGGAGATAAGGTGCAGGTGGAAGGGAAGAGATGGGGTTGGGGTGTGAGGAAACATACACTGAGATTGATTTAGAGGTTAAAAAAGAAAACAAAGAATATGAAAATCAGTAATATAAGAAACAGAAGACTTAACAACAAACCCTACAGAAATCGAAAGAATTAAGGGAATATTATGAAAGGCTTTTTTCCTGATAACAAAGATCTTAATTTAAAATGTTCATCTTTTTTTTTTTTTAACCTTTTTATTTTGTATTGGGGGTAAAGCTGATTAACAATGTTGTGATAATTTCAGGTGAACAGCAAAGGGACTTATAAAAGTTTTATACCAACAAGACAGACAATTTAAATGAGTCAAAGGAACTCCCTCAGCCGTCCAGTAGTTAAGACTTCATGCTCCCACTGCAGGGGGCACAGGTTTGATGCCTGGTTGGGAAACTAACTTCCCACAAGCCAAGTGGTGCAGTCATAAACAAACAAACAAACAAGTCAAATTCCTAGAAAATACAAACTCCTAGAAAGTTCCTAGAAAATACAAACTACCAAATACTGGCTCAAGGAAACAGAGAAACTGAACACACTAATATGAAGTAAAGCAACTAAATTTGTAATTAAATTCTTCTACAAAAGAAAGTCCAGGCCTGCTGGGTTTTTTCAATGATAAATTCTCTCAAGGAAAAAAATAATACAAACCTCACACAAACTTTAAAAAACAGAGAAGGAAGAACTTGCCCGATGGTACAGTGACTGGATCAGAGTTTATCGGGAGAATTCCACATGCCTCGGAGCAACTGGGCCCAGGGGCCACAACTACTGACCCCAGGGACAGTAAATAAGCCCGAGCACCTAAAGCCCATGCTCTGCAACAAGACAAGCCACTACGGTAAGAAGCCCACGCACCACAACGGAGAAGAGATGCTGCTCGCCACAACTAGAGAAACCCCATGTGCAGCAAGGAGACCCAATGCAGTCAAAACATAAAAAGATAATGTCTTTTAAAAAATTAAAAACCAAGGAAAAGAGAACAATTAACAACTCATTTTAAGAGGCCAATATTACCAAAGACATAAGATGACAAAGGCATCACAGACGAAATATTCTAAGAAAATTATATTGGGGAATAGAGAGACAAGGATCATCCCCAAGTTTCTTGCTTAGGAATAAGAAGAATAAGAGCTTACAAAGAGGACATTTTGAAATTTTTGAGACAAGTTCAATTTTAGACATGGTAAGTTTGAGATGCATCTGGGTCATTCAAGAAGAAATATTAAAGAGGCAGTTGTGTTAAAACTGTACTTGAGTGAGATTGCATAATGATAATATGTTTTACTCTGAGGTAATGTCCTACCAGATAAGACTTCTACTCTTAATAGCTTCTTAGTTGTTTTACATTTTCTGGTAAAAATTATATAACTAGCATTTTATATGTTAGTGATTTCTGGGTTTCAATGAGTTATTATATAATCATTTATCTTGTTCAAAATTTTAACCATCTCCATGTTTTACTTTTTCAAAATAACTATAAAACATGAAATAGTGGGAAAACAGAGCTAAATAACCTTGACCAAGACCCTCTGGCCCGTAAATTTTCTAATTTGCAAAAAATAAATCATATTGGAAATTCCCTGCGCATCCAGGCTTAGGACTCTGGGCTCTCCTGCCGAGAGCCACAAGTTCAATGCCTCATCAAGGAACTAAAATCCCACAAGGTGCATGGCATGACCAAAAAATAAAAAATACAAATATACAGATAACTAAATAATAAATTATACTGATCATCCCTTCAATTGTTAAAGTTAAGTGCTTATTTAGGTCTTCCAAACCACCGCATGATATCCTAAGAGCAGAAATCATCCTAATACTGCCTTCCATAGAACAGGAATTGAAGCAAGAATTCAATGAACCATGATTCTACAATTTCACACTTATGAAGTGTCACATGTCAGGACCTAAAGAAATCCTCACTATATCCACTTCAACAAATAGTGTTGGGAAAACTGGATTGCCACATGCAATGTGGAATGAAAGAATGAAACCGAACCCCTGTCTTACACCATACACAAAAATCAAAGACCAGAAACTATAAAACTCCTAGAAGGATACACAGGGGATACGCGCTTGGACATCAGTCTTGACAACAGTTTTTTTTAGTTTGATGCCATGAGCAAAAGTAACAAAAATAAACAAATGGGAAACATCAAACTAAAAAGTTTTTGCACAGTAAAGGAAAATATCAACAAAATGAAAAGGCAATCTACAGAATGGAAGAAAATATTTGCAAGTCGTTATCTGGTAAGAAGTTAACAACCAAAATACATGAAGAACTCATGTAACTTAATAAAATATAAATAATCCAATTTAAAAATGGACAAAGAAATGGAATAGACATTTTTGCAAAGAAGAAATACAACTGGCCAACAGGTACATGCAAAGGTGCTCAACATCACTATCCATCAGGAAACAGAAACCAAAACCACAATGAGATATCGTCTCAAATCTGTAAGAAAGGCTTTCATCAAAAAGACACATATCAGCTGAGGAGACATCATGAGCAAAGCTCACTCTCCTGAGTTGAAGGTATTTATGGACAAGAAGTTACTGAAATTAAATGGTGGCAGATATGTCCAAGAAATATTGTGGGGATTTGATCCCTTTATAAATCTTGTGGTAGATGAATGTGTGGAGATGGCAACTAGTGGCAACAGAACAATACTGGAACGGTGGTAATACAAGGAAATAGCATCATCATGTTAGAAGCCTCCGAACGAGTATGAACAACGGCTGTGCTCACCAAAGA
Source organism: Bubalus kerabau (assembly GCF_029407905.1). NCBI lineage: Eukaryota > Metazoa > Chordata > Mammalia > Artiodactyla > Bovidae > Bubalus > Bubalus kerabau. The sequence goes on along the minus strand of NC_073629.1, from coordinate 29,785,196 downwards.
AATCAACTGCTTCCATGCATCCCCTTTCCACATTTTACGAGAAAAATTGGGTTGTGTACATTTTCTTACTGAACTTTTTTGTTAAATAATTGTAATAGTCAAAAATGCTTTCTCAGCTGTTCTCAAAATAGAATATTTGCTCTTATTCTGATTTTTTTCTATCATGACCTGTCCCTGGTTGGAAAAAAAAACAAAAACAAAGATAACAAGTAGTGAGGATGTGGAAAAAGCAAACAGTTGTGTACTGATGGTGGGGATGTAAACTGGTATAGCCATTATGAAAAACAGTACAAAGGTTTCTAAAAAAAATGAGAACTGCCATATGACCCAGCAATTCCACTTCTGGGTATACATCCAAAAAAAGAAAAGCAAACAAGATGTCAAAGAGATACCTGCACTCCTGTGTTCATGTCAGGATTATTCACAATAACCAGATAGGGAAACAACCTAAGTATCCATCAACAGATACGTGCTTAAAGAAGATGCGGTGTGTATGCATAATGCACACATGCATACAAGCAGTCACACAGGCCAAAAATGGGACAGTATTCACCCACGAGGAAGAAGGAAACCCTGCCATTTGTGACAACACAGATGGACCTAAAGGAAATAAGCCAGACAAAGACAAATACTGCGTGGTGTCACTTACATGTGGAAGCTGGGGAAAAAAAAAACCTTAAAAGTCAAAAACTCAAAGAAACAGTAGATGTGGATGCCAGGGGGTTCAGGGAGCAGGAAGAATAGAAGAATAGAGAGAAGCTAAAAAAAGGATAAAAATTCTCTGCTCTAAGATGAAAAATGACTGAAAAATCTAATGTATAACATGGTGACCATAGTTGATAACACTGTATTATACAGTTGAAATTTCCTTAGGGATTAGAACTTAAATACTCTCACCCACACATATAAAAACACAAAGTGATGGATGGGTTAACTGAATAGACATGGAGGAATCCTTTCACACTATGTACCAAATCATTATGATGTACATTTCAAATACCGTACAATTTTGTCAACTATACTTCACCAGGGCTTCCCTGGTGGCTCAGATGGTAAAGAATCCACCTGCAATGCAGGAGACCTGGGGACAGCTACCCGCTTCAGTATTCTGGCTCAGACAGAGAAGCCTGGCAGGCTACAGTCCATGGAATTGCAAAAAGTCAGACACAACTGAGCGAATTCACGAGGATATCTCAACAAAGCTGAAAAAAAAGGAAAAAATCCTCAGTATCTCCACTGTTGTGATCTTAAATAAAGGACATTTTAATTGAAGCCAATATTCTTTCTTACTTAAACCACTAAATCTTGCCCTCCATGTCAGAGGGTAGTAACAGGGAGCTGAACTTCTACCCCCACTAGATAATAACAAGACAGAATAACATGGGGGAAAGTGAGGCAAGTCATCACTTTACTTCCAGTCTCTGGTATGTTGAAGTTCAGGGGAAGCTGAGATTCCACCCTTACCCTACAACAAAAAAGTGGAGGGAGTCAGCCCTACGCTTTCTCTCCCCTTGTGTCAGTGACGCTCAGTGGAACTGAGCATTGTTGTTTAGTTGCTAAGTCCAGCCTGACTCTTGCTTTTCCCAGGCAAGAGTTGGGAATGGGTTGCCATTTCTTTATCCAGGGGATCATCCGAACCCAACGCCTGTCTCCTGCATTGTAGGCACATTCTTTACCACTGAGCCACCAGTACACGCTGTTGTTGTCCAGTCGCTAAGTCGTGTCTGACCCTGTGACCATATGGACTGCAGCATGGCAGGATTCCCTGTCCTTCACTATCTCCCAGAGGTTGCTCAAACTTATGTCCATTGAGTTGGTGATGTCATCCAACCATCTAACCCTCTGTTGACCCCTTCTCCTCCTGCCCTCAATCTTTCCCAGCATCAGGATCTTTTCCAATGAGTCAGCAACAAATTTATGAGTTAGTATATCCCACTTTTGTACGGAAAGAGCAAGTGGGAACTGAAATTTCAGCTCATTCATTTGCAACATGGAGAAGGAGGTGGCAACCCACTCCAGTACTCTTGCCTGGAACATCCCATGGACGAAGGAGCCTGGTCGGCTATAGTCCATGGGGTCTCAAAGAGTCAGACACGACTGGGCTACTTCACTTTCACTTTTCACTTTCATGCAATGAAGAAGGAAATGGCAACTCACTCCAATATTCTTGCCTGGAGAATCCCAGGGACGGAGAAGCCTGGTGGGCTGCCGTCTATGGGGTCGCACAGAGTCGGACACAACTGAAGCAACTTAGCAGCAGCAGCAGCAGCATTTACAACAAGGCAGTTAAGAGTCAGCTTCTGCTGAAATGGTGACATTAGGGCCCAAGGACAAGCCAAAACCCATTTAGCTGTCATGTCCTTCCACAGGAAAACTGCTTGCTAAAAAGGATTAAATACGACCCTGAGTATCAGAATATAATACCCACAATATCACAAAACACTCAAAAATCAGTCAAACTAACAACCAGGATCATTCTAATTTAAATGAGAAAAAACAACTGATATATGTTCAAGAGAATCAGATCTTAGAACGATGTGACAAAAAATTTAAAGAAATTAACAAACATACATGGGTACATAGTCGTGTCTGACTCTTTGTGACCTCATAGACTGTGGCCCACCAGGTTCCTCTGTCTAGGGAATTTCCCAGGCAAGAACATGGAGTGGGTTGCCATTTCCTACTCCAGGGGATCTTTCTGACCCCATAAACTGAACCCGAATTTCTTGCATCTCCTGCACTGGCAGGTGGATTCTTTACCACACAGCTCTCTGGAAGCCTATACAACAGCCGAACTATAATAACTAAAAAACTTGATAAATTACCTCAATAGTAAAGTGAAAATGACAGAGAACAGAATCATTGAACTTCAGACCAAATCAATATAATATACCCAAAATAGATGAAAAAATATTTAACAGTCACAAGAATCTGTGAGACAATAAGAAAATGGCTAACATTCATACCACTACCATCCTAGGAGGAACAATGGAACTCAAAAAGCATTTCAACAAATAATGACTAAAAAATCTCCCAAACTTGCCAAGATATAAACATACAGATTCAAAACCCTTAAGAATGGAATTAAAGGGATAAATCTAAAGGACTTACATAATAAATCAGAAGAAATCCACACCAAGACCCATCATTGAGTTCTGAAAGCTTACAGACACAGAAAAACCTTGAAAGGAGCCCATGTAATTGCGTTACAAGGAAAATCAATTCCAACAACAGTGGATTTCTCAATGAGGGACATAAGTAAGTGGAACAAAGTTGTTCAAAGAAGAAAAGGAAAAAAATCAACAAGCCCTGTACTCAAAAAGAAATATCCTTCAGGCATGAAAGCCAATCAAAAAGATATTCTCACAAAGTAAACAAAAATTTGTCACTGGTAAATCTACCCTTAAATGAATGATAAAAGGAAGTTTGCTAAACAGAGAAGATGTGTTAATAGAATGAACTTCAATCTTCAGAAAAGAACACTAATGGCTAAGAATGAGGGTAAACAATATGTTTCTTCATGGGCACCTTAAATCTTACGTGATGGCTGATGTAAAAATTATAACAATATCTCATACGGTGCTATATAGAGGAAATACTTTAAGATAATCCTAGTTTACAACAGGAAAGGGTAAAAGGATCTGAATACAAGTTTCTATACTCAACTCCAAATAATAAATCAGTATAGACTAAAGTTAAAAATGAATAATACAAGATCTAAAACAATCACTAAGAAACTATTCAGTTCAGTTCAGTCGCTCAGTCATGTCTGACTCTTTGCGACCCCATGAATCACAGCACGCCAGGCCTCCCTGTCCATCACCAACTCCCGGAGTTCACTCAAACTCACGTCCATTGAGTCAGTGATGCCATCCAGCCATCTCATCTTCTGTCGTCCCCTTCTCCTCCTGCCCCCAATCCCTCCCAGCATCAGAGTCCTTTCCAGTGAGTCAACTCTTTGCATGAGGTGGCCAAAGTGCTGGAGTTTCAGCTTTAGCATCATTCCTTCCAAAGAAATCCCAGGGCTGATCTCCTTCAGAATGGACTGGTTGGATCTCCTTGCAGTCCAAGGGACTCTCAAGAGTCTTCTCCAACACCACAGTTCAAAAGCATCAATTCTTTGGTGCTCAGCTTTCTTCACAGTCCAACTCTCACATCCATACATGACCACAGGAAAAACCACAGCCTTGACTAGACGGACCTTTGTTGGCAAAGTAATGTCTCTGCTTTTGAATATGCTATCTAGGTTGGTCATAACTTTCCTTCCAAGGAGTAAGCGTCTTTTAATTTCATGGCTGCAGTCACCATCTGCAGTGATTTTGGAGCCCAAAAAAATAAAGTCTGACGCTGTTTCCCCATCTATTTCCCATGAAGTGATGGGACCAGTTGCCATGATCTTAGTTTTCTGAATGTTGAGTTTTAAGCCAACTTTTTCACTCTCCTCTTTCACCTTCATCAAGAGGCTTTTTAGCTCCTCTTCACTTTCTGCCATAAGGCTGGTGTCATCTGCATATCTGAGGTTATTGATATTTCTCCCAACAATCTTGATTCCAGCTTGTGCTTCCTCCAGCCCAGCGTTTCTCATGATGTACTCTGCACAGAAGTTAAATAAGCAGGGTGACAACATACGGCCTTGACGCACTCCTTTTCCTATTAGGAACCAGTCTGTTGTTCCATGTCCAGTTCTAACTGTTGCTTCCTGACCTGCATACAGGTTACTCAAGAGGCAGGTCAGGTGGTCTGGTATTCCCATCTCTTTCAGAATTTTCCACAGTTTATTGTGATCCACACAGTCAAAGGCTTTAGCATAGTCAATAAACCAGAAGTAGATGTTTTCCTGGAACTCTCTTGCTTTTTCCATGATCCAGCGGATGTTGGCAATTTGATCTCTGGTTCCTCTGCCTTTTCTAAAACCAGCTTGAACATCTGGAAGTTCACGGTTCACGTCCTGTTGAAGCCTGGCTTGGAGAATTTTGAGCATTACTTTACTAGCATGTGAGTTTGAGCATTCTTTGGCATTGCCTTTCTTTGGGATTGGAATGAAAACTGACCTTTTCCAGTCCTGTGGCCACTGCTGAGTTTTCCAAATTTGCTGGCACATTGAGTGCAGCACTTTCCCAGCATCATCATTCAGGATTTGAAATAGCTCCACTGGAATTCCATCACCTCCACTAGCTTTGTTCGTAGTGATGCTTTCTAAGGCCCATTTGACTTCACATTCCAGGATGTCTGGCTCCAGGTTATATATAAATTTATATATATATATATTATACGTACATATATGTATGTATTTTCTCCATATTTTATATTATATATTATATTTATATGCAATTTATATATATTTACATATATTTGTTTATTTTACATATATCATATATATATAATTATATAAAAACACTATAAAGAGGGAATCTTAGAACTTCCTGATAGTCCAGTGGCTAAGACTCGCTGTCCCAATGCAAGGGGCCCAGGTCCATCCCTGGTGTGGGAACTAGATCGCACATGCTGTAACTAAAGATGCTACATGTCACAACTAAGACCCAGTGCAGCCAAATAATAAATAAAAGTAAATATTAAGAAAAGATAGAATTTTTTAAAAAATATTTACATAACATACATGAAGGCAAGAAAATAAAAACAGAGGAATCAAACAGAGATTTAATACCTAGCAAATTAATAACTGCCTTAAAATATAAATGGTCTAAATACACATACTAAAAGACAAAAGTTGGCAGAATGGATAAAATTAAAACATGCTCCAACAATACATTCTCTAAAAGAAACCCACTTCAAACAGAAGACGTTAAGTACCCTTTTGTTTAAGGCAAAAAGACAGGAAAAGAAGATACATCATGAAGACACTGATTTTCTTAAAAAACAGAACAGAAACAATTTTTGAAAATGTAGTGGAAGGAGCTCTGCAGATGCCTTCATGGGGAAATAACCATAACTGGGGGATTTTTTTATTTTAATAACCACTTGAAATTTCTGGCAATTGTCTTCAGACCATACAGTTTTTTAAAAAAAAAAAAAGAAAGAAACAAACAAACAAACATTTAAGGAAAGTTACTAAATCTTGGTGGAAAAACAGCAAGTCTGTGGCACTGAAGCTACAATCCAACCTCCACCTCCCCCAACTCCAGGAAGAGAGGACCAAAAAGACCTTTCCCACAGGCTCCAAGTCAAGGGGCAGGCCATCAGCATTTCTCATCCTGCACAGCTCTGGACTGCAGATGCTAAATTCAAGGCAGTGCAACCAAGAGGTCAGAAATTCCCTTCCTCCACACAGCCCCAAAATATAAGACACAACTCTATCCTAGACACAGGAGGACAAAAATTCTCGGGCCAACCGGATCATTTGCTTGTAATGCACAGGTTGCATACCTAAGAGAAGGAAAGCCAATAAGACAACTGTACTCCATGTAGTATCCTGCTCATACAAGAGGGAAGTCACCCCCAAGAAGTGAGCCATTAGCCCCACCTACAGCTCTCCCAACAACACAGGAGACACTCTACACATGGACATCACCAGACGGTCAATACTGAATTAAAATTGATTATATGCTTTGCAGCCAAAGATGGAGAAACTCTATACAGTCAAGAAAATCAAGACCAGGAGCTGACTGTGGCTCGGATCATGAACTCCTTATTGCCAAATTCAGACTTAAATTGAAGAAAGTGGGGAAAACCACTAGACCATTCAGGTATGACCTAAATCAAATCCGTAATGATTATACAGTGGAAGTGACAAATAGATTCAAGGGATTAGATCTGATAGACAGAGTGCCTGAAGAGCTATGGACAAAGGTTTGTAACACTATGCAGGAGGCAGTGATCAAGACCATCCCCAAGAAAAAAAAATGCAAAAAGGCAAAATGGTTGTCTGAGGAGGCCTTACAAATAGCTGAGAAAAGAAGAGAAGCGAAAGGCAGAGGAGAAAAGGAAAGCTATACCCATCTGAATGCAGAGTTCCAAAGACTAGCAAGGAGAGATAAGAAAGCCTTCCTAATGATCAATGCAAAAAAATAGAGGAAAACAATAGAATGGGAAAGACTAGAGAACTCATCAAGAAAATTAGAGATACCAAGGGAACATTTCATGCAAAGACAGGCACAATGAAAGACAGAAACAGTATGGACCTAACAGAATCAGAAGATATTTAGAAGTGGAAAGAATACACAGAAGAACTATACCAAAAAGATCTTAATGACCCAGACAACCACGATGGTGTGATCACTCACCTAGATCCAGACATCCTGCTTATTGTCACCCTACTTATTTAACTTACATGTGGAGTACATCACATGAAATGCTGGGCTGCATGAAGCACAAGCTGGAATCAAGATTGTTGGGAGAAATATCAATAACCTCAGATACGCAAATGACACCACCCTTATGGCAGAAAGCAAAGAGGAACTGAAGAGCCTCTTGAAAGTGAAAAAGGAGAGTGAAAAGGCTGGCTTAAAACTCAACATTCAAAAAACAAAGATCAAGGCATCCAGTCCCATCACTTCAAAGCAAACAGATGGGGAAACAATCGAAATAATAACAGACTTTATTTTCTTGGGCTCCAAAAATCACTGGAGATGGTGACTGCAGCCATGAAATTAAAAGACGCCTGCTCCTTGGAAGAATGCTATGATTAACCTAGACAGCATATTAAAAGGCAGAGACATTACTTTGCTGACAAAGGTCAGTCTAGTCAAAGCTATGGTTTTTCCATATGGATGTGAGAGTTGGACCAGAAAGAAAGCTGAGCACCAAAGAATTGATGCTTTTGAACTGTGGTGTTGGAGAAGATTCTTGAGAGTCCCTTGGACTGCAAGGAGATCAAAACAGTCAATCCTAAAGGAAATCAGTCCTGAACAGTCATTGGAAGGACTGATTCTGAAGCTGCAACTCCAATACTTTGGCCATCTGATACAAAGAGCCAATTCACTGGAAAAGACCCTGATGCTGGAAAAGATTGAAGGCAGGAGGAGAAGGGGACGACAGAGGATGAGATGGTTGGATGGCATCACCGACTCAACGGACACAAGTTTGGGTAAACTCCAGGAGATGGTGAGGGACAGGGAGGCCTGGCGTGCTGCAGTCCATGGGGCTGAAAAGAGTAAGAAACGACTGAGGGACTGAACTGACTGACAGCTCCAGAGCAGTGGCTCAGAGAATTTACCCAAGGGAAGAGGTAGACTGTAAGAACAGAGAGCTCTGAAGTACTTTCCAAAACAACTGACTTTACTTGGAACAGAATATGCAAAAGTTCAAAAAACTAAGAGCACTACCTGAAACAGAAATTTTGATGGTAAACAAGAGGAAGCTGAAACCTTGGCAAGAACAATAAGCTAAACTACAAGTCAACTGTTGATCAGAGACCCAAGGAACCTAAAAAGGAACCCACCTGGGATCATGACAAACCTCAAAGACACTCTCAAAAACTACCTTGGAACAAGGTCTGAATTTCATTACAAAAGACTGTGGAAAAAGTTATATCCCAAGGCATAGCCTGATATGATATCAAAAGAGGTGAAAGTGAAAGTGAAGTCGTTCAGTTGTGTCCAACTCTGCGACCCCATGGGCTGTAGCCTACCAGGCTCCTCTGTCCAAGGGATTTTCCAGGCAATAGTCCTGGAGTGGATTGCCATTTCCTTCTCCAGGGGATCTTCCCAACCCAGAGATCGAACCCGGGTCTCCCGCACTGCAGACAAGACGCTTTATCGTCTGAGCCACCAGGGAAGTCATCAAAAGAGGTAGATATCATAACAGATCAAAAATATAAACAGAACCCACCTAAAATCATGATATGCCAGGATGACTACATATGTCCAAGATTAAGCCCTCTGTTAAAGAAATATCAGAGGCTTCATATTGTTCAGTCACTAAGTTGTATCCAACTCTGCAACCTCATGGACTGCAGCATGCCAGGCTCCTCTGTCTTCTAGCTCCCAGGGTTTGTTCAAATTCTTGCCCACTGAGTTGGAGATGCTATCTAACCATCTCATCCTCTGTTGCCCCTTTTCCCCTTGCCCTCAATCCTTCCCAGCATCAGGGTCTTTTCTAACGAGTTAGCTCTTCAGGTGGCTGTAGAATTAGAGCTTCAGCAACAGTCTTCCAAAGAATATTCAGAGCTGATTTCCTTTAGGATTGACTAGTTTGATCTCACAGCAGTCCAAGGGACTCTCAAGAGTCTTCTCCAGCATCACAATTCAAAAGCATCAATTCTTTGGCACTCCTTCTTCTTTGTGGCCCAACCATCACAAACATACATGACTAATAGAAAAAACCATACAGCTTCTACTATATGGATCTTTATCAGCAAAGTGATGTTTCTGCTTTTTAATATGCTGTGTAGGTTTGTCATAGCTTTCCTTCCAAGGAGCAAGTGTCTTTAATTTCATGGCTGCAGTCACTGTCCACAGTGATTTAAGAGCCCATGAAAATAAAATCTGTCACTGTTTCCACTTTTTCCCCATCTATTTGCCATGAAGTGATGGGACCAGATGCCATGGTCTTAGTTTTTCTAACAAGTTTCATGGAGAAGGCAATGGCAACATAATCCAGTACTCTTGCCTGGCAAATCCCATGGACAGAGGAGCCTGGCAGGCTGCAGTCCATGGGGTCGCTAAGAGTCGGACACGACTGAGTGACTTCACTTTCACTTTTCACTTGCATGCGTTGGAGAAGGAAATGGCAACCCACTCCAGTGTTCTTGCCTGGAGAATCCCAGGGATGGGGGAGCCTGGTGGGCTGCCGTCTCTGGGGTCGCACAGAGTCGGACACGACTGAAGTGACTTAGCAGCAGCAAGTTTCAAGTCAGCTTTTTCACTCCCCTCCTTCACCCTCATCAAGAGGCTCAATAGTTCCTCTTCACTTTCTGCCATTAGAGTGATATCATCTGCACATGTGAGGTTGTTGATATTCCTCCTGGCAATCTTAATTTCAGTTTATCTTTCATCCAGTATGGTATTTTGCATGAGGTACCATGTATACAAGTTAAATAGGTTAACAATCTACAGCCTTGACATACTCCTTTCCCAATTTACAACTAGTCAGTTGTTTCAAGTCGGGTTCTAACTGTTGCTTCTTGACCCACATACATGTTTCTCAGGAGACAGGTAAGGTGGTCTGGTATTCTCATCTGTTTTAAGAATTTTCCAGTTTGTTGTGATCCACACAGTCAAAGGCTTTAGCAGAGTTAATGAAACAGAAGTAGATGTTTTTCTGGAATTCCCTTGCTTTCTCCATGATCCAACAAATGTTGACAATTTGATCTCTGGTTCCTCTGCCTCTTCAAAATCCAACTTGTACATCTGAAAGTTCTCAGTTCACATACTGCTGAAGCCTAACTTGAAGGATTTTTGGCATAACCTTGCTTTGTGAAACGAGTGCAACTGTAGAGTAGTTTAAACTTTCTTTGGCATTGCCCTTCTTTGGGATTGGAATGAAAACTGACCTTTTCCAGTCCTGTAGCCACTGCTGAGTTTTCCAAATTTGCTGATACATTGAGTGCAGCACTTTAACAGCATCATCTTGTACAATTTTAAATAGCTCAACTGGAATTCTGTCACCTCCACTAGCCTTGGTCACCTCTACTAGTTTTGTTCATAGTAATGCTTCCTACGACCCACTTGATTTCACACTCCAGGATGTCTAGCTCTAGGTGAAAGACCAAACCATCTTGGTTATCCAAGTCACTAAGACCTTTTTTATATAGTTCTGTGTTTTCTTGCCACCTCTTCTTAAACTCTTTTGCTTCTGTTAGGTCCTTACTGTTTCTGTCCTTTATTGTGCCCATCCTTCCATGAAATGTTCCCGTGGTGAAGTCCAGTTATTTTGAAGTGGAATATAAACTTGACTTCGTTAAAATGATCCAGTCAAGTCACCAAACAAACAAACAATTTGCAGTCCTGGGGGTTGGGGCGATAAGCATTACAAAAGAAGGCAGAAATGGAAAAATGAAAGAACAAAGGTTATGTGATATATAAAGAAAAGAAAAAGCAAAATGGCAGACACAAGTCCAACTATATCAACAGTAACATTAAGTGTAAATAGAATAAACAAGCCAACCAAAAGACAGCAATTGTTAGGCTGGATTAAAAATAAAACCAAAAATAAGACCCAACTACATACTGTCTAAGATACAATTTATATTCAAATACACAAATAGATTCAAAGACTCAGATAGGACTGAGCAATGGAACAACAATGGAAGGTAAGAAAAGATATCATACAAACAGCAACAGTAAGATAATGGCTATACTAATTAAAGTACTTCCTAGTCCCCAGAATATATTGAAGAATGAAAGACTAATGTATAAAACTCAATTGTATTTTTATGCAGTAAATAATGAATATGAATAGACAACTCAAAAAAATGAAATTAAGAAGATATTTTCATTTATAATAGCATTAGAAAGAATACAATACAGTTGACCCTGAACAGCATGGGTTTGAATGGCACAGGTATACCTATACATCGGTAGTTTCCAATAGTAAATACTACAGTGGGCTTCCCTGGTGGCTCAGATGGTAGAGAGTCTACCTGAAGTGTGGGAGACCCAGGTTCGATCCCTAGGTTGGGAAGATCCCCTGCAGAAGGAAATGGCAACCCACTCCAGTATTGTTGCCGGAAAATCCCATGGATGGAGGAGCCTGGCAGCCTACAGTCCACAGAGTTGCAAAGAGTAGGACACAACTGAGCAACTTCACTTTTTATTACAGTATCACACAATTCATGGCTGGTTTTATCTGTGGATGCAGAATCACAGGTATGGAAGAACCAAACTGTATATACAGAGAAATGACTGTAAATTATACACAGATTTTTGCTTTGCCTGCTCAGAAGGTTGGCATCCCAACCACGACAATGTTCAAGGGCAAACTACTTAGAAATAAATTTCTTAACATGTAAAACCTATATTCCGAAACCTGTAAAATACTGTTGAAAGAAATTAGAGAATTCCTAAATGCAGGCATACCTTGGAGATACTGTGGGTTTGGTTCCACACCATCACAATAAATTGAGCTTCACAATAAAGCAAGTCACACAAATTTTTTGGTTTCCCAGTACATCTAAGTTACACTTATACAATACTGTAGTCTGGCAAGTGTGCAACAGCATTGTGTACAAAAATATATATATGCTGCTGCTAAGTCGCTTCAGTCGTGTCCAACTCTGTGCGACCCCACAGACGGCGGCCCACCAGGCTCCCTCGTCCCTGGGATTCTCCAGGCAAGAACACTGGAGTGGGCTGCCATTTCCTTCTCCAATGCATGAAAGTGAAAAGTGAAAGTCAAGTCGCTCAGTCGTGTCTGACTCTTAGCGACCCCATGGACTGCAGCCTACCAGGCTCCTCCACCCATGGGATTTTCCAGGCAAGAGTACTGGAGTGGGTTACCATGGCCTTCTCCAATATATATACACATACCTTAATTTAAAACTACTTTACAATTAAAAAATGTTAATCATCATCTGAGCCTTCAACAAGATGTAATCTTTTTGCTGGTGGAGGGTTTGAAATTGCAAGAGTTACCAAAATGTGACAGATACATGTAGTGAGCAAATGCTGTTGGAAAAATGGCGCTGATTTGCTTGATGCGGTTACCACAAAACTTGCATTTGTAAAAAACACAGCAGCTGCAAAGCACAACAAAGCAAGGTATGCCTATAAATGTAAAGATGTCCTAAGTTCATGAATCATGTTAAGATGGCCATACTCCTGAGAACTGACTTACAAATTCAACATAATTTCTATCAAATTCCCAGCTGGCTTTTTTGTAGACATCAACAGGCCAACACTAAAACTCATATAGAAAATCAAGGGACCTAAAATAGAATAACTAAAATAATCTCAAAAAATAACAAAGATGGAGACTTACTACCAACTTTAAATCTTACTACAAAACTATAATAAGCAAGACAATTTGGTACAGGCATAAGAATGCACATAAACAGTCATTGCCCAGTATTCATGGGGGAATGGTTCCAGGACCCCTGTAGACAGCAAAATCCTTACATAAAATGAAATAATATTTATATATAACTTACACACAACCTTCTTTAACTTTTTTTCTTCTATACACTTTAAAATCATCTTTAGATTATGTATAATACCTAACAAAATGTAAATGCTATGTAAATAGTTGCCAGGGTGGCTCTGCTCTTTGTAACTCTGAAAATTTTTTTCCGAGTATTTTCTGTCTGTAGTTGGTTGAATCAATAGATGTGAAACCCCAAGATGTGGTTACCGGCTAAAATGTCAAAGACGGATAATATCAAGTATTAGTAAGAATACAAAGCAATTAAAAATCTCAAACACTACTGGTAGAAGTATAACTTGATACAACCATTTAAGAAAACTATTTGGCATTATCTAGCAAAGCTGAACTCATGCGCAACTTATAACTCAGCAAGTCCACTCTAAAATAAGGATGTAAACAACAGAATGTGTGCATATTTTCCCCAACAGACATGTTAAATAAACATATTCATAATAGTAAAACACACTATAAACAACTCAAATGTCCACCAATACATGAATGGATAAATTTTAGTACATTCATACAATGAATGCTGTGGAGGCAATGAACAAACTACAATCAAAAGCAATGTGAATAATCTCATAATGCTGAACAAAAGCAGTCAGTCACAAACCAGTACATATTGTACGGTTCCATTTAAATAAAACTTGGGGGTTTCCCTGGTGACTCAGTGGTAAAGAATCTGTCTGCCAATGCAGGAAAGACAGGTTCGATCCCTGGTGCAGGAGGATCCCACAGGCTGAGGAGCAAAGAGGCCTGTGCTCCACAACTACAGAGCCTGTACTCTGGAAACCAGGAGCTGCAACTGCTGAGCTCATGTGCCATAACTGCTGAAGCCCTGCAGTTATGCTCTGTGACAAGACAAGGCCCTGCACTACAAGTAGAAAACAGCCCCTCCAGCAATGAAGCCCCAGCACAGCCAAATAAATAAAGAAAGAAAAATTTAAAGCAGGCATATTAACCTATGTTGTCAGAAGTCAGGTTCACAGGTAGTATATAATAACTGGAAGGAGACTCAAAGAGTACAGGCCTATAGAGTAATAACGTACTTTCTCATTCTGGTTGCTGAATTTACAAGTGTGTTTACTTTATGCATACTGACTAAACTACATGCTTTAGATCTTTACACCTTTATATATATTTCAATAGAACATTTACTTAAAAACTACAAATCATTAAAAATAAACCAATTATTTTAGTCCCCATCACAAAACTACTCTATAAGCAAAACTGATTACTACTTGACAATGCTCTCTACTAAAAGACAGTTTTCAAACAACTTTTCAACATGAAATTGCCTTTTTCCCAAGTTTCATCATGCCACATTAAATGACCCATTGGACTCAACAGTAGATCAAACAGACATCAAATGTGCCACTGTAATTAAAATTAATTTCATGCTGTTCAGAATTTGGCAGTAGACCTGTGAATTGCTCGAGTGTAATATACTGCTATTACACATCAGCTGAGAACCCATTCATCTAACTCCCTTTTTAACGTGTAAAATCTTGAGTGTTTTCAGAAGTAGGAAGAACAGGTAGGTAAATTTCAGATGTATATTACAACATGGCTTGGTACAGAATTAGTGAAGTTCTGAAGGCATCTATACCACCAGTTAGACTTCTGTGAACTTGCTAATCAACTGAACTTGCATTTCAATCAATTTACCAATGTGACTAGACAATTCATACTTTGAAATTTTTCTCGCATTTTCTTATCTAACAGTAAAAATAATACTAATCATTCTATTAATGCTTAATTCTTATTAAAATATTACAATATCACTTACTGAGACACTCTAAAAGAAAAAGTTTACATACGTGGTTAAGCTTTTAAAACTATGATATCAAACTACTTATAAATTGTTAATATGTCCAACTCAAATAAAAGTGACTCATCAGATTCTGAATAAGGGCAAAGGGAGAAAACTGATAATCAGGTATTATCTGGCCAGGAAGGAGTATTTTTTAAGTCTAAATTTTACTGCTTTTAGGCAAGGCAAGCTTTGATACTCCGTAAGTCTTACACTCGTTACCTGCCTGGCCTCTTAAGGTACCTATTTGAAGCTGGTCTATTAACCTCCATATGGGAGAGCCACAGTTAGGTAAATTTTATCTTTCTACCTCAGTGGGTTTGTTTATTAAAAAAAAAAAAATTGAGGATATTATTTGAGAGATTTCTTATAAGCAAATAACATGAAAAAAACTAACCTGAAGCTGATGTTATTTTACAGATAAGGTATATGAAGTTAAGTCAGATTCAAATAAACTTACCCATATCTAATTCTATCCTGCTGTTACTAATTCAAATATCCTACCTTCAAACCATATGACAAAATAGGGGCTAGAAAACAGAAAAAGAGAAAACTGGATCAATATTAAGACAGCCTGGATTACAGTCAAAAGCATGAAGAGCCAAAGTCAGTCAACTCATACACATGAGAAGGGAGATCATCACCCCCAACCAACAAAAGTGAAAGCTGTGAATTTTAGCCAAGATTAATGTCTACTTCTGAACCATATTTGAAAGTTTAAAAATTTTGGTTTCATTATTTTAAGAAATTCTGCCATGATGAAATATTTCATTCTAAAGTTTCTAATTCTCTGCCCATTGCTTTCCTGGGAACTGGGAATATCGTGTCCAGTACTTAAGTTTGGTATTATCCACGTATGTTGTACTCTTTTAGCAGAGCTATAGTAAAAATGCATAATAAATACTTTGCCATCTAATTCAAAACAAAATAACCCACATTCTCTTAAAAGTCCCTTAAAGTGTGTCCCTTAAAAGTGTGACATTTAAAATCCACTTTTTTCTTGTTTGAAAAGACAGGTATGCATGGATAACTGAAACTTTTGCAAATATCATGCTACACTTATACATGTGCCTATCAAGTTATAACTGCATCACTGCAATTTGTAGTACACTAAAAAGCAGCACAAAGTAATGAAAACCACAACCAACCTGTCACAACTACTCATTCTGCCACTGCAGCATGAAAGCAGTCATACACTTTAACAAATGGGCATAACTGTACTCCAGAAGTGTAACTCACAAAGACATAAAATTTTCACATCACAAAATATTCTTTTGATTTTTGTTCAATGATTTAAAAATGTAAAAAATCACAAGTCATTAAATACCAGCCAGCAGTCTAGATGTGGTCCATGGGTAGTATTTTGTCAATCCCTTATCTACAGTAAGATCAAACAATTAATAAGCACTGAACTTCCAATCAGAATTTTATTGCCCCACTCAAATACTGAGTGGCCCAAAAAGTTCATTTGGTTTTTTTCTGTAAGATGGTTCTGGGAGCATTCTTAGTTGTCTTTAATTTCATTCAAAATAATTTTGTCAGATTGTGTTGAGACAGCTGTCTTATTAGTGTGCATTAAAAAAAGCTTATTAAAATGGTGAATTTTTGTGTAGCCATTTTAATATTGAAAATGGAAGATAAAAGCAACATTTTCAGCATATAATGCTTTACTATTTCAAGAAAAGTAAGAACATAACTGAAGTATAAGAAAAGATTTGTGCAGTGTATGGAGAAGGTACTATGAGAATCAAATGTGTCAAAGTAGTTTATAAAGTTTTGTGCTGGAGATTTCTTGCTGGACCACACTCCATGGTCAGGTAGACCAGTTGAAGTTGACAGAGATTAAATCAAGACATTAACTGAGAACAATCAACATTATACCACACAGGCGCTAACCAACATACTCAAAATAGCCAAATCAAGCACTGAAAAATCAACTGCACCAGCTTGGTTATGTTAAATTGTTTTGACGCTAGGATTCCATGTAAGTTAAATGAAAAAAAAACCTTCTTGACCGTATTTCCACGTGCAATTGTCTGCTTAAAGGTAATAAAAATGTTCCATTTTTAAAACCAATTGTGACAGGTGATGACAAGTGGATACTGTACGACAATGTGCAACGGAAGAGACTGTGGGACAAATGAAACGAGCTACCACCAACCACAACAAAGCTGCTCTTCATCCAAAGAAGGTGATGATGTGTATATGGTGGGATTGGAAAACAGTTCTCTATGATGAACTCCTTCTGAAAAACCAAACAATTAATTCCAACTGGTACTGCTCCTATTTAGACCAACTGAAGGCAGCACGTAACAAAAAGCGTCCATCCAGAATTAGTTAACAGAAAACACATACTCTTTCATCAGAATAATGCAAGACCACATGCTTCTTTGATGACCAGGCAAAAACTGTTACAGCTTGACTGGGAAGTTCTGATTCATCTGCTGTATTTACCAGACACTGCACCATCAGATGTCCATTTATTTTGGTCTTTACAAAATTCTCTTAATGGAAAAAATTTCAATTCTCTGGAAGACTGTAAAAGGTACCTGGAACAGTTCTTTGCTCAGAAAGATAAAAGTTTTGGGAAGATGGAATTATGAAGTTGCCTGAAAAATAGAATGTAGTGGAACAAAACGGGGAATATGCTGTTCAATGAAGTTTTTGGTAAAAATGAAAAATGTGTCTTCAATTTTTACTTTAAAAAACTAAAGGAACTTTTTGGCCAACCCAGTAGAAGAGAACCAAGGATTATTCACTGTATGAGGAAGCCCCTCTGAGACAAAAAGAGATCAATATAAAAAGGAAAAAAGAAGATTAAAAATAAAGTCAAGGAAAGCTTTCAAAATGTCAACTGAGTAACCAGTGGTTAAGACTCAATGTTTTAAAAAAAAAAAAAAAAAGACTCAATGCTTTCACTGTGCAGAGCCTGGGTTCAATTCCTGGTTGGAAAACTAAGATTTCACAACCTATGGAGAGTGGCCAAAAAAAAAAGGAGAAGGAAAGCGGTAGGTGACAGCATGAACCCAGTAATACAAACATTCAAATAGTAACAGCTCCAAAAAAAGTGAGGGGAGGGGAGCTTTGAGGGGAAATGCATGGAGAGGGTCCTTACAAAAAAACTTTTTTCAAGTTTAAACCTATTTTCACTATAAATGAATAGTACAAAACAGAAAAAGCACAGTGAACTTTTAAAATCAACCAAAGGAAAAAAAGAGACACATCGCTGTATTTCAGAAAAAGATGAAGAAATACTGAAAAGTGCCAAGAGGAAATAAATAAAGAAATCTAATTGGGGTCATACAAAGGAGCAAAATCAAACTAGCATCAGCAACACTGTCTACTTGAATATACTGGAAGAGACAACTTAAAGTTCTGAGGAAAAAAAATTTAACCTAGAATTCTATATCAAAGCTATCACTGAAATAGAAGAATAAAGAGAACTTGAAAAATGAAAAGGCTCAGAAACTTTATTCTTATTCTTTCTTGGGATGTACAAACAAGGGAGTAAACAAAGAATAGGGAAGCCTCAGTAATTAGAACCAAGACTCTCTGGGTAAGGGAGGCCTGAAGCATCACATCCTCAGAAGAGCACCTGAGCAGGTAATCAAGACAGCGAAACTTCAAATGAGACCAACAGCACAGGGAAAAAACTGCCACTCT
This sequence comes from Bubalus kerabau, assembly GCF_029407905.1. Taxonomy (NCBI): domain Eukaryota; kingdom Metazoa; phylum Chordata; class Mammalia; order Artiodactyla; family Bovidae; genus Bubalus; species Bubalus kerabau. The sequence goes on along the minus strand of NC_073629.1, from coordinate 29,766,682 downwards.
CTGACTTCAGAGTGAGGGAGTAAGTTTTCTTCTGAGAAGTTCCAAATACAAGTCAGCCTATAAAAACTCTAAATCAACATTTGCAGGTTCTAAGAAACACCAAACTAAAAATTCACTTCAGTGACTTTTCAATGGTGGCACCAGACAGAAGCAAAGGCTCTTTTTTACTGTTTGGAGACTTGCTCCCAAAAACCAGGTCTGGCAGGATTCATAATTAAAGCCCTAGTATATATATGCTCAAAATCCAAAACTATGAAACACTGGAAGACACCCTCTACCATAATCTCGAACAAGCAGAAGCAAGTAATAGTAAAACAGGACTTCAGGAACTTCAGGTAATGGAATTATCAGATGGAATTATTTCAATATAAACATGAAATCAGTACACTTCAGATATTTAAAAAGTAAAATGAAAAACAAGAAAAACAAACACAGTTAAAATATAATTCAAGGGAAACATTTATAGTAAAAACAAAGTAAGTATATAAGAACAACTCATAAAGGATGTTTAAGACTTTTCTAGGGGAAAAAACTATATTAATATTCAAAAACAAAAGATTTAAGCAAATTGAAAAGCATACAATATTTCTGAACAGGCAGACACCATACTGTAAAGATAGCATTTTTTCCCAAATTAATCTATATATTCAAAGCAATTCCAACATAAATACAGACAAGTTTTTAAAATGAACTTTCACAAGACGATTCTAATGTAAGAGCTGAAAGTCTAGATCAGTCAAGATAATCTTTAAGATAAACAAGGTATATATGGAGGGGGATGAAATTAATGTATAGCAAGGTTTACTGTAGCTTTATGAAAAGCACTAAAGGTAGAAAAAAGGGGGGAAACTGATTTTTCAAAAACCTCTCATCTATCAAAAGACAGCTTTCTAAGTGTTAGTCGATCAGTCGACTTCGACTCTTTGTGACCCCCTGGACTGTAGCTCGCCAGGCTTCTCTGTCCATGGAAATCTCCAGGCAAGAATACTGGAGTGGGTTGCCATTTCCTTCTCCACAGCTTTCTAAAAAGAAAAAGTCTGGTATAGTAGTTTATTGTTGTGTAACAAATTATCCCAAAACTTAATGGAGTAAAACAATTTCATTATCTTTCAGTTTCTTTGAGTCAGGAATCTGGGAGTGATGTGGCAAGTAGTTCTCTCTATGCTCTAATGAGACTGCAGTCAGATGTCAGCCGGGACTGCAGGTGTCTAAAGCTTGATGACGTTGGAAGATCCACCTCCAAAGTGGCTCATTTACATGGCTGGCAAGTTGGTCCTGGATGCTAGCAGACCCCAGTTCTTTTCAGAACTGTTAGAGTGACAGCTTCCTTTCACTGAGAACAAGGAATCCAAAGGATAAGGAGAAAGCTGTATACCTTTAATGAAGCCTCAGAAGTCACTGTTAATTCTGCTATATTCTGTTGGCAACCCAAACAAGCACTGTGAGCAAAGACTAAAGAAGGGTATAGATACTAAAGAGAACACTGGGGCCATCTTAGAGGTTGGCTATCACACCAAGCCATAAACCTTCAATTTACATAACCAACAGAGTATCAGTATACAGAACTTACCAAGAATTCTTATGAATCAAAAATTTTTCTAAAATGTTAGCAAACTAAAGAGAAGTAGAAGACATATGGACATGTTATTCACAGAAGCAATAACAAACTGCAGGTAACAAGCATTCAAAAAGTATTTTTCCCTAGTACCACATAATTCATGCTATTTACACATCATTAAGATATAGATTTTAAATATTTTTCTAAAAATGGTGCGTTTATGTTCATTCATCCTTATTTTTTCACACTCCCCCTTGGGACTGATGTCCATTCTAGAAGCAGGGTAGGGAAGAAGGTGATATAATCTGTGACCACAGAGGAGACAAAATTAATGTATTCAACACCATGAGCCCAACCTCAGAACTTGTCCTCTGAAAAATAAAATGATAGAACTCAGTCGACCAGTCATAAATAGGAAAAAACAAAATAGATCCACAGCAAGCTATTTACAAAAGCTATTTACTTAATAACTTATTAAGTACTCTTTTCCTCTTTATATTCTTTTGGGGAGAAGCTCTTTATGAACTGTGATGGGTACCCCAAAATGAAGGCCTATAAACATATGAACTGCTGTCTTCCACTATTCCATGGCCTGACACTCTTTCTAACGACTCTACATTATCACTTTGTTATAGCCCCTTTAAAGAAGCAAGTCTCAAACTTTTTGTTCTCAGAATCCCTCTTACACTCAAATCATTGAGAAACTAAAAATGTTTAGATGGGTTTTATCCATCAATATGTACTGTATTATTTAGAAAGAAAAACTGGGAATTTTTAAATATCTTATTTAATATCATTTTTTAATTTTTATTTATTTTTTAATTTTTTTAAATTGGTGGCTAATTACAATATTGTGGTGGTTTTTGCCATACATTGACATGAATCAGCCACAGTCGCACGTTCCCCCCCCCGCCAACCTCCCTCCCACCTTCCTTCCCATCCCATCCCTCTGGGTTTTCCCAGTACACTGGGTTTGAGTGCCCTCTTTCATACATCAAACTTGGACTGGTCCTCTGTTTCACATATGGTAATATACATGTTTCAATGCTATTCTCTCAAATCATCCCACCCTCGTCTTCTCCCACAGAGTCCAAAAGTCTGTTCTTTATATCTGTGTCTCTTTTGCTGTCTTGCATATAAGGCAGTCGTTACCATCTTTCTAAATTCCATATATATGCATTAATCTACTGTATTGTTGTTTTTCTTTCTGACTTACTTCACTTTGTATAATAGGCTCCAGTTTCATCTACCTCATTAGAATGGACTCAAATTTGTTCTTTTTAATAGCTGAGTAATACTGCATTGTGTTTATGTACTACAACTTTCTTATCCATTCATCTGCCAATGGACATCTAGCTTGCTTCCATGTCCTGGCTATTGCCAACAGTGCTGCAATGAACATTGAGGTACATGTGTCTCTTTCAATTCTGGTTTTCTCAGTGTGGTATGACCAGCAGTGGCATACACTGGGTCATATGGCAGTTCTATTTCCAGTTAAAATTTTCATTTATTTTTAACACCAAAAACATTTTGTATCAGGGTATAGCTGACTAACAATAAATAATTGTTAATAATAATGTTTCATTAAAATATTTTATTAATTCATTTAAAAATAAACATACAGAGTGCTGAAGTAAAATATTTATCAGAAATAATTTCCAAAACAAAACAAAAAGTTTTAGTAAAGAGTGACACTGATTCATATTTTTTAAAATCTCTTGAATATCCAGTTTAATAGATGTCTGAATACAGTTTTTTCATTTAACCTGTTGTGAGAGGTTGTTTTGTTTGAAGAATATAAGGAAAACTTGGTCTCATACAACCATTTTAAGAAAATGGAAGACTATTTTAATAGTCTTTTCAGACAATCTGTGGATACTCTTCTTTAATATATTCGAAAATCGCAGAGTTTTTATTTATTTCTTAAACATCAGTTGCAATGTGAAATTTACCACAGTGATGAACTTTTACTGCTCCCTTACGTTAAAATCTATTGGTCTATTTTGCACTTTGAAACTTTTTTCTATGTATGATTTTGTAATATCATGCATTGGTCATTTGGAAAATACTGGCTTACTATGTAGATCTTCCAAATGTTGACATTTCATTGTACAGTATCAAAAAAAAAAAGTTAGTATCACTACCAGCCTTATCAGAAAAGCCTTTAAATACTGATAATATACAAGTTTCCCAAAATCCTAATTTTCATTTAAAAGCTCAATTTTTATCACTGGCAACATAAAACAACAGTTGTTTTCCTGAAAGTGCCAGAGCTCAGTTCATTCATTTTTAAGAAAATGGCTGCCAAATATCCACACCATAGTTTGTTAATCATTCTTTCAAATAAAAATTATTTTCCAAGGAAAAAAGCAGCTAATCCAGCTTGGAATTCAAACAACTGCATGAGTATTTGTCTTACCGCACTTCAGTCTGCAGAAGCACTCCGCATTATCACATTTTATCACACACACTACTAAGGATCAAGATTTTTAAAGTAATTTTTACTGCTTCAAGGACATAAAACTAACGTGATTTTTTTTTTGTTGGTGGCGGTAGTTTTACTCTAAGTATGTGATGGTAGAGATAGAATAACTTTTAAGAGTGGTCTGGAGGTACTATCTTAATTCCTGCTAAGGTGCCAAGCAATTTTATCCATCACTGATTTCCTATTATTAATACAAACATCAGAACAGTGAATAAGGCAAATAATGAATCAGTGTTATAAGGAAAACAGTTTCAACTTTGCCAACAGCTAAAAGTGTGTCAGAGACAATCCTCTCCCCACTGTCACTGCCCCCCCAACTCAGTTTCATAGACCAACTCTGAGAAACTTTTTAAGTTACTATTCTCATTTAGTGTCTGTTATGAGGAGTATATATAAGGAAATGAAAAGCAATTAGACTTTCATAACTAAAACTTTTGGTGTAGAGATATTAGACATTGTAAAGACTCTGGATTTAGAATATCAATTTACACCCAAGTTTTAGGCAGCTGGAGAAATCTGGAATGCAAATAACTGTCAGGCGTGGTCTATTTCATCAAATGTCAGAAAAACACCAACCATGTGCCTTCCTGCCTCTTTCTTCTGCTTATCGTGAGACTGAAGTAATCACAAAAGCAATGGCGGACAACTGGAAGTCAACAGAAATAAGAGCAATACAATTTATTGGGGGCTTACCAGGTGCTGGGCACTATATGAAGCAATTTACAGTGTATTAATCCATTTAAGCCTCACAATAATACTATGAAACAGGCATTATTATTCTTCTCAATTTACAGATGCTAAGTAACAAACCCACAGTCATTCAAGTAGTAAATAATAGAGCTCAAAAATAAATGCAGGCATTCTGACTGCATTCTGATTCCTGAATTGCGTACATTTAACCAACCACAATGCTAGAAGTTGTTAAAGTGCTTTTGTTTGATACATCTTTAATGACTGATTGCTGATGACTATATTATCATTCAAAAACTCAAGTGGGGCCTAAAAAAAATTCCCAGATAAGCCACACCCAGAACTAGCCAACTGCCATTTATTACACATACTGCTGGGGAAAGAACTTCCAAGAGCTCTAATGGAAGGCTCCCCCAGTGGGTCACCACGTGCTGTGCTAAGTCACTCCAGTGGTGTCCAACTCTGCGACCCTATGGACTATAGCCCACCAGGCTCCTGTGTCCATGGGATTCTCCAGGCAAGAACAAATACTGGAGTGGATTGCCATTTCCTCCTCCAGGGGATGTTACTGACCCAGGGATCAAATCCATGTCTCTTATGTCTCCTGTATTGGCAGGAGGGTTCTTTACCACTAGAACCCCCTGGGAAGCCCATGCTCAGTGATAAAACCATTTTCAGGAAGAGCTCTTCACACTATATCCAGAGGTATTCTCTCTCACTTACAACATGGATGTTGCCATCTCAGACTTTTCACAAAAAGTTGAAGATTCATAAACAGAATCATTTTCCCATGTTGATTCTTCCATTATTCCCCACAAAAGGTAAGTATATTAAACTTATGTAGATGTGAAAAGTTAGCACTAAAAACAATAATAGAATCAGAATTTTACTGGATAAGAACTCAACTTCATATTGCAGACCTGGAGAGGCTGTCTAGCTGACCCACCCAAAGCTACACAGTAAACTAATAGCAGCACCTAATCCAAGTTACTGCCAAATCAGATCTTCATCCACTCACCGTGCTGTCTACGCCCTACTACAAAAGTCTCAACTCCTTCAAGAGTTCATTTGAGAGGCTATTCAGATGCATCAATACATATTTGTACTTTTATTGATACATTATTAGATTTGCACATAGTTCAGTTCAGTCACTCGGTCGTGTCTGACTCTTTGCAACCCCATGAATTGCAGCACACCAGGCCTCCCTGTCCATCACCAACTCCCGGAGTTCACTCAAACTCATGTCCATTGAGTCGGTGATGCCATCCAGCCATCTCATCCTCTGTCATCCCCTTCTCCTCCTGCCCCCAATTCCTCCCAGCATCAGTCTTTTCCAATGAGTCAACTCTTCGCATGAGGTGGCCAAAGTATTGGAGTTTCAGCTTTAGCATCTTTCCTTCCAAAGAACACTCAGGACTGATCTCCTTCAGAATGGACTGGTTGGATCTCCTTGCAGTCCAAGGGACTCTCAAGAGTCTTCTCCAACACCACAGCATCAATTCTTCGGCGCTCAGCTTTCTTCACAGTCCAACTCTCACATCCACACATGACCACTGGAAAAACCATAGCCTTGACTAGATGAACTTTTGTTGGCAAAGTAATGTCTCTGCTTTTCAATATGCTATCTATGTTGGTCATAACTTTCCTTCCAAGGAGTAAGCATCTTTTAATTTCATGGCTGCAATCACCATCTGCAGTGATTTTGGAGCCCAAAAAAATCTGACACTGTTTCCACTGTTTCCCCATCTACTTCCCATGAAGTGATGGGACCAGATGCCATGATCTCAGTTCTCTGAATGTTGAGCTTTAAGTCAACTTTTTCACTCTCCTCTTTCACTTTCATCAAGAGGCTTTTTAGTTCCTCCTCACTTTCTGCCATAAGGGTGATGTCATCTGCATATCTGAGGTTATTGATATTTCTCCCACTACTGACATACCCACTATTGATACCTATTCTGACTCAACATGAAAGAAACCTAAAAAAAAAAACACAAAAGCACTTTAAAAAGCTCACTATTGAGATTCAACAAATATTAACTTATCTATTTTGATTTTCCAAATACTCCAAAAGCACATAAATCAGTTTTTCTCCTCAAAATATTTAGATCCATGCCTCTCATAGTGTGAAAGATTCAAGAATCAGAATTAATAAGATACTTATTAAAAATTCAAATTCCAAGTGTCATCCCCAATTAAACTGAAACAATCTCTTAAACTCCCAAAATGGTATTTTAAAAAGCTCTCCATATGATTCTTATTCATCCAAAATCTACTTATTGAACGTTCACTCTACAACATTCCAGTGGGAAACAAGGAACAAACAAGTAAACAAAAACAAGAAAACATTTTGGATTTTATCTGTGCCATGAAGAAATAAAGGTAATATGTCAAAGTGCGACCTGGAAGACTACAATTTTCCCTTAGTAATCTCAAGGGATTGGTTCCAAAACCCCCATCAGATATGGGATAGCCAACTAACAGTATTTTAAAGAGCAACCAGACACAGAGTTTTCAGGGCAGTGAAAATACTTTGTATGATATTATAACAAATCCATGTTATTATACTCCATTTGCTCAAACCCTCAGAATGCACAACAAGAGTGAAACCCTACCACAAACTGTGGACTCTGAGTGATTACAATGTAGGGCAATCAACTCTCAAAAATGTACCACTCTAGTGGGGGATGTTGATAATGGGAGATACTATTTAGGTCTGGGAGGGTAGAGTTATATGGGAAATTTCCTTATCTTTCTGTATCTCACTTAATATCGCTGTAAACCTAAAATTGCTCTTTAAAAATAAAGCCTTAAAAAAAATAAAAGTCAGGAGGTCTTTTTGCACAGGCAAAATTTGAAGTGAGTAGCCCTTCACTTAAGAACAGTGGACTTACTGAAAATGATTTCTGGTTAGATGGTCTTGAGAGGGGCCCATTCCTAACAAGAGTGCAGATAATGTTGATGCTGCTAGTCCAGAAACCACACTTGGAGAATGATGGATCTAAAAAGGAACAGCTAAAGAGTTTGAATAACTTTGGTGTGTTAGAAAAGGAGGAAAACAAGGCCATTAGAAGGGAAGGTAATGTCATTGCTTCGGAACCACTTAAGACAGTAAATCAAACTACCAACCATGCCTATCCAGACCAGAGATAGAATCACAGGCTGTTCAATAATACAACTGCAAAGCATTTCACAGTTTAAGAAAGTATTTTCACTTTCATTACTTAATTTGATTTAATGAGATATAAGTGAAGAACTATAAGCTACATTTTAGAGATAAAGAAACTGAAGGACAGAAACATGATGAACCTGAGGGAACCAGAAAACAAAGGGCAGAACTATGTTCCCCAACTTCAATTCAGTGTTCCTTCCAGACAGCAAGTTTGATTTTTTTAAAAAGACAAAGCAAAAGATACACACAGTGGAGAAGGAAATGGCAACCCACTCCAGTGTTCTTGCTTGGAGAATCCCAGGGATGGGGGAGCCTGGTGGGCTGCCGTCTATGGGGTTGCACAGAGTCGGACACGACTGAAGCGACTTAGCAGCAGCAGTGACTATATAACATCCAGCTGAAGACTAGCAGGGGGGTACTCTTCCTGCCCCCTTCTGATGCCTATGTCAGAAGCTTTCTCTATCTCCTCTATACTTTAATAAAACTTTATTACACACACACACACACACACACACACACAAAAAGATACACACAGGAGGTAATACTAAGTTATTTTCTAGACTCTGCTGCCTAAAAACATGGTGGCTTCCAGACTTAATTTGTTCTAGATACTGGTTAGAAAGCAACACTACCTAAAGACTGACAGTATTTAGTCTCGTCTACTTATTTCTCCTAGTTCAAAAACAAAGGATGACGAAGTGAAGAGGACATTTACACACAATGAGTCTCTGTCCTGCATAAATAAAACAGAACTAATTTCATAACCTCAGTCCCTCAGCCACATCAATCACACACAATTTTCATCTTGTATCCCCTCTAAATCTCTCACCTAATCCAGGTTCCCACAAGAACACTGAATCTCACAAGTCTTAACTATACTCATGAGGCCCTCAGCAGTTAGTTACACACCCATTATCCACCCTCCCTATACCCATTATCATTTAGTATCTTCTCCATCAATTAAACCCTCACTTTTAAGATTCTTACCTGCAGGTCTCAATAATACTTCAAATCCAAAACTGCGATCATTACATCCTCCCTCCAAAACACACAACACACACACACATACACACACCTGTTTCTGTGCCTGAATTATCTGATTTTGCATTACTAGCACTGCCACCCACCAAACAAGAAACCTGGAACTTGGCCTAGACACCTGTGTCTCCCTCACATCAATCTCAATTGGCCCCTCATCTCCATTCTCAGTGCTACTTACAATTAGTTACCATCAGTGATAAACTAGCTGCCATTTCACTAATAACTACCATGTACTAGTCACTTTGCTACATGTACTAGCACCATGTACTAGTCACTTTGTTAAGTCACTTCATTCTATCCATAACTTTATCAGGTAGATAATTTTTGTCCTTGTAAAATTAATCTGTCCAACTCACAAGCAAGAAGTGACCAAGTAGGCATCCAAGAAAAACGTTTTCTCCAGAAGTCCATACCTTTCCCCCATAATAAAACACTTCCTTCTTCTTCAATACCTGACAACAGTCCTTTACCGGCTAGTTTCTCTCCTAGATTACTGTCAGAATTTTCCTAACTAGTCCTGCCTCAGGTTTTTTCTTCCCTTACCTTTCAATGTGCCCCCAAGCAATCTTTCTAGATCACAAATCCTTTTATCCTAATACAAACATCTGTGAGGAGACTTCCCTGGTGGTCCAGTGGCTAAGACAAGGCACTCCCAATGCAGGAGGCCCAGGTTCGATCCCTGGTCAGGGAACTAGATCCCACATGCCACAACTAAAAGACCCCGCATGCTGCAAGGAAGACCCCTGCAGGATAAATAAGTATTAAAAAATAAAAGTCTGTGAGGGACTCCCTTTAGTCTATCTAGAATGTACCAGGATACAGTCTACAGGATGAATCCAAAACCCTTTAGTACAGGTCGACAATCCCCAAACTTCAAAAGCTTTGAAATTTTAAAGTTTTTTCCATGAGTCTGCAACAAAACCCACCCTGAACTGTAGGGGGTTATTTCTCTATCCCATTAGTGATATTCATATGCCTCACTACAGAAACATTAATACTTAATAATGAATTGTTAACCCAGACCCCGCTGGAGTATTGAAGACCTCAGCAGGAAAAAAATTTTTTTCAAAGTATTCTGACCTCTAAAATACACCTGGTCCCAAGAGCTTCAGGTAAGGGATTGTGACCTCTTACCTACTCAGCCCATCAAACCAACTTAATCTCCAGTGATGACCTGATCCGTCCCAGGAATGTGTAAGGTGCCCTGTGTTCTGAAAAGTCTACAACTCAGTGACCTACTCACCCTTCAAGAAACCTACTCAAGGACTGCTCTTCAGTGAAGTTTTCCTGACCTTCTCTTGACTATGCCACAACCACTGTATCCACCTCCACTGCTGTATCTCATACGTCTGTTTCCCCTATGGTGGGCAGTGAACCGGCTCCTCACTGAGTATTTTATCCAATCGTAGCACGGTATCCGAAACACTAAGGGTCCATTAATGTCCAAGAATTAAAATTCATCCCAACTCTCCCTAACACCCAATTCCCTTCAAAGGTCAGTTCTCCTTTACTCCTAAACCTAAGGTCTTTTCCCTAGCCATACAGGCCCCTCACAGCGTTCCTTCTTCTCAATGTCATCCTAAAGTTACTTTCTACCAGACGCCTTTTCTTAGCCCCAAATTCTCCAATGCCCTTTAACCTTCCCAGTCCTTCTTTCCCCCAGCTTAGAACAGGTCTCCCCTCAAGGCAATTCATCCCCACTGCCTTACTTATCTCTTACCTACTCCCTCCTCAACACCTCTCGGGGCTGGCCCTCCCTTGAAAACGCTTCTCACAGGCGGATTCCCAGACACCCTCTTCGTTCACAATCCGTTCCATCAGCTCCCGAACCTGCGCTCGGCCTGAGTCCACGCCTTCCTGGCCCGTATCTGCACACCACGAACCTCCCCTGCAGCCGGCGTCCCCTCCCCCAGCCTCTCGCAGTCGGCACCCCTCCCTTTACCCTCCCCGTCTCTCTGGAGGTTCAGCTTCTCTGAAAACTGTCCCAGGAGCCGTGTCTTTCACCTCTGAGACTCCTCAGGATCACGCCGGTCCGAGCAGCCCCGCGCCCAAATACTCTCAGAGGACCCCAGATCCCCCTCAGCACAGCAAACCCCCTTCGGCCCAGACCTCGGGCCGGGCCTCCCGCTCACCTTGCTGGATGTCGCCGTTGCTGCCCCCCGGGATGGGCACGTTGAGTTGGCGCTCGGGCTCAGGCAGGCAGCGCAGGCAGAAGGAGTGAAGACAGGGCAACAGCTTGGGCTCCGCCTCACGCCGGCTCTGCAGGCTCTGCTGACACACGGCGCAGGTGTCCAGGAGCGAGGCTGGCGGTCCAGGAGGCGGCCCCGCCGAGGGACCCGGAGCAGGAGCCGAGGCCGGAGCTGGGGCTGGCGTCGATACCGCCCCCCCGGGAACTCCAGGGCCCATTGAGGCTGCAGGGGCTGAGGCAGCCGGGGCCGAGCCCGAGGAGGCCGCGGCCACCCCCCCGTCGTCGGGCCCGGCCGCGCCGCTCTCCGCGCCGGCCCTGCCGCCTTCCTCCTCCTCCTCCTCCACCAGCACCGCCGCGAGAGGCGGCTCCGCCTCCTGCGCCGCGAGCCCGGCGGCTCCGGCAGTCACCGGCGCGGTACTGCTGCCCCCGCCGCCGCTCTCAGCCTCGCCGCCGCCTTTGTTTTCCGCCATGTTTTCCTCTTTGAACCCGCCGGACCGCCCCGCGCCGCCCGCCGCCGCCGCCGCCGCCGCCCCCAGCCCCAGCCGCAGCCGCAGCGAGAGCGGCCGCCGAGAACGAGCAGGCTAGAGAACGAACGAGAGCGCGCGCGCACGCGGCACCCCCAGCCTCGCGTCGCGCGGTTGCTGGAGGGCGGGCACGGCGCGCGCACGTACGCACGGACGTCCTCCAGAGGGAGGCGGGAACTCCGGGCGCGGGCGCGCAGCCGTCCAGCTTACCCCTCCCGACCTCTGGGGCTCGCACTTAAGATTCCGCCCCGCTGCAGTTCCGTTCACAGTGAGCTTTTAAAGCGAGAGACTGTTGACGTTGAACTACCTTTAGTCGCGGGTGGTTAAGAGCTCGGACGCGGCCACTATATGGGGAAGAGTGGGAAAGGGTGGAAGGCCGGGACTGTTTCCCGCGGAGCGAGCGACTCTCGGGTGGCGCGGTTCCCAGGGTGGGCGCATCTCCGCGGAAACCTCCCTCCGCGCGGGGTTAGACTCCGGGCCTCCTGGGTCTCTGTGCTTTAATTGGCCGCGTTCCTTTGGATGATTGTATCTCTCGGGAGCAGTAAAGGGAGGATATTTGTTTTTAACTGGCGGCGTACCAGAAATAGGCTGAAAAAACTCAGTGAAGAAAAAAAAAAACTCTTTAACCGCTATTTTTAGCTTCTTAAGGTGATTGTTTCTCTGCCGTTGCTACGCATCAGAAAACCAATCAACTGAGAGGCTTTTTCAGAGCGGAGATGTGCCAGGACCACACCCCAGACCTGCATCAGGAAGTGGGGGAGAGCTGATGAATGTTGAAAGCACTTCGACTGACTGATGGGCGTCAGTTTGAGAAGTCACGCTCTAACCAATATTATGTCTTCAGAGTCCCACTTAGTGTCCGTGCGTGAGTTGAGTCGCAAATGCCCTAACAAGTGTAGGTAATAGCAGCTTTCAGGAAGGGTTGTCTTTATTTGGGAAACAAGTACTATGGCTGTTTTAATGTTCAGATCATGAAGTACTTTCCTTTTCAGACAGTGTTCCCAAGAAATGTTATTCTTGAGCTGGTATATGTTCTTACAATAAGCCACCTCGAAACATTTTTCATTTATTTGTTCAAAACAGTGACCTCTTACTGTGTGACAGGTAATGTTTTAGAGATGCTAGGATTGCAGCAGGAAACAAAGGAGACCCTTTCAAGGAGTTTGCAGTCTGGGGGAAGAGTGACGTAAATATATGCAGGGAATGATAAAAGCTATGAAGGGGAAAAAAGAATTCAGATTAGAAATGATTGGGGAAGTCCTCTGTTGATCAAGCTTTGGTTCTCTTGCAGAAGAGTGTTCTAATCAGGAAAAGCAGTAAGTACAAAGGGCCTGAGGTAGACAGATTCTTAGCTTGTTACAGTCTGTGTGACTGGAGTGACTTGACAGAGGCAAAGAGAAGTTGAAGAGGAGATTAAAAAATTAAAGGAGCCGGTCACATACAGAGATGATGGCCTTCAACATGCTAAACTTTTGTGTCTTGGAAAAGAACTTTGAAAAACTGCTTTCTCACCTCAAACAATTTAAGATGATCCTTAAAAATTTTCATCAAGAGTGTAAATAGTTGCAGAGACTGCCATTTCTGACATTTTACATTACTAACATTTTTCAGTTGTCACATTAATTTTAAATCTACCCAGTGGAAAGGTAAACAGGTGGTTTAACAAGCATCGTCCATTTAAAAAGTACATAATCAAAAGTGTTCCACTTCATTAAATAATAATAAACATGAAAAGTAAAATGTTAATTGGGAATGTCTCTTAATGAGATGACTGGTAGTGGGTTTTTTTTTAGTTTGTATAGACATAGATGTATATAACATTACTAGGAAGAGATACAGTCCTGTATCACATTTTATTGACTTAAGTCACTACATTAAAAGTGTGTATATGTGTATGTATACATATATACATATATAAATGAAAGTCAGATCATAAAGAGGGCTGAGTGCTGAAGAATTGATGCTTTCAAACTGTGGTACTGGAGAAGACTCTTGAGAGTCCCTTGAACTGCAAGGAGATCAAACCAGTCAATCCTAAAGGAAATCAGTCCTGAATATTCACTGCAAGGACTGACGCTGAAGCTCCAAGATTGAGGGCAGGAGGAAAAATGGGTGACAGAAGATAAGATGGTTGGGTGACATCACCGACTCAATGGACAGTTTGAGCAAATTCCGAGAGATAGTGGAGGACAAGGAAGCCTGGCGTGCTGCAGTTTATAGGGTAGCAAAGAGTTGGGACACAATTTAGTGACTGAACAATGAACAACAGTACCTGGCACATGGTAAACATGAAATGAATGTAAAAGTAGACCCAAAGGTTCATGAAGGGAACACAACTGGAGGTAGAAACAAAGGTACCTGAGAGAAAAATCTCAAAAGAAACCATACTGTGGACTGAACTGAGCAGTGGATATAAGGATCCCCCCATTTCCCTGACTTTGGCTATCTTTTACTCCAACTGCCTTGCAAGAACATTGTAAGAAAAACACAGTTCTGAAATGAAGAGAGATTCAATCAGTGCCTAGTAGCTCTGGCTGTGGAGGAAACTTCGATGTTGCTGGTACCCAGAAGAAGAAAGAACTTTCCAGCTATCCAGAAAAGAGAAAGAGCACTGGGAGTGAGCCATGGTGAGGGCATAATTCATGAGCTGGGTACAAGAGGTTGGCAGCAGTGAGGCAGAGTAGCCCAAGAGTACCATGAAGGTTTGCAATGGCCAGTTCTACCACTCTTGGACAGAGCAGCCTTGGTTGTCAGCAGGATTGGAAGCAATTCACAAAGCCCAGCAGAGGAATGCTGAACTGCAGTTAAGATTTGGGGCATTTCTGTTAATGCACCATGCTTACCATCATGAGTGGGTGAGACTAGAGGATATAAAGGTGACATTTTGTGAGTTAAAGTTCACTTCTCTGAACACAGGGGCATAAGCATATGTACCTTGGTTTAGCATGTCTTTGGACTTATCAGAAAGTTCAGTTTCGTAACAAGGACCTTCCTAATGCATGTGTCAGAAGACCAAAATTTAAATGGGTGATGTTGAGAAGGGCAGTTTTTGTCCAGAAATATGCCCACTGCTCCACTGTGGAAAATCAAAGGAAGTACAGGAATGGTCTGGATGGAAGACAGGTCAGGCCCCTGGATTCTCTTACACTGATGCCAACAAGAACAAAGGCATCACCTGGGAGAAGGGTATTTGGAGGATCCCAAGAAGTACATCCCTGGAACAAACATAATCTTGGCTAGTTAAGAAATCAGAAAGGGCAGACTTGATAGCCTATCTCAGAGCTTTTAATGAGTAGTAGTTGCCCCACTGCCTTATTTCTTCAAAACCCAAATCTCAACTCTTAACGTGTAACATTTAAATTGATCGCATATACCAGAATTCAGATTGTGAATGTCTGATAGAATATTTCTGTTGGACAGTCCTGATTTAAATAAGATTGGCTGTGGTTAAATATATTCAGCTGAATTTTGATAGTAATTCCAATTCAACAAGTACTATCACTTCTAAAGGTTTGACTGGTAATGTCCAACTTTTCAAAGAAATGCTGAATGCCATTTTAAAACCTATAGGAGACTGGTTTTAATTTAGATTTATAGAAATGATTATATGAACATAAAATCAATATTTAAATACTGGGAAATCCCTTTAGTGTCCCACAGAATTGAGCAAGATTCACCTGCATTTCAATTTTTGTTCATTAGACTGTAAAGGGCTGGAGATAAGGTAGCAATGTCCTCTTTATCATTTTGGTCTTAACTCTGCCAATCCAAAATTCCCTGTATTTAAAATTTTGCCTTTTGGGAATTCCCTGGTGGTCCAGTGACTAGGATTCTGCAGTCTCACTGATGAGAGCCTGGATTCAATCCCTGCTCAGGGAACTGTTAATAAGATCCCACAAGCCATGCAGTACAGTCAAAAAGAAAATAAAATGTTGCCTTTTACTTAATGAAAGGCATTTTAGTGTGGTTTATGTAAGATATCAAAGAATATTTAACACTTCACATTTTATTGATGACCTATAATAGCAGATGCTTTTAAAAGTTGATGTGACAGGATATGAGCAAGTTAAACTTTGCTTGTAAATCCTTTCAGTCTTAGACTGAATTATAATTCAGGGTTGTCTTTAAACGACTATTCAAAAACACATGAAACTGTAAAACTCCTGTACATTGTGATTTGTAATAATATTTTTGCAAACTCATTAGAAGGATTAAAGTACAGGAGGTATGCCATCAGCGCAAATTTGTAACTTATGTCATCATAAGGCTTAAGATAATTAAAAACAAAATCTTAGAAAAAATAAAATTCCTTTCTCAGCATTTCATGATGTTGGGCAAAGTGCACTTTGATTTCCTGGTGCTCTGTTTTCTGAGTTTGAAATCCGCTAGTACCAAGAAAAGTCTTCCCAGGCGGTGCTAGTGGTAAAGTACCTGCCTGCCAATGCAGGAGACATAAGAGACGTAAATTTAATCCCTGGGTTTGGAAGATCCCCTGGAGAATGGGAGCATAGCATCCCATTCCAGTATTCTTACCTGGAGAATTCCAAGGACAGAGGTTGGCTGTAGTCCATATGGTCGCAAAAACTCTGATACGACAAGTGACTTAGCCCTCATGCGCAGAGTACCAAGAAAAGAGGGACAAATGACAGAAGTCTAATTTCTAGCTCTTCGGCTTTTCTATATTTCTAAAGCCTTCCAAGGCACATGCTTAATCCCAATAATAAAAACAACATCTAAACAGCAATTTACAATTTGTAAAGTGATTTCACACACACATTATTTCTTGCAACCAGTAAGATACATTCCAATTTAGATAATAAACAGACTTCATAATGTGAGTGTACTGTGGTGTATTAGCTCTCTGTTGTCACACAATAAGGTTATTTTCCTTTTTTGCTATTATAAATAATATTGTGATAAGCATTGCAATGAATAATACTTTGCATGTCTATAGTTATTTTTTCTGAATATTCCTAAAGATAGAATTGCTGATTCAACAAGTATAGCCATTGTAAAAAAATTAATATGTAAATAAAAGTTATTAGGTTATTAAATAACTAGATTGTGCTTGATATTTTTGCCACTACAAATAAAGATAAATTAATGTGCAATCTGTTTTTCAGATTTGTTTCTAAAGTTCTGTTTCCTCACATCCCACTTACTCCTCAACCTCCTCTGGCATGGCTTCCATTTCCAACAGCTCTTGCTAAGGTCATCAAGGACCTCCATGTTTTTTTAAATCCAGTAGATGTATTTTTTCCTAACCTTATTTGTCTTCTCAGTGGGATTTCATATCTTCGACCATTCTCTCTTCTAGAATCACTTTCTCCCGTGGTTTTCATGACACCACACTCTTCTACTTCTTCTACTGCTGTTTTTCTTTTACAAACTGTTGGGGTCCCTAAGTACAGACTAGAAGAACTCAAAGGTCTCAAAAAAGGTGGTATACTCATGGTTATGGTATATTACAGTGAAATGAACAAATTAAAATCAGCAAAGGTAAAAGGTGCATGGAGAAAAGTCCACAAGAAAACAAGCACAAATTCCAGGTGTCTCCTCCCAATGAAGTTGCATGCACTAATTCTCCCAGCAATGATTTGTGACGTTTTGTGAAGTGTTACCAAACAGGCAAGTTCACCCAAGCCTTGGTATACAGGGTTTTTACTGTGGGGGAGAGTTTGTCCCACAAGGTATGGGATCACCCACATAACTGACCTCAGCTGTTTGAATTCCAACCGGCAGAGGTCAAACTGATACATCATAGCCCAAGGCCTCAAGCATGCTAAAACAGGCATTCAGCATAAATCACACTGATTCAGCCAAAGTAATAGAGTATGGCCCAAGGCCTCACATATACCTAGGACTCTTGTTAGGCAGAGTAGTCCAAGGGCTCAGAGGTTATCTCCCAGGAATCAATCAAGGACTAGTTCTAAAAACAAGCCCTTCTTTTGACTGTGCAGGGTTTGAGTAATACAGGTCTACTAAGTTAGCCCTTTGCTGCACTCAGACTTACTCAATGTTGGGCTTTATGAAATATGCTCTAGACCCCCTTCTCAATAAGTTTTTGTTCCCCTGGGCAAACTCATCGTGCTGCACCTTCATGTGCCATCCATACAATGATAACTCCCAAGTATATGACTTTCAGTTCAGTTCAGTTCAGTTGCTCAGTCATGTCCGAATCTTTGCAACCCCATAAATCACAGCACACGAGGCCTCCCTGTCCATTACCAACTCCCCGAGTTCACTCAAATTCATGTTCATCAAGTCAGTGATGCCATCCAGCCATCTCATCCTCTGTCGTCCCCTTCTTCTCCTGCCCCCAATCCCTCCCAGCATCAGGGTCTTTTCCAATGAGTCAACTCTTCGCATGAGGTGGCCAAAGTATTGGAGTTTCAGCTTCAGCATCAGTCCTACCAATGAACACCCAGGACTGATCTCCTTTAGAATGGACTAGTTGGATCTCCTTGCAGTCCAAGGGACTCTCAAGAGTCTTCTCCAACACCACAGCTCAAAAGCATCAATTCTTTGGTGCTCAGCTTTCTTCACAGTCCAACTCTCACATCCATACATGACCACAGGGAAAATCCATAGCCTTGACTAGATGGACCTTTGTTGGCAAACTAATGTCTCTGCTTTTGAATATGCTATCTAGGTTGGTCATAACTTTCCTTCCAAGGAGTAAGCATCTTGTAATTTCATGGCTGCAATCACCATCTGCAGTGATTTTGGAGCCCCCAAAAATAAAGTCTGACACTGTTTCCCCATCTATTTCCCATGAAGTGACGGGACCAGATGCCATGATCTTAGTTTTCTGAATGTGGAGCTTTAAGCCAACTTTTTCACTCTCCTCTTTCACTTTCAACAAGAGGCTTTTTAGTTCCTCTTCACTTTCTTCCATAAGGGTGGTGTTATCTGCATATCTGAGATTACTGATATTTCTCCCTGCAATCTTGATCCCAGCCTGTGCTTCTTCCAGCCCAGTGTTTCTCATGATGTACTCTGCATAGAAGTTAAATAAGCAGGGTGACAATATACAGCCTTGACGCACTCCTTTTTCTATTTGGAACCAGTCTGTTGTTCTATGTGCAGTTCTAACTCTTGCTTCCTGACCTGCATATAGGTTTCTCAAGAGGCAGGTCAGGTGGTCTGGTATTCCCATCTCTTTCAGAATTTTCCACAGTTTATTGTGACCCACACAGTCAAAGGCTTTGCATAGTCAATAAAGCAGAAATAGATGTTTTTCTGGAACTCTCTTGCTTTTTCGACGATCCAGCGGATGTTCACAATTTGATCTCTAGTTCCTCTGCCTTTTCTAAAACCAGCTTGAACATCTGGAAGTTCACTGTTCACGTACTGCTGAAGCCTGGCTTGGAGAATTTTGAGCATTACTTTACTAGCGTGTGAGACTTTCAATTCAGTTCATTTCAGTCACTCAGTTGTATCCAACTCTTTGTGACCCCATGAATCACAGCACGCCAGGCCTCCCTGTCCATCACCAACTCCCGGAGTTCACTCAAACTCATGTTCATCAAGTTGGTGAGGCCATAGAGCCATCTCATCCTCTCTCGTCCCCTTCTCCTCCTGTCGCCAATGCCTCCCAGCATCAGAGTCTTTTCCAATGAGTCAACTCTTCACATTAGGTGGCCAAAATATTGGCATATCAGCTTCAGCATCAGTCCTACCAATGAACACCCAGGACTGATCTCCTTTAGAATGGACTAGTTGGATCTCCTTGCAGTCCGAGGGACTCTCAAGAGTCTTCTCCAACACCACAGCTCAAAAGCATCAATTCTTCGGCTCTCAGCTTTCTTCACAGTCCAACTCTCACATCCATACATGACCACAGGGAAAATCCATAGCCTTGACTAGATGAACCTTTGTTGGCAAAATAATGTCTCTGCTTTTGAATATGCTATCTAGGTTGGTCATAACTTTCCTTCCAAGGAGTAAGCGTCTTTTAATTTCACGGCTGCAGTCACCATCTGCAGTGATTTTGGAGCCCCCAAAAATAAAGTCTGACACTGTTTCCACTGTTTCCCCATCTATTTCCCATGAAGTGATGGGACCAGATGCCATGATCTTAGTTTTCTGAATGTTGAGCTTTAAGCCAACTTTTTCACTCTCCTCTTTCACTTTCAACAAGAGGCTCTTTAGTTCTTCTTCACTTTCTGCCATAAGGCTGATGTCATCTGCATATCTGAGGTTACTGATATTTCTCCTGGCATTCTTGATTCCAGCTTGTGCTTCCTCCAGCCCAGCGTTTCTCATGATGTACTCTGCATAGAAGTTAAATAAGCAGGGTGACAATATACAGCCTTGACGTACTCCTTTTCCTGTTTGGAACCAGTCTGTTGTTCCATGTCCAGTTCTAACTGTTGCTTCCTGACCTGCATATAGGTTTCTCAAGAGGCAGGTCAGGTGGTCTGGTATTCCCATCTCTTTCAGAATTTTCCACAGTTTATTGTGATCCACACAGTCAAAGGCTTTGGCATAGTCAATAAAGCAGAAATAGATGTTTTTCTGGAACTCTATTGCTTTTTCCATGATCCAGCGGATGTTGGTAATTTGATCTCCGGTTCATTTGCCTTTTCTAAAACCATAGCCCAGATCAATTAACATCTCCAGAATAATGTCTCAAAGGCACCTCAATGTCAGCCTGTCCAAGACTCAATCCTCTTTTCTCCAAACCTCCTTTTCTTCTTCCACATTTCCTATCTCAATAAATGGTGTTTTGTACTAGAAAGGAAGATATTTAGAAGATATTGACAGATTAGATACAGAAGAGGATCATCCTTAAAACACAACTTCTTACCATTCATATTCAGTCTGTTAGCCAGTCCTGTCAATTTGACCCTAAGTTTTAACCCAAATCCTTCCACTGTTCTCCATTTCCATTGTCACCACAATCCTCCTTTCTGCATGCAGTGTGACTCCCCCGTAATCCACTGTCTAAACTGCAGTTAGGGACTCCCCTGCTGGTCCAGTGGCTTAGAGGCTAAGACTCTAAGCTCCCAATGAAGTGGCCCAGGTTTGATCCCTGCTTAGGGAACTAGATTCCACGGGCTGCAACTTAAGAGTTCACATGCTGCAACTAAGACCCAGTGCAGCCAAGTAAATAAATAAATAAAAATAAAATAAACATTTAAACCGCAGTTAATCTTTTCAAAGGAAACTGATCCTTTCTTCCCCAATCCTTATCTTCATGACTTTTTCTTGCTCTTAGGATTAAAAACAAAATCCTTAAGGTCAAAGAATGCCTGTTTCATATGTCTAATATGGCCTGGACTACTTCACTAACTACATAATACCCCACTTCCCCCTTGCTTTCTACATTCTAGTTACACTGGCCTTTCAATTTCTTCACTGTTCTGTGCCCCCTCTCACCTCAGGGCCTTTGCACATTCTGCTCTCTAGGTGAAATGATTGTTTTGTGAATGTATTGCTTTCTCAGAGAGCTCCTGTCTAAATCAGTTTTCTTTGCTGGATATTCTCATTGATCTCTCTTCCTTTCCTTCATAGCTACTTGTGAGAACCAGTATAGCATAATGGTTAAAAGCAGGGCCCAGGTTATCGAGGTTTGAATTCCAGCTCTATCACTTATTGACTATGCAACATTGGACAAGTTACTTAACCTCTCTCTGACTCACTTTCATTGTCTGCAAATGTGTATAATAGTGGTGGGTATAATAAAATTACATATATATATATATATATGCTTCCCTGGTAACTCAGCTGGTAAAGAATCCACCTTCAATGCAGGAGACCCCAGTTTGATTTCTGGGTTAGGAAGATACCCTAGAGAAGGGATAGGCTACCCACTCCAGTATTCTTGAGCCTCCATGGTGGCTCAGGTGGTAAAGAATCTGCCTGCAATGCAGGATACCTGAGTTTGATCCCTGGGTTGGAAAGATTCCCTGGAGGAGGGCATGGCAAGCTACTCCAGTATTCTTGCCTGGAGAATCCCCATGGACAGAGGAGCCAGCCAGGAGTCAGACATGACTGAGCAACTTTCATGTATATATATTATACATATATTTTATATATATATATACACACATACATATTGGGCTTCCCTGATGGCTCAGGAGGTAAATAAGCTGCCTGCAAAGAGACACAGATGATGTGGGTTTGATCCCTGGGTCAAGAAGATCTCCTGGAGGAGGAAATGATAACCCACTCTAGTATTCTTGCCTGGGAAATTTCATGGACAGAGGAATCTAGTGGGCCCAAAGGGTCGCAAAAAGTTGGATATGATGGCACATGTGTGTATGTATGTAGCATAAATTAATGCATGGAAAGAGTTTAGAATGGGTTCCAGTGAATATAAGTACATAAGTTTTCATTTTATCATTAAGGTTTCAATTGGCAATAATGCATTCATTTGTGTGATTATCTGATTGATACTTGTCTCTCTCATTAAGCTCCGTGAAAGAAGGGATGATAGCTGTTTCTGCTTATTTTATTCATCGTGCCTGGCACATAGGTACTCATAAATATTTGATAAATTAATAAGTGATTCCAAGAAGTAGAATTATATTGGATCCAAAAAATTGTATACAGTAAATGTTTTCTGATAGAGGAAGATTTACCTTTGTTTGGGGGCCTGGAATGCAAAAGTAGGAAGTCAAGAAACACCTGGAGTAACAGGCAAATTTGGCCTTGGAATATGGAATGAAGCAGGGCAAAGACTAATAGAGTTTTGCCAAGAAAATGCACTGGTCATAACAAACACCCTCTTCCAACAACACAAGAGAAGACTCTAGACATGGACATCACCAGATGGTCAACACTGAAATCAGATTGATTATATTCTTTGTACCCAAAGATGGAGACGCTCTATACAGTCAGCAAAAACAAGACCAGGAGCTGACTGTGGCTCAGACCATGAACTCCTTATTGCCAAATTCAGACTTAAATTGAAGAAAGTAGGGAAAACCACTAGACCATTCAGGTATGACCTAAATCAAATCCCTTACGATTATACAGTGGAAGTGAGAAATAGATTTAAGGGCCTAGATCTGATAGATAGAGTGCCTGATGAACTATGGAATGAGGTTCGTGACATTGTACAGGAGACAGGGATCAAGACCATCCCCATGGAAAAGAAATGCAAAAAAGCAAAATGGCTGTCTGGGAAGGCCTTAAAAATAGCTGTGAAAAGAAGAGAAGCGAAAAGCAAAGGAGAAAAGGAAAGATATAAGCATCTGAATGCAGAGTTCCAAAGAATAGCAAGAAGAGATAAGAAAGCCTTCTTCAGCCATCAATGTAAAGAAATAGAGGAAAACAACAGAATGGGAAAGACTAGGGATCTCTTCAAGAAAATCAGAGATACCAAAGGAACATTTCATGCAAAGATGGGCTTGATAAAGGACAGAAATGGTATGGACCTAACAGAAGCTGAAGATATTAAGAAGAGATGGCAAGAATACACAGAAGAACTGTACAAAAAAGATCTTCATGACCCAGATAATCACAATGGTGTGATCACTGACCTAGAGCCAGACATCCTGGAATGTGAAGTCAAGTGGGCCTTAGAAAGCATCACTACGAACAAAGCTAGTGGAGGTGATGGAATTCCAGTTGAGCTATTCCAAATCCTGAAAGATGATGCTGTGAAAGTGCTGCACTCAATATGCCAGCAAATTTGGAAAACTCAGCAGTGGTCACAGGACTGGAAAAGGTCAGTTTTCATTCCAATCCCAAAGAAAGGCAATGCCAAAGAATGCTCAAACTACCGCACAATTGCACTCATCTCACATGCTAGTAAAGTAATGCTCAAAATTCTCCAAGCCAGGCTTCAGCAATATGTGAACTGTGAACTTCCTGATGTTCAAGCTGGTTTTAGAAAAGGCAGAGGAACCAGAGATCAAATTGCCAACATCTGCTGGATCATGGAAAAAGCAAGAGAGTTCCAGAAAAACATCTATTTCTGGTTTATTGACTATGCCAAAGCCTTTGACTGTGTGGATCACAATAAACTGTGGGAAATTCTGAAAGAGATAGGAATACCAGACCACCTGACCTGCCTCTTGAGAAATTTGTATGCAGGTCAGGAAGCAACAGTTAGAACTGGACGTGGAACAACAGACTGGTTCCAAATAGGAAAAGGAGTACGTCAAGGCTGTATATTGTCACCCTGTTTATTTAACTTCTATGCAGAGTACATCATGAGAAACGCTGGGGTGGAAGAAGCGCAGGCTAGAATCAAGATTGCCGGGAGAAATGTTAATAACCTCAGATATGCAGATGATACCACCCTTATGGCAGAAAGTGAAGATGAACTCAAAAGCCTCTTGATGAAAGTGAAAGAGGAGAGTGAAAAAGTTGGCTTAAAGCTAAACATTCAGAAAACGAAGATCATGGCATCTAGTCCCATCACTTCATGGGAAACAGATGGTGAAACAGTGGAAACAGTGTCAGACTTTATTTTTGGGGGCTCCAAAATCACTGCAGATGGTGACTGCAGCCGTGAAATTAAAAGACGCTTACTCCTTGGAAGGAAAGTTATGACCAACCTAGATAGCATATTCAAAAGCAGAGACATTACTTTGCCAACAAAGGTTCGTCTAGTCAAGGCTATGGTTTTTCCTGTGGTCACGTATGGATGTGAGAGTTGGACTGTGAAGAAGGCTGAGCACCAAAGAATTGATGCTTTTGAACTGTGGTGTTGGAGAAGACTCTTGAGAGTCCCTTGGACTGCAAGGAGATCCAACCAGTCCATTCTGAAGGAGATCAGCCCTGGGAATTTTTGGAAGGAATGATGCTAAAGCTGAAACTCCAGTACTTTGGCCACTTCATGTGAAGAGTTGACTCATTGGAAAAGACTCTGATGCTGGGAGGGATTGGGGGCAGGAGGAGAAGGGGACGACAGAGGATGAGATGGCTGGATGGCATCACTGACTCGATGGACATGAGTCTGAGTGAACTGCAGGAGTTGGTGATGAACAGGGAGGCCTGGCGTGCTGCGATTCATGGGGTCGCAAAGAGTTGGACACGACTGAGCGACTGATTTGATCTGATAAGAGAGACTTGACCATGTTTCTGCTTAAAGGAAAGAACTAATAAGAATTCAGAATTTTCAAAAAAAGGGAAGAATGAAAACTTTTAATGAAGCTGACTCCCTAAGAATCTGGGAGAAAACAGGATATAGAACACAGCTGAGCAGCAAACATAAAAGATGCAAGTTCATTCCCTGGGTTCGGAAGATTCCCTGGAGGAGGGCACGGCAACCCACTCCAGTATTCTTACCTGGAAAATCCCATGGACAGAGGAGCCTGGCGGGCTACAGTGAGTCATAAAGAGTTGGACACAACTAAAGCAACTTAGCAAGCACGTACACACACAAGAGAAAGAATATCATTGCCTGGAAATTATGGGAAAGAATATAGAGAACTGTGGAGATGTAGGTAATTTTGTCCCTTTGGGGGTGTGGATAGAATAGTTGGAAAAGCCTATGTATCCTCTGAGGAAGAAGCAAAGCTGCGTGCTGAGAGGGGGGCATCAGTAAGTTTAGCTGGGCAGTTAGAATTCTTTTGGCTGTAACAAAAGATGATGGAAAGAATGGTTATTGAGAAGGCAATCAGCATTGTGTGTTACAACTGATAAATATTAAAAACAGTCACTGGGCTCTTCTTAGCCTTCCCCTTTCCCTTCCCTAGCAATTGTGCCCAGAAGCCATTAAGTGGGATCAAAAACGCAGTTCTGTGCCTGAGACAGAGAACAGCTGTGTTCCAGAGCAGAGTCAAGACTGAGCAGGGTTTCCGCATGGGGAGAGGGGTCAGCCTCTGCAGGATGGAGAGAAAGGCTTCTACATGATGGAGTCGGGGGTGGGAATCAGGAGTTTGGAGAACAAGCAGCATGACAAGAGTGTCCATGCAGGGAATTACCAACCACAGACAGTCAAAGCCAGAGTGGGGGCCACTAGCATGGACTCAGAGCCCGCACTATGAGGAGGGTGGCCGGTACAGAGGGATGGCCTGTCTCTGGTATCAGAGCTCAAGATGGATGAGGAAGGCATCTGTGTAGAAAGAAGGCCCTTTGCAGGGTATTGGACTCTGAGCCTGAGTGGGGTAAGGAAGACATATAATGGGAGAACCACCTTGCATGGGCAGGGGTTAGCCCAACATGGGGTAGCCTAGGAGGGTTAAGGAGGGCATCAGTGCAGGAAAGGAGCCTGTCATAATGTGTCAGAGCCTTGGTGGGATGAGGGCATTCTTCTCAGTTACAAATATGGAAAGAGAAAATTAGACTGAAATCTGCCGTGCTGGGTTGGAATTGTGGTATCTGTGTGTCCCAATGGGTGTCGATGGATAGAGAATAATAAATACACTTGCAGAAATAAATGCAGACTTAAATGTATATGTATGTATCTGTAAGTGAAAGTGAAAGTCGCTTAGTCGTGTCCAACTCTTTGCCACCCCGTGGACTCTGCAGTCCATGGAATTCTTCAGGCCAGAATACTGGAGTGGGTAGCCTATCCCTTCTCCAGGGGATCTTCCCGATCCAGGAATCAAACCAGGGTCTCCTGCATTGCAGGTGGATTCTTTACCAACTGAGCTATCAGAGAAGCCCATGTAGCTACAAGGAAATAAAAAATTTGCTTTCACCCTCTTAAGATCTCTGACTGGGCCTGAGAATTAATTTGATGTAAAACAGATTAAGAGGAGAAAAGCATACAGATTTATCTAATGTAAGTTTTACATGAAATGGGAGCCCTGATGAACAAATGAAGACCCATAGCAATGAAAGGGCTTATATATTAGGTACAACAAAGAGAGGCAACTATGAAAAAGTAACTACAAAATATGAGGGAGACTAAAGGAAGATAAGAGTCTTTTGTTTGTTTTTCTGGCCATACCACATGGCATGTGGAATTTATGTTCCCTTACCAGGGATTGACCTGTGCCACCTGCATTGGAAGAACAGAGTCCTAACCACTGGATGGCCATGGAATCCCAGATAAGAGTTATTTTAGCAAGATCTATTTGTATAAAATTCTCTCAGCCTCAACTCCCCATCTCTGGTGATGAAAATGTTTCCTTCCTCTTTGTGTGAAGAAGACATCTTTCACATGGGGATTTCATCTGCTTTCAGGTAGAAAAGGGGAAGTCAGAATCCTTCCTGCACCTACTGTTTTTTAAAAATACTTTGTTCAAAATAATCCTTAGGCCTTAGTAGCACATTTTGCGCTGACACATTCTGCTGCCTTTTATATATATTCATGTGTATGTTAATATATGTGTGTACGCAAAACATATATTCCTTAGACCTGTCCACTAAGAGGCTTCGTAGCAACAATAAAATAGGAAACCATGAATCCAAACTGATGAAAATAAGTAAATGGATCAAAAGTTTGTTGAGGAAATGTTATTAACATAGCCTCCAAGTTTACATATTCGCATAATTTTTCTTTTATATAATTCCAAAGTACCAAAATATTACTCACAAAGTATTTGTTCTTTACAAAGAAAAAAGGAATAACTTTTTAGCAGAGGAGAATAGTGTTTAATCAGGAATTGAACGTAAGCCACCAATAATGAGACAAATCAAAACTGTATTAGGAAGGCAAGAGAAAACAGAACACAATTCTTTCACATTCCTGCTAAAATTGAATAACCTCCCTCCAGTCATGAGGAAACATCAGATAAACCCAAACTGACAGTCTACAAAATAGTATGTCTCCAATCTTCAAAAGGTTCACAGTCATTTGGAACCACATTAAGATGGCAAACTGCGAGATGGAAGAAACCCGGGATTTTGAATCACTATCTATTGATTATGAAGATTGTTTTTGGAATTTATGGGAGTGATAATTAAATTCTGCCTGAGCCAGTATCCGTTTGGAGGAACAAAAGAAAAAGCATCAAGGTCATGAACATCAAGAGACTGAGAAACCATTCCAGATTGAAGGAGACTTAGACATGACAAAATGCAAATCAAAACTGCAGTGAGATGTCAATTCACATACAGGTTGCCATGTCCTTCTCCAGGGGATCTTCCGGACCCAGGGATTTAACCTCCGTCTCCCACACTGCCAGCAGACTCTTTGCCTTTTGAGCCACCAGAGAAGGCCCTTACATTAGAGTATCTATTATCAAAAGAAAGGAAAAGAAAAGAACAAGTGTTGGCTATTATGTAGAGAAATTGGAACCCTTGTACACTGCTGATGTAAAACGATACAACTGCTCTAGAAAACAATATGGCAGTTCCTCAAAAAATTGTACTTTGAATTACCATGTGATCCAGCAGTACCACTTCTGGGTATATATCCAAAAGAATTGAAAGCAGGAACTCTAATAGATATTTGTGCACTAATTTTCATAGCAGCATTGTTCACAATACCTAAAAGGTGGAAAGAACTCCACTGATGAATGAATTATAAATAAAATGTGGTATATACATATCAGGGAATATTATTTAGCCTTTAGAAGAAAGGAAACTGACACATGCAAAAACATAGATGGACCTTGAAGACATAATACTAAGTGGAAAAAAAACAGACAGAAAAAGACAAATACCCTATGATTCTACTTATATGAAGTACCTAGAGTAATCAAATTCATAGAGACAGAAAGAATGGTGGTTGTCATGGTGTGGGAAGGGAAAACGTGGGAAGTTATTGCTTCATGGGTAAGGAGCTTCATTTTGGAAAGATGAAGTTCTAGAGATTGATGGTGACAAGGGCTGCATGACAATGTGCATGTACTCATGCCACTGCATGTATTTAAAATGGCTAAATGTAAATATTTTTAAACAGTTAAAATGATAAATTTGTTTTCATACAAAAAACATTTTGGGAACTTTATTAGGAAGTTTACTGATCAGTAAAACTTGAATGGGTCTGAGGTAGTAGTGATACATGAATATTAATTTCCAGGTCTTGACAGTTGTCCTAAGGCTACTTATGAAAATATCCTTGTTTGTAGGAAATACATGAAAATGTTTCAGAATGAAGAGGCATCTCTGTTTGCTCTCAATGATCCAGGGAAAAAACATTTTTGTGTTGTGAACTCTTCAACAAACTAAAGATTATTTCTCTAAAAAATTTAAAGGTAAAATATAAATGGAGCAGTGATCTGTGATACAGTTGAGAAAAGTGAATCCTGGGTTAGTTTTCACTTCAGGATTTAAGCACAGGTCTCCTGGATTATAGTCTTGGAGCACTTTCACACATAGTCAATATAGTGTTAATATAATAAAGACTTCAAGTATGTATTTTTATATATACGGGGCTTTATTTGTTAAAGGTTCGCTTTTTCTAACTACTTGGCACCTTATTGGGTTATGAGTCACCATCCTCCAGACAATGTATCCTTAGGAAAGATCAATTCAGTTCAGTTCAGTTCAGTCCCTCAGTCCTGTCCGACTCTTTGCGACCCCATGAACCGGAGCACGCCAGACCTCCCTGTCCATCACCAACTCCCAGAGTTTACCCAAACTCACATCCATAGAGTCAGTGATGCCATCCAGCCATCTCATCCTCCGTCGTCCCCTTCTCCTCCTGCCCACAATCCCTCCCAGCATCAGAGTCTTTTCCAATGAGTCAACTCGTCGCATCAGGTGGCCAAAGTATTGGACTTTAAGCTTCAGCATCAGTCCTTCCAATGAACACCCAGGACTGATTTCCTTTAGGATGAACTGGTTGGATCTCCTTGCAATCCAAGGGACTCTCAAGAGTCTTCTCCAACAGCACAGTTCAAAAGCATCAATGCTTCGGCGCTCAGCCTTCTTCACAGTCCAACTCTCACATCCATACATGACCACAGGAAAAACCATAGCCTTGACTAGACGAACCTTTGTTGGCAAATTAATGTCTTTGCTTTTCAATATGCTGTCTAGGTTGGTCATAACTTTCCTTCCAAGGAGTAAGCGTCTTTTAATTTCATGGCTGCAGTCACCATCTGCAGTGATTTTGGAGCCCCCAAAAATAAAGTCTGACACTGTTTCCACTGTTTCACCATCTGTTTCCCATGAAGTGATGGGACTAGATGCCATGATCTTCGTTTTCTGAATGTTTAGCTTTAAGCCAACTTTTTCACTCTCCTCTTTCACTTTCATCAAGAGGCTTTTGAGTTCATCTTCACTTTCTGCCATAAGGGTGGTATCATCTGCATATCTGAGGTTATTAACATTTCTCCCGGCAATCTTGATTCTAGCCTGCGCTTCTTCCACCCCAGCGTTTCTCATGATGTACTCTGCATAGAAGTTAAATAAGCAGGGTAACAATATACAGCCTTGACGTATTCCTTTTCCTACATGGAACCACTCTGTCATTCCATGTCCAGTTCTAACTGTTGCTTCCTGACCTGCATACAGGTTTCTCAAGAGGCAGGTCAGGTGATCTGGTATTCCCATCTCTTTCAGAATTTTCCACAGTTTATTGTGATCCACACAGTCAAAGGCTTTGGCATAGTCAATAAACCAGAAATAGATGTTTTTCTGGAACTCTCTTGCTTTTTCCATGATCCAGCAGATGTTGGCAATTTGATCTCTGGTTCCTCTGCCTTTTCTAAAACCAGCTTGAACATCTGGAAGTTC
Organism: Bubalus kerabau; assembly: GCF_029407905.1. Lineage (NCBI taxonomy): Eukaryota > Metazoa > Chordata > Mammalia > Artiodactyla > Bovidae > Bubalus > Bubalus kerabau. The sequence continues at coordinate 29,736,490 of NC_073629.1, read as the reverse complement.
ACCGTTCACGTATTGCTGAAGCCTGGCTTGGAGAATTTTGAGCATTACTTTACTAGCGTGTGAGATGAGTGCAATTGTGCAGTAGTTTGAGTATTCTTTGGCATTGCCTTTCTTTGGGATTGGAATGAAAACTGACCTTTTCCAGTCCTGTGGCCACTGATGAGTTTTCCAAATTTGCTGGCATATTGAGTGCAACACTTTCACAGCATCATCTTTCAGGATTTGAAATAGCTCAACTGGAATTCCATCACCTCCACTAGCTTTGTTCATAGTGATGCTTTCTAAGGCCCACTTGACTTCACATTCCAGGATGTCTGGCTCTAGGTGAGTGACCACACCATTGTGATTATCTGGGTCGTGAACATCTTTTTTGTACAGTTCTTCTGTGTATTCTTGCCACTTCTTCCTAATATCTTCTGCTTCTGTTAGGTGCATACCATTTCTGTCCTTTATTTTAGATAGTCATAGGTTAATAATAAGGAAAAGACAATGGAAATAGGAAAGCAAGGCTGATGTACCAAAAATTCTCTCTGCATTCTAAAACTAATTACCAGTGATTTTTAGCTTTTTTGTTATTTTGCGTTATATTTGTCATTGAAATGTGTGGATTTACTACAGGAAGTTGGTTACAAATAACTTTCCTTAGTTGTAAACATGCTGTCTTCAAACAGAAAGTGCAACCTACCTATTTTAAATTACTTTCACATTTTATTTGGCCTTAAAAACACTCAATGACTGTCTTTTACTATGTAAACAAACAAATTAATCACTGAAAGGAATGGTCCAGGAAGTTCACTTGGGATTGAAATAGAATTGTTAAGTAGATTGATGGCTAATGTCATGGAAGAAGCAGGGAAGAACTGAGATCCTGAAATGGCCTTGGTGGATAAGTGTTCTGAGGCAGCTCTTTAATGTGCAGAGGTAAGATATCAAAGGTCAGGACCAAATCTAGCCTGTTTTTGCATGTTCCCAGAAGGTAAAAATAATTTTAATGGGTGAATATTTAATGGATGAACTGATCTGAGCCCTCAATTAAGGAACATGTTATTCCTAAAAAAGAAAAAGTTAAACTTTTTATATAAAAACCCGCATTCAGTTCAGTTCAGTCGCTCAGTCATGTCTGACTCTTTGCTACACCATGGACCACAGCATGCCAGGCCTCCCTGTCCATCACCAACTTGTGGAGTTTACTCAAACTCATGTCCATTGAGTCAGTGATGCCACCCAACCACCTCATCCTCTGTCATCCCCTTCTCCTCCCGCCTTCAATCTTTCCCAGCATCAGGGTCTTTTCCAATGAGTCAGTTCTTCGCATCAGGTGGCCAAAGTATTGGAGTTTCAGCCTCAGCATCAGTCCTTCCAATGAATATTCAGGACTGATTTCCTTTGGATGGACTGGTTGGATCTCCTTGCTGTCCAAGGGACTCTCAAGAGTCTTCTCCAACACCACAGTCAAGGCATCAATTCTTTAGCGCTCAGCTTTCTTTATAGTCCAAATCTCGCATCCATATATGACCACTGGGAAAACCATAGCTTTGACATGTGGACCTTTGTTGGCAAACTAATGTCTCTGCTTTTTGATAAGCTGTCTAGGTAGGTCATAGCTTTTCTTCCACAGAGCAAGCATCTTTTAATTTTATGGCTTCAATCCCATCTGCAGTGATTTTGGAGCCCCCCAAAATAAAGTCTGTCAAAGTTTCCACTGTTTCCTCATCTGTTTGCCATAAAGTGATGGGACCAGATCCCATGATCTTAGTTTTCTGAAATTTAAGCTTTAAGCCAACTTTTTTACTCTCCTCTTTCATTTTTATCAAGAAGCTCTTTAGTTCTTCACTTTCTACCATAAGGGTGTTGTCATCTGCATATCTGAGGTTGTTGATATTTCTCCCTACAATCTTGATTCCAGCTTGTGCTTCATCCAGTCTAGCATTTCTCATGAGGTACTCTGCATAGAAGTTAAATAAGCAGGGTGACAATATACAGCCTTTAAGTACACCTTTCCTGATTTGGAACCAGTCTGTTGTGTCATGTCCAGTTTTAATGTTGCTTCTTGACCTCCATACAGATTTCTCAGGAGGCTGGTTAGGTGGTCTGGTATTCCCATCTCTTTCAGAATTTTCCACAGTTTGTTGTGATCCACACAGTCAAAGGCTTTGGCATAGTCAATAAAGCAGAAACAGATGTTTTTCTCAGAGAAGGCAATATGGCAACCCACTCCAGCACTCTTACCTGGAAAATCCCATGGACAGAGGAGCCTGGTAGGCTCCAGTCCATGGGGTCTCGAAGAGTAGGACACGACTGAGCAACTTCACTTTCATTTTTACTTTTCACTTTCATGCATTGGAGAAGGAAATGGCAAACCACTCCAGTGTTCTTGCCTGGAGAATCCCAGGGATGGCGGAGCCCGATGGGCTGCCGTCTTTGGGGTTGCACAGAGTCGGACATGACTGAAGCGACTTAGCAGCAGCAGCTATGTGACTGGTTATGTGTTAGCAAGCCCTTTGTTGTATATGACTGAGTTTAACAACAAATAGGTGCTAGGAGAACAAACAATTAAGGTTAAAGTGGGGGGAACAATGATTATACATCAAGGGGGGATGTCTCCATGGTTGATCTAACAGGGGCAGCCTGACCTCAATACAATCTCCGTTTGACATCTGCAGGGAGGGAAGTCTCCAGGTGACCTGGTTTTCATTAGCAACAGTTTCCTAACTCTTGGGCAGAGTTCATGCCTAGTTCACACCGTGTCATTAAGAAGGATGACAGGCTTCAAGATGGAGTCTCTCTTGCTTCTCTCACACTGGCCCCAACACATGTACTGTAGCCTGCTGGGCTTCTCTGTCCATGGGATTTCCCAGGCAGGAATACTGGAGTGAGTAGCCATTCCCTTCTCCATTAGATCTTCTCAACCCAGAGATTGAATCCATGTCTCCTGCGGCGCCTCGATTGATGGCAGATTCTTTACTGCTGAGTCACCAGGGAAGCCCCAGTAGAGCATGTGGAAGACCTTAACAACAACAGAGAAAATTTATGCATGTAAGTGACCACACTTGTATCTTGAGTTTGTGGAGCAGATCATACTATTTACACTAATATAGAAAGAACTCTTAAAAATCAAGGCGAAAGGTCCTATTGTTAGGGAAACACTGACTGAAACCACCTGTCCTGGCCAGGCAAGATAGAAACCACTTGCATGAGTTACCTTTACAACAGAAGGTACTGGGAAGGAAAGCAGAACAAGCAAGCTACTACAACCAGAGGAATTCCGGAAAGTTCTAAAGGAGAGAGGAGATGCTAGTCCGTATGACCTATCAACCTCCCAGAATCCTTCTTGTTGATTCCATCTAGGCTGAGTGATGCACACACCACCAGGAAGGACCCTGAGTCAGACTGATTGGCTAGAGACAACCCAGCAACTAACTCCACCGTCATAAATCCTGAGTCCGTGAGCCATGTGGCGGAGCTGTTCTCCTGGGTTCCTTTACCCTGCTGCTGTCCACTCAGATGCCCCTACACTACAAAGTCTCTTGTTTTGTCAGCACATGTGTCTGCTTGGACAGTTCATTTCTGAGTGTTAGACAAGAGCTCACTCTTGGGCCCTGGCGGGGCTCCCCCTTCCTTTAACACTATTGTATATCACAGGGAACTATATTCACTATCCTGTGATAAACCATAAAGAAAAAGTATGAACAGAAAAAAAGAAGTCTAATTTAAAAAAAAAAAATCTACTGAGACTCCCCTCTCAAGAAAAAAATCAAGAAGGAATAAGCATTCAATGTAGACTAGACAAAAAGCATGAGTAACCAATTATTTAAAAACAAAAATAAATGCATATTAAGTACATGAAAAATGTTTAAGATGCACTGGTAATCAAAAAAAAAAGAAAGCAACTGTACAAATAAAAAGTGACTTTATTTGTCACAGATCAGATAGTTCAAGAAGATATTATTCAGTGTTGTAAATGTGAAAAAATATATGTATTCCCATGTATAAGTCAAGAGGTACAAGTTGTTATTAGTTCAGTTCAGTTCAGTTCAGTCACTCAGTCATGTCCGACTCTTTGCAACCCCATGAATTGCAGCACGCCAGGCCTCCCTGTCCATCACCATCTCCCGGAATTCACTCAAACTCATGGCCATCGAGTCGGAGATGCCATCCAGCCATCTCATCTTCTGTCATCCCCTCTTCCTCCTGCCCCCAATCCCTCCCAGCATCAGAGTCTTTTCCAGTGAGTCAACTCTTCACATGAGGTGGCCAAAGTACTGGAGTTTCAGCTTTAGCATCATTCCTTCCAAAGAACACCCAGGGCTGATCTCCTTTAGAATGGACTGGTTGGATCTCCGTGCAGTCCAAGGGACTCTCAAGAGTCTTCTCCAACACTACAGTCAAAAGCATCAATTCTTTGGCCCTCAGCTTTCTTCACAGTCCAACTCTCACATCCATACACGACCACTGGAAAAACCATAGCCTTGACTAGATGGATCTTTGTTGGCAAAGTAATGTCTCTGCTTTTCAATATGCTATCTAGGTTGGTCATAACTTTTCTTCCAAGGAGTAAGTATCTTTTAATTTCATGGCTGCACAAGTTGTTATTAAGTATAAATAAATAATATGAATATTTGTTTAATTTTAGAAAATCAATAGAAGAGGGATTTCTAAGGAAGAAATTGGACAAGCACCCAAAGATATGAGAACATTTGTTGTAGCATTGTTAGATAATATATACAATTCATGAGTTCAATAGATTAGTCTATGCCTTGGAGTTGAGTTCAGTTCAATAAAAGAGATTGGTGCAATGCCTTCCAAGTTTATGAGAGTCCTAAAATTTCCCTTCTGTTTAATGTCTATATTATTGGAAACTCATTCACTGCCATCCACTACCAAGTCCTACCAACTATACCTAATTTGCTGGAAATCCTGTCAACTGTTTTTGATAAGAACAAAAGAAAGTATCAAAGTTGAATAAGAAGGAACGAAAAGAGGGTGAAACCAAGAGTAATCATCAGTTCCATTAAATGATAACTTGCTAAATAAGTAATAAACTATAACCTGCTCTCATTGATCAAGCACACTTTGTTTTTACAAAAACTTGCATATCCTTCAAGCATCATGTAGCCTAAACAGTGTCCTGAGTCTTAAAATGTTTGCCCAAGTTTGTTTTTCAGGAACTTTGAGTCAGCTGTTGTCCATTTTGAGCTGGTTAATACTGGCTGAGACCACGGATCCTCCAACTGAACAAGTGCAAGTATCCAAATGATGACGTTTTGATGACAGAAGGCCCCAAACTCCACCCTTAGAACATGGCTATTGCCAATATTTTCTGAACATTTGTTCCATAAAGAAACCTGTAGTTTACTTTCACCTGTAGAGAATGATTACCTGATAATTTCCTTATTTCCAATTGAAGTGTTTGGTTTGCTGTGTGTCAGGCAAAGGAACTTGGTTTGGTAACAGGAAGAACTGGGATTTCTCAGTCTAAAAATTTTGACTTTGTCTGTAGCTATAAGGAACTCAAGGTCTTTTGTACTAACATGAGGGAAATTGTACTGGGCTTCACATGAAATGTAAGTATGATTTAATCATTTCTAAAAGGTAGACTCTTTACTGACCCTTTTCAGGTCATTACTAACAGCTCCACTTGGATCAGTTCAAATGCCCTTGTTCTTTGTGTATAAACTATATAATTTATCATCTAAACCAAAATACTTGATGATGAAAGGGGATGTTATTAATAATTATGCTGTGATTGTCCTGAGAAAACCCTATTTATGCACCAAACGATTTTGCATGTTTGGGGTGGGGGAGGAAACAGGTCTAATTGACTGCAGATATTATTGGATGTAAATTGAAACACAAATCAGATAGACAGCTAACTCAGCTAGAGAAATAGATATTGATTGATTTGAGAAAGATACAGAGACACATGGAACAATAAATTTTAATAGCTATCCATCTTATTTTGTAATATAGTCCACTAAATTTGCTTCTCACCTGGCTTCTTCTTCTCAAATAGGCTGGTTTTTATTATAACTACCTTTACAATTTTGAAAAATGCTGTTGCTAGTTATTTAGATCCTTATCCTTCTGTTACTGAACCAGGTTCATTTGCCAGGTAGATGCTGAGGTCTGCAGCAGAGATAGGGTTTTATTCACGTGACAGTCAAGAAAGGAGGCACGGGAACAAATCTCAAATCCAACTCTTTCAAAGACAAGGGGTTTCAAATATTTATGGGTAGAGGGCATAGGATGGTCAGAAGTGCAGGGGAAGGTGATTGGAGGTAAGAAAAAAGGAAACAAAGTAACTGTTGCTCTGCACAGGTGCAGCTGGGCTTCATGCTCCTTCATAAGATGTGTGTTCAGAAAATGTTGGTTTTGGCATGATCCAAAGCTGGAATTTTTAGCCCTCTGACTCAAAAGGTCACCTATGGAGCACATGAGCACGCCCAGTTAATGGGTCCATGGTCTCAACAGGCTAGAACTGGACAAAAGCTGACTCAGAGTTCCTGAAAAACAACTTGAGCACATATCACGCCAGAGACGCTATCTGTAGCAGGCGGTGAAGTGAGTCTTATAATTCATTGTCTAAGCTACATGAAGCTTGAAGGGTATGCAGTTTTGCAAGCTTGATCAATGAAGACAGATTATAATTTACTATTTACTAGACAAATTATAGTTTAATAGATTTAACTAATAACCATCCTCAGTTTTACTTTTACATATTTTAAAATCTAAAAGGGGAGGAGTGGCAGATACAATAGGTTGGCTAATTCAGCCTTCATTTTGAACTCTTTTTTGCTTTCCTTAATCTAACTGTAGAGGCTTGTGCTCCCAGGCCCTGTTGTTGCTGAGTGTGAGGATGCAACTCAATTCAGGCTAATGAAATTTAAGTGGAAGTCCGCTGCTACTTTCTTTTTTTTCCTTCTTCCTGTTTGGAATGTATAAAATATTTGTTGCACAGCATCCATTAGTAAGAAAGCAGAAACAGGATTGCTAAGGGACTGTTTTCTTCCTGCTATATATGTGTGTTGGTTTTGTTTTTTTTTTTGGGGGGGGGAATGTGTACTTATTCATATTTCTCCTTTTTTATTATACAAAACTTAGCACAACATATATATTATTTTCTGGCTTACAATTTCTCTCCTTCTTAGTACATAGAGATCTTCTTTGTTCTTTTTAATGGCCACATATTATTTCATTGCGTGAACTTTAAATGCAAACCTCAACTTTTAATAGAAAGAAAAACAAACTTCTAGTCCTTCCCTCTCCCACCCCTGGAAGGACTGGATGTTTGGGATTAGCAGAAGCAAACTATTACTATATACAGGATGGATAAACAATGAAGTCCCACAGTATAACACAGGGAACTATATTCAATATCCTGTGATAAACCACAATGGAAAAGAATATATTCATATATATATATGTATAAATGAGTTATTTTGCTGTACAGCAGAAATTAAACACAGCATTGTAAATCATCTATGCTGCTGCTGCTGCTAAGTTGCTTCAGTCGTGTCCGACTCTGTGTGACCCCATAGACGGCAGCCCACCAGGCTCCGCCGTCCCTGGGATTCTCCAGGCAAGGACACTTGAGTGGGTTGCCATTTCCTTCTCCAATGCATGAAAGTGAAAAGTGAAAGTGAAGTCGCTCAGTCGTGTCCGACTCTTAGTGACCCCATGGACTGCAGCCCACCAGGCTCCCCCATCCATGGGATTTTCCAGGCAAGAGTAGTGGAGTGGGGTGCCATCGTCTTCTCTGTAAATCATCTATAGTTCAATAAATTTTGAAACAGAAAATTTTAATTGTATACCAATGATATAGCCTCAGAGAGAAAAATAATTCAAATAATTTTCAGTACACATTTCTCACTGTATACATTTAGTGGGATATGATTTGAAGACAAACAGAACTACAATTATATCTTAAAATTTCACTTAGAAGATTTGTTGTTGGTAGTGATATTGGTGTTGTAACTCTGAAACTCTTGTGTGTGACATAGGGAAGAGAAAATAACTGAGACTGAAACCCCAGAGTTTTCTCTGCAAGAGAAGGAAAATAAAATACGGAATTGGGGAAAGTGAGGAAAGACCTTGAGATGTTTGATTAAATTGGAGGGGTCTATGTAAACTGATGGCTTTTGTTTTATTTTATTTATTTTTTTAGAATTTTATTTATTTATTTATTTTTAGCTGAACTAGGTCTTCCTTGCTTCACAGGCTTTCCTCTAGTTCAGTGAGCGGGGGCTACTTACTCTCTACTTGGAGTGCACAGGCTTCTCGTTTCGATGGCCTCTCTTGCTGCGGTGCCCGGGCTTCAGTAGTTGTAGCGCCTGGGCTCAGCAGTTGCGATTCTCAGGCTCCAGAGGACAGACTCAATAGTTAGAGCGAACAGGTTTAGTTGCTCCGCGGCATGTGGGATCTTCCTGGACCAGGGATTGAACCTGTTGTCCTCCGCATTGGCAGGCAGATTCTTTATCATTGAGCCACCAGGGAAGCCCCTGTTTTAAGCTCTTTTCCTAGCTTTGCCATTGAAAAGGCCTCAGTTCAGTTCAGTCGCTCAGTCGTGTCAGACTCTGCGACCCCATGAATCGCAGCACGCCAGGCCTCCCTGTCCATCACCAACTCCCGGAGTTCACTCAGACTCACGTCCATCGAGTCAGTGATGCCATCCAGCCATCTCATCCTCTGTCGTCCCCTTCTCCTCCTGCCCCCAATCCCTCCCAGCATCAGAGTCTTTTCCAATGAGTCAACTCTTCGCATGAGGTGGCCAAAGTACTGGAGTTTCAGCTTTAGCATCATTGTTTCCAAAGAAATCCCAGGGCTAATCTCCTTCAGAATGGACTGGTTGGATCTCCTTGCAGTCCAAGGGACTCTCAAGAGTCTTCTCCAACACCACAGTTCAAAAGCATCAATTCTTGGGCACTCAGCCTTCTTCACAGTCCAACTCTCACATCCATACATGACCACAGGAAAAACCATAGCCTTGACTAGACAGACCTTTGTTGGCAAAGTAATGTCTCTGCTTTTGAATATGCTGTCTAGGTTGGTCATAACTTTCCTTCCAAGGAGTAAGCATCTTTTAATTTCATGGCTGCAGTCACCATCTGCAGTGATTTTGGAACCCCCAAAAATAAAGTCTGACACTGTTTCCCCATCTATTTCCCATGAAGTGATGGGACCGGATGCCATGCCTAGAAGCAATGACAACTCAGAACTGTTTCTATGTATTATTTTCTACTATGAAGAACCAGAACTCCTTAAAGAAATGGCTGAATTCAGGTCTGGGGCAGAGAAAGCACAAGGTAAGCCTGCAGTGTTTGCTTGTGCCAGAAAGCAAGGAACTGTTCAAAAGACCACTGGGAACAGAAGGACAAAGGAACCAATGTGAAGGGTCTCCCATTGTCCAGATTTGAGGCAAAATGGGAATCAAACAGCATAATGATGGGAAAGGGCTATAATATACTGAGATTTTTTTTTTTTAATTCCACAAGTTCACACTGATATGAGAGCAAGAGGGAGAGAAGCAGATGCTGCTGATTCCCTGTTCCACCTTACCCTCACAACCCACTTGCATTTTTTTTCTAGCCACAATTCACATCACCCTGATAATTCCCATCTTCTTGCCTGTTTTCTTTATCCTCTTCTTGAGATCTTTCTCAGGGACCACTTAAAGTGCATGGCTTCTGAGGGATGAGGAAGGTGGGACCATTAATACCTCCAGGACAGGTCTTAAGTAATGTGTGTTGGGGTTAGTGAGACAATTCTAAACATTCATGTGGTTTCTCCGTGGGACAGAACCCCAGTTATCCACAGCAGAACTGTTCATTGATACACTGTTTACTAACTTTTCTCCTTACCCTAACTTTCTCCATTTTCTCTGTTCCTCCAGTATCATCTCCCAAATAAATACTGACAACCAAGTTCCTGTGTCAGAGACTGCTTTGAAAGACACAGAAAGTAAAAGAGTTAAAGAGGCTAGACAAAGGGGGAAAGGGTAACCTTGCTTTATAAAAGAATGCCTGCTAATACATATAAAAGGAATAAAGGAATTGGGAAAATCACCATTCTGCAACCTCAAATTAAAATTTGATTCAGGCAAGAACTATTATTAATTTATATTTAAATTATTATGAAAGGTTAATGGGGAACAAGATATTCACACACTCTCAAAATATCACCCCTCAGTTTACTTAATGATTACAAGGAGACATACGTGTTATGTGGAAGGACTGGCTACCAACTCTAACAAGTGTATTAGTCTGCTGGGGCTGCTATAACAAAATACCATAGATTGGGTAGCTTGAACAACAGAAATTTATTTTCACCGTTCTGCAGGCTGGGAAGTCAAAATGAAGGTTCTGGCCAGTTTGGTTCCTGGTCAGATCTCTTCTCCTGACTTGCGCATGGTCACCTGCTTGCTGTATCCTCACATGACAGGGAGAGAGAGAGACTGTGCCTAACTTTTGATGTTTCATTTTTTAATGACACTAATCCCACAATAAGGACTTCACATTCATGAACTTATCTAAATCTAACTACCTGCCAAAGGCTTCATCTTCAAATACCATCAGTTTAGGGGTTAGGGCTTTAATTTATGCATTTTAAGTAAGTTTTATTTCTTTGTTGTTTTTGGCTGTGCTGGGTTTCGGTTGCTGCGCGTGGGCTTTCTCTAGTGGCAGGGAGCAGGGGCTACTCTCCAGTAGTGGTCCGCGGCTTCTCTTGTTGCAGAGCACGGGTTCTAGGTGTTGGGCTTCAGCAGTTGCATCACACGGGTTCAATAGTTGCCGTACACCGGCTTACTTGTCCCTTGGAATGTGGAATCTTCCTGCACCAGGGATCAAACCATGTCCCCTGCATTGGGAGGTGGATTCTTAAGCACTGGGCCACCAGGGAAGTCATAATTTATGAATTTTGGTGGAACAAAATTCAGTGCATTCACCAGAGATCACACTTAACATCACAATAGTTGAGCAAACTGACATTATGTACCTTCTAATGTTATGCAAGAAATAAATCCTGAATGTGGAACATTCTACAAGAAAACCCAGACTCTTCAAACAGTATAATTAAATATTTTTAAAAGGCCAGGAGAACCGTTCTAAAAATTTTCAAAAGTGAAGAGACATAACACCAGATGCAAATTGTGAACTTTGAAAAAAAAAAGCAGCTGTAAAAAAGATATTTTACAGACAATTGTGAATATTTAAATATGAGCCTAATATTAGATGATTAGACACTATTGTTCATTTTTCTAAATGTGATAAAAGCAATGTGGTGATAGGAGAATGTTCTTATTCCAAGGAAAAGGATTCTTTACCCCATTTACTTAGGAATAAAGTAACATAATATCTACAAATTACTTCTAAAAGATTTAGCAATAATACATGAAGTAATAAAGAGTTTGAAAAATAATAAATAGATTAAAATTTTTTAAATAAGGCGAGTGTGGCAAAATATTAGCAGCTGGTGGATCTAGGTGAAAAATGTTCATTGTGCTATTCTTTTAACTTTTCTATAGATTTGAAATTTAAAAAAAAACTGAGTTAACATGTAAGCTGTATAAATGTGATTTTTGTTGTCAAAGTGGAAAAATGGATCCCTGTGAATGCCTTTATTCCAAGTCTCCCAGGCCAATGTGTCATTTCTTTTATGCTCTATGATGCAGAATTCTAGGACTTTAATAAAAAGTTTGCCCTACTTCTTGACCACTCCTCTTAAAAGGTTCTAGGTCATTTCTAATGTTTCAGTATTATGAATATATTTTATGTATTATTTTTATATCCTTAAATAGTTGCTTAGAATCAGTTCAGTTCAGTCCCTTACTCATGCCCGACTCTTTGCGATCCCATGGACTGCAGCACACCAGGCCTCCCTGTCAGTCACCAACTCCCAGAGTCTACTCAAACTGATGTCCATTTAGTTGGTGATGCCATCCAACCATCTCACCCTCTGTCATCCCCTTCTCCTCCTGCCCTCAATCTTTCCCAGCATCAGAGTGTTTTCCAACAAGTTAGTTCTTCAAATCAAGTGGCCAAAGTATTGGGGTTTCAGCTTCAGTCCTTCCAAAGAATATTCAGGGTTGATTTCCTTTGAATGGACTGGTTGGATCTCCTTGCAGTCCAAGGGACTCTCAAGAGTTTTCTCCAGCACCGCAGTCAAAAGCATCAACTCTTCAGTGCTCAGCTTTCTTTATAGTCCAACTCTCACATCCATACATGACTACTGGAGAAACCATAGCTTTGACGTGATGGAACTTTGTAGGTAAATTAATGTCTCTGCTGTTTAATTAGCTGTCTAGGTTGGTCATACTTTTCATCTAAGGAGCAAGCGTCTTTTAATTTCATGGCTGCAGTCACCATCTGCATGATTTTGCAGCCACAAAAATAAAGTCTGTCACTGTTTTCACTGTTTCCCCATCTATTTCCCATGAAGTGATGGGACCAGATGCCATGATCTTCGTTTTCTGAATGTTGAGCTTTAAGCCAACTTTTTCACTCTCCTCTTTCACTTGCATCAAGAGGCTCTTCAGTTCCTCTTCACATTCTGCCATAAGGGTGGTGTCATCTGCATATCTGAGGCTATTGATATATCTCCCAGCTATCTTGATTCCAGCTTGTGCTTCATCCAGTCCAGGATTTCTCATGATGCACTCTTTATATAAGTTATATAAGCAGGGTGACAATATACAGCCTTGATGTACTCTTTTTCCTATTTGGAACCAGTCTGTTGTTCCATGTCCAGTTCTAACTGTTGCTTCTTGACCTCCATACAGATTTCTCAGGAGGCAGGTCAGGTGGTCTGGTATTCCTATCTCTAGAAGAATTTTCCACAGTGATCCACAGAGTCAAAGGCTTTGGCATAGTCAATAAAGCCAAAGTAGATGTTTTTCTGTAACTCTTGCTTTTTTGAAGATCCAACAGATGTTGGCAATTTGATCTCTGGTTCCTCTACCTTTTCTAAATCCAGCCTGAACATCTGGAAGATCATGGTTGACATACTGTTGAAGCCTGGCTTAGAAATTTTGAGCATTACTTTGCTAGTGTATGAGATGAGTGCAATTGTGCGGTAGTTTGAGCATTCTTCGGCATGGTCTTAAACTGACCTTTTCCAGTCCTGTGACCACTGCTGAGTTTTTCAAATTTGCTGGCATATTGAGTGCAGCACTTTCACAGTATTTTCTTTTAGGATTTGAAATAGCTCAACTGGAATTCCATCACCTCCACTAGCTTTGTTTGTAGTGATGTTTCCTAAGGCCCACTTGATTTTGCATTCCAGGATGTCTGGCTCTAGGTGAGTCATCACACCATCATGATTATCTGGGTTGTGAAGATCTTTTATGTATAGTTCTGTTGTGTATTCTTGCCATTTCTTCTTCATATCTTCAGCTTCTGTTAGGTCCATACCATTTCTGTCCTTTATCAAGCCCATCTTTGCATGAAAGTTCCCTTGGTATCTCTAATCTTCTTGAAGAGATCTCGTTTTTCCCATTCTATTGTTTTCCTCTATTTCTTTGTATTGATCGCTGAGGAAGGCTTTCTTATCTCTTCTTGCTATTCTTTGGAACTCTGCATTCAGATGCTTATATCTTTCCTTTTCTCCTTTGGTTTTCACTTCTCTTCTTTTCACAGCTATTTGTAAGGCCTCCCCAGACAGCCATTTTGCTTTTTTGCATTTCTTTTCCATGGGGATGGTCTTGATCCTTGTCTCCTGTACAATGTCATGAACCTCATTCCATAGTTCATCAGGCACTCTATCTATCAGATCTAGGCCCTTAAATCTATTTCTCACTTCCACTGTATAATCATAAGGGATTTGATTTAGGTCATACCTGAATGGTCTAGTGGTTTTCCCTACTTTCTTCAATTTAAGTCTGAATTTGGCAATAAGGAGTTCATGATCTGAGCCACAGTCAGCTCCTGGTCTTGTTTTTGCTGACTGTATAGAGCTTCTCCATCTTTGGGTACAAAGAATATAATCAATCTGATTTCGGTGTTGACCATCTGGTGATGTCCATATGTAGAGTCTTCTCTTGTGTTGTTGGAAGAGGATGTTTGCTATGACCAGTGCATTTTCTTGGCAGAACTCTATTAGTCTTTGCCCTGCTTCATTCTGTATTCCAAGGCCAAATTTGCCTGTTACTCCAGGTGTTTCTTGACTGCCTACTTTTGCATTCCAGTCCCCTATAATGAAAAGGACATCTTTTTTGGGTGTTAGTTCTAAAAGGTCTTGTAGGTCTTCATAGAACCGTTCAACTTCAGCTTCTTCAGCATTACTGGTTGGGGCATAGACTTGGATTACTGTGGTATTGAATGGTTTGCCTTGGAAATGAACAGAGATCATTCTGTCGTTTTTGAGATTGCATCCAAGTACTGCATTTCGGACTCTTTTGTTGACCATGATGGCTATGCTATTTCTTCTGAGGGATTCCTGCCCGCAGTAGTAGATATAATGGTCATCTGAGTTAGATTCACCCATTCCAGTCCATTTTATTTTATTTTTTTTTCCAGTCCATTTTAGTTCACTGATTCCTAGAATGTTGACAAGTATCCTTGAAATTTTCCTGATCTTAGAGGGAAAAGCTTTCAGTCTGTTACCATTGAGTATGATGCTAGATCTCAGACTTTATAATAATGTCCTTTATTAGGTTGAGGAAATTCCCATCTATTAGCAATGTATGATCTTGGGTTGGATTATTTTTTTATAAAGTATATTTTGGGGACACCTGGTTAAATCTGAATGGGGCCTAGGGTTTACATAGCATTAATTTCCTGATTTTGATTATTGCAATGTAGTTATATTGGAGAACATCCTCTTTGTAGGAATCACATGCCAATCTGTTCAGGAGAGTTGTGCATCATATGCTCAAATGAAAGTTTTCTGAACTATTCTTGCTATATATTTGAAATATATTTTTCTGTAAGTTCAATATTATTGGGTAGGCTAAAATGTTCATTCAGGGTTTTCTATAAGGTCTTATGGGAAAACCTGAACAAACTTCTTGGCCAACCCAATATTTCAAAATAAGTACTTTTTTTAGGTAAACATTTTTGTTCAAAGAAACCCACCACAGACAAATTTAACAAATGACTGAATGAGATATTTGCAATTTAAATTAAATAAGGGATAAACATCTAGAATATTAGTAAACTCTGGTAAAGCAACAGGGAACATCAGTAACTCCAACAGAAGAATGAACAAAGGATATGAACAGATAATTCAGAGAAGAGGAAACTCAGAAGGCTACCTAGTATATGAAGAAGTGCTCAGATTCACTGATAGTCAGACATTTAATTTGAAACAAAACAGGTATGTCTTTTTAGTTATTGTATTACCCAAGAACTTCATGCCCTGCTGGTGGAGAATGTAGCCTGGTGCACACTTGCGGAGAGCATGTTTGCTCAAATTAGTCAAACTAAGGATATCCATCCTCCAACATCTTCCCTCCTGGGCGTGTGTGTGTGTGTGTGTGTGTGTGTGTGTGTGTATATAATTATTATTTATAATAATAATTATAAATAATTATTATATATAATAATTATAAATAATTATTATATATAAATTATATATAATTACATATAAAAGTATAAATATATATAAATATATGTATTTTATATATATATATATATAATTATCCCATGGGACTATGCAAGGAAATAAACAAAGATATTCACTGCAGTGTTATTTGTGATCATGAATAACTGGAGGCGGTCTGGATGTCCCTGGCTGGGAGAGGGGGTACTCACCATGAAGATTCATGTAGAACTTGGTAGCAATAGGCTAGATATATAATTAGCAACATGGATGGTTCTGAAAAACACATTTTTAAGTAAACAATTATAAGAAACTGAATGATACAATACACTTTTAAATAGTGAAGACAGTAAATTTTTTTTTTACCACAATAAAAAAATGAAATCAGAGGTATGAACATACATGATTTTCCATCTTTGTTACTCATACTAAAAAGCTGTATACATTTTATAAGAACAAGTACAAAGATGCACTTTTCAAAATATTTATTTAGATTATTTAGCATCTGTTTTAATTCCTCTGCTTCTTTTGATAGATGTGTTTTCCTTCCCTACTTTTTCTTCCTTTTGGGTCAGTTCTATTCTTTTTATTTTAACCTGTGAGTACTTATTTCCCTGAGTATGTTGGCCAGTCTTTTTGAAACTGCCTATTGGAAAAGGTTGGAAAGCCAGGCCATAGTCTTTGTCAACCCAAAGAAATATAAGTAGATAGAAAGGGAGAAGTCTTAGGATGTAGAGCCATAGGCGCTACAAAACTAGTGGATCACACCACCTTCCCTTGCTCAGTCCCAACATACACACCTATTAAAAGTTCAAAACAACCTTTTATCTGCTCAGGGGGTTCTTATGATTTGCTGTTATTCCCTGAAAACCCATAGTTTCTCCAAGGTTAATCCTAAGAGTAAGAGCCAACAGCCTATCTATTTCACCATATCGGTCAAAAGATGCTATTAAACACATTAGAATGTGAGAAAAGGGGAGTTGGGGCTAGGTGATGGAACTTAAAGGGAATGACTGAATAAATAAATTAAACAGGAGAAGGGTCTTGAATGTGGCAAAAAGGCACACAGTACTCTGAATTTTATCATAAAAATAGTAATTCCTTGCCACATTACACTCTACTGCAATTTCCACAATCCCGAGCATTCAACTCTTTCAGATTTTTCTTCTGGTACTTATCTTGTATTTCTAAAAAAAAGTTTAAAACTCTTATTTCTTCTTTTTTAGTTCTTTTTTTCTTTGGCTGCACTGCACAGCTTCTAAGACCTTAGTTCCCCAACCAGGATTTCAATCCAGGCCATCAGCAGTGAAAGCATAGAGTCCTAAGCACTGGACCATCTGCTGCTGCTGCTGCTAAGTTGCTTCAGTTGTGTCCGACTCTGTGCGACCCCATAGACGGCAGCCCACCAGGCTCCCCCGTCCCTGGGATTCTCCAGACAAGAACACTTCCCTAAACTCTTATATCTTAATTTTCCAATTTTAGATGCTTTCCATTGACCATAGAGGGATATTTTTTGTTATACTAATAGAGTTTGAGTTTGATTACCTCACTTCCATAGATCTTTTAAAGGCCCCATTCTTAACTTCAAACATGTAAGCTTGTATTATTTTTCTTAAAGATCACCGCTCACATCATAGGTTCCTCTGACTCTACAAAACTCAAATGCATCCCTGATTTATTGCTGAGGCTTCCCTGGTGGCTCAGACAGTAAAGAATCTGCCTGTATTGCAAGAGACCCAGGTTCAGTCCCTGGGTCAGGAAGAACCCTTGGAGAAGGGACTAGCTACCCACTCCAGTATTTTGCCTGGAGAATTCCATGGACAGAGGAGCCTGCAGGGTTATGGTCCATGGGGTTGCAAAGAGGCAGACACAATTGAGCAGCTAACACTTTGACTTTTTGGACAGTGAGGTCTTACCTAACTTATATCCCATCCCCTTCAACACCCACCAAAACACACACTTTCTCCATTCTCAGTATTCCATAATTATAGTCTGTTTTTACTGTGAGCAAGAATCCCTTAGAAGAAATGGAGTAGCCATCTTGGTCAACAAAAGAGTCCAAAATGCTGTACTTGGGTGCAATCTCAAAAATGACAGAATGATCTCAGCTGGCTTCCAAAGCAAACCATTCAGTACCACAGTAAACCAAGTCTATGCCCCAACCACTAATGCCAAAAAAGCTGAAGTTAAACAGTTCTATGATGATCTAAAAAACCTTCAAGAACTAACACCAAAAAAAGATGTCCTTTTCATCATAGGGGACTGGAGTGAAAAAGAGGCAAGTCAAGAGATACCTGGAGTATCAGGCAAGTTTGGCCTTGGTGTACAAAATGAAGCAAGGCAAAGGCTAACAGAGTTTTGCCAAGAGAACGCACTGGTCATAGCAAACACCCTCTTCCAACAATGCAAGCGATGACTCTACACGTGGACATCACCAGATAGGTGATCAACACTGAATTCAGACTGATTATACTCTTTGCAGCCGCAGATGGAGAAACTCCATACAGTCAGCAAAAACAAGACTAGGAGCTGACTGTGGCTCAGATCATGAACTCCTTATTGCCAAATTCAGACTTAAATTGAAGAAAGTAGGGAAAACCACTGGGCCATTCAGGTATGACCTAAATCAAATCCCTTATGATTATACAGTGGAAGTGACAAATAGATTCAAGGGATTAGATCTGATAGACAGAGTGCCTGAAGAGCTATGGACAAAGATTTGTAACACTATGCAGGAGGCAGTGATCAAGACTATCCTCAAGAAAAAGGAATGCAAAAAGGCAAAATGGTTGTCAGAGGAGGCCTTACAAATAGCTGAGAAAAGAGCAGCGGAAGGAAAAGGAGAAAAGGAAGGATAGACCCATCTGAATGCAGAGTTCCAAAGAAGAGCAAGGAGAGATGAGAAAGTCTTCCTAAGTGTGCAGTGCAAAGAAATAGAGGAAAACAATAGAATGGGAGACTAGAGATCTCTTCAAGAAAATTAGAGATACCAAAGGAACATTTTATGCAAAGATGGGAACAATAAAGGACAGAAATGGTATGGACCTAACAGAAGCCGAAGATTTTAAGAAGAGGTGGCAAGAATATACAGAAGAATTATACAAAAAATACCTTAATGAAGATAACAACAATGGTGTGATCAGTCATCTAGATCCAGACATCCTGGGGTGTGAAGTCAAGTGGTCCTTAAGAAGCATCACTACAAACAAAGCTAGCAGAGGTGATGGAATTCTAGCTGAGCTATTTCAAATCCTAAAAGATGATGCTGTGAAACTGCTGCATTCAATATGCCAGCAAATTTGGAAAACTCAGCAGTGGTCACAGGACTGGAAAAGGTCAGTTTTCATTCCAATCCCAAAGAAGGAAGGGCAATGCCAAAGAATGTTTAAACTATTGCACTCATTTCACATGCTAGGAAGGTAATGCTCAAAATCCTTGAAGCTAGGCTTCAGCAGTATGTGAACCAAGAGCTTCCAGATGTACACGCTTGATTTAGAAAGGCAGAGGAATCAGAGATCAAATTGCCAACATCCATTGTATTATAGAAAAATCAAGAGAATTCCAGAAAAATATCTACTTCTGCTTCATTGACTATGCTAAAGCCTTTGACTGTGTGGATCACAACAAACTGTGGAAAATTCTTCAAGAAATGAGAATACCAGACCACCTTACCTGTCTGCTAGGAAACCTGTATACAGGTCAAGAAGCAACAGTTAGAACTGGATATGGAACTACAGACTGATTCAAAATTGGGAAAAGAGTATGTCAAGGCTGTATATTGTCACCCTGCTTATTTAACTTATATGCAGTGTATATCATGTGAAATGCTGGGCTGAATGAAGCACAAGCTGGAATCAACATTGCCAGGAGAAATATCAATAACCTCAGACATGCAGATGACACCACCCTTATGGCAGAAAGTGAAGAAGAACTAAAAAGTTTCTTGATGAAAGTGAAAGAGGAGAGTGATAAAGTTGGCTTAAAGCTCAACACTCAGAAAACTAAGATCATGGCATCTGGTCCCATCACTTCTTGGCAAATAGATGGCGAAACAATGGAAACAGTGACAGATTTTATTTTCTTGAGCTCCAAAATCACTGCAGATAGTGACTACAACCATGAAATCAAAAGACACTTGCTCCTTGGAAGAAAAGCTATGTTAAACCTAGACAGTGTATTAAAAAGCAGCGACATTACTTTGCCAACAAAGGTCCATTTGGTCAAAGCTTTGGTTTTCCCAGTAGTCCTGTACGAACGTGAGAGTTGGACCATAAAAAAGGCTGAGTGCCAAAGAATTGATGCTTATGAACTGTGGTGCTGGAGAAAACTCTTGAGAGTCCCTTGGACTGTAAGATCAAACCAGTCCATCCAAAGGAAATCAATCCTGAATATTCATTGGAAGGACTAATGGTGAAGCTGAATGTCCAATACTTTGGCCACCTGATGTGAAGAGCTGACTCATTAGAAAAGACCCTGATTCTGGGAAAGATTGAGGGCACGAGGAGAAGGGGATGACAGATGATTAGATGGCTAGGTGGCATCACCAAATCAATGGACATGAGTTTGAGCAACCTCTGGGAGATGGTGAAGGAAAGGGAAGCCTGGGGTGCTGCAGTCCATGGGGTCTCAAAGAGTTGGACATTACTGAGCAACTGAACAACAATATTCTGTTTTTAAATTTTAGATCATCTACCATGTCAGATCTTCCTGACACCAGGGCTTCCCTGGTGGCTCAGAGATTAAAGCGTCTGCCTGCAATGTGGGAGATCTGGGTTCAATCCCTGGGTCGGGAAGATCCCCTGGAGAAGGAAATGGCAACCCACTCCAGTATTCTTGCTTAGAGAATCCCATGGATGGAGGAGCCTGGTGGGCTACAGTCCACCGGGTCACAAAGAGTCCGACAGGACTGAGCACTTTCACTTCACTTCACTTCACCATGTTTTAACCCACAGATGTTCTTCTGTGCTCTCTTTTCCACATTATCCTGTTTCGTCTTGTGGATGTGAAACCAAGCAGGACTCTGGGTCTCCTGGGCACAGAAGCCTTTCCATGTCCCCAATCTTTGTAGAGAACAGGCTCCAGCCTGCATGACCTTCCTTTAGTTCCAAAGGGCAGATTTGAACAGTTGCTATTCAGAGAAGGGAGGAGATATGAGATAAGAGTGGAGCAGCCAAGAAATAATAGTAAAGCCTTGGGGCAGAGTACTGGTTCTGCCTCCAGGGATATACATAACAATATCTTTGAGCTCTTTATAGAACTAGAAGCAACAAGTGGAAGATATCAGCATTCTTCATACCAGAGAAGACCACCTGAGGTTGGGTTAAGGGAACCAAAGAAGCTCATCAGGAGATTACCTGTGATCAGATTAAAGAAGTGTAGTCCCTGTACTCACAGTAATCTTGTCAGCAACCCCACCCTTGAAATGTTGCTATAAAATTCCTCAAGAAATCCTGATTTGGACAGTTTTGGAGTCTTCTGCATCCTCCTTTGCCTGGTAAAGCAATATAGCTATTCTTTTCTACTTCATCCTAAACTCTGTTTCTGAGGTTTGATTTGGCAGTGGTAAAAAGAGGCCTTTTGGGGCATCAGATGCAATATTTTATCTCTCTAGTAACATTACAGGATTTGGTTTGTTTTATTGGATAGTTGGTTGGTTTTACAGTTTAGTTTAACTCTCTAAATTGTCTCTGTTTCTTCAAAGTTCCTTCCTTCTTCATGGTCTGTTTAGGTCTCTCTCTTATATTGTAGGCTTTCCTTAAATGTATGGTAATCCAATCACATTTTAAAATGAGGTGCTTAAAAAATGATCAGGAACACAGATGGCGGAAGTTTTGTAAATGGTGGGTGTGGCTGTTGTTGTTTATTCACTAAGTCATGTTCAACTCTTTGGGGTCTCCATGGACTGTAGCCCACCAGGCTCCTCTGCTAATGGGATTTTCCAGGCAAGAATACTAGAGTAGGCTTCCATTTCCTTCTCCAGGGGATCTTCCCAACCCAGGGATCAAACCCACATCTCCTGCATTGGCAGGCGGGTTGTTCACCACTGAGCCCCAGGGAAGCGTGTCCTTTCTCTTAGTAGGCAGGCTTAAGACGTCTCCTAGTGATCCTCAGCTCCCTCCCAATGGTCCTGGCCTTTGCAGTGAATGATTGTTACTGTGTCCGAGCTTGCTCTGCATGCTTCATGATAGGCCAATAAATCCAAGAGATGAGGTGTTGTGGCAAGGAATATGACTTTATTCAGACAGCCAGCTGACTGAGAAGATGACAGACTAATGTCTTCAAATAACCATCTTATTGGGTCTGCATGCCAGATTCTTTTATAAAACAGAAATGGGAGGAGGTAGGGAAATACAGTAAAAAGGCCATTGATCTTACAAATATCTCCTAGAATAGCAAGCCACAGGCAAAGGATGTGTTATTTCTTCCTTCCTACCATCTACAGGGGGACAGGGTTCTGAACATAAGCACTTTAATTTAACTGTCAAGCAGAGGGGCAGGATTCTCTGAGGCAGGTCTTTATGTACAATTATAATAACAAAAGCAACCAAAATCAAGTCAGAGAAACAGTTCCAACACAGAGTCAGAATTGGCTTTTCCCTGCAACAGGATTATTTTTTCAAAGAGAGTTGGTCTTTGCTCTCAGTTCCTGGGAAGTCATTTCTGAGCCCTTGAAATTTTCTGCCTGGTAAGAGTATCTTGTTTATCTGGGTCCTATGGCCATGCCAGACAGTCTATGCTAACAGTGTGATTTCTAGTGGTGGCTCTCGACCATGCAGTATCAGCTCAACCTCCAGAGGGGCTAAAGATTAAGGTTAGCCAAACAGGCAATCAAGTTTACATGATTAAGCCCCAATACAAATTCCTCAGTTGGTAGTGTTAGATGTGTATTGTCACACACTGTTGCTGTAAGAAGTAAGCAGTATCTGTATTCAGTTCAGTTCAGTTCAGTCGCTCAGTTGTGTCCAACTCTTTGCGACCCCATGAATCGCAGCACACCAGGCCTCCCTGTCCATCACCAACTCCCGGAGTTCACTCAGACTCATGTCCATCGAGTCAGTGATGCCATCCAGCCATCTCATCCTCTGTCGTCCCCTTCTCTTCCTGCCCCCAATCCCTCCCAGCATCAGAGTCTTTTCCAATGAGTCAACTCTTCGCATGAGGTGGCCAAAGTACTGGAGTTTCAGCTTCAGCATCATTCTCTCCAAAGAAATCCCAGGGCTGATCTCCTTCAGAAGGGACTGGTTGGATCTCCTTGCAGTCCAAGGGACTCTCAAGAGTCTTCTCCAACACCACAGTTCAAAAGCATCAATTCTTTGGTGCTCAGCTTTCTTCCCAGTCCAACTCTCACATCTATACATGACCACAGGAAAAACCATAACCTTGACTAGATGAACTTTTGTTGGCAAAGTAATGTCTCTGCTTTTCAATATGCTACCTAGGTTGGTCATAACTTTCCTTCCAAGGAGTAAGCATCTTTTAATTTCATGGCTGCAGTCACCATCTGCAGTGATTTTGGAGCCCCCAAAAATAAAGTCTGACACTGTTTCCACTGTTTCACCATCTGTTTCCCATGAAGTGATGGGACTAGATGCCATGATCTTCGTTTTCTGAATGTTTAGCTTTAAGCCAACTTTTTCACTCTCCTCTTTCACTTTCATCAAGAGGCTTTTGAGTTCATCTTCACTTTCTGCCATAAGGGTGGTGTCATCTGCATATCTGAGGTTATTAACATTTCTCCCGGCAATCTTGATTCTAGCCTGCGCTTCTTCCACCCCAGCATTTCTCATGATGTACTCTGCATAGAAGTTAAATAAGCAGGGTGACAATATACAGCCTTGACGTATTCCTTTTCCTACATGGAACCACTCTGTCATTCCATGTCCAGTTCTAACTGTTGCTTCCTGACCTGCATATAGGTTTCTCAAGAGGCAGGTCAGGTGATCTGGTATTCCCATCTCTTTCAGAATTTTCCACAGTTTATTGTGATCCACACAGTCAAAGGCTTTGGCATAGTCAATAAACCAGAAATAGATGTTTTTCTGGAACTCTCTTGCTTTTTCGATGATCCAGCAGATGTTGGCAATTTGATCTCTGGTTCCTCTGCCTTTTCTAAAACCAGCTTGAACATCAGGAAGTTCACGGTTTACATATTGCTGAAGCCTGGCTTGGAGAATTTTGAGCATTACTTTACTAGCATGTGAGTATCTGTATAACTCCACAGGGAAGGGAAGACTGGATTCTCTGCACTTAAAATTGCAGTGTCTCCTGGACACTGCTTTATATGCCTCTTCCCTTGGGTGATTTTGATCTCTCTCCTTTTGCTATAATAACTCGTAACCATGATTGTAATAGCTTTCAGTGAATTTTGTCAGTCCCAGCAATTTATCAAACCTGAAGGTGGTCTTGGAGACCCCTAAATATGCAATGCCTTTGTGTAATCCTCTCCTTTTGAGTGTGGATTGGACTTTCTCATTTCTAGCAAAGAAAATATCCCAGAAGTGATGGGATGTCCATTCTGAGATTAGTTTATATATAAGTTGAGGCTTCCATTCTGGGTGCTTCTTCTTGAATAGCTTGCCCAGGGAGAAGACAGCAGTCATGTCCTGAGACACCTCCAAGGAGAAGCTCACTTATGAGAGTCCAGCAGCCACATATATGTGCTTGGAAATGGATGTCATTTCAGTTGACAGCTTGACTGCAATCCCACAAGAGACCTTGAGCCAGAGGTACTCTGTTAAACTATGCTCTGATTCTTGGCCTGGAAATGGTGAGGTAATAAATTTTGTTGTTTTAAGCTGCTAAATTCTGGAGCAATTTGTTACACAGTGGGTGACCATGTAAGGTGATGAGGAGGATCCTATGTATTGAGTGTCCAGAATTGTTTTTAATCTGTAGGTATTTTTCCTGAGGCCATTCAATTTCTTTGAAGAAGAACTCTCCAATCTCCCAGAGAATATATGCCTGGCTGTCTGAGTTCAGGGGCCAGAGCTGGAAAAGGGACCAAACTTTCACTTATTCCCCCCATTTTTAGCCCCAAGGCAAACCTCTGCCTTCCAGTGTGTTTGGTGTACCTAATTCTGAAGCCTCTCCCTGGGCATCTGTCTGGAGAAGTTGTTGTAGCTACATCCAGGTGGAGAAGGGGCCTGGTGGGTCTAATTGTTTCATGTGTAGACTTTCAAAAATTTTCCTTATTTTCAGCCCAGATCCTTTTTCTCACCTTTTAAAATAACTGATATCATTCACAAAAATCAACCCCAGAACCATTACAGATCTACCACGAAAAACAAAACTGTAAAATTTTAGTATATAACATAGAAGAATATAATGACCTCAGGTAGAGAAAGATGTCTTAATATAATTTTTAAAAATATAAATTACAAATGAAAAAAATATAAATTGGTCTCCATGAAATATAAGAATTTTTGCTTATCTAAAAACATAATAAAAAGAGTAGAAAGACAAGACATATAGAGATACAACACATATCATCCACAACAGGTTCATAACCAAACTATAATATACAAAGGTATTGCAAAAATCAGTAAGAAAACAAAGGCAACCCACTGGAAAAATATGGGCAAAAAACCCTGAACAGGCAATTCACAAGTGAGGCCATTGAACAAACATGTGAAGAAATACTTAATATTTTTAGGAATCAATGAAATACAAATAAAAATCTAAGTGAGGTACCACAACATATCCATTGTACAAATGCAAATATCTATGAGTAGAAGCATCGTTAGTAAATTGTCGTTATGTTCAGACAATAGAATACTATACATCCAAGAAAATGCACAAATACATGTAAGATACATGTAACACAATGGATAAATCTTGAAACACGTTTTTAAATAAAAAAGCAAGATATGAAAAAGTAAATATAGTATGATTCTATTTACATAAAGTCCCAAGTCAGGAAAAATAAATTGTAAAATTTCATATTGATTTTATATATATAAAATATATGTGTAAGCATACCTCATAGATATTGTAGGTTTGGTTCCAGACCACCACAATAAAGTAAATATCACTATAAAACAAGTCATATGAACTTGTTTGGTTTTCCAGGGCATATAAAAGTCTATTAAATGTGCAATAGCATTTGTCTAAACCAATGTACATACCTTAATTTTAAAATATTTTATTGCTAAAAAAGGCTAACCATCATCTGTGCCTTCCACGAATCATAGTTGTTAAATGAAAGATCACTGATCACAGATCACCATAACAAAGATAATAAGAGTGTGAAAGTTTGAAATATTGTGAGAATCACCAAAGTCTGACACAGAGTCACAAAGTGGACAAATGCTGGGAAAATGGGATTGACACATTCACAACACGGATAGACGGAGAGGGCGTTATGCCAAGGGAAATCAATCAGACAACGATGGCTGCCTTGGGACAATATGGGCAATAATCAAGTAATATCTTTGTATGCTGACATATTGTAACTGGCGAGCATTTTTGAAACATATAGAAATATCAGATTACTTTGTTGTGAAACAGGAGCTATAGTAGTGTTGTAGGTCAACTGTACTTCAAAAACAAACTCAAAAAAAAGAGATCAGATTTGTGGTTACCTGAGTTCAGGGGAGGGAGAATTGGATGAAGGCAGTCAAAAAACCACAAACTTCCAGTTAGAAGATAAATAAGTCCTAGGGATGGAATGGACAACAGGATGAGTTAACACTGCTGTATGTTATACATAAAAGCTGTTAAGAGAAAAAATCTTGAGTTTTCATCACAAGGAAAAAACATATTTTTTCTGTTTATGTAATTCTGTTTCTATAGGAGATGATGGATGTAGACTAAGCTCACTGTATTAATCATTTTATGATGTATGCAAGTCAAATCATTATGCTGTCACACCTTAGACTTATACAGAGCTGTATGTCAATTATATCTCGATAAAGCTGGAAGAAAAATTTTAAAATAAATAAAAAGGGAAGGAAAAAAAATGAGGCTGATAGATTTGTTCGACACAAGGTTGCCACAAACCTTCAATTTGTTTAAAAATAATTAAAAAAAAAACAAACGCAATATCGGCAAAGCACAATAAAGTGAAGCACAATAAAATGAGGTATTCCTGTGAAAAAACAGGCAGTTACCATAAAAGTCAGGATAGTGGAGAGAGATTACCATCAGTAAGGAATGCTAGTAATGTTGCATTTCCTGACATGGGTAATGTTTAAGGAGTGTGTGCTTTATAATGATTGGTTATTCTGTATATTTTATGTATTTTTCTGTGTGTGCTATATTTATAATCAGCAGTTTAATTCCTTTTTTTTTTGGTCTTCTCTGCATTTTTGCTTACTGTAGTTCTGCTGTTTAAAATGCTCCTTATTTATTTTTCTCAAGGTTATCTTTATCATGGGCTTCCCTGATAGCTCAGTTGGTAAAGAATCTGCCTGCAATGCAGGAGACCCCGGTTCAATTCCTGGGTTGGGATGATCCCCTGGAGAAGGGATAGCCTACCCACTCCAGTATTCTGGCCTGGAGAATCCCAGGGACTGTACAGCCTATGCGGTCACAAAGAGTCAGACATGACTGAGTGATTTTCACTATCTTTATCGTTACACCTTTATATGCTATCCGTTCCCCTCTTTAAGCAGTATTTATTACTTCCCTGCCATGCACAACGTGAGCCTGGGTGTTTTTTCTCATCTCTCACCTCATTCTCTTCATCCAGTTTCAGTTAGTAACATTACCTGACTCGGTATTAAACATATTAAATATGTTTATTCTATTCCTAGGCTTCCCTGGTGGCTCAGATGTAAAGAATCCACCTGCAGTGAAAGAGACCTGATTTCGGTTCTGGTTGGGAAGATTCCCTGGAGTAGGGCATGGCAACCCACTCCAGTATTCTTGCCTGGAGAATTCCCATGGACAGAGGAGCCTGGTGGGCTATAGTCCATGGGGTCACAGAGAGTCAGACATGACTGAGCAGCAAAGCACAGCACAGCATATCCCAGGCCTCCTTGATTTGTCACCCTTAAATGATACCTTTTTGATTCTGAGCTGAAGTTTTCCAAAACTTATTCTACTTCCAAATTGTCTCCTTCCATTTTGTGATGGTTCTAGTTTCCTTACATTGTCAGAGCACGTAACAGTGCATCACCCTCACTCATAAGTTTCTTTTTCTTATCTGGACCTTTATGTTTGTTTATTTGTTTTTTATCTGAGATGATTCTCACTGACAGCTAAATGATTCTCCTTCAGCTCAAGTTTGCCTATGTTCTCTGCTGTTAGTTCTTGAGCAGTTTCCTTAAGAAAGGTTTGTATAATCAATATCCTTTGGGTTCTTGCTGACTTAAAGCTGTTCATCAGAAACCTTTATGTGTAAAGAACAGTTTGGCTGAATAAAAAATAATCTTTGCTTTTCTTTACTTTGGCAAAGTAATGTCTCTGCTTTTTAATAAGCTGTCTAGGTTGGTCCTAGCTTTTCTTCCAAGGACCAAACATCTTTTAATTTCCTAGCTGCAGTCACCATCTGCATTGATTTTGGAGCCCCCCAAAATAAAGTTTCTCACTGTTTCCATCATTTCCCCATCTATTTGCCATGAAGTGATGGGACCAGATTCCATGATCTTAGTTATTCCATGATCTTAGAGTATATTGTAGTTATTACTCTTGTGTTTTCTGGCATTCAATTTTGCTGTTTGGGGAAGTCTATGTCAATTTGTTTTTCTTTCCTTTTAAATGATTTTAACATTCTACATGCGTGTGTGCATGCTAAGTCACTTCAGTCTAGTCCAACTTTGTGACCCTATGGACGGTAGCCCACCAGGCTCCTCTGTCCGTGGGTCCTCCAGGCAAGAATACTGGAGTAGGTTGCTGTGCCCTCTTCCAGGGTATCTTCCCAACCCAGGGATCGAACCCACATCTCTTATGTCTACCTGCATTGGCAGGCAGGTTCTCTACCACTAGCGCCACCTGGGAAGCGCTATCATGTGGCTCACCAAACAATTCTTCCTTGAAATTTGGATAAATTCACTTTTTACTAGAATTTACTTATTGATCATTGGTTCTAGCAGTTCTTCTGATAGTCCCTAAAATGACATTGCAAAGAATAATAACAGAGGCCAAGGAAAGGCCTTCATTGCTTATTTCTTTAAATACTATTATTACCCTGGTCAAACTTAAAACTCAACGTTCAGAAAACTAAGATCATGGAATCTGGTCCCATCACTTCATGGCAAATAGATGGGGAAATGATGGAAACAGTGAGAAACTTTATTTTGGGGGGCTCCAAAATCAATGCAGATGGTGACTGCAGCTAGGAAATTAAAAGATGTTTGGTCCTTGGAAGAAAAGCTAGGACCAACCTAGACAGCTTATTAAAAAGCAGAGACATTACTTTGCCAACAAAGGTCTGTCTAGTCAAAGCTATGGTTTTTCCAGTAGTCATGCATGGATATGAGAGTTGGACTGTGAAGAAAGCTGAGCACCAAAGAATTGATGCTTTTGAACTGCGGTGTTGGAGAAGACTCTTGAGAGTCCTTTGGACTGCAAGGAGATCCAACCAGTCAATCCTAAAGGAGATCAATCCTGAAGATTCATTGGAAGGACTGATGTTGAAGCTGAAACTCCAATACTTCGGCCACCAGACCCATTGGAAAAGACCCTGATGCTGGGAAAGATTGAAGGCAGGAGGAGAAGGGGACGACAGAGGATGAGATGGTTGGATGGCATCACCGACATGATGAACATGTTTGAGTAGGCTCTGAGAGTTGGTGATGGACAGGGAGGCCTGGCGTGCTGCAGTCCACAGGGTCGCAAAGAGTAGGACACGACCGAGTGACTAAACTGACCCTGGTCAAAAGTAATCCTGCCCTTGTTAACTCTATTTTTCTAGACCTTTGATAGGTATCAACCCAGAAAAGAAAAAACAAAAAAAAAAGAGGCATAATTCCATCCAATAAATGCACATATTTAAAGTGTACTATTTGATGAGTTTTGATATAGACAGTTTTGGCATACATAGGCCCCACAGTTTTGGCTCCTAAAGCATGTGAATACACACAATTCTCCTTGACAGCCTTATTTGATGACTAACTCTGCAAGAAGAAAAAGAAATTTCAATCCTCCTCCAAAGGAAAACTAAACAATACACACAACAGGATGCCTGATATATCAGCTGAAATCCCCAAATACAAGTCTGAGGTTTTGCCTAAATATTCTTCAAAGTCTTTTCTTCTTCTTCTTTTTTTTAAAGGGGGGGCTCTAGTGTCTTTTCTTGTATTTTATCCTGAACATCTTTTTTTTTAATATAACTTCTTTATTTCAAGTATTTGGATAAATAATATATAATTTTGAAAAACTCTGTAAGAATTTAGAAAATATAACCCACCACAACGACAAAAGAATCATTACAACCCTTTAAAACTGTTCAAAGATCCATATTTTTATAGTGTTATTGTCTAGTCCTGAAAGAACCAGCTCATAGAAGCCACATAATACAAATTACAGTACATCTAAGTTATAATTTTATGTTCACATTACATATAAGTATTCCTCAATATATTCATAAGTAATCCCTGGACATTTTTTGTTCATCCCTGAAGGTTTTTATCCTTTTATAAAACAAATACTTTATAGTGGACAATCCTATATATGAAGTGATCATATGAAGATGTGAAGTGATCAAGGTTAACATTACCAGTAAGATATCAAATCATCGTGTTGTATTTTCAGATATCATACATTAAAAAAGGTACATCACTTTGTAGTATCCTTCCAAATAATGCAGAACCTCAATAATTATAAGAAAACGTCAGAAAACTGTGAGATGATTGTCCCAATTGTGGGATAGTGTATAAAATAACTGTATTCTTCAAAAGGGCATCCCCAGTGACTCAGTGGGTAAAGAATCCACCTGCAATACAGGAGACACAGGAGACATGGGTTCAGTCCCTGTGTTGGGCACATCCCCTGGAGGAAGGCATGGCAACCCACTCCAGTATTCTTGTCTGAAAAATCCCGTGGACAGAAAAGCCTGGAGAGCTACAGTCCATGGGGTTGCAAACAGTCAGACTTGACTGAGCAGGAGCACAATAGATAGAGAGATATGATTCTTCAAAAGTGTCAAGTCTTGAGAATTCCCTGGCAATCCAGTGGTTTAGACTCCGTGCTTTCACTGCCAAGGGCCCAGGTTCAGTCCCTAAGTGAGGAACTAAGAGAAATCCCAGAAACTGTGTGGTACAGCCAAAAACAAACAAAAAAACCATCCAGTTTTGTGTGTTCATTATTCTTAATAGTTGCAATGTATTTCATTGTATGAATGCTGTATAAATGACTTAACCAGTTCTCCATTAACACACACTTAGGATATTGCCAGTTTTTCTCTACTACAAACAATGCTCCTGTAATACTATTCTACATATTTTGGGTCTTTTTGCAAGTAAATCTGTAGAACTCATTCTTGGATCAAATACTAGATGCATTCAAAAATTTTTTATAGGTATTATCAATTTCCTTCTTCAAAAGCTAAAGCAATCAATAGTACTTTTTGCTCCAACCTTACTTTCAGCATTATGAAAGTTCCTTTCTCCCCAAATCATCTACAACACTATTATCAATTATTTTTATATTGACCAATGTAATAGAGTAAAAAGTGATGCATTGGAAGGAGGATTTGGGAGAAAAGGTGAAGTACAAAGCACCAGAAATCTGTCTCCCTGCCTAGACAATAGCTGCACTGGCAAAATCTGTCTGGTGAAGCTATTTTGGAATTCTGACATCTGTAGAAAGGCTTGCAACTTCCAGGGGAAGGCTTGGACAGTAAATTGTGGTTAATTCCGGTCAAGCTAAGCTCGTAGCTCAGCAGCAGTCCCCTATTTGTATATCCTAGTCCCACAGCAGGCAGCTGTGCACATGTTTCAGAAGGAACTTGGATGGAGCTTGTGGGAACCAAGGTAGGTAACAGGATCTTGTCCTCTAAATGTGGGGAAATCTGTTCTGACTGGTGATTGTTTCTTTTCATCAAGTGCAGACACAGAGTTGGGCAGCCGTTGCTACATCAGCCCCACGTTGTTACAAGCCTCTCCAGCTCTGTCTGAAATGACTTCCAAGGTATTTAAAGGGTTGATACTCTTTTTTTCTTACTCTTTATTTTTCTATTGTTTCCCTTTTGGAAGTCAGACTAGGACATTTAAGGACTAGGATATTCCAAAGCAACCACATATACAAAAGATTTTATCAAGTCATGCCGAGGGGAAGGTACAGGCTCAGAAGAGATCAATGGTGCTGCAGTATACACGTGGTGCATGTGTCTGTTCAAAATCTGCTTTTCTCACAATATACTCTCAGAAGGGGCCTGCTGGATCACCAGGTAGCTGAATTTTTACATTTTACAAGCATTTCTTTCTTTCTTTTTTTTTTTTTTTGCATTTTATTTATTTATTTTTTTGTAGCTTTATTATTTTTTAATTAATTAATTTTTAAATTTTACATTGCAGGTGGACATGACTGAGTGAACTGAATTAATTTAATTGGAGGCTAATTACTTTACAATATTGTGGTGATTTTTGTCATACGTTGACATGAATCAGCCATGGGTGTACATGTGTTCCCCATCCTGAACCCCGCTCCCACATCCCTCCCCATCCCATCCCTCAGGGTTACACCAGTGCACCAGCCCTGAGCACCCCGTCTCATGCATCGAACCTGGACTGGCGATCTGTTTCACATATGATAATACACATGTTTCAGTGCTATTCTCTCAAATCATCCCACCCTCGCCCTCTCCCACAGAGTCCAAAAGACTGTTCTTTACATCTGTGTCTCTTTTGCTGTCTCGCATACAGGGTCACTGTTACCATCTTTCTGAATTCCATATATATGCGTTAGTATACTGTATTGATGTTTTTCTTTCTGACTTACTTCACTCTTACAGGCACTTCTTTACTGTTCTTTACAATAGCTGTTACCATTTACATCCCAGCAGCACCATAAAAGTGTCCCCTTTTCTCCATGCCATCGCCACCACTTGCTTTTGTCGACTTTCTGATAGTGGCCTCTCACACTGGTTGAGTGATCCCTCGTTGTAGTTTTGATGTGGATGTCTCTAAGAATTCACGATGTTGAGCAAGTTTTCATGGGCATTTTAAAATTTCCAACAGTGAGTGAAAGTAGAATTTACCTGTTGAAGTTGTCTTTTGAAAATCTGCATATTTTGAAAACAATTATTTTCAACAACTTGCCATGGAAATTCTTTGAGAGCAGGTATCATTTACAGCCCAGAAGTCCTTGGGAATCTTAAGTGCCCGTAAGCAATAGGTTTCAGGTGGAACTTTTTGATAATGGTCATTTTGAGTGGTGCAAGGTGATGCCTCATTGTACTTTTGATTTGCATGTCTCTAATAATTCACCATGCTGAGCATCATTTAATATGCTTTTTAAAAAAAAAATCTTGTGGGTTGTATTTACCTCTTGATGATTTCTTCATCATAGTTAGCCCTGTCTTTAATCAGCACAGAGGCATCTATAATAATAAAAAATAAAAACAAAAGTTCAAAACAGCAAACCCTGCAGAAGGTAGAGAATCTGATTTTTAGAATTAACTATATTACTAGGTTCAAAAGTTCAGTTTTCAGCAAAAAGTCACAAAGCATACAAAGAAACAAGAAAGTACAGTCACTGAAAGGAAAGAAAGAAACCAACAGAAAGTGTCCCCCAGAAAGACAAAATGGCAGGTCTATTAGTCAAAGAGTTTAAAATAACTGTTTGAAAGATATTCAAGGAGATACAAAACAGAAAATTAAACCAAAAAGAAATTCCAAAGCCAAAAGTTACAATAAATTAAATGAAACAGGTGGGGCTTCCCCAGTGGCTTGCGGTAAAGAATCTGCCTGTCAGTGCGGGAGACACGGGCTTGGCCCCTGGTCTGAGAAAATCCCACATACTGAGGAGCAACTAAGCCTGCGTGCCGCAACTATCGAGCCTGTGCTCTAGAGCCAGGAACCACAGCTGCTGAAGCTTGTGAGCCCTAGAGCCTGTGCTCTGCAATAAGAGAGGCCACTGCAAGGAGAAGCCCACGCCCCACAACTGGAGTGGCCCCTGTTCTTTGCAACTAGAGGAAAAGCCCACATAGCAACAGAGATCCAGCACAGCCGAAATAAATGAGTAAATAAATAATTTAAAATATGAGGGAAAAAAATGAAACCGTAACTAAAGGAATTTAATAGCAGACCAGGTGGAGGAAAGAATCAATGAACTTGAAGATAGGATAACAGAAATTATCATGTCAAGGAATAGAAAGAAAAAGAAGAAAATCAGAACAGAAAATCTAAACAGAATCTAAAGAACCTAGGTGACAACATCAAATAGATAATACAAACATTGTAGGAATCCAAGAGAGAAAAGAGGGCAGAGAAATTATTTGAAGAAATAATGGCCCCAAACTTCTCAAATTGAAAAACGTTTAAGTATAAACATCCAAAAAGCTTAATGAATCCAAGTATGATATAATGAACTTGAAGAGACGCACATCAAAGTACATTATAATCAAACTGTTAAAAGATAAAGGCAGAATGTTGAAAGCAGCAAAAGAGAAGTGATTGGTTCCAAACCTCCCTCAATAAGATTGTTAGCAGATTTCTCATCAGAAACTTTGGAGACCAGAAGGCAACAGGCCAATATATTTAAAGTGCCATAAGAAAAAAAACACTAAACCAAGAATCCATGGGAAAACTGTCCTACAGATGAAGGGGGAGTTAAAACATTACCAGATTTAAAAACAAACCACAATTACTGAGGGGGTTTGTTATCAGTAGAGCTGCCCTATGAGAAAAGCTAGGAGGACTTTCCTGATAGTCCAGTGGTTAAGACACCATGCTTCCACCACAGAGGGCACAAGTTCGATACCTAATCAGGGAACTAAGATCACGTATGCTGAGCAGTGTGGCCAAAAAAATAAAAACATGGCCTCTAGGAGCCATATCCTGATGCCCAGCAGGACTGACAGATAAACAAGCAGTTCTAACATAAAATGTGATAAGTAAATATAAAAGTATGTCTACAACCTAGAGAACAGGTACAAAAGCATGTAACTGCTACATGGTGAAGGATATTAGGGAAGACCGCAAGGAGACTAAGACCCTTACCTGATCCTTGAGAGATAAGCATGAATTCATCAGCAGCAAGTGGAGAAAGTATTCTAAGGAGAGGAAAAAGCATATGAAAAGAGGCAAAATAATGAAAGGGCATGTCATGATAGGTTTGGAGAATGATGAAAATTTCACTATGGCTTAAGAATTGCATTCAGATAATGAATTGGTAGATGAGACATGAAAGATAACTTGTCTTAATTTTAGAATCTGTAGCAGAACTTAACATGTGCCACATACTGTTCCATGCATTCTATGCACTTTATGTATATTAATTCACATATTCCTTACAACAACCCTGTCAGACAGGCTCGATTGTTGTATATATTTTTCACATGGGAAGCAGACACAAAGAATAAATAAATTTGCCTGAGGTCACATAGCTATAGATGCGCATTAAGTTTACTCCTGGAAGCTTGACTTAAGCACTAGGCTGACTATCTGCCTCTCTCTGAAAAGCTTTGTATGCCACTATAAAAAGTTTAGGTTTTAATTATAAGTAACAAAGAGCCAATTAAGAATTTTAAAGAAAGGAATGACTTATTAGGCTAACTTTGAAAGGATCATTACTTTGGTAGCAGCTTTGAGGGTGAGTAGTAGCGTTCTTGCCTGGAGAGTCCCAGGGACGGGGGAGCCTGGTGGGCTGCTGTCTATGGGGTTGCACAGACTCGGACACGACTGAAGCCACTTAGCAACAGCAGCAGTAGGAAAAAATGGTTATAGGGAAAATAGGGAAGAAGCTATTCCTATCATTTAGAGATAAGGAAGACCTGAATTCATAACAAATGGCAGTGAATACAAAAGAAACCAGGATTAGTGCAACATGTCCAAAGTAAATGAATAGGATTGGGTGGCCAGTTCAATATAAGGGGTACAGAGGTATTAACACCTCTCTTGCAAAGCATCCTGGTGGAATTGTCTCAAGGTTACTGTGGAGAGGGAATTCCCCAGTGGTCCAGTGGTTAGGACTCAGCACATTCACGGCTGGGGTCTGGGTTCAGTCCCTTATTGGGGAACTAAGATCCTGCAAACCAAGCTTCTTGGCCAAAACAAACAAACAAATAAATAAAAAACTGCTGGGGAGTCAGGCTTATTGACCCCTGATCCAGATTATTGAGTCATCAGCTTATTGGTAGTAGTTGAAGCCTATGGGAATAGTAACCCCACATAAAACAACAAAAGAGAGCTTTAGGGAATACCAGAATATAAGCAATAAGCAGAAGAAGAGAAGTAGTCTCTAAAAACACAGATAAAGACTGGTAAAACAGGTAGGAAGCTAATTTTAAAAAATAGAAAGCAATAAATACCATAGAAGAGTTACAAACAAAGTAATGTGGGAGTTCAGAGAAAGATTAATCTTTCTGAGCCTCTGTTAAGTCATCTGTAAAATTAAGTTGGACTAAATGGTCTCTGAAATCTCTTTTGTCTCTAAACCTCTGAATCTATTCAATGTCTATCATACACCCACTAATATGGTAGATGAAAAACATTGGAAATGACATTTATAATTAAGGAGTGAATTTTGTGGCAAA
This sequence comes from Bubalus kerabau, assembly GCF_029407905.1. Classification (NCBI taxonomy): domain Eukaryota; kingdom Metazoa; phylum Chordata; class Mammalia; order Artiodactyla; family Bovidae; genus Bubalus; species Bubalus kerabau. The sequence goes on along the minus strand of NC_073629.1, from coordinate 29,700,321 downwards.
GCCTGTGGGATGCAAACTCATAGATGAGAGTAAGATAATGTGTGTATAAAAGTTTAATGGAGAGAGAGTAGAATTGGGATTCAGATAGAGAAGAAGAAAAGTGTGGACAGAAATAAAGATGTGAGCCCACTTGCTTGACTGAACTTAAAGATCACAGTTGGGAGTTCATGGGAAGTAGGGTTTTACTAGGTAGTGTAAGGTCACAGTATGGTGGTTCCTATAAACCAGAGGAGGGGGTTTAGAATTGACCTGGAATGAGCAGAAAGCTGCTGCAGATTCTTAGGGTGACTTTTGCACAGAATGTTTACTGCTGTCAGTTTCAATGTGGTGGATGCTGGGGTGAGCTACCCTTATCACTCCCCTCTAAGTCTGGAGCATTCCAGCTTCTGGGAGAGTAGACAACTGGTAACTCTCAGCTAAGTCCTTCTCTGGATCTTGCCTTGGGCTGAAGACAGTCACCTTGTCCACTGTAATGCTACCTCACAGGGAGCAGCGTGCATTTAATAACTAGTTGACTTGCATTTACAATGGCCCAACCAAACCATCCCAGTTCAGAAAACTCCAAAAGTGTCATCCCAGCTCGAGAGCTCCCAGTAGGGATTGACCGAAGTCTTTATTGCCACAGTTCAACTTCTTTTCCTGCCCACTCCTTCTTTCACTCTCTCACAGGTTGGATCCCAGAAATACTCCCTAATAAACTTCTTGCATGCTAATCTCCATCTTGGACTTTTTTCCTGGTGAACCACATTGCAACACCCAAGATAATTATATTTTCACTCAACTTTTCATCTACACTATTTAACAATGGAACTGAAGAAAGTTTTTGAACCCAGATTTTGATTTGAGCAGTTTTCCTCAATAATGTTGACATCTGTAGTCTAGAGCACCAAGAACTACCTTTTATAAAACCTGTAATATCTATGATCACATACCTTTTTTGGTAATGTACATCAGTTCAGTTTGGGAAGAGAGTATAGCTACAAACAGCTAAGCATAAATAATAAACACCAATCAAAAGGAAATACTGAGTTTGTTGTAACCATGGCTTGGCAGAACATATACTTGGCTAATGGAGCACATTGTTGGGTGCCTTGTATAGTAATATTCTTGCAAGTCACAGGTGCTCTGCAGAGGTAGTCCATAGCTGAAGATTTTACAGAGTGCTATTTCAGGTCACAAAGAAATTGCAACACCATTTGATTTCTTTTTGTTTGCAGTTGTCCAAAATCTCTTACTTTTATGTATTTTGCACTTAGCGCCACTTAAAAAAATCACCAAAAATTATATTGCCAGATGGCTCTCAGCTAAACACATTACTGTCGTTCAATGTAAAAGCATCAAGAAAGAAGTTCAGAAATTTAAAACTTGGAATAAAAATGGGCAACAAATCATTGTCATTCTAAAATTGGTGGTAAAGTGGTTAGCATTGTTAGAAAGGTTGCCTCAATGTGTCCACAGCATCAAAATGCCTGTGAAACATATCTTACTAAGACAATGACTGGTCTGGCAGCTTTTGGTTCTTTTGGCCACTCTGCATAGCCTGTGGGACCCTAGTTCCCTGACAAGGGATTGAACCCAGGCCCATGGCAGTGAAAACTCAGAGTCCTAATCACTGAACTGCCAGGGAATTCTTGGCCTGGCAGTTTTTGAAGGAAAGAAGTGGTATGGACTGGGGATGGAGAGATTGGCCATCTATAATGCTGATGGGCTACAGACCCTTTTTTGTCCTTATGATGCCTTGTTTTTCAAAATGTCTTTTTCTAAACAATATTAATAGATGTAGTTTAGAAACAAGTAACATTCATTGCCCCCACTCCAGTACTCTTGCCTGGAAAATCCCATGGACGGAGGAGCCTGGTAGGCTGCAGTCCATGGGGTCGCGAAGAGTCAGACACGACTGAGCGACTTCCCTTTCACTTTTCACTTTCATGCTTTGGAGAAGGAAATGGCAACCCACTCCAGTGTTCTTGCCTGGAGAATCTCACAGACGGGGGAGCCTAGCGGGCTGCCGTCTATGGGGTCACACAGAGTTGGACACGACTGAAATGACCTAGCTGCAGCAACATTCATTGCTCACTGAAATTATCAAGTTTTTAACCCTGAAGTAAATAGGCTTACATTGCACTCTTCGTAATACATACAAATTCAGTAAAGGGAAACATCTATTGAAAATGCTGGGTCTGCAATTGACATATTGCCAAAGAATAAATTATATCCTGTGCTGTAATTATGTATTCAGCAATAATGAATACTAGGAGAAAATAGCAAAGTAGTAATTATACCAATTACAATTGATTAGTTGGTATTAACATTTAAAAATGTGCTCATTTTATTATACTGTACTATCTTATGCCACAGGATGACTCATGTATGAAGATATCTTGTTCCTTTTTAAAATCCCTTTTTATAGTTGATTAAATTCAGTGAACTTGGAAGAATACTGGGAATTTGTATTACCCATGATGAAATTTTATTTAATTATGCTACAATTTTCATTGTTTTATGTTACTGGGATTTCTAATTTTCTAATCTGTTTCTCCTGTGCTTTTGGAATACTATCATTGCATTTTTTTTAATCACTAAATTTCTATATAGAACAAAAAACACAAAATAACTGTAATAAGTGGAGTATATCAGTATCCACTATTGTTTATTTTTCGTTAGAAATTGAGATTAAAGGTGACAAAGTAATTCTATTCTATATAAAGTAGAACTCTGCTTCTTTGCAGATCTATAAAGTATGTGTTTGACTGTTTAGCAGAACAAGTTGATAATCCAGGAGTTGTCTTTATAGTTTTTAACCCTGAAGTAAATAGATTTACCCTGCACTCTTTATAGTACATACAAATTCAGTAAAGGGAAACAGCTATTGAAAATGCTGGCGCTGCAACTGACATATTGCTATCATCAATAGCAATTAGCGATGAGCATCTTTTCATGTGCCTACTGGCCAGCTGCATGTCTTTGGAGAAGTTTCTGTTAAGGACACACTTCATAGTTTTAACATCAAAAGTGAAGTCGAAATTAAATTTAACCTCTGAAAAAACAGAAGGATCCTTCAATATGTGAAACATCAGAGTAAGTTAATTATCTCTGTTTTCTCAAGTCATAAAAAGGAGAGCAGACAGGCATTATGAATTCCTGCATAAATAATTTACTTAACTTTTTATGACCTTGTGCCCTCTAGGGTCAGACAAAAATACTACAAGAAATAAGCAGTTCCTCAAATTAAGAGAGCATAACAGAATGTGGATTGAAGGAAAGACCTTCAACTTAGCGAAAAGTACAAGATGTAAAATAAGGCAAAGAATATTTAAGCGTGGCTAGAGAGATGTTCTCAGGGCCAACTTTAGTGAGTGGTTAAGATTTAATTACATATGTGTGCTCTCATGAGGCTAGTGGTAAAGAACACGCCTGCCAATGCAGGAGACACCAGAGATGCGGGTTGGATCCCTGGGTCAGGAAGATCCCCTGGAGGAGGGCATGGCAATCTGCTCCAGTATTCTTGCCTGGTAAATTCCATGGACAGAGGAGCCTGGCGAGCTACAGTCCATGGGGTCACAAAGAGTCAGACACGACTGAGCACACACAAGAATACTAGAATGGGTTGCCATGCCTTCCTCCAGGGTATCTTCCTGACCCAGGGATCCAACCCCTGTCTCTAGTGTCTCCTGCATTGGTAGGCAGATTCTTTACCACTGCACCACCCAGGAAACCCAAGATTTAATTACAGCTATAGCAAAAGCCTAACATATATGGCCATTAACAGAGTTAAATTTAAGAAAGTTATTTCCTAAGCTGTATATACATCTTTCCTTTGAAAGAGTTTGTACAGTATGGAGGATAAAAGGAAGACTGAAGGGAAATGAAGGTGAGACTTCCCCCTAAGGTATAGCTGATTTACAATGTTGTGTCAATCTCTGCTATACAGCCAAGTGACCTAGTTACACACATACATATCGATACATTCTTTTAAAATATTCTTTTCCATTACGGTTTATCACAGTATATTGAATATAGCTCCCTGTGTTATATATTAGGATCTTGTTATTTATGCATTCTAAATGTAATAGTTTGCATCTACCAACCCCAAACTCTCAGTGCATCCCGTCCCCTTCCCTCCTCTCTTTTGACAATCGAAAGTCTGTTCTCTATGTCCATGAGTCTGTTTCTGTTTTGTAGAGAGGTTCATTTGTGCCATATTCTAGATTCCATGTATAAGTGATATCATACGGTATTTTTCTATTTCTGACTTGCTTCACTTAGTATAATGATCTCTAGTTGTATCCATGTTGCTGCAAATGACATTATTTTGTTCTTCTTTTTAAAAAATATCTATTTAGTTCTCTGCATCAAGTCTTAGTTATCCTTCATTTCAGAGCTCGGCTCCAGACTGCGTGGGCTCAGTAGTTGTTTATTATTACTGATGATCCTCCTTTTGATGAACCTCCATGCTGTTCTCCACAGTGGCTGTATCAGCTTACATTCCCACCAACAGTATAAGAGGGTTCCCTTTACTCCACACTCTTTCCAGCATTAGTTATTTGTAGACTTTTTAATGATGGCCATCCTGACCAACGTGAGATGGTACTGCATCGTAGTTTTGATTTGCATCTCTCTAATAATTGGTGATGCTGAGCATCTTTTCATGTGCCTGTTGGCCATCTGCATGTCTTCTTTTGAGAAATATCTCTTAAGATCTTCTGCCCATTTTTTGACTGGGTTTTTTTTTGTTGTTGTTGTTCAATTGTATGGGCTGTTTTATACTTCAGAGATGAAGCCTTTGTCAGTTGCATCATTTGCAAATATTTTCTCCCATTCTGTAGGTTGTCTTTTCATTTTCTTTAATGGTATCCTTTGCTGTGCAAAAACTTGTAAGTTTGATTATGTCCCATTTGTTTAATTTTGTTTTTATTTCTATTGCCCTGGGATACTGAGCTAAGAAAACATTGGTACGCATTTATGTCAGAGGATGTTTTACCTAAGCTCTCTTCTAGGTGATTTATGGTGTCATGTCTTATGTTTAAGTCTTTAAGCGAGTTTATTTTTGTGCATAGTGTGAGGGTGTGTTGTAACTTCACTGATTTACGTGCACGCAGCTGTCCAACTTTCCCAGCACCACTTGCTGAAGAGACTGTCTTTTTCCCATTTGATATTCTTGCCTGCTTTGTTGAAGACTAATTGATCATAGGTGTGTTTCCGGGCTGTCTCTCTGTTCCAATGATCCATATGTCTGTTTTTGTACCAACACCACACTGTTTTGACTACTGCAACTTGGTAGTTTTGTTGTATTGTCTGAAGTCTGGGAGAGTTTTCCCTCCTCTTTTTTTTTCCCCCTCCAGGATCGCTCTGACAATTCTGAGTTTTTATGGTTCCATGTAAATTTTTGGATTATTCTACTTCCGTGAAAAATGTCATGGGTAACTTGATACGGATAGCATTAAATCTGTGAAGCTGAGCTTTTTACTCTCCTGAATGGTGTAATCTTAATCACTTGGACAAAAAATTTTAAGATCTAGAGAGAGGAAATCTCATATTGGGGGTATGAACACCTTTCCTTCTCATATTGTATTTAAAGCATTTCTTTTCACTTACTGAGATATAGTAGTACATTTGCAGTACCATCCATTTCATTGCTAGCTCTGCAGATTACACACTCACATGAACAAAATTTGGTTGTAACAAATGATGATGCCCATTTTAAAGGCATTTTTATCTGTAGCAAGTTTCATATAAATTAATATTTCTAGCATACTTCTTTCTATTCTGAATTGGTTTGACATTCTCTTGTAATCAATTTTTAACTGACGGTGCAAAATCAACTTTGGGAAAGCCAAAGTATAACCAAAGGTAACTCAAAACATTGCAATTGATAATAATGTCAGTTACTGTGCAGTAAAATCCCATTTTAATATCAATTGCTATGTTGTAGCCAAACCTTATTAAAATGAAAATTTCCCTCTACTGTACACAGACTATTTAATCATTTAAGTAAAACAAGTACCAAGTATATCATTCACATCACATAAGCACAGAATTCTCCTTTTTCCTTGTCTGTATACCACCATTTCTTCTAATGTGGCTCGACAGTAATTTATGGTGTGATATTAGATATGTCATCACTATTCAGGTGTAAGATTCCTGGTTGGTAAAAAATTAAGAGCAAGACTTGTACCAACAAGGACCTACTGTATAGCACAGGGAGCTATACTCAATATTTTGTAGTAACTTATAAGGGAAAAGAATTTGAAAAGGAATATGTATATTCAGTTATATACACATATATATACAACTGAATCACTGTGCTGTACACCTGAAACTAACGTGAGACTGCAAATCAACTATACATTTTAAAAAAGAGCACGACTTGCAAGTTGTGAACATTACTCAGTTCCTATCTCACTGAACACAACCCAGCCACACGGCACACATGAATGATTGGATGGAAGTTGGAAAATCAGTTTTTAATTGAGCAGCTGTGTGCCCAGCTAAAACTTCTTTATAGGAGAGGATAACACATACCAGAGAGACAAGTTATCCCTCCTACAGTAAGTCACTGAGAGAGGAAACTGAGTTTACCCCTTTCAGTTTTCATTCCAATCCCAAAGAAAGGCAATGCCAAAGAATGTTTAAACTACCACACAATTGCACTCATCTCACACGCTAGCAAAGTAATGCTGAAAATTCTCCAAGCTAGGCTTCAACAGTACATTAACCAGTGGGAGGAGAGTAGAGGTGAGGGGGAAAAAAAACCCAACAAAAAACAGTACATGAACTGAGAATTTCCAGATGTTCAAGCTGGATTTAGAAAAGGTAGAGGAACCAGAGATCAAATCGCCAACATCCACTGGATCATAGAAACAGCAAGAGAATTAAAAAAAATTTTACTTCTGCTTCATTGACTACACTAAGGCTTTTGACTATGTGGATAACAACAAACTGTGGAAAATTCTTCAAGAGATGGGAACACCAGACCACCTTACTTGCCTCCTGAGAAATCTGTATTCAGGTCAAGAAGCAACAGTTAGAACTGGACATGGAACAATGGACCAGTCCCAAATTGGGGAAGGTGTATGTCAAGGCTGTATATTGTCACCCTGTTTATTTAACTTATATGCAGAGTACATCATGCAAAATGCCAGGCTGGCTGAAGCACAAGCTGGGATCAAGATTGCTGGGAGAAATATCAATGACCTCAGATATGTAGATGATACCACCTTTATTGCAGAAAGCAAAGAGGAACTAAAAAGCCTCTTGATGAAAGTGAAAGAGGAGAGTGAAAAAGCTGGCTTAAAACTCTGCATTTAAAAAACTAAGATCATGGCATTTGGTCCCAGCACTTCATAGCAAATAGATGGGGAAACAATGTAAATAGTGACAGATTTTATTTTCTCGGGCTCCAAAATCACTGCAGATGGTGACTGCAGCCATGAAATTAAGACACTTGCTCCTTGGAAGAAAAGCTATGACAAACCTAGTCAGCATATTAAAAAGCAGAGACATTACTTTATTGACAAAGATCTGTATAGTCAAAGCTATGGTTTTCCCAGTAGTCATGTATGGATGTTAGAGTTGGACCATAAAGAAAGCTGAGCACCAACGAATTGATGCCATTGAACTGTGGTGCTGGGGAAGACTCTTGAGAGACCCTTGGACTGCAAGGAGATCAAACTAGTCTGTCCTAAAGGAAATCAGTCCTGAATATTCATTGGAAGGACTGATGCTGAAACTGAAGCTCCAATATTTTGGCCACTTGATGTGAAGAACTGACTCATTGGAAAAGACCCTGATACTGGGAAAGATTGGAGGCAGGAGGAGAAGGGGACACAGAGGATGAGATGGTTGGATGGCATCACCGACTCGGTGGACACAAGTTTGAGAAAGCTCCGGGAATTGGTGATAGACAGGGAAGCCTGGCATGTTGCAGTCTGTGGGTTCACAGAGTCGGACGCAACTGAGCGACTGAACTAAAACTCTTCAGAAGTAGGACACAACAGAACACTTCCAATAGGTCAAGGCGGGGGAGAATAGGAATTTCATAAGGACATTGAGCAAGTCACGTGCAAGTTAGAAATGTGTGCCAGCTCACCTGGGCATCCTGCTCCTCAAGGTATAAAGATGATACCATGGTAGTAGACATCTTTGTGATGAGAGCTCTCAAAATGCTTGTCTTTAATCATACCACTCCAATCCCAACTGGTTACCCTCTACTGAGTGTACAGATATAATCCTGGGATCTTCTTTCACCCATCTCCTTGGAAGAGTCCCTCTACCTTTCCCCTGCATTAGATCGGAAGAGTTTATCTTCCAGTAGCTCCTTATGATGCTCAGGAAGTAAATGTTTTTAAGATCTCATTTGACTGAAAATGTCTTTATTCTGTTTATTCTTAACTGATAATTTGACCACCTGATGAGGCCTAGGTTGTAAACTTTTTGTAAGAATTCTGAAGGTATGGCTCCATTTTTTTCTTTCTAGCTTCCAGAAATGATGTTGAATGAGCTGGAAGATATTTTGACTGATTTTTTTTTTTTTTTTTAATATGTTACAGATCTCCCCTCCCTGCGATCTTGCAGGACAGGCTTTGCTGTCATTATATCATAAACATAAACTTACCTCTGCAATCCAGCAGAAGGTAAAGAAAACATGGAACCCAAGGAACTGCAGCAAAAGCACAAAGATTATAGGAGACTGTGAGCAGATGGAGGTAGAGGGTGCTCTCCTGAGCTACAGGAGAAATGGTCTGGGCGTCAAATTTTTGAGTTGTCCACAGTCAGCAATGGTGATCTTCCTGCTGGTCTTGCTATTATTACTGGACCCAAAATACTCCATGGCTTCCACAATATTCATACTCTTTTTTAAAAAATTAATTTGTGCCAGGTCTTAGTTACAGCTCTCAGGATCTTCCATCTTTGCTGTGGTGTGTGGGATGGGCATGAAGGATCTAGTTCCCTGATCAGGGAACCTGGGCCTCCTGAATTGGCAGTGCCGAGTCTTAGCCACTGGACCACTGGTGAAGTCCCTTACTCTCTTTTCACCTTGCCAAAAATCATGTGCTTCCCATCCAACCATTCAGTCTTGGCAGTGCAGAAAAAAACTGGAGATGATGGGCTTATTAAAAATTATGCAGTTCAGCTGAGGTTGAATCTGGGGTGAAGGGAGAGAAAGAATGGGGGAGAACGGAACTTGATGTGACAGAACAGTCATGCCTACCGGGGGGGATGTTTCTTGCATATGAACCCCTTTGGGAATCTGATGTAAATTATACTCTATTAAAAATGCATACATACATATAACAGGATGTGAAGTAGTTCATGGAACCCCTGAAACTATTCATAGATCTTGAACCAGTTAAAAATATTGTGTATAACCTTTCAGATATTTGCCCATATGATAGAAAATCACTTCCTTTTGTGTATTACTTAGGAATTTTCCTAAGAAAACTGAGAAAAGTTAGAAGTAGAAATGGAGAGGGTGGGAGAAGGATGCTGTTTCCAGAAAACTAGAACATAGAAAATTCCTAAATCATACAGGACTTTTCCCTTTGAATGTGGCTAACCTTGACAAGTATATGAGCAACCCATGGTGCTCAGTCATGTTTGACCGAGTCATGTTCAACACATCATAAAATTTTAAAACATTGTTGAAATTAAAATGTAATTAATTCCCCTCCCCATTATAAAGACATACATAGCAAGCTTTATCTTCAACAGTCTTAACATGCTACTGAACTTTTCCTAGGGTTTGGGCTATTGTGATGCATTTTAGATGCTGATTCTAAATCATTTAAGATTTTTAAACTTCACCACTGTACCTTTTTTTGGACGTTTTCTAAGTACTTCATACATTTCTCTACTGTCCTTCTCTAATTAAGCAGTCAACAGCTCAGGACCAATGGGCTTCTGACTGAAGCTAAAGACTTGCCAGTTTCAACAAATTTCATATATTCATTTTCCAGTCATTTTTAAGAGCAACATATGAAAATATTTAATACATAAATACTGCCATATAAAAGATGAGTAAAGCTGATGGTATGAGCTCTACCTAATAATATTGAATATTTGATAGATCACAAATGAAACTCCATATTATTATATATCGAGAAAAAGTATGAGTGCATTGACACAAGAATTTTGATTTTTAAAAAGTCATGTACAAATTATGGACTTTTTTGTAGCTTTAAAACCACTGACCCTTAATATTGTCAATTATACTCCGCCCCCAAAAAAGGACTATACCGTCTGTAGAGTCAAAGCTATCATTTTTCCAGTAGTCATGTATAGATGCAAGAGTTGAACCATAAAGAAGGCCGAGTCTGAAGGAACTGATGCTTTTGAATTGTGGTGCTGGAGGAGATTCTTGAGAGTCCCTTGGACAGCAAGATCAAACCAGTCAATCCTAAAGGAAATTAACCCTGAATATTCATTGGAAGGACTGATGCTGAAGCTCCCAGTACTTTGGCCACCTGATGCAAAGAGGTGACTCACTGGAAAAGACTCTGATGTTGGGGAAGATTGAGGACAGGAGAAGAGGGCAGCAGCAGAGGAGACAGTTGGATGGGATCACCGACTCAATGAACATGAGTTTGAGAAAATTCCGGGAGATGGTAAAGGACAGGGAAGCCTGGTGTGCTAGTCTATGAGGTCACAAAGAGTTGGATGTGACTTAGTGACTGAACAACAAAAAGCACTATTAATATAATAGGTTTGACAAGTTCTAGGTTTTAATGCTAAACATCTTTTAACTTTTTTCTGGTGGGAGTTCATCTCAGTGATTTGTAAAAGGTCTCTGTACAGGAAGACTATGTATCCTTTGATATGTTGCAAATATTTTTTCTGAATTGGTTAGGAATCTTTTATAATTTAATTCTTTACAAGTAGAGGGATAAGAAGACACCATGGTGCTAACTACTGGATTCAAAATCTTGATGACACTTTCTAGCTAAAAAAACTTCAGCAAATTACTTCATCAGAACCTGTCAGTTTGTATATAAGAAGAATATGTAATTCCATAGGCTTTTGTGAGGATCCATTTTTTTTTTTAACTCATGTAAGTTTAGTTCATCTACCTCAAGTGCTTAGACAGTGCTCAGCACATACCAAGCTTTATGTAACTGTTGCTTACAGTGATGATGATCACAGATAACATATATGGAATCACTGTATTTCTTTAGTCTTGTTTGGTAATTAAAACTTTGTTTAGAACTACCTCTTTATTTGAAATACTTATATTAATAAACCAAAATTTCCAACTTCTTGTACATGTTGAAAACTTCCAGTAAGGATCTCTTGGGTACAAAATATGGTCCCAGTGACTCAAAATTAATTTTATGAACAAAACATTATTCTAAAGCCATACTAATCTTGGAAATCTAAAGTTCCCTTTTTTTTAAATAGCAAAAACACAAAACAAAACAAACCACCATCATGTTTAAGTTTTTATTTTACTAAAATGTACAAATAGAATACAACTACCCACATTTTATGGTTTCTAAACATATAACCACTGATGGTTTCCAAAAGATGCTGTTCTTCATAGCTAAGATGCCCGATCTGTGAAAGCCCAGCGTACCTTCCTCTCCACCCACCGAGCCAGTCTATTTCAGAAGTCTTGCCGTATGTTTTCTTTGTTTGCCTCTCCGTGTTGCTGCTTCATTTGAAAGAGCTCATTTTCTAATTGTACAATAGTCCTTTCAATCTCATAATTCTTACTGACCAGGGATACCCAGCTAGAAAAGAAAACAGAGGGGAAAATTACCTAAAGCGAAATTTCTCTTACAAGAAGATGTTTACAGTATACACATAACTATACACATTTAGAGTACACATTTTAAACCAGTATATATATATTTAACCATAATACTAACCTTCACTTTTAGCTTTATATTTTCAAAGCTGAGGCACAATTAGGGGGGAAAGTGAGTAAAGGGTATGTATATAGGACCTCTCTGCACTACTTCTTAAATTGCATGTGAACCTACAATTATCTCAAAATAAAAAGTGTAAAAAAAGAACAAATTAGAAAGAGCTGAAGAGATATGAAAAAGTGGTTGAAGTTAGTATTAAATTGGGTTAGAAAAGGATAGAAAACAGGGCAAAGGCAATAGTTAAAAATGATGAAGAAATTTCTACAGCTGCTAAGATAGAATTCCACAGATTCAAAGAATCTTCCCCTTCTCCCAGAAAAAAGTCTCTAGGACAAATGAAACAAACACACATGGACACGCAGAAGATTGTATCAGCTTGAAGAACAGCGTGGAAAGATGCAGTAACAGACTGATGACATGAGTACTCGGTGAGGGGAAGGTGGAGTAAGGACAACGGTGTGGGTGATGAAGGCAGGGAGATCAGGGAAAGAGCAAGTCAAAAAAGAAAAGAAACGATGAAAAAAATGACTGTATTCAGAGATTTGTACAAATTTGAGTATATGAAGAACAACATTAAGAAAACAAAATATATAAACAAAGGGGAAAAACTCCTGAGACATACACAAATGATCAAGAAAGTAAGGAACAGTGATGATGATCACAGATAACATATATGGAGCCACTGTATTTCTTTATTGTTTGGTAATTAAAACTTTGTTTAGAACTACCTCTTTATTTGAAATACTTATATTAATAAACCATCACTTTCCCTCCTTTAAGAGTTTAAAAATAGACTTTTTTTCCTTTTAAAAGGTGGAATTCTATTCAGAACAGTAGTAGTGGATGGAAAACAGGGGGCTCTAAAATCAGAATAAATTGGCAGTGGTTCAGTTTTTTGTGTAACTCTAACTTCCTTTCAAGCCCATACTTCAGAAACAGGCAGAAGCAGTGAAGACTGGGATTCCGGAGAAGCATTTCTTTGATACTTGTGGCACTCATTTGAATACTGTTTGAATCATATTGTTGAATCTTGATCTTAACACGTGGCAAACAATTTAAAAGGTGATGGAATTACAGATACTCACGTTGACTCCATTTCTCTTAATTTAGATCCAGCTGTGAGTTGCATGTTCTTTCGTTGCCAGTTTAAGTCTTGAATATGTTTCCTGTAAAAAAAAAAAAAAAAAAATTTATATAACCCACCTACATTCTAACGTAAGACTAAAATCAACAGAAAAGTCTATAACTAATACGTCTTAATTGCTTAAGAATGGATAGTCCTTCCTTCCATGTGCTTTTCCTTCTCTCTGATAACGTCTGTTCTGTTTTTGGTGAGTATTCTTTCAGATACTTTCCTGTATGTGTATATGCATACAGAGATTAGGGTGTGTGTGTGTTTTTAATTTAATATAAATCATATTATACATATTATTCTACTACTGTTTCCTTCTAAAAGTATCATTTCAATAATTGCAAACTTGCAAACTGCAAATGACCCCGGAGAGATGTTTTCAGATCTCAGGTCTATTTCTTTTCAACTCAGGTAGGGCAAACCCAACACTAAACGGTGGACAGAGTGGATTATCAATTATTTACTCTCATATGACCACAGTCCAGTGGTTCCTTTTCCTTCTTATTGTATTTACTAAGGATTCACCTAAACTTCATTCTAAAATAGAAAGAAAAACAATTTACCTTAACTTCTGAAGCTCTTTCTGGGCGTGCTCAATCATATGAACTAGATTTCTAAAAAAGAAAATCAGATTAATGTACATTAAAATCAAATAGTGCTAACTAAAAGTACACTGTCTAGTTGACACAAGGCCAGGTTTTTCTGCTAAAAATAAGCCAGTATTTTTTGAGCTCCCTGTGCCAAACATCATGTTAGACACTCTACAATACTAACTTAATTCTCACAAGAGTTCTTTGAGGTAGACATCATTATCCCCATTTCACAGGTTAGGACACTATATTCAGATTGAGTAACTTGGTCAAGGTAACATACATGATTAAGTCTCAGAGGTGAATTCAGGTCTTATAAACTCCTGAACCCAAGTTGTTTACTGATAATTCTGATTTCGTGGACTTATATCACGTCTTAAACTGTTATTTTCTTTACACGGAGAAGATGAGGGAATATCTGATGAGTACACTCATTTCATCACTCCTGAGTACACCTCCTTTTATCTCTATTTCTTCACCTACATTTAGTGTGTCACTCTCTCCTCCTGTCTACTGCTAACTAGAGAGAAGAAAAGAACTGTTGTGGAAGGCTGTAGATTCAGATTCCAGTCCAAATCAGCTCTAACCAGCAGAGGGGAGAAGTTGAGTTATACAGAGTTCCCTGCAATTATCATTCGAGAAATGACTCAAGGGTAGAGTTCGATCTCTCTCTTTTCCTAAACTACAGCTTTACGAAGATATAATTCATATACCCTATCAATTTCCTCTTAAGGCAGCAGAGTCCATCTCAACCATACTGGCTCTACTATGCTCTTGCTCTAGATTCAGTATTATTTCTGGGCTTTTGTGGCTCCAATTTCCTGCTCCCCTTCTGAGTTAATTCTCCTATCTCTACCAACTGACTTTCAAAAACTGACTCTAATTCTATAGAAATTTGGTCTTCAAACAGTGGTGCCTCTCCAGGCTTACTTTCAGCTCATCCCACTTTGAAAATTATTCCACCCTGAAGACAATAAAGCTTAGTACTCTATTCCTGACCTCTGACCATTAATAGGGAACTTTCCTTTGAATCACCTCTTTCTGGAAGCCCAGCGTATTTGTTGTCTTCTCCCTTCTTCTAGCTTCCCTCTTAAACACACAAGTCCCTCCTCAAGTATTCTGAATGCTGAAACTGACCACACCATACCATGGGAATCAGAAGACTTGGGGTCTAGTCTCAGCTCAGCCCTAAATAGCTATGCTTCCTTGGATGAGTCATTCAATATCATGAGGACTAAATCTGTTTATTTGTAAAATTAGGGGCTGACCCTGAAGGTTTCCCTTCAGTTTCAAGTAAAGAATTCCCTCCTTATTAATGAAATACTGTTTTTTTAAAGCAGTTCTGCACGAAGACCTACTTAAAATTGAAAAGTTTTCTGCCCAGCATATCGGACATCTGTGAATCCTATCACAAAGAAAGAAAATTTACTTTTCATAAGATATAGTATAGTTCCTCTGGAGAAACATCCATTGGGTTTGGAGGAGATAAAATAATAGGCAAAAGAAAGACCAACACTAGAAAGTGTTATGCAATTAAATGGAAAACAAGTGATGGGCACAGTGATCTGTATAGTTACTCAAAAGAGGGAGAGTAACAGAGGCAGAATTTTAATCAGGGAAGAAAAGGAAACAGATTAAAGTCATGCCTTGAATAAGTTGAATTTGGGTAGAATAGTTAAAAGGTATTTCAGGAGGAGGTAAGGCCTGAGTAAAGGCTCGGAGGCAGATTTTATGATAGTCACCAAAGAGAGGACTAGACTTTTGCTTTGAATATCAAGTTAAATAGCCTAGACCTTGCTTGGTCCACGCTGCCCGTAGCGGAGTCCATCGGCCAACCCAGCGTCCACCGCTACCGCGGCCATGGGAGTGCAAGTGGAGACTATCTCTCCTGTAGACGGGCGCACCTTCCCGAAGCGCAGCCAGACCTGCGTGGTGCGCTACACAGGGATGCTTGATGATGGAAAGAAATTGGATTCCTCCAGGGACAGAAAAACAAGCCCTTTAGGTTTGTGTTGGGCAAGCAGGAGGTGATCCGAGGCTGGGAAGAAGGGGTTGCCCAGATGAGCGTGGGTCAGAAAGCCAAGCTGACTATCTCCGCAGACTATGCGTATGGTGCCACTGGGCACCCAGGCATCATCCCACCAAATACCACTCTCATCTTTGACGTGGAACTTCTAAAACTGGAATGACAGGAGTGGACTCCTCCCTGAGCTCCCCATTCTTGGATGTGCCACAGAAGGATCTGGCGCCTCCAGACGCACACAGTGAGTCTGTATGGAGCTCTTCTTGATGTTCCACTGCATTCTATATAAACATCTTCCCAGACTGAATGTGTTCTGTCACCGGCTTTGCTCTTCCCCTTTCTCCTTGTATGTGTGTTGACCTGAACTATATGCCATAAACCTCAAATTACTCAGTTTGTTTCTGTTTTGGGGTGAAGACTGAGTTTCAGTCCTTTGGATCTAAAGTTTCCAATTAAGTATTAGTCAAGTATTAACAGCACAAGTAATGGGTTAACTTTAGACTAGGAATTGGTGTTGGGGGGGGCGGGGTGCAAGAATATTTATTATTTTGGATGAAAGTTTTATCTCTTATATATTAAACGTTCTTGCTGCTGCACTGCAAAGCCATAGCAGATTCGAGGCGCTTTTGAGGGCCGAATTATTCTCCAAGTTGAGAGATGTCCTTGGGTTGAATTGAAAGCCCTACCCAAAACTGCAGTGGGAAGGGGGAGAGCATTTGCCTCCACTGCCCCACCCTCACCCTCCTCGTAGACCCTCTGCCTTTTGAAAGCAGATCGTTTTCACTGAGATGTTGGACATTGCAGATGTCTGTTCCCTGGGCCAGCAGAGACCTCTGATACCTTCATGGCCTGGCCTTTGTTTTTTTCTTCCATCCTGTGGTTTTTCTAATGGATATCCAGGATTTTTGTAATCACATAGCTATCCAAGCTCTACTTTCTAAATTTTAAGAACTTTAATCGAAAGTTAAATTGAAGGCGCTGTTTGCAGACATGTAACACCCATGAAAGTGCAGCCATCACGACAAATCCCTGAGTGTTGTCTTAAGAAAATGCTGCTGGCCATCAGAGCTTCAGCATCTCCTGTTTTCTGATGCTCAGCTCCCCCTGCTGATCCTCAGTTTCCTGGCTCCTTGCCCCCTCTCCCCTCGGTGCCGTCCTGTGTGGTGATCTGGTGAGAGACATCGCTGTCTACTCCCCAGCGTACTCCCACCTGCTGCACCACACATGACTGCAATAAAAGTGCTTATGCTGGCTTTTCTCAAAAAAAAGAAAGAAAATGAAAAAACAGCCTGGATATTAAGTAAAGAATAATTATTAAAGCTTTACAGCTTTAATTATGGAAGCAATGTTCAATCTGAGGCATCTCTTTCTCCTCCACCCCACATCTGTTTTCCTCCATTCCTAGAATGTTCTTACTCTCCTCTAAACATCCATATTTCACCCTTTTCTGAAAACCTTGTACACTGCTGATGGGAATGTAAACTGGTACAGCTACTATGGAAAACTGTATGAAGGTCCCTCAAAAAACTAAAAATAGAACTATTAATACCATATGATACAGCAATTCCACTCCTGGGCATATATCTGAAAACAAAATGAAAACTGTAATTTGAAAAGACACACGCACCCCAATGTTTGTAGCAGCACTATTTACAACAGCCAAAACATGGACGCAACCCAAGTGCCCATCAACAGATGACTGGATTTAAGAGGTGGCACATATGTATACATCAACAATGGAATTACTACTCAGTCAAAAAAAGAAATATTGCCATATGCAGCAATGTGGATGGTGCTAGAGAATACTATGCTTAGTGAAATAAGTCAGAGACAAATACTGTATGACACCACTTATATATGGAATCTCAAAAGATAATACAAATAAAATATACACTCAAAACAGCAACAGACTCACAGATATAGAAAACAAACTTGTGGTTAACAAAGGTGAGGGAAGCGGAGGAGGGACAAATTAGGGATAGGTAACAGATACAAACTATTGTATGTAAAGTAGATAAGCAACAAGGGTATACTGTATGGCATGGGGAATTATACCCATTATCTTGTAATCACCTATAATAGAGTACAATCTGAAAAAATACCAGATCACTATGCCGTACATCTCAAACTAAAACAAAACTCAACTGTACTTCAATAATCCCCACCCTCACACCTCATTCTTGTACAATGGACCTAGTCCTTAACGTCCTTCTCTGGATCTCTGTAGTTTACAGACCACAATGCACAATGCAGCACATGCCTCCATACTACCAAAATGCACTACTTGGTTATCTGGCCTAGAATATCTTGCCTCCTCAACTAGATAAAGAAAGCTTCTTGAGAACAAAAGTCACATTTTCCCACTTTATGAAATACATGTTGTTTTGGATTAATTTGTTCTCTTAAACTTCTTAATCATCCTAACTCCACTGTTCCTTTATTTGCCTTGCAACATTCACAATAGAAACTGAATTATTTGTTCTGCAGTTTCTTAAATTCTGGATTTTGCCCACAGATCCTTATGTGACCACAGAAGTTTAATGATGATTCTGAAAACTTGAGAAAAGCTATTTATCATTTTGTGACTTTTGCTTTACTGTTTCAGGAATCATCCTCTAACAAATGGTTTTATGCAGTCATGAGGTTCAATGGCCTTAAACTGTTAATAGAAATGTGGGATTTTAGGGCTCAAAGACGCTATGGAGATCATCTAACCACTAACTTTTACGAATTGGAAACTGAACTTTAAATACTATAGACAGCAAAACCTAAAGCTAATTATGTGGAAAAGAAACAGGAATTCAGTAGCACTCTTGTTTCTAGTGTTAATTCTCTACTCACAATCAATTTTCATTATCTGCAGATTCTGTACAAGTGAATTTGCCTATTAACTCCATCCTTGCAGAGTTCTGTGATCATTCATGGATGTGCTCAAAAGTAGCAAAAAAATCAGAGTTGTGGACATGCGCATTTCCAGCTAAAGCAGAACAAGGAGATACTCCACCTTCTTGTTGCAGGTCTCATGAAGAGATAACCAGAGGAGAGAGTGTAATTTCCAACTCTGGCAAGCTACTTAACACTTCTGAACTTTGTCTTCTCTTTTATAAAATAAATAAAATACAGAACCTGTCACGGTGAGTTGTTATAAAGTGTGTAAGACTATCGTCTATGTGAGATGTGTATAGATATATATATACACATACATGTATGTTATTTCTCCCAAATACTGAAATGGTTCAGTATTTGCTAATTCAGTATTCAAGGCCACTTTAAAAAGCAGAAAGTGCAACTAATGAGAGCTGACTGTTATAAGCAACCCCTCACATTAAGGATTATAGTCTACTACCAAGCTGTTTTGTAAATCAGAACTTGCTATTGCAATGTTACACAATATATGTGTTAGGTTTAGGTCCCCTTAAACAGGTGGGATGGGTTAAAAAAAAAAAGGTTTCTTACTCGTTATACACTTTCCAGGCATTGCATCCATGCTGGGACATTAGCTCCAGATTCTCAATTCGAACTGCCTGATGCTCCAACTGCGCCATAGAATTGTTTACGCACTCTTGCCATGCAGTGATGTCATTTTTCTGACCAGAGGAAGGGGCTGGAAGTTCATATCTGAAATTAAACAACAATGAAATAAAACCACATATTCCTCCAAATCTTTCTCTCTACTCCCAACAGAATGCCTCATAGGTCTACACACACTGTAAAAACAGAAGACTGAAAAAAAAAAAAGCCAACCAGATGACTGAAGATAACATGTAGACCTTGCAATAATAAGAAGCCTATTTATCCTAAGAATCAATTTACAAGTAAGATTTAGCATTATGATATACAGTAACAAAAAACTGTTCACTTCAATGTGAAATGATACAATAAGCTACAGTATACATTCACATAAAGGGCTGTTATATTAGCTATTAAATGTTACTAAAGACTACTTAGAATATTAAAATGTTTGCAATACATTAAGGGAAAAAAATCAGGATATGAAAAACTATGCTATCATTTTGTAAAACACACCTACATCTATCCACCCTCCTACCCACATATCTACACCCCTCTAGAGAAAAAAATGGCAAAGGTATATAATGATTTTTACATTTCACACTCAGTCTTTTCTCTATTTTTAATAATACCCAGTCCTTCAAAACTGCCAATATAGCCAGCAACATACACTCTTCATAAACCCCAGCTCATTACTGAGTTGCTACAAACTAACCTTCAATTTCCATTTTGTTATTTTTATTAGATACTATAAAAACTTCACATCATTCCTATGAAAAATTGAGGGACATGCAGCTGGGACTAAGAAGTGATAAACCATTTTCTTTTTTTTAAAAAAAGCAAATTTTACACATGCATCACGAATGTAGCATTTTGAGGAACTTCAGAT
The DNA here is from genome assembly GCF_029407905.1 of Bubalus kerabau. Classification (NCBI taxonomy): domain Eukaryota; kingdom Metazoa; phylum Chordata; class Mammalia; order Artiodactyla; family Bovidae; genus Bubalus; species Bubalus kerabau. Next base: position 29,680,313 of record NC_073629.1, on the reverse strand, counting down.
CATAACCCACAGTAAGAAATATTTTACACTGTGACACAGTATACAAATACACATAACTGAACAGAAGTTTTACAAAGCAGTACTTAACTTTACATGCAATGCATTCTGATATTTTTTTATCTTCCTTAAAAAAAGTGCTGTGATGTCTTACTAAACTTGACAATCAACTGCTTAATGGATTATAACCTACTTATGGGTTTAAAATATGCTGTTATGAAAGAGCTACTATTGTGAAAACCTTTAGAGCAGAAGCAGCTAGAAATGTGAGAACTAAGGAGTCTTGGAAGTTTTCCTGCTTTTATCATGTCAGGCCAGATAGGAAATGGAGCACAAGAAAAGAAGAAATCTGGTCCTTTGGTTCTATAGGCTCAAATCCCTTATAATCTGTACATATGCTGAGAGGATAACTCCACTGTTCACGTGGCCCTCTCCGCTCTGCCAGATTATATATTGGTTCTCATCATTTCAGAGTTATCTTAGAGCTGAAGGGGACCTCAGATGGTAAGCAACCGAATTCTCCATTTTAGAGAAAGTAACAAAAGAATGTTTCGGGTTTTTTCCCTGAGGAAGGAGAAACAGTTTTGTAGTAAAGTGGTATGGGAAGGGAGACAGTAGAACCAAAGTCAAACTATGCAGGCACTCTGAGTTTACTAACACTGTCTGTGTAAGAGTGAAGCACTACATGTCTAATCAGGAACATGTCCTTGGGAGTTCTTAAACATGAACTTAATTATAATTTTCCATTCTCTTGTTATTGGATTTTAAAAGTTTATATTTTAATGATGGTGGAAAGAACATTTTTGAACATTAACAAAAGATTATATAAACCATTGAGTGTAACTATTATATGAAAAAACATGTATTAATATAAAAGCAGACAAGTTTTTTTTCCTTTTCCACATTTGAACATGGCTACAGAAGTTATCAATAACCTCAGATATGCAGATAACACCACACTTATGGCAGAAAGCAAAGAACTAAAGAGCTTCTCGATGAAAGTGAATGAGGAGAATGAAAAAGTTGGATTGAAACTCAACATTCAGAAAACTAAGATTATGGCATCTGGTCCCATCACTTCAAGGCAAATAGAGGGGAAACAGTGCAAACAGTGACAGACTTTATTTTTTTGGGCTCCAAAATTACTGCAGATGGTGACTGCAGCCATGAAATTAAAAGACGCTTGCTCCTTGGAAGAAAAGTTATGACAAACCTAGACAGCTTATTAAAAAGCAGAGACATTACTTTGCCAACAAAGGTCCATCTAGTCAAAGCGATGGTTTTTCCAGTAGTCATGTATGGATGTGAGAGTTGGACTATAAACAAAGCTGAGCACCAGAGAATTGATGCTTTTGAACTGTGGTGTTGGAGAAGACTCTTGAGAGTCTTCTCTTGGACTGCAACGAGATCCAACTAGTCCATCCTAAAGGAAATCAGTCCTGAATATTCATGGGAAGGACTGATGCTGAAGCTGAAACTCCAATATTTTGGCCACCTTATGTGAAGAACTGACTCATTGGAAAAGACCCTGATGCTGGGAAAGATTGAAGGTGGGAGGAGATGGGGACGAAAGAGGATGAGATGGTTGGATGGCATCACCAACTCAAAATGGACATGAGTTTGAGTAAACTCCAGGAGCTGGTGACAGACAGGGAGGCCTGGTGTGCTGCAGTCAATGGGTTGCAAGGAGTCGGACACGACTGAGAGACTGAATTGAACTGAAATGACAGAAGTTTTACTAATAAATTAAAATTAAAGAATGATCTGAGCCCAGCTGAACCAAGAATAGGACTTACCGTTTCATACTGAGCAATTCAATTGGTTGTCGAGCAGCCAATCTTTCAAATTCATTTCTCATTATGTCTGTCTGACATATAAATTGAAGAATTATTTCCAAAACCATATCAACAAACAAATTAAAAATCACCAAACAAATAATGGATCTAACCTACTTAAATATTTATACTTTACTACTACCTATTATATAGATCACCCCCCACCCCCAACTCTTCTCTGGAGTCAGTGCTCTCTAGAATGTGAAAAGTACACAGGCATACACCCATTTCATATGGAAAGGGGCCCTCAAAGAAAAGCCGTTTTTGTTGTTTAATCACTAAGTCATGTCTGACTTTTTTGTGACCCCATGGACTATAGCCCTCCAGACTTCTCTGTCCATATAATTTTCCAGGCAAGAATACTGCGGTGGGTTGCCATTTCCTCTAGGGGATCTTCCCGACCCAAGGATGGAACCCATGTCTCCTGCATTGGCAGGTGGATTCCTTACCCCTGAGCCACCTGAGAAGCCTCTAACAATCTTACTATTTTCAAAAAAATGTGGTATAGTTCTATCTCTTTAGGTCCAATGTTTTAGTCAACATTCTATTTCATTTAGACTGAAAAGTAAGCTAAAAAGGTGTTCTAGAAGTCCATATTCACTGTTTAAAAGTTCTGCATTAAATATGTCTTCGTTGGAGAAAGCCTTTTCTGGACTACTGCTGAGCTTCACATAACTCTAAGAAAATATGGTTATTTAGTTTCCAGTAGAGACTAAGGCATTCTAGATAGAACCCTATGCGCAGTGACAGAGTAAAAATTAACAATTAGGTAAGAAAGAAACTACAAATATACAGTACAAGCTGTCTTCAGCTGTGTAACATCAGAGCCCTTACTTAACTCACGTGACAAGTGACAGATCTGAACTTTTAACTTAACTCTCTTCAAAGACTGAGGCAGCACTCACAGGGCTAAGTTATAAAAGGAATTCTAGGCATGAATGGCATACATTAAGCATTCATTAAACTGGCTTAGAAGCTCTTCATACATTCACTTCTCACCAACTCAATGACACGAGTTTGAGCCAGCTCCGGGAGATAGTGAAGGACAGGGAGACCTTGGTGCGCGGCAGTCCATGGGGTCTCAGACACGCCTAAGCGACTAAACAATTAGACCCTAAACAGTATTTTGGATGGGCTTCCTTTGTAGCTCAGTTGGTAAAGAATCTGCCTGCAGTACAGAAGACTCAGGTTCGATTCCTGGGTTGGGAAGATCCCCTGGAGAAGGAAATGGCAACCCCACTCCAGTATTCTTGCTCGGAGAATCCCATGGACAGAGAAGTCTGGCCGGCTACATACAGGCCATGGGGTCGCAAAGTGCCGGACACGACTTAGCAACTAAGCTACCACCCACAGTATTTTGGTTGCACTTCTAGGCTGAATATCCAAACGGTTCGATATGGTTCACTTAGATATTATTTGTCTCTACAATCAACGACATACATTCAGTAAATATTTAGGCTTTGAAACAAAGGCCGCAATCCTGTGGCTCTCAGAAGCTTTAGGTAATTAGGCTTTTGTGTATTTAAAAAAAAAAGCCTAGATCACTTGTTTTATACTTAGAGGAAGAGGATACCTTTGAGAATTTACGCAAAAAACCTATCTTGGAAAGACGTAACACTAATTTTTGTATTGTTAGGTCAGTTGCGGAGCCCTAGGAAGTCTTGTGGGTCTCAGAACTCTGGAGAAGGCTTATCTATGCAGCTATTTTCAACTGACTGACAATACTGACAACAGGGTAAGTAGTAGTGAAGCAAGTAACACTTAGCTGGAATTTACAATTCACTTTTAAGTGGCAAAGGCTCTCGATCCAAAAGGGTTCACTGTGCGCTGGGCTCAAAATATCACACTTACCTCAAAAGCAGAATAATCCGGGGCCGTCAGGTAGCTTAGATAGTTCTTCGTAGGTCGGTATCTGCGAGTTTCCTCTTCCACCAACGCCGCAGCCTAAGGACGAGAAGGGGCCAGGGTAGGAGCAGCAAATTGTTAGGCGCTTCTTCCGGCACTATGGGCCAGCAAGCGCTGGGCCAGTTACACAAAACCCCGAACTTACCGCTTCGCGAACACCAGGCGCTTCATAACCCTGATCAAAATACGGCAGCGCATCCACCACAACCTCCCCGGCTACCAAACCAGTGCCCGCCATCCTTAGGTTCACTGGCGTTTTCTAAGTCTGCGCGGGCTCAGGTTCACTTCAATACTCCAGTGCCCGACGCTAACGTAATCACGTCACCTGCGCCCGACACTAACGTAATGACGCCACTCGTGCATCTGCTTTGGTGCACGCCCAGTTGTTAATTCAGAGGGCACGCCCGCTAGAAATTGCTCGGCCATTTTTTTTGTTTTGGTCGGATATGACGTCACTTCGTGGTTTCCCAGAGTCCCCGTTGCGTCTGTTGCCTGTGCCCGTTTGCTCCATCTTTTTTGCCGTCGACTGACAGCGAAGTGCGGAGGATTTGGGGCTTTCGGTTTCGACCAGGATTCGAGTATCTGGAAGTGGAATCCTTTAAAATTTTTGGCGGGGAGAAAGATACTGGGTTCCCACCTCGGCATTACTCCCCTACCCTTCCACCTTCTTCCCTTAAACTTCTTTCCCTTTGCAATTCCTGTGTTCCCATTATTCGTTGTTCTCGGCGTCCTGAGAAGCTTTGCAGTGAATAAATGCAGGGAGCGGGCTCTAGTCTCCGGTTAAAATTGCGAGGCTTTAGGCCTGCAGAAGGAAATGAACCTGATCTCCCCGCCCCAGGGCGAGATGGGTGACTGCACGTTAATCCCATGTTTTAAAAAGGCTGATTTTTGCCTTCAGGGCGTGTCTAAAATCCAATCATTTTGCCTTTACACCTTTCGGTAAAGAAGAGCTCTTCTCATTGCCTCCAACCATTCCTGCTATTGCTGATGCCCGTCTGGTCCCTGGCTTCTAGTTCCCTTCGACCAAGCAGGGAAAGACCAAATAATGTAGCAGCAGTATACCCTGTGCCCGGTGTGCAAATCTAGACCTGGACTTCGCCAAGAGCTTGAAAATGTTGGCCAAGGTTATCAGGCTTGGTTACTTTAGGACTGTTTATCCTTTACCTACCATTAGATAAGTGTGTTAGCTATAGATTTAAATGAAGTAAAACATCTTTACAACTTAAGCAATTTTATTTCAAATTCTCCAAGCGCTCCATGGTATTTTTTTGTGTTTATTCATTAAAAGATCTGTGAACAATATTTTATACAAATCTTGAGCGATTATCTTACAAACATGTCCAGAATTCGTAATTCTTTACAAAAACAAAGCAAAACAGACTTAAGGAAGGAGCTTCAGATGGGAGGGATAAAAATAAGACTCCCATCCCTGAAGTAAAGGGCTCCTCACAGAGGGATAAACACTCAATTCCCAGTTACTGATTGTTCCCTCAGGGTGGGAGTGTCAGAAGAGACCAAATGGGGAAATGTCTGGTAAAAGTCCCACTGGGGTAAGCTGCTTAATAAACTTTTTTTTTTTTTTTAAGACACGGGCTCAGTTCTATTTTCTGGACCCACATCTATAGGAATTGTATTAGACAGCACCCATCTTACATGTTGTCTGCTTCAGATCCATCCACACACACCTGAATGGGTTGTAATGACAATACTGCAAAAGTCAGTAAGTTGTATCATAACACAACGATGTTTTAAGTTTGAATATTTTTTATGCAGTTAAAGCCATCAGCAGGAGTTGAAGAAAACAAACTGACACTTGCTATAACATTTATCAATTAAAATTACACCATGGCTGACAAATTTCTCTTTCAAATCACTGCTACTACTTTAGATATTAAAAGTTGGGGTGATTATGTGGTGTGTGCCCAGGAAATGTCCATATTCTGAGTCCAATTTAGAGAAAAAGTCCAACATTTCTAGAAGAACCAAGAAAAGAGTCTCAGTTGGACACCTGTAGCATGAAGTCCTGTATCCTCAGAGCTGCAAGTTGGCTCTGGTGCACTTCAGCTTAAAGCAAAAAACAAAACAAAAAAACCTTTTCCAATAGCTATAATCCCACAGAGCCCAATTTTCCATCTGTAGGAATAACCAGTTTTGTTTTAAAAAATGAATGGTCCTGGCTTCAGTTTAAAGTTATTTAAACTCTGAATTCCACTTTCTTCATCAATGAAATGAGAGATGCAAACAGTTGATTTAAAGAGTAAATTCAAGATGACATACACACACGTATCATTCATGGCACAAGATGGACACTGAAAAAAAGGTAGTTTTCATGCCCTTGAGACAAAATTTCCCTATTAGTTATATATATTTTCTCTTTTGGCCATGACCAGGGAAGGAAACTGTCCCCTGCAGTGGAAGTGTGGAGTCTTATGCACTGAACCACCAGGGAAGTCCCCCTATTAGCTGTAATTTCCCAATGTTTAATGTCGATACATGAGGGACAAGCTACCCAAGTGCCACACAATGTGGAAGGAATGTTGTAGGGTATCTATTTTTATAAGATACTCAACAACAGTGTTAATAAATAGGACTTCCATGTGAGATTCCCCTAGCTTTAAACACTTCCCCCCCGCCCCGCCCCTAAAAAAAGAGATGAATATATTCCTTAAACAGCCCATAGGTTTAAAACTGCCATGGTATTTCAGTGATGAGAATTATGTGTGAAGGGCTTGTGTCCTCTACTTATATCATGCCTCCCTAGTACCTTAAATGCAGCACTTTTCTCACTGTGCTCGACTTTGAGCTGTTTTAAAAAATGCAACACCATGTCCTTCTCTTGTAAAAGACAAGTGTCTTCATAGGCTAAACTCAAAACACAAAGAATGAGCCAAGACTCAAAAGGCCACTTGAAAAAATCTGGAGGCAGACAGAGTAAAGTAAGTATAGGTTCCAGACTACTCCCAACAATTCTCCAGTGGTTACTACAGCAGCAACAGGAGAATCCTCCAAGAACCTGGCCCACTCTGTGACCTTTCAACATTTTGTAGAATACTTCAGGGCATCCTGACTCTTGGAAAAATAGTTTCTTTGGCAGTTTCTGTTCTATTCAGGATGGAGACAGTCAAGATTTCATTTCTTCTGCAGAAATTTCATTTTACTTCCTAAAGGAAAAAAAGAGTGAACTCTCATTAGTTCATTTTTATTTAGGATACATTATTTGATGCAAGGGATTAAACCTAGTCATTCAGAACAGCCCAGGAGTAAGCTGCCATCTCAAGTTATCAGTTGATGTGTTTAACCACCAAAAAACCTAAACCAAACATACACACACAGAACCCCCAAATGTCTATTTGTAGACATAGAAGGAAACTCAGACATTATCTAATCCTGCCATTTTCAAATCTGACTTCAGGTTAAAATTGCTTTTCCTGCTCTCCAGAGATTTCCTGGAGCCTGGTGAGGGGTGGGAGTGGATTTTATTAATTTTTTTTTTGCCGCACCATGCAGCCTGCAGTGTGGGATCTTAGTTTCCCAAGAAGGGATTGAATCATGCCAATTGCAGTGGAAGCTCCAAGTTCTAACCATAGAACCTCCAGGGAATTCCTTGAATTTTCATTTAAGTTCTCCAGAGAGTCTAATATTGTAGTCACAGCTGAAAACCACTGATCTAATCTAACACTGTGGTATAAAGATGAAGTAACAGCCCTAGGCATAATTTGAAGTGTAAAATTAGAGACTTGCAGGAAATCCTCTTTTGCTTCAGATGCCCTTAACCAGGTATTTTTAACCTGGAGTGCATGGATGGGCTTCAAGGGGGTCCATGAACACCCTAAAAGTATATGCAAAATGTGTTTATATGCTCCAAGGGTATTTTTCTGGAAAAAGGTGCAGTTTTTAATAAGATTCTCCATAGGATGTGGTCTAGAAAAAGATGAATAATTATGATATGCAAAATTCTTATATCATAAGGAAGCTTCATCTGAGGAAAACAGTCCCATGGACAACTCTGACGGAGAATCCTAACATCTGAGAGTCTTGTCATTCTCCAAACACTGTGGAAATAGGGTCATGGTTTCTGGTCACTGTATGCAAGGTTATATTGTTGATGCGATGGTAAAGCTTTTGTGATGAGGCATGCGTACATAAAAGTTTATCTTTTTTTTTTTTAACTATATTTATCTAATAATAATAGGAAAACACAGCAACTTACCAAGACTTCGCAAAATTCTATTCACTCCGCTGGGCTCAGACTCAGGAATTGTTTCCAAATACTGGAGCGCCCGGACCTCAAACAAACCTACAAAGAAAACTCATTCTGCTCAAACTGTCATACACTCAAGACTGAAAATCAACTGAATAAAACTCTGTGCTCATTACCAGTGTGCTTCCGGAGCTAAAACAATATCACAAAATAAAAATTTTCCCATAATAAACAACTGATCGTGAGTCCTTGTAGCCTTATGTTATTTTTTGTTTATATTATTTTCAAATCTTTCAAGTGCTCACTAAATATAGAGGGAGACCTTTAGGATGAAACTGACCTTTCACCCCACTTTTCCGAAGCTCTCGGTCCTGGATGAATCCTGCAAACATTTGCGTTTCCATGAAGAGATCCAGGAAGTGGCGTACACTTCGGGAGGTGTGAGATTTACGAAATGGCTCCCTTTGGAATACACGCTCCCCACGCTCAGTGACAGTCATGCTCAAAGAATAATGTCCCACCAGCTCCACAAAAAACCTGACAAATGCTTCGGACACCAGAGAGTTGAGTGTCACATCTTCTGCAAGATGAAAGAAAATAGAAAGGGGGAAAAAATCCCCTAAGTTTTGTGTTTATAGGGACACTGGCTCTGGTTATAAAAGTTGACACCTATGGAATCATAGATTAAAGGTCAGAGAATAAATATAGGAATTCTAATTCTCAGCTTTCTTGCTCTCTTCATGACCAGAAAAATAGCAAATGGCTTATATCCTTACCGTCACTGTCTTCCCACACATACTGTGGTCTGCACATCTGTAATTTCCCTGGAACTGCTCTTTCAAAGACCAGTGAGAACCAGCTGGGTTTAATGTACTCTTCAATTTTTAGTCCTCCTTAAAACTCTGTGCTGCACTTGTGCTGCCCTCCTCCTCATTCCTTCTGTTCCACAATTTGATGCTCTTCCTGATTCCTCTCCTGCCTTTATGACCAAACATTTGTTTTACTCTTGACTCTTCTTCTTCTTCCTGGGATTGGTCTTTGGACCCCTTCTCTTCAACATTCCTTTCCTTAAAGAGCTAACTGGCATGGAGAGAGAGCTGACTTTCTTTGTCAATAATTCTCAACCTCAGATCTCCAGTCCTGATATTTCACATAAATTCACCTTCCACACTTTCAGGCTACATTTTAGGTGATCATCAATTGGCTGTCCCATTAGCATTTATATTCCTTTTGTCTAAAAGTCACCATCTAGGGCATTTCCTGGCAGTCTAGTGGTTAGGACTCTGTGCTATCATTGCCCAGGGCACGGGTCTGATCCCTGGTCTGGGAACTAAGACGCTACAAGCCGCTGCTGCTGCTGCTGCTAAATCGCTTCAGTCGTGTCCGACTCTGTGTGACCCCATAGACGGCAGCCCACTAGGCTCCTCTGTCCCTGGGATTCTCCAGGCAAGAACACTGGAGTGGGTTGCCATTGCCTTCTCCAATGCATGAAAGTGAAAAGTGAAAGTGAAGTCGCTCAGTTGTGCCCGACTCTTAGCGACCCCATGGACTGGAGCCTACCAGGCTCCTCCGTCCATGGGATTTTCCAGGCAAGAGTACTAGAGTGGGGCGCCATTACCTTCTCTGGCTACAAGCCACAGGGCTCAGCCAAAAACAAAAAGTCACCATCTCAGGTCCTTTTAGGGAATTGGTAGACTATAAATCACATAAATAAACAATGCATGTCAAAACCAAATTCATTATATTTCTCCACCAAATCAGTTTCTCACTCAACTTTCTCATTTCATATTGCATCATGATTACTCCTTAATAAATAATAATTTAATGAGTGCTTTTACAAATGTAGTAATAATCCAGACAGGCAGATGTATCATTTCCTTGTTACAGCTGAGGAAAATCAAGCTCAAATCAAAGACATTCTCAGGTCACCTCACCCAGTACCAGAGAGAAGCTGCAGGACCCCCAAGTCAGGTGATTCTTAACCACTGTAATCTAGCACAGTGTGTCTCTTGCTCTTTCCTGTGGGCTGACTGGGAATCTGGGACTGAGGTTTAATCAGATTTCTACCATGAAACAGCTGTATAATAGTGGGCAACTTGTTTTACCTCTCAGGGCCTCTCTTTCTGTATCTGCACAACGAGGTGGCTGATTAGGCAATTTCTAAGGTCTCTTCTGACATTACATTTTTTAAGTTTTTTATTTTATGTTGGAGTGTAGCCAATTAGCAATGTTGTGATAGTTTCAGGTTTTACAGCAAAGCGACTCAGCCATACATATATGTGTATCCATTCTCCCCTAAACCCCACTCTTGACAGTACATTTTTAATTTTTTTTAAGTTATTTATTTATTTGGCTATGCTGGGTCTTAGTTGTGGCATGTGCAATGTACTTCTCTGACCAGTGGCTGAACCTGGGCCCCCTGCATTGGGAGCACGGAGTCTTAGCCTTGGGACTACCAGGGAAGTCCTTATGTTTTTATTCTAATCTAGATTTCCATTATATTTTGTTCAACAGACTTTTTCTCTTCTGTTTTTTTCTGCAACTGAGAATCCATCACTGCTTTTATGGTCAACACTTTTGCCCCACTCTCTCATTCCTTCCAGTTAATTGTCCCATCCCTCCTCCAGTTTACAGCAAAAAATTTCTCGGAAGATTTGTTTATACTTAGGGGGTCCCTAGTGGCTCAGCGGTAAAGAATTGCCTGCCAATGCAAGAGACTTGGGTTCAATCCCTTGGTTGGGACAATCTCCTGGAGAAGGAAACGGCAACCCACTTCAGTATTCTTGCCTGGGAAACCCCATGGACAGAGAAGCCTGGAGACCTACAGTCCATAGGGTCACAAGGAGCAGGACACGACTTAGCGACTAAACAACATCCCACTTTCTTACACCTAATTCCCTTTCTTTTAAAAATTATGTTTTTCAATACCTTATCTCCCATCCTTTGTTTCTCTTTTAATGTATATACATTATACATTCTTTTACATGCATGAATATTTCATAAGCCCAGCAGTGAAATGACCACACAAATGCCCACCATCAAGCTTAGAACAGAACATCACGTGTATCTCTGAAGTTCTCTGTGTGATGCCCTCTCAGTGGTGTTCTTCCCCTACTTTGCAATAGAGGGTGACCGTTATTTGGAATTTTGGTATTTCATTTACCTTACGTAGTCTTACTACACACATGCAACCCCAACAACATAACCCCAACCCCTAACAAGGTTCTGTATGTCTTTGAACATTATATAAAACATTATCTTCTACTGAAACTTATTATTTTATTCAGTGTGTGTGTATGTTGAATCTTTTTTTTTTTGGCTGCACTGGGTTTTTGTTTCTGAGCAGAGGCGTTCTCTAGTTGCGATGAGCGGGGCTACTCTCGAGTTGTGGTGTGTGGGCGTCTCACTGCAATGGCTTCTCTTACTGCAGAGCACCGGCTCTAGGGTGTGCAGTCTCCGGTAGTTGTGGCGCACAGGCTTAGTTGCTTCAGCTTGTGGAATCTTCTGGGACCAGGGATCGAACTGGTGTCCCTGCATTGGCAGGCAGACTCTTAACCACTGGGAAGTCTTCAGTGTGTGTTTTTAAGATTCTTTTTTAACGCTATATTCTCTTGTCAGTGGACATTGAGGTTGTTTTTAGTTTTTGCTATCACATATAATACCACTACAAAAATTACTGTACTTGTTTCCTAGTTATCATGTGCAAGAGCTCTCTTGTGTATATATTTAAAATGGAATTGTTGGGTTGTACCCATTCCAGTACTCTTGCCTGGAGAATCCCATGGAGGGAAGAGCCTGGTGGTCTGCAGACCATGGGGTTGCTAAGAGTCGGACATGACTGAGCGACTTCACTTTCACTCTTCACCTTCATGCATTGGAGAAGGAAATGGCAACCCACTCCAGTGTTCTTGCCTGGAGAATCCCAGGGACGGGGGAGCCTGGTGGGCTGCCATCTATGGGGTCGCACAGAGTCGGACACGACTGAAGCAACTTAGCAGCAGCAGTAGAAGGATATATACACCTTTAACGTTACTAGATGATGCCAAATTGTTTTTCCAAAGGTACTGAACTAATTTAAACATTCTCATCAATACTTGATATTGTCAGACTTTTTAAAATTTTTACCAATATGGTGGATATAATATGGTATCTCAGTGTGGTTTTAATTTACATTTTCCTGATTTTGATGAGGTTCTATATCTTTTCATATATTTGTTGGCCTTTCATATTTCCTCTTCTATGAAATGATTGTTCATATCTTTCCCCCATTTTTCTCTTGGGTTGACCATCTTTTTACTTTTAAATTGGAGGAATTTTAAAAACTAAATTTTAGATACTATTCCTTTGTTAGTTATATTTGTTGAAAATGTCTTCATTTAGTTTGTACCTTGTTTTTTATTCCTTTTCCATGGTGTCCCTTGATGAACAGAAAATTTTAAAATTTAACATAGTCAGGGACTTTCCTGGGTGGTCCAGTGGCTAAGACTCCATGCTCCCAATGCAGGGGCCTGAGTTTGATCCCAGGTCCAATAACTGGAACCCAACAGGCTACAACTAAAAAAGATCTCATATGCCACAAAAAGATTCCACGTGCTACAACTAAAAAGAAAAAAAATCCCACATGCTGCAACTAAAGACCCAACGCAGCCAAATAAATAAATAGTAAAATTTTAAATTAGCATAGTCAAATTAATCAATCTTATCCTTTATAGTCTGTGTTCTTTGTGCCACATTTCAGAAATCCATTACTGTCCCCAAACATAAAATATTTTCTAAACATTTTAAATGTTTTACTTGTAACATTTAAGTCTTTAATTTATCCTAATTAATTCTGTGTATAATGTGGAGTACAGATCCATCTCTGTTTCTTTTCATGTGGAAAACCAGTTGTCCTAGAATTGTTTATCAAATGGTTCATTCTTTTCCCACTGCTATTCAGTGCTGGCACTGACTGACACAAATCAAGTTTCCTTATGCATGTGCATTCTCTATTCTTCCCATTTTTATTGCTCTGTTTGCTTCTTCTGAACCCAAATAATCTCAATTACTATGACCTTACAGTTAACCTTGATGTTCTGTAGGGCAAGCTCGTCAATCTTGTTTTTTTTCAGGAGTGTCTTAGCTATTCTTGGCCTTTTGCTCTTTTGCTAAAATTTTACAAAAAAATGAAGGTCATTCTAGTTTTCTCTTGAACTTACCCCCGTCTCACTTTCTTCCCACCATTTCATTGAATCTGCTGTTACCAAGGTTTCCAGAGCCCTTCCCATTGTCAAATCCACTGGTCAATTCTCAGTTTTCATATTATTGGCCTCTTTGCAGCATTAAATATAACTGTTTACTCTTTCCTTCATGGAATACTTTCTTCACTCAGCTTCTGCAATCCATACTCCTGTGTTTTCCACCTACTTCACTAGCTGCTCTTTTTAGTCTCCTTTGCTGGATTCTTCTCTTCCCAACTGTCAAAAGTTGTAAATTCAAGCACATCATTCCCAACCAGGGCTCAATCCTTAAATTGTTTAAATTTTCTACTTATACTCACTCTATTGGGTTATCTCATCTGGTTCCTCAGCTTTAAAATAGCAATGTATGTCTCTAGCCTAAATCTTTCCTCTGAATTTCAAATTCTTGTATATAAATGCCTACTTGATATCTCCAGGTGAATGTCTGCCAGATATTAGATAGGTATCCAATAGGTAGCCCAAGGGGCTTCCCTGATAGCTTAGTTGGTAAAGAATCCACCTGCAATGCAGGAGACCCCGGTTTGATTCCTGGGTTGGGAAGATCCACTGGAGAAGGGATAGGCTACCCACTCCAGTATTCTTGGGCTTCCCTTATGGCTCAGCTGGTAAAGAATCTGCCCACAATGCGGGAGACCTGGGTTTGATCCCTGAGTTGGGAAGATGAAGCTGTTAAGAGAATGATATAAATCTCTCTGAAATTATGGGCTTCCCTGATAGCTCAGTTGGTAAAGAATCCGCCTGCAATGCAGGATACCCCAGTTTGCTTTGTTCAATTCCTGGGTCAGGATGATCCGCTGAAGAACAGATAGGCCATCCACTCCAGTATTCTTGGGTTTCCCTTGTGGCTCAGCTGGTAAAGAATCCGACTGAAACACAGGAGACCTGGGTTCGGTCCCTGGGTTGGGAAGATCCCCTGGAGAAGGGAAAGGCTACCCACTCCAGTATTCTGGCCTGGGAAATTCCATGGACTGCATAGCCCATGGGGTTGCAAAGAGTTGGACACAACTGAGTGACTTTCACGTTCAGGTATCTCAAACTTAATATTCAAAACTGAACTTTTAGTTACTCCTCTAAACTTGCTCCTTCTCTAATGGTCCCCATCAGTAAACAGCCTTTGAGTTCTCATCTGTAAAATGGGGATTAAATAATAATACCTGCTTCATACAGATATTACAAGGATCAAATAAGATGTATGCTAAGTGCTTAAAACAATGCTTGGCATACAGTAAGCCACCCAATAAATATTATTCATCTTTTCATTTAACAAATACTTACTGAGTACCTATTTAATGAATGCTGTTCAAAGTATTGGAAACAGAAAACAAACAGACAGTCACTGTTCTCATAGAACTTACACTCTAGCACATCAGATGGTGATGAAGGCCATGGAGAAAAATTAGGTCAGGAAGGAGGACAGGAAGTGCTAAGGGAATGGGGACAATTGTAAACAGGACAGTCAGGAAAAGCCTCACTAAGAAAGTGACATTTGAGCATGGACCTACAAGAACAAAGAGCAGGAGCCATGTGCCTAGGGGAATAGCATTCCATACATGGAACTGAGCAAATGCCAAAGTCCTGAAAAAGAAGGGGACTTGGCACATCGAGGGTGAGCAAGGAAGCTGACTATCAGTTTATGAAGGCACAGGCAATCTCATACTACTTTTATATATGCTTTGGCAGGATGCTGGGCATTTGGTTTTTACTGTCTTGACCTTAAATCCTCAGCCACTTGTCTCATACCTTGTGAAAAATTCTGCTCCTGAGCCAATATTTCATTTCGTTCTTCCAAAATCTGTATCAGGGCAGCTTGTAGTTTAGGTGGTAGAATTTCATCCTCATCAGATACCTTAAGAAGAAAATTGAGATTTTCATGAGCTTCGAGAGAGAAAGTCTCAAACTTAGGGCCCTATTAAAGTCCCCCAGGTTCCACAGGTGGCTTTGTATGTATTTCGGCTAAAAGGAGTCTGTCTGAAGCTTCCTTCCCTACGTTGAACAGAATCCATGATGTTTCTGGTGTGGAAGTGTTAGTCGCTCAGTCGTGTCCGACTCTTTATGACCCTGCGGGCTGTAGCCTGCTAGGCTCCTTTGTCCATGGGATTCTCCAGTCAAGAGTACTGTAGTAGGTAGCCATTCCCTTCTCCAGAGGATCTTTCCAACCCAGGGATTGAACCCTGGTCTCCTGCACTGCAGGCAGATTCTTTACCATCTGAGCCACCAGGGAACATCTTAGTTAAATTTAAGAAACATAAATAATATGTCTTATAAGACTCTTTGGAAGTTTCCAAACCAAATAGTTCTCATCTCCAAGTCATATGATATATTACAAAGATCATTCCCAAATAAATGGTGCTTCAAATGTGATGAGCTGATTGATTATGAAAAAAGAAACATTCTTTTCACCCTATGTTCAGTGCTCACAAACCTATATACAGGTTACATACAGAGGGTTGCTCTAAGGCTTTTCTAATTCTCCTCTTCACTATCCAGAATAAGTGACCATTTCTTTTTGCCCCTACTGTATCTTGTGAAAATTTCAAATATATATCATTTCTAAAACTTTATGGCTATATCTGCTCCTTCTCCCCCTTTAAACTGTAAGGCCTAAGGGATCAAGCTGAGTGTCTTACTCATCTTTAGTTTCTGACCGACTAGCAGAACATCTAGAAATAATTGGTGTTGAATGCTTGTTAAATTTAATTAAATTAGAGGCCTATATATCAACCCATAAGACTTGAAGGGAGGGTTACCTCTTTTGAGAATGACATTTAATCTGTTTCCTCCTTCCTTAAATTGAGACAGACAGCTATGAACCCAAGACAAATTTTTCAGGTCAATCTTGTATGATTGGCCACAGTGTCAAGTCAAGTGTGTGTGTAGGAACTATAGGTCTTGCCTGAGTCACCTTCTCTAAGTACTTTCACATATTTTCTGGCCAATTATCCCCAAACATTATGTAATCATCTCCTTTGTCACCCACCTCCTGTAAAAACTTGTCTGTGCAGAGATCAACTATCAGCACCTATGGAATAAAGGAGCCAGACAAGTTAAACCAGAGACATTCAGAGAGAAATACATTAGGCGTTGTTAGATCAGGAAGAATGCTTTGATTCTTTCATGCAATGGGAATAGTTTTAAACTTAAAGGGTTTTTTGGTTTTGTTTTTAATTGAAATATAACTGACTTAAATATTATAAGAGTTTCCAGTATATAAAGTGATTGGATATTGTTATGCATTAAAGTTTTAGCCCATTTAAAATCTAACTCATCAACACTAGTAAAAAATATTTCAAGTTAAAAAAAATGATGGTGGCACACCTAGAGATTAAAAGAGACTAAAAAACCACACCAACCAAATACAGTGCACAGACTTTATCTGGGACCTAATTCAAGCTACGAAAAATTTATGAAATAATTAGAGATCTGAATATTGAATTTTTCTGATATTAAAACCTGTTATTAATTTTTTAGGTGTGATAATGGTATTGTGATTATGTTAAAATGATCTTAGGCTTAGATATTCATATTGTAATATTTAGAATTATGAAATAACATAAGGATATACTTCAAAATATTATGGGAGAGAGGTAGTACAGTTAGTCTAAACTTTATAAGTATTTAAAGAGGGTAATTAATTTTACTCTTTTTTCGTTTTTACATATGTTTAAAATTTCCATAGTAACAAAGTAAAAAATAGGTTAATACCAAAATTAGAAATGTTTCTATACGCTAACAATAAAGTATCTGAAAAATAAATTAAGAAAACAACTTCATCTTCAACTATATCAAAAAGAATAAAATACCTAGGAATAAATTTAAATAAGGAGGTAAAAGATATCTATGCTGAAAACTATAAGATACTGGTAAGAGGAACTGAACAATACACAAATAAATGGAAAGATATTCTGTGCTCATGGAGTGGAAGAACCAATATTGTTAAAAAGTTTGTACTACCCAAAGCAATCTAGAGTCAGTGCAATCCCCATCAAAATTCCAGTAGCAATTTTCACAGAAATAGAACAATTCTAAAATTTCTGTGGAACCACACAAGATTCCAAATAGCCAAAGCAATCTTACGAAAGAAGAATAAAGGTAGAGGCCATCATACGTTCTCATTTCAAACTATTACAAAGCTATAGTAATCAAAACAGTGTAGTACTAGTATAAAACAGACACATAGCTTAATGGAACAGAATACAGGGTTCAAAAATAAACCTCACAAATAGCCCACTAGCTTATGACAATGGAGCCAAGAACATACAACAGGGAAAGGACAATCTCTTCAACAAATGGTTATAGGAAAATTAGCTGCATGCCAAAAAATAAAATTGGATCCCTATCTTACACCATACACAAAATCAACTCAAAATGAATTAACGACTTAAACATAAGACCTGAAATCATGAAACTCCTAGAAAACATAGAGGGGTAGCATCTTTACATTGGTCTTAGCAATGATTTTTTGGATTTGACACCAAAAGCAAAGGTAACAAAAGCAAAAATAAGCAGGTGGGACTACATCAAACTAAAAAGCTTCTGAACAGCAAAGGAAACCATCAGTAAAATAAAAAGAAAACCTACAGAATGGGAGAAAAATACCTGAAATTCATATACTGGTTAAGGGGTTAATATTCAAATAAAGAACTCATACAACTCAACAGGAAAAAAAGAAACCCCAAAGAATCCAATTTAAAAACAGGTAGAGGAAAAAAAAAAACAAAAAACAGGCAGAGGAATTGAACAGACATTATTCCAAAGAAGGCATGCAGATGACTAATAAACATATGAAAAGGTACTCTACATCAAAGAAATGCAGACCAAAAAACAACAATGTGATATTATCACCTGTTAGAATGATTATTGACAAAAGACAAGAGATAACAGATACTGGCAAGAATGTAGAGAAAAGGAAACTATTGTGTACTCTTTATGGAAATGTAAATTGGTTTTGCCACTCTGGAAACAGTAAGGAGGTTCCTCAAAAAATTAAAAATAGAACCAGCACATAATTTAGCAATGCCACTTCTGGGCATGTATCCAAAGGAAACAAAATCACTATTTTGAAGAATAGCTGCACCCCCATGTTCACTGCAGCATTATTTACAACAGCCATAACAATGAAACAACCTAACTGTCCATACAGATGACTAGATAAAGAGGTGGCACATATATACAATGGAATATTATTCAGCTATAAAAAGAAGGAAATCTGGCCATAGTAACAATGTGGATGCTAAGTGAAATAAGTCAAGCAGAGAAAAACAAATACCGTATAATCTCACTTATATGTGGAATCTAAAACAACCGAATTCATAGATACAGAGAATAGATTGGTGGTTGCCAGAGATGGGTTGGGAGATAGATAAAATGGGTATAGGGAATCAAAAGGCATGAATTTCCAGTTATAAGGTAAGTAAGTGCTGGATATGTAATGTACAGCATGTGACTACAGTTAACAATACTATATTGTATATTTGAAACTTGCTAAGAGTCCATCTTAAAAGTTGTCATCACAAGAAAAAATTTTTTCTGTGTTAAGTGATGGATATTAACTAAACTTACTGTGGTAATCATTTTGAAATATATGCATGTGTGTGTGTGTATGAAGTCCTTTCAGTCATGTCTGACTATTTGTGACCCTATGGACTGTAGCCTGCCAAGCTCCTCTGTACATGGGATTCTCCAGGCAAGAATACTGGAGCGGGTTGCCATTTCCTCCTCCAAGGCATCATCATGACCCAGGGATCAAACCCATGTCTCTTATGCCTAATGCATTGGTAGGTGGATTCTTTACCACCAGTGTCACCAAGGAAGCCCTCAAATATAGGCATATATCATATCATATCGTATCATTCAGTTCAGTTCAGTTCAGTTCAGTCGCTCAGTCATGTCTGAC
This sequence comes from Bubalus kerabau, assembly GCF_029407905.1. Classification (NCBI taxonomy): domain Eukaryota; kingdom Metazoa; phylum Chordata; class Mammalia; order Artiodactyla; family Bovidae; genus Bubalus; species Bubalus kerabau. Next base: position 29,661,242 of record NC_073629.1, on the reverse strand, counting down.
TCTTTGCGACCCCATGAATTGCAGCACGCCAGGCCTCTCTGTCCATCACCAACTCCCTTAGTTCACTCAGACTCACATCCATCGAGTCAGTGATGCCATCCAGCCATCTCATCCTCTGTCGTCCCCTTCTTCTCCTGCCCCCCCAATCCCTCCCAGCATCAGAGGCTTTTCCAATGAGTCAACTCTTTGCATGAGGTGGCCAAAGTACTGGAGTTTCAGCCTCAGCATCAGTCCTTCCAATGAACACCCATGACTGGTCTCCTTTAGGATGGACTGGTTGGATCTCCTTGCAGTCCAAGGGACTCTCAAGAGTCTTCTCCAACACCACAGTTCAAAGGCATCAATTCTTTGGCTCTCAGCCTTCTTCACAGTCCAACTCTCACATTCATACATGACCACAGGAAAAACCATAGCCTTGACTAGATGGACCTTTGTTGGCAAAGTAATGTCTCTGCTTTTGAATATGCTATCTAGGTTGGACATAACTTTCCTTCCAAGGAGTAAGCGTCTTTTAATTTCATGGCTGCAGTCACCATCTGCAGTGATTTTGGAGCCCCAAGAAATAAACTCTGACACTGTTTCCACTGTTTCCCCATCTATTTCCCATGAAGTGATGGGACCTGATGCCATGATCTTCATTTTCTGAACGTTGAGCTTTAAGCCAACTTTTGCACTCTCCACTTTTACTTTCATCAAGAGGCTTTTTAGTTCCTCTTCACTTTCTGCCATAAGGGTGGTGTCATCTGCATATCTGAGGTTATTGATATTTCTCCCGCCAATCTTGATTCCAGATTGTGTTTCTTCCAGTCCAGCGTTTCTCATGATGTACTCTGCATGTAAGTTAAATAAGCAGGGTGACAATATACAGCCTTGACGTACTCCTTTTCCTATTTGGAACCAGTCTGTTGTTCAATGTCCAGTTCTAACTGTTGCTTCCTGACCTGCATATAGATTTCTCAAGAGGCAGGTCAGGTGATCTGGTATTCCCATCTCTTTCAGAATTTTCCACAGTTTATTGTGATCCACACAGTCAAAGGCTTTGTCATAGTCAATAAAGCAGAAATAGATGTTTTTCTGGAAATCTCTTGCTTTTTCCATGATCCAGCAGATGTTGGCAGTTTGATCTCTGGTTCCTCTGCCTTTTCTAAAATCATATCATTATGTTGTACATTTAAACTAACACAATGTTATATGTAAATCATTTCTCAATAAAATTGGAGGGGGGAGGTTAACCCATCAGTGTAATAAAGAAGAGTTTTTTCAGTAAGTGGTACTCGGATAGTAGGCTATCCATATTTAAAAAAATGAAATGATCCCTACCTCCTTTCTTTCTTTTTTGGTCATATCGCACAGCTTGTGAGATCTTAGTTCCCAACCAGGGACTGAACTGACGTCCTCAGCAGTGAAAGTGCTGAGTCCTAATCACTAGACTGCCAGGGAATTCTCCCTACCTCCTATTGTATACAAAAAAATAAAATAAAAAATCAATCCCCAGGCTTAAGAGCCAAAAATTAAAGGCATAATAATAAAGCTTCCAGGAACTAACAGAGGAGGCTATTTCCATGAAGCTAATATTAAGAAAAACTTAAGCAGTTCACACACACACACAAAAAAACACTAACCATTAAAAAAAAAAAAAAAGATTGACAGTTCTGGCCACATTAAAATTAAGAGCATTTCCATATTAAAAAAAAATCTTTCTGGAGAATGAAAAGCCAAACCACAAAGGAGTTCATATTCAGAGTATGAAAAGGCCTCTTACAAATCAATGAAAGTAATCAATTCAGCAGAAGGATAGCCTATGGATTTTACAAAAGATGACATTCAAATGGCTAATAAACATATAGAAAGATGCTCACCCTCAACCATAATCAAGGAATGCCAATAAAACCAAAATAAAATACAACTATCTGATAAGCTAAATTATATGAACTGATCACAGCAAGGGCTGACAAGGATATGGAGCAAGAGGAACTCTCATACACTGCTGGAGGAAGTTTAACTTGGCACAACTACTTTGGAAAAGCTTGACTATACTTACTAAAGTTGAAGATATGTTTTCTCTATGACCCAGCAATTCCATTTCCAAATATTTGCCCATAAAACTGCATGCACATATGTACCAAGGGTCATGAACAAGAATATTTATAGCAGCATTATTAATAATAACTCCAAACTGGAAACAACTCAAATGTCCATCAACTGTAGAATGGATGAGAAAATTGCACTACATTCACACAATGGATTACTATACACAATCAGAATGATCAAACTACTGTTAAACTCATCAACATGGGTGAATCTTAAAGATATAATGTTGCTTGAAAGAAGCCAGACTAAGAAAAAAAAAGAAAAGAAAAATATTGCTGTATGAATCCATTTATATCAGGCTTAAAACCAGGCAAAACTGAACTATATTGTCTAGGGATACATGCCCAGGATGTTAAGTTATAAAAAACAAGAAAATGAGCATCAAAATTCAAGATAATAGTTACCTTTTGCAAGGAGTGGGGAAGAGAACAGTGATTAGAGGAAAGCATGAGGGGGACTTCCCTGGCAGTCCAGCGGTCAAGATGCCAAGCTCCCAATGTAGGGGCAGAGGTTTGATCCCTGGTCAGGGAACTAAGACCCCACATGACACACAGTGTGGCCAAACAATAAATAAGAATAATTTTTAAAAAATTTTAAAACAAGAAAAAGAAGGCATGATGAGGACTTTGTTTCCATGGCTGTAATGTCTCTATTCTATTCCAGTGTTGGTTACCATTAGCATTCACTTTGTGATAATTAACTGAGCTATACATTTTGTTTGGGGCACTTATCTATATGTGTGTTATATTTGAAAGAATTTAAAAATTAACCCAGAGTAGTTTTTGTGCATGATTAAAAAAAAAAAAGACCTATTCTTCAGAATAACACAAGAATTAGCCCATGGTTCAATGCTATAAATAAGATATAACTTCAGATTCACGTGTACTATAGTATTTTTCTCATTTTAATAAGCAGATACAAAAATATGATAGCATAACAATAATAAGTACATATTATCATTAATTAATGACATATCCGTCACTGTTAAAAATCACTTGTTTTCATTTGCCAGTGCTGCGATCTTTTTCACAGGTACTAATTCTCCCATATTACCTCTTCAATGGGTAGGTCCTGGAGCTGTGGTAAGGAGCAAGACAGGATTCCAATAAGGAATGGAGTAGGTGAGCACACAATGTCAATCATAGATGCTGGCAGGACCGGGATGTAGGTATGCTGCCAGGTGAATGGATACAGTGTGGCAACCACTGCATGACCACATTTTGACAGGGTGCTAGCCAGAGGAGAAAGCAAACTGATATCACATAAACAGCAACATATGGTGGGCACGTCAGATATGACATTACAGCATTACAAACTGATGCCAGTGATCGCAGATTAACAATTCTGTGATTACTCATTAACATTCTATTTAAATTTTTAACTTAATTTTCTGAAAATCTTTAATCTCAATTCAGTTGTTTCCCACAATTTATATTGCTAAAAACTAGTGTATACTCAGAGAAGCAAGACCAATTTTTAACAAGTTTCAACAAAACACATTTTGAAGGTAAATTAATTGCAACCCTCAAAATAAACTGGTATAGCTAAACGCAAAATAGCTTTTGCATTATCCATGTCACTACAGTATTAAGTAATTGAGATCCTACCTAAATGTTTTTTGTTTTTTTTTTAATATGGCCAAATTCTAAAACACTAAGAACAAGTAAAACCCCAGTCTGATGTGACATATCTTACTTATTTCTCACCTTAGGCTGTTAGCGACAAAGATTACCCTCCGCTCCAAAAGGAGAGAGGCACAGACTCGAATGAGATGGCACACGCTCAGGCACTTAAAGAGACACTCAAAATCAACATGTTCCAGCCGTGAGTCCAGTGGTCGGCACAGTTCAATGGACTGAAATGCAAACACTTCAATCAGGGGAGCTGAGGTGGGAAAAGATCCCTAATGACAATACTAATGGACCCTGTCACTCTTTTACAGATTAAATTCAAGAGAGAGGGGCTGCTGCAGTTTGTGAAGCAGCCTACACTGATCTCAAGACTTAATACTTAATAGTTTCATGCCATAAATTTCTGGTGAAATCTTTTATCCCACCGGACAACATTTGTCATATTGAAACTGACCTCTTGCAGGTCAACTTATGAGTGGTTCAATCTACGAATAGTAGAGAAACCTCTGGTTCTTGGGGTCTAGGATCAACAATCTCACAGATGAACTGGATGTTTCTCTAGGGCTTCTGCGACTGAAACACACTCTGCGTAATTTATGAAAAGGAGAAAGGTTTCTATCACGTAAGGTCTACTAGCATAAGGACTGCGTTTTGGCAGCTAGCGAGTCTCCTCAAAATTAACTAACTTACCCCATCTCCAGCCCCAGGGAGGTAGCTCTTCACTGTGATGGTGCGTCCAGGAGCTGGGAAAGGAGCTTCCATGACACTTCGCATGAAGGGGTAAACCAAAGCTGGAGACATTTCTCTTCTTTTCTCTACTTCGTCTAGAATCTACATACACAAAACATGTCTTTTTTTTTTTTTAATTGAGGACTCAGTTCAAAAACATAAAAGAATCCTATTAAAGGAACTGAAAAACAGAAATCCTATTAAAGGAACTGCACAAACTTAAAAATAATACGATCACCAGATTTTAAGACAGATAAGCTTCTGCCACCTTTAATAAAAGTTCATTAAAGGCCTCATTTCTCTTGGAGGTATCTTTAAATCTCTAAGAAAAGTTACAAAAATAAATCAATTTAATTTTAGAAGGGAGCCCCTTTTTATATCACCAAGGAAGGGGCAAAGAAAGTAACACAATAATATCCTGCAGTTTGGTGCCTGGGAGAGACATGAGACAAGATAAACTTCAGGCAAAGTTCCGCTTTAAGCAGCAAGGTTTAGCAAACCCAAGTGAGGATTACAGGGCAACATCATGTGGTTTAGAGATCTAAGTTTAAGCCTTCAAACCTGTAGTTCGAATCTACTAAAGGAAAACCCTTTCTAAAGTAGAATGTTAAAAGTCTATGCCACTTAACATTGCCTAGTGAAGCCATCAGAAACAAAGATGTACTAAGAGCTCAGAAAGGACACCATCTTTCATAGCACCCATTCTCCACTCACCTTTGAAAAAAGGTTGAAGCAGCCTAGGCGACTGACCATGCAGTATACCTCAGGGAGTCGCTTTCCTTTGCCTTCTGGCTAAACAACAACAATAACAACAAAGCAAAAATTAAGTAGCACAAGTCTTTACTAATTTGGACTATTTATACCTCTTAATACTCCTTAGTATAGAGTAGGAACCAAAGGTCTCATTCTCAGTGAACATTGAAAGATGGAAAAATGCTAAAAAAAAAAAAGATGGTATGATTCATTCCAGCTTAATGAAGGCATCTAAGCAAGAAGAAAGTAACTCAGAGCTCCCTCGACTAGCTCATTGTACTCCATTCCTCAAACATAAGCAGACTGACTTCAGTTACAATGTCAGTGCTTTCATTATCTATTACAGACAAATAAAATAAATCCATACCCTTTCTATTCCAAAACACTCTGTGGCTAACCTCCACCCTGCTCTTACTGTTTAAAGCTAACATAGCTTCTTTGTAATATACAGATCATTGAGTAGCCCCCAGACTCATCTAGAAATTATGCTTCTGAAGTTCCTAGTCTGACTCTATTGTTTCTTGACCAAAGCTGCCTGGAACACAGGTCTGGGACTTACCAAGAGCTTCTTACAGTAACCAAACCACCGGCTCCCATCTTCACCAGTTAAGACAAAGGAGAAGGTTTCACTGAAAAAAACAGTCAATAGTTTGAGATTCAAACAACTACTTATGACATTCCTTGGAACAAGAAATTAAAAATTAGTGTCTAACAGCAGCAATTTTGTGATGTAAGAGGAAGCATCAATATTACATTTATTGCAAGTCATGTTCTTCCTGAGGGAAAATTCTCAAATTCTCAAAGGTGCAGCCCTTGAGAATATCTTGCTTTGTACTGGAGTGAGAGAACAGGTATGGGATGAGCTGCTGAAGCCACCACCTCCTTTCACTTTCTTATTTATCCGGTCCTTTTGTTGAATGCTCAGTTTAGCCAAACACATAGGTAAGCTAAAAAGGATTTTAATAAGCTATTCTTCCCTTCCAAATTCTTCTACTTAGTTTTGAGAGGTCATATGGAACAATGATAGGCAAAAGATTATATCCTTAATATATAAAAATTAATAGGAAAATTGATATCTCATTAGAAACATAGGCAAAAGATAAAATGCATAGGTAACTTACAAAATGAAGACCTAGAAAGGCCCAAGAAATAAATTCATTAACAATCAAAAGGAATTCAAATCTGAACAACATTATATATATACGTCTATATATGGACAAGAATAAAGATAGGAAGGGAACATCTCAAAACACAGTGATTATCTCTGAGTAAACCAGAATGCCAGTGATTTCTAATTTTTGCTTTTTATTTACTTCTCTGTATTTTCCATATATTTTAGAATGAACACACATAACTCTTGGGGAGAGGGAAGAGCCAACCATGGAGCAGCCAGGTCAATATGAAAGAAGCTGCCTATGTGGTCAGCAGTGCAACTGACAGCACAAAGCATCAGGATTGATGGCTCAGAGAGGACAGTGGTGATCAGGCTAAACTGGTTGTGAGAGGCAGCAGCTTAGTCTGGAGGCAACGCAGCGTGGAAGGGCACAGCCAGTTAGGCAACAGCTGAGGCTGTCTTCCAGCAGGTCATCAGCATGTGATATGGTTCACATAATCATGCTTTTCAGCCTAAATACATGACCAGTAATTCCAGTTTTGAAAGAAGCAGTCATCTATTTACAAGCAGGATATGAGATGATGATGTCTTATTAATTGAAAATAGTAATTTCCTCTAGATACTGGGAAGAAATTTCTTATTTCTTATATTTCTTATTCCTTAAATTTCTTATATTCCTTTCCAATATACTTACACCTTCCAAACTCCAGCCTCCTTTTTGTACAAGTTTGACAGGGGAACATACAATCTGGGCTATAGCTATTTCTAACAATTTGAGAGAGATACAAGATGCAGACACTGCCATGTTTTATTTTTGTTTTTGAGTTCTTAAGTTCAGTATTTTTTTCCTTTTATGTCCACTTGGTGGCATTTCTGATTGTATGTAAAGTGGAACTTCTTTTTCTGCAGAATTGGCAAATTGAAGAGACTCTCAAACTTGTTTTCCCATTAACACTGTGCTTTTCTTTTGGGAGCCCCACATAGGAAATGTCCTAATTCTGTTCCTTCCTTCCCTGCCACAGAGTACACATAGCTTCACTACTGGTTCTATCTGTTTTTCGAACATTCTGATTCTACTTTTGCAGTTTCAACAAACAGAAATCAGATAAAGTAGTCTATTTACCTCTTGAGTTCTGAGGTTGGCACCCAGTCCTTTGAATCAGGAAAACAAAATTTAGGGATAACTTTGAGCCTTTCTTCAGTGTCTCTGGATTGCTTAAAGCCATGATCACCCTGAAAAAAACAACACTGGAAGTGACTAATATTCTATGTAAGTGGAGTGCAGAAACAAAAAACTCAGCCTGTTCTCAGGAAAAGAGGTATCCAATAAGTTGAGGTAGAAACCCACTCCAGTACTCTTGCCTGGAAAATCCCATGGACAGAGGAGCCTGGTGGGCTGCAGTCCATGGGGTCACGAAGAGTCAGATGCAACTGAGAGACTTCACTTTTACTTTTCACTTTCATGCATTGGAGAAGGAAATGGCAACCCACTCCAGTGTTCTTGCCTGGAGAACCCCAGGGATGACGGAGCCTGGTGGGCTGCCGTCTACGGGGCTGCACAGAGTTGGACATGACTGAAGCGACCTAGTAGCAGCAGCAGCAGCAATCTTAGAGTGGTTTTGTGCAGTTTAATAAAACAGGAGGGCCAAGACTGTTAATCACTGAAATTTTCTAAGGAACAGTTTCCAAGTAAAAAGAATTCTGTTTTTATATAGAAAGGGTACTTGAGGAGATCCTATAATCTGATATGAGAGAAATTATTGAAAACAGTTTCTTATCTAGAGAAAGAATCTTAATTCAAGTATTCACGTACTAGTCAGAATATTTTTATGAATCATGGACTATGAAATAAATGAAAATCTATGTTATAATATAGTGATAGCAAAAACCTAGTCAGCTCAAGATACTCTGATCAATAATCCAAGATGTTTTGAAAAGTCAGATGACTGTTACTTAGAAAAAACAGTATTTTTAGAATCCACCCCACATATAATCATTTCCCTTAGCATATAATCTTTGTTACCTAATTATGGGTTTGTGACTTCCTGTAAAATTCTAGCATGGAAGACCCTTTTGTGCAAGTTTGGTATTGTACTTTAGAGAACAGTCTAAATTTAGTTAAATCAAAAGACATTTAAAAATTAGTACAAAAATAAGCAGATAAGTCTAATTACCATATTGCCTTCATGTAACTAATGTCAATGACCTACCTTTTAATTTCTAAAACAAAACAGGGTTTTTGATTTTGTATTCAAAGGCATGCTTCCTCAGGCATGAGGATCTTGGGGATAAGTGTGGACATTCACAGGTGCTCAGGGACCCTGGCTCACAATCTGGTGCACAACTGACCCACCAGCTGCGGGGTTTCCCCTCGGGCCAGGCGCAGGACTCAAACCCTGTGTCCTGACTAGGGTAGGGAAGCTGAGCCGGGGTAACTCCCTTACCATGAGCCCACCACTCCAACCCACAGCAGCTGGGCAAGCCTCAAGGGGCTGTAACCTCCACACAGGCACATGCTCAGTACTTGGACTGGGGGTATGAAAAGGCTTGCACCTCTAGACCACCCATTGAATAGGAGTAGCAATGTCCAGGGCAGGGCATTAAGACACTGCATTAAGGCATTAAGCAAGACCATGCGTTGCTTAAGACACTGCGGGGTTAATGCTTGCCACAGAGGGTGGCAGCAGCCAGTGAGTGAGGCTGGAAAGGCGGAAGCCTGACAGGACCTGGGGAACCAAGAAGTAGGAGTGAGGACACCTAGAGAACCCATTTTGGGGAGGAAGCAGGTGAGACCATGCATGAAGCCAGGCTTTAAGACTCTGGCACACGCCCCACTGTCTCATCAGACCTTACTCCTCGCTTACAAAACACAAATTCAAATATAAATTGAGAGTTGCCTGTGGAGCAGGGCCCTTCTAGGAGACAGAGGCCTTTTGTGACTACACTGGTCACATACCCATGAAGTCGGTCCTGCTCCTCACTCAGCTTCAGCCAATTCATGCCACTTAGGATTGTGGGCTGAGTGCTGGCGGTCTTTCTAGTTTCTCAGGAAAAAGCCGAAATACAGATTTCTATGTGAAATTTGACTTTTAAACAAAAAACTGACAACAAAAACTTTATTATTATTTTATTACTATATTACAGCAACCCCCCAAAAATATGTCTGTGGGCTTAATAAGCTCAGAGGCCATCAGTTTGTAAGCCCTGATGTAATGATCATGTTCTTTATTTTTACAGTCACAAAGCTCAGAGCCACATTTAGGGTCTACTTTGTAAGCTCTGTGAGGGCAGGGACCAAGAAGATCTATTTTAGTCGTGTTCTCCACATGTAATCTTGGCAAATAGGAGGTATTTATGAAATACTGATGCAATTAATGAATGAATGTTTTTGTGGAAAAGGCAGAGTAAAGTAAATAATACTGTTAATAATAGTAACCATTTATCACGTGCTTACTATGTGCCAGAAACTGCATTAAGCATGTTATATACATTATCTCATTAAATCCTCACTAATACGGGATAACATTATATTGTGCTGCTATATGCTAGACACTGTTCTAAGTGCCTTATATTAATTATTATATAATGAGCTCATTTAATCCTCACGACATGGGATAGACACTGTTATGATTACCCCTCCTTCACCAATGAAGAAAACAAGACGCAGACCAGTTTAACTGCTCTAAGTCACAGAGTTAATAAGTGGCAATTGCATAGTTGGTTCACAGTCCGTGCTCTGAACTGCTACCTTACTCTGCCACATTTATCATTCCCCTCATTAAAAATGGGGCTTCCCTGGTAGCTTAGAGGGTAAAGAATCTGCCTGCAATGCAGGAGACCTGAGTTCAATCCCTGGGTCGGGAAGATCCCCTGGAGGAGGGCATGGCAACGCACTTCAGTATTCTTGCCTGGAGAATTCCATGGACAAAGGAGCCTGGTGGGCTACAATCTGTGGGGTCAGAGTCACACATGACTGAGCAACTTTCACTCACTCACTCACTCTCATTAAGAAGGAGAAAATTGAGGCTTTGTAACTTGCTAAAGGTCACTTAGTAAGTAGTAGAGCAAAAAATAAAAACCCAACTTGAATATTGAGTTTTATTCCCCCTTGGTTGCAGCTCACGCCTGACACAAGATATCATCAGATCCATGTCCTACAAGAAGTATAGAGTTAGTAAAAGCTGATGGAGACAACAGTAAACAAGAGGAGAGGGATAAATACACAGAGACACAGGAATGCCATCCATTCCTAGATGCCTCATGGTCTCTGTGCACCTACCTTGCTAGGGAATTGTTGTATGACCTGGGGAACGTAGCTTGCTTCTGACGGCTTCTTCTGTAGAGACACCACCACAAAAAGTTCAAAGAGCTGCTGCTCCTGTAATTCAATCAGATCCCGCTCTAAAGTCTGGTAGTGCGGATTCCTCTTGGAAGACTGCTGCAGTTGTGCTACACGCTTGTGGTGACCTACGATGAGACCATGGAGCATTGTCTTCCTTTGTAGCCCTATCTTCCCTCTAGCACCCAGAGGTCACGACCCATGCGGGGCTAACCTGCATTCAGTCGTTGTTAATGAATGTGGACTAACGAACGTCTGCACCCAGACGTGCTTGTTAGGGCTATGACACGTGGAGGACAAGTGCAGATTCTCATAGGCACCTGGGGGCTCTGCAGTGGGACTGATGTTCTGTGTCCCAACTGATACCTAGGCATGTCCCAACACATACTCTGTGTTATCCCATCTTTCATGGCATGACACCAGTAAAAGCACTGGCCAGACCACAGATGCCACTGCTGAGACCATGAACTCATAGGTGGGGGAAAAGATCTGATAAAATAATTGAGTCCTATAGAAGGTAAGTACATAAAGAGACAATTTTTATAAAATTAAAACAAAACTATCCTCACATGAAACAAACTGTTGTTTTCCCTTCTCTCTTTGGCATGTATTATGAATGATGGACATATACTTATATCAATAAATGGTGCTAAACACAAGAGGAAAAGATATTCATCAGCAGATTGTTTCTCAAAAGAAAGAATTTCTAGAAGCATACTATTTATACAGTGTGAGCAATCCCACTCAAAAGTGGATAACATTTATCCTTTATTCTCATCGCTCTAAATTCTGGATAATTTGGGATAGTCTCCACTAGGGGGGACGCAGTACTTGCAGAAGAAATAATCTAAGCATCCCAGAGATTTGCTTATGTGTCATTCTAAGCCAATGACTGAAAGACTCACCCTCTAATTGTTTTGCTTTTCTTTCGAGATGTGATGCATTCTGCCCCAAAGAAGTTATGATGTGGATCAAAATATTAAGAACACTTAAAAAAGTGCTCTAGGCAAGCCTTCTTACTCCAAAGGGCTTAGCTCATATCAAGAAAATTTTAGGGCCTGATTCTCAGTAGCGACAGCACTAAGTTAGTCATCTTTACACATCCAAGTTGAACTTGATGATGACTTAGGTTTCACCTTAAATCAGGCTACTGAATCAAACACCTGAAGCAACTGAGGCTACTTGTAGGAGCACATGATTATTAATCATAAAGTCAGAATATCAGACTTAGAACTGCCCTGTTTTTGGCTTTGATAATTCACGTCTCCTACTTTTTCCATGCCTCAGTTAAACAGAAACAAAATAATTTGCTGTGAAAATCCATTAGATGCAGGATACAGAGCCTTTGAGTACTCGAACAAGTACCACCAAAAATGCATGGTGTAGTTTATACTCTAACAGAAAGTAAATGGCACAGTAATTTAGAATATAAATGCCTACGAATAAGAAACAGATCAGTGTTGCCTATCTCAATGTCAGAGGTAGCTAAGACACTTAATGAATTACACTTGACTGACTATGAAAAAATCAGATATTTTTGTCTCAGAGGATGACTCACATGCTCTGTTTTGGTTGCTGGGAAATGGCTGCATATGTGTCTGAACACGCAGCTCTGCCACTCCCCTCAGAACATTCCATCTTAAGAACTATATAGGTTTGCCTCACACCACCATAGGAGATTTTTTAAACTTTTTATTTTGTATTGGGGGATAGCTGATTAATGTTATGATAGTTAACAGCAAAGGGACTCAGCCATATACATGTATCCATTCTCAATTATGGGAGATTTTGAATGCTGTCACAATATCTGACAGTGTATTGTTTAGTTCCCTAAATCTCAACAGGATCTTATAATGAAGAAATCACCAACAAAGTGAAACTTGGTGTAGAAAACATATGCTTCATCACAAAGGTAGGTGCGACTCCACCTATAACCAGGATCATCACGCGAAAGGGAGCAGCCCCACTGACTCACTCACTCTTTGGTAGATACTCGGCATCACTTTCGTACCCACCGGGTTCACCTGAAAAGAAAGAATTTCCATTTGTATTGTCCAACAACAGCAGGAGGAACATGAGGAAGAGAATAATGGAAAAGTTCCATAGACCTGGGGATTTAAGAGCAAGGAATAATAAAGAGGCTGAAACTTTCTCCAAACCACTTAGCTGTATCAAGGCTCAGAGAAGAAACTACTCCATTCCATCTTCTTCCCACACCCACTTCCCTCCTTAATTCCCCTCACCCCTAAATCTAGACTTTAACAGCAGTCCAAACTAGCTGCAGGAAGTCTTGGTTAGAGTAGATTCTATTTCTACATTCATAGAATGTAGACATATTTGTCTTTTGATTCCCAAATAAGGTATCACAGGTAGAAGCATCAACCTGGCTAATCAGAAGTCTCAACGTGGAACAAACTATGAGTTTAGATTAACAAGAAAATGTGAAGTTAAGAAAGATTACCAAATGAGTTTATGAAGTAACATTCTACCTCTTTTAAGATGCTTCTAAGCCACCTTGAAGGCCAAACTGAACTGAACTTTACTCTGAATTCTTACAGTACTCAGATGGCTTTGAACTGCTCTTATTTTCCACAATTGGATTTTAAGTATTTTGGGGCTAAGGGGCTTTGCTTTCAGAAGGGAATATTCTGTACAATACTAGGTGTATTGTCAATTTATAAAACAACAACAACAAAGCAACCAAAAGATAAAACATTGTAAACAAGTGAATGAAAAATTTCTAAATTAAATCTAAAAAGTTAGAGCAAAATTTTAAAATGTAAAGAAAGGGGAAAAGTTTTAAGTATCAGGAAAAACGAGGACTAGGAGTCGTGATTGTATAAAAATGTAAAATTTCTAATCTAACAAAAAATCATTAGTAAATTCAAAAGGCAAATAACCTGGGAAAATATTTGTAGTATACATTGTAGACACCAGGCTGTCTTCTTAATATTCAAATAGCTGTCATAAATGAATATGGAAAAACAGCACAACAAAAGATGAATAAAGGGTAGGAATAGGCAATTTATAGAAAAAGACTGATAAATCTTGATAAACATAACTGTCCTAATTCATAATTAAAGAAATGTAAACTAAGACAATAAATAAGATGTACTTTTCAACCATGATACTGGTAAAAAATAAAAATCTCTAATAAAACACAGTATTAACTAAGATAATGAGGAAACTATCATTTTCAAAAGTTGTTCATAGAAATGTAAGCTGTTAGAATCTATTTATGAGACAATTCGGTTAGCAGTTATAAAAATATTAATTTATGTGTTCTTTAAAGTATGTGTGCTTTGATTAAGTCCACTGCTAAGAACTCATTCTATAGATGTATTCTAACCAATATACAAAATTATATATAAGTAAAAAGTGTACATCACAGCATTGTTTGAAGAGAACAAAACCTATATCTCTTTATAAACCTTAACTATCCACAGATTAAATAAAACGTTAGAAACAGCTAAATAAATTCTTTTACATTTATACAAAAAAATGCAGTACAGATATGTGGATCTCTGTATGTTGATACTGAAAGAACTCCAAAGTATATTAATTATACTTTTTTTTAAAAAAAGCAAGACATAGTATAAAGCTATTTGGGGGAAAAAAACATTTGCATGTACATAAAATTTTCTGGGAGTAGTAGCAGGAAGTTCTGGAAACATTGGCTTTTCATTTTATCTTATTCTATATTACTGTAATGTCTTGCTGTGTTCATTTTAGTTTTGTAATAAGGAAGAAGAGAAGATAAAAAAATGCTGTCTCTCCATAAGACATGCGTGAAAAGTACACAAGAAATGTTACAGAAAAGGTAGCTATCTAAATATTGTGTACTATCTAGGTTTTATAACTTCAAACTACCTACAATGGCACAAAGTATACTGGGGCTCTATCCTATTGATCAATAAGTAAGAATAAACACTGTGAGCTACTGAACCCTATCTATATCCTTGGCACCAGGCACCTCTTGGGAGCCTGTGAGGTGTCTGGGAAAAAAAGAAAAGAAAAGAAGGAGAAAATGGGAAGGGAGGAAAGGTAATTTAACTGGCAAAGACCTTACAAAAGATCATTTATATGGCTTTAACATATTCACCTCTGGGTTTTGATGACCTGCATTCCAAGACATGGAATGAAGGTTAAGGGGTTTATAAGCCAATATTGAGAATCCGTAAGGATCAAAAAAGTACTATGTTGTCCCTTTTTGATAAGTGACTTCAACACACAAAACTGTACTTTTGAAGAAGGGCAGTAAATCATTTTGTGATACTTGAGAATTGAGAGTTAGGAAATGTTTAGGTTGGAATAGATTCACTAAAACCTAGCATGTACTGGCAGAGTAGGTAAATAAAATTATCTGGTTCTACGAGGCATTGTTGATACACAGACAAAAGCTTAAGGAGGAAAACAAAAACCTGAGAACTGTGACTACTGAGCCAGGAGTCCTCAAGCATGAGAGAAATTTCTCCTGTCCACTGAAGAAGTTGGCCAGAGACTGGGTAAATGCACATTTCCTTTGAGCCATGCAAAAGAAAATAAACTTGTAGGGACTCCTCCTTTCGTGTGTATATGTTACAAGTTGGCAGTTTATGCTGTTGATTTTTTGTTCTTTTCAATAAATACAGTGAAAAAAAGGATTTGACTCTTCAAAAACTTTTCTTAGAGTCAAATTTACTAAAATCTTTCTAATCTATAAAGCATACAAATAAAATAACAGATCAGTGATAATGTACCTAGAGTAGCATATCTGGTGAATATACTTATCAACAGACTGCTGTTAATCTGGGAAAATTGATAATCTTTTCTAAGAATTTGTCCTGGTTCCAGTGTCTTGATATTTCATATAATTTGCAATTTTAATTTATTTCCTAATCTATAAAATAATAATATTTGCTACATACAGTTATTTAGAAAAGACAATCATAATGTATCTGAAAGGATCCAGCAGAATATCTGGCATTACTTTTCATCTTCTGTATCTCTTTTTGAATTACACAAATAAAAAGCATTTGACTATATCTTTACTGGATATATGAAAACATCTAGAGAGGAGATAGTCAAACTGCCAAAAATCAAGACTTATGAGAAAAACTGAGTAATTGTTGGTGATAAAGAAGAATAAGACTTTGTGGTGTCATGTTTCTTGATTCAAATCGATGCTTCCTTTTCTCACTCAGCTTCTTACTCTGTAAAATTAGGATAGTCCCTCACCTCCCAGTGTGGTCATATGTTATACACTAGATAAAGTACATAAAGAAACTATTACTTCATTCAATTAAGTAGTAGCTATTATTATTAATAATAACCAGAAGTATTTCTATAAAGACTAAAATGTTTTAATAATTGCTTCTGAAAATATGAAAATTCACATTTTAAATGGTGACAGAATGATTTTAATTACCACAAAGAAGAAAGAGCTTTGAATTGTTGAATGCAGGAGTTTATTTTCATATAGTTCAATCGTAGAATGAGGAATAGATTTTTAATGGAAATTAAGAAATTTCTGTCTTTGGAAGTCTTTGCAAAAATATGAAACATTCTTCTCTGGTATGATTTGGCTGTTGTTTCTCACTTATGAATCTCATATATAAAAATTGCTAACTTCTACATATTCTGTGCCAGACAAGCAAGTTTGTTGTAAAGAAAAGTCTAATAGTTCATCATGAGTGCTGAAAGGTTCTCAGTCAAGACAGTCTAAGTTTTATCTAGGCATCTGAAGGACAAAACTACTGAACTTATTGGATGACTGTAGGTTGAATACCACATACCTTCAGTATATATATATACTTAATATTTTCATTTCTCCACTGAATGAGTCTACACTGACAAAAGACTATAAATCAAAGGACTCCAAAATAAGGATGAAATCTGTCTATGAAAAATCATTCTCATTGGCTTATAACTATTTTTAAATTTATTTACTTATTCATCCAGTAGCTATTACTTGGCCAAGTCAGACATGACTTAGTGAGTGAACATCAAAAACCAGAACTAAATAAAAGGGATTTGAGGAAGAACAAGAAATAATCCTAAATTTAGGCTAAAGAAGTTTTATGTTTAAGTGGGAGAGACAGGAAAGTAAACCAAAAATTACAATTCACATCAACCATTAAATTATATAATGATCTGCCTAACATATGCAATAGCTATGAACAGCTGTAACAATTCTTACCTTTAGAGGGAGGTGCATCTTTTCCAGTGTAAGGGTGTAACTTTACCCTTTTCTTCCCTCTCTTAGACTCAAATATATCGTCTATTTTTAATACAAACTGAAAAAAAGACCAGAAAAGTACAAGTTAAAACAAACACCAACAAGTTTTGCGGCTTGATAATATTAACTTATTAGTGATTCTCATTCAGAGAAAGATCCATTTTAAAAATAAAGCCTTTACATTTTTCAATTTTGAATTTAAAATTATCTTTAGTAAGATGACATGCTATTCTAATACAAAATCCATTTAATATGGGTAAGATAAGTGCGAAAGGATATTTCCTTTCTAGAGGAATTCAGCACAGGCTCCTAGAGAGATTGCTTGTCATTCCATGTCACAACATGCAGGAAATCTGGCTACAGCACTCTCTGTATTGACCAAGCCTCACCAATGGGCTCAAGTTTTTGCATGCCCAGAGTAAGAAGCGAGACATTTACTCATTTGGAAGGCAGGGTGAGGAGCAGTTATTTTTGCTCCCATGAACTTTTGCAAAAAGAGGATAATCACACTTAGAAACTTTTAGTCAAAAGAAATACTCTTTTTACTACCAAGAACACTAATATCACAATTTATTTTAGAAACATGTCATAAAAGTAGGAGATTCTCAAATAGGCCTAAATACAAAAACCATGTTCCATTTAACATGCATTATTCATTACAATTCTTGCTTTGCTTCTGGGAAGTATATTTAAAAGAGAGCAAGAGAGAGATACAGACTGGACTGGGCTTAAAAAGGAGGAAAGATCAACAGCTACTTTTAAAAGGAGAAACTGACTAGGTTTTCTATGTATATTTTTCTTTTTTCTTAAAATTCCAAGTTTTTTCTTAACTATTAATCTTGATTTAACATATTTAGTGGCCAGAATTAACAACTGTTAGGAGCATTATATTAATGTAAAATGATAACCAACAAAGTTGCTTGAGAAAAATGCTTTTTTCCTTTGTCTTTGTCTCTCTAGCAATCCTGGCAATCCATAAGCAGTGAGTCAGTCCACTGCAAGAAAAATAACATGTGAGAAACATGTGTTTTAAATACACAGATTATTCCCACATTTTTGGATGAGTTTATTCTTTTAAAGATTTTTCTTTAATGATATTTGTAGCTGTAATTCAAATGAAAAGTCACCCATATTCTTAACCCATTATAAACAAATATGAGGATCCAGACATATAAAGTTATTGTTAGGGGTTATAGGAAAGATGTTTGAGAGTAAACATGCATTTTGGGTACAGAAGGACCAAAAATAGTAAAAATATTCATGTACATTTGAGAAGTATACTCAAAAGTACACTGAAATGTTATAAAGGAAAGGGAACTATCTATTCCAGAAATATGAGCTAAAGTAATAAAATTAAAATTTTGATTGTGAGCTAGGAAGAGGAGCCTATGATTGCCTTCTAGCTATAGAAAATACTGTAGAATATTTTTCCTAAGAATGATGGAAACCATATTTCTATGTACACACTAGAGACAAACAACATAAAACATTAGGAAATCTACTCTAGCAAACAATCCTACACAGATTTCCACAGTAGAGAAAGAAAGGAAGGGTGGGGATGAAGCATATGGACTAGATCAGTTATCTTCAAACTATGAAACCAGTTTCCCTTCCAGGGAGAGCTCTAGTCATCAAAGAGGAAATAAGCAAAAACTGCTTTCCTCATGGAATGTTGTTCCCAAAGATAGTCCAAAACCAAAATTTGTATTGCAAATGGAATATCCTACAGGGGTTTAATCCAACGAGGCTTACGAACAGAAATGCTAACAGTTTGTTCCTGCCTGACAATCAAGAATTCCCAAAACCATTCTGTCTTCCTTACTTCTCAAAAAAACCTTTGGGAAAATATTAGAACAGGAAAATTTGAATCATCTCACCTATAATCAGAAAGAGAGCAAGCTTTGAGTACTCAAGGGATCCACAATACATAAACACTGAGGGATGAAATCAAAAGCACTGCAAATTTCCTCGGGGCTCATCGAACTCCACAATTCACAATTTCTAAATACTTGCTAATGTTATTCCAAGAACCATATCTTAATATAATTTCTTATGTGTCTGTGTTCTAGCTCCTGTGAACATAGGATCTGTTCTGTTGTGCCAGCATGATTTATCAAAGAGAACTATGCAGAATGCCTGGCAATTCTTTTTTTTTTTTTTTTTGGAAGTATAGCTGATTTACTTGTGGGCTTCCCTGGTAGCTCAGCTGGTAAAGAATCCGCCTGCAATGCAGGAGACCTGGGTTAAATCCCTGGGTTGGGAAGATGCCCTGAAGAAGGGAACGGATACCCACTCCAGTATTCTGGCTTGGAGAATTCCGTGGACTGTATAGCCCATGGGGTCGCAAAGAGTCAGACAGGACTGAGCAACTTTCACTTTCATAGCTGATTTACAATAATGTGTTGCTGCTGCTAAGTCACATCAGTCGTGTCCGACTCTGTGCAACCCCATAGACGGCAGCCCACCAGGCTCCCCTGTCCCTGGGATTCTCCAGGCAAGAACACTGGAGTGGGTTGCCATTTCCTTCTCCAGTGCATGAAAGTGAAAAGTGAAAGTGAAGTCGCTCAGTCGACTTCATATTGTGTTAGTTCCTAGTGAATAATAAAGTGATTCAGTTATACATTATATATACATTGTTGTTGTTGCTTAGTCATTAAGCCTTGTTGACTCTTTGTGATCCCATGGACTGTAGCCCATCAGGCTCCTCTGTCCACAGGATCCAGGCAAGAATACTGGAGTGGGTTGCCATTTGCACCTCCAGGGGATCATCCCGACCCAGGGATCAAACCCACGTCTCCTGCATTGGCAGGTAGATTCTTCATCACTGAGCCACCTGGGAAGCCCTATATATTATGTATATCCTGGCAATTCTTTAAACCTCTGATTTTTAAGTAGTCCTCACCATACACAGGAGAATAAACACCTGAAAAAATTTTTTTCCAGAGAGATCAGTTTAATATTTTTTAAAAAACTCTGTGTCTTTAACACTTCACATGTTAAAGAGAGAAGGGCAGGAAGTGGATCAGAAGAATTAAAGTAACTGTGGAAAAAGTATTTCCCAAGGAACCAATCAGCAGTTACTAAACCAAGAAACAGCTATCACTTTTGTTTAAAGTTAAAATCAGATACAAAAATCATGGGCTAAATGAATACCTACAACTGAGATGGGGTTAAGAGAATAAATACTATTTAAAAGATTTCATTTCTTCATTTCAGCATCAGTTCAGTTGCTCAGTCGTGTCCGACTCTTTGCGACCCCATGAATTGCAGCACACCAGGCCTCTCTGTCCATCACCAACTCCCGGAGTTCACTCAAACTCAGGTCCATCGAGTCGGTGATGCCATCTAGCCATCTCATCCTCTGTCGGCCCCTTCTCCTCCTGCCCCCAATCCCTCCCAGCATCAGAGTCTTTTCCAATGAGTCAACTCTTCTCATGAGGTGGCCAAAGTACTCGAATTTCAGCTTTAGCATCACTCCTTCCAAAGAACACCCAGGACTGATCTCCTTTAGAATGGACTGGTTGGATCTCCTTGCAGTCCAAGATAGTAATTCTGAAAACATTCTGAATTACAGAAGAACAGAGTAACATAAAGAGTTTTTAAATATTATCATGTCTCTTAAAAATATTATGTATTACAAATAACCCAACTTTCTTCATTTTGGTTCAATGGCTCTCATCAAGATGATTTACACACTTACTTCCTTTTCTCCTTTGAGAGAGAAGTCATTTTTTCAGTATAATTGGCAAAAATTTATATTTCTAAGAGTAAAATTTCTTTTTTCCTTCCTGTGAATGGAAATTTTTGGCATATACTTTGTCATTACTGAAAATTTATAAACTCAGGCACAAAGCTGAGTTAACTTTGGCTATTACACAAATGAGCGAGAATCACTGAAGCCAGCCTAATAGAAGGCTCTTTTACATGAGATTCGAGTGCTTCCTTCACATGGGCAGCTGATTTTAATGAGAACTAAGGTAACTGGAACGGAGAAGGCAATGTCACTCCAGTACTCTTCTCTGGAGAATCCCAGGGACGGGGGAGCCTGGTGGGCTGCCGTCTATGGGGTCGCACAGAGTCGGACACTACTGAAGTGACTTAGCAGCAGCAGCAGCAAGGTAACTGGAAAAGGTCAGTTTTCATTCCAATCCCAAAGAAAGGCAGTGCCAAAGAATGTTCAAACTACCATACAATTGTACTCATTTCACATGCTAGCAAGTTTATGCTCAAAATCCTTGAAGGTAGGCTTCAGCAGTACATGACCTGAGAACTTCTAGATATACAAGCTGGGTTTCAAAGAAGCAGAGGAATGAACCAGAAATCAAATTGTCAACATTCATTGGATCATGGAGAAACCAAGGGAGTTCTAGAAAAATGTATACTTCTGCTTCATTGACTACACGAAAGCCTTTGGCTGTGTGGATCACAACAAACTGTGGAAAATTCTTCAAGAGATGGAAATACCAGACCACCTTATCTGTCTCCTGAGAAACCCGTATGCAGGTCAAGAAGCAACAGTTAGAACCTCACATGGAACAACTGGTTCAAAACTGGGAAAGTACAACAAGGCTGTAAACTGTCACCCTGCTTATTTAACTTATATGCAGAGTGCTGTGTGCTGTGCTTGGTCGCTCAGTTGTGTCTGACTCTTTGCGACCCTATGGACTGTAGCCCACCAGGCTCCTCTGTCCATGGGGATTCTCCAGGCAAGAATACTGGAGTGGGTTTCTATGCTCTCCTCCAGGGGATCTTCCCAACCCAGGAATTGAACCCAGGTCTCCTGCATTGCAGGTGGATTCTTTTACCATTTGAGCCACCAAGGAAGCCCAAGAATACTGGAGTGGGTAGCCTATCCCTTCTCCAGGGGATTTGCCCAACCCAGGAATCGAACTGGGGTCACTGCATTCCAAGTGGATTCTTTACCAGCTGAATTGCTAGGGAAGCCTACATGCAGAGTATGTCATGTGAAATACCAGGCTGAATGAGTAACAAGCTGGAATCAAGTTTGCTGGGAGAAATATCAACAACCCCAGATATGCAGATGATACCACTCTAATGGCAAAAAGTGAAGAGGAACTAAAAAGCCTCATGATGAGGGTGAAAGAAGAGAGTGAAAAAGCTGGCTTAAAACTCAACATTTAAAAAACTAAGAACATGGCATCCCGTTCCATCACTTCATAGCAAATAGAAGAGGGAAAAGTGGAAGCAGTGACAGATTTTATTTTCTTGGGCTCCAAAATCATTGCAGAAGGTGACTGCAGCCATGAAATTCAAAGGCGCTTGCTCCTCAGAGGATAAGCTGACAAACCTAGACAGTGTATTAAAAAGCAGAAACATCACTTTGCTCACAAAGATCCATATAGTCAAAGCTGTGGCTTTTTCAGTAGTCATGTATGGATGTGAGTGTTGGACCATAAAGAAGCTGAGCGACAAAGAATTGATGCTTTCAAACTGTGGTGCTGGAGAAGACTCTTCAGAGTCCCTTGGACAGCAAGGAGATCCAACCAGTCAATCCTAAAGGAAATCAGTCCTGAATATTCTTTGGAAGGACTGATACTGAAGCTGAAGCTCCAATACATTGGCCACCTGATGTGAAGAGCTGCCTCACTGGAAAAGACCCCAAAGCTGGGAAGGATTGAAAGCAAAAGGAGCAGGGGGTGCAGGGGATGAGATGGTTAGATGGCATCACTGACTCAATGGACATGAATCTGAGCAAACTCCAGGAGATAGTGGAGGACAGAGGAGCCCAGCATGCTGTAGTCCATGGGGTCGCAGAGTCAGAGATGACTAAGCGACTGAACAACAACAAAGATAACCAAAATGAAGCCCTCTAAGGGCCTCCCTGGGGGCTCATATGGTAAAGAGTCTGCCTGAAATGCAGGAAAGGAGAGTTCGATCCCTGGGTTGATCAGATCCCTTGGAGAAGGGAATGGCAACCCACTCCAGTATTCTTGCCTGGAGAATTCCACTGACAGTGGAGCCTGGCAGCTACAGTCCATGGGGTCACAAGAGTAGGACATGACTGAATGACTTTTACTCACTCACTCACCTAAAATCAATTTCACAAATCCACACACATACACACAAAAACCTTGGCAAAAGCCATTCATGCATTTTTCTTGCATGAGTAAAACTTAAAACTTAAGGCTGCTTTCCAAATCTTCTAATTCCAGTAGGTCAGTTTTATCCTGCTATTCATTTCAGTCTAAAGTTTATTTATTCTCATTTGTGGAAATGCTGAAATAAGAGTCAAAGAATGAAAATACTGGAGTTCTTACCCTTGGAAGATTTTTCCTTTTCCTGTTTGCAACTTCTCCAGCTCGGAAAAGCTTCCATTCTGTTAACGTGACTGGCAAGGTAGTATCTTTTGTGAGCTTTGACCGTATATAAGCTTGTGAGCTCTTCAGTTCCATAGTCTTCCGGTGAAGGAAATGAGGTTTGGGAGGAAGCTAAAAAAGAAGAGGTATTGGTAAGGGTAAGATCATCTAGGTGATGCCTATGTTCTCAAAGTCAAAGCTATTCTCTCCCAAATATTTATCTTTCCTTTAAAATCATCTCAAATGAGGATTCTGCCTGCAATGTAGGAGACCCGGGTTCAATTCCTGGGTGGGGAAGATCCCTGGGGAAGGAAATGGCAACCCACTCCAGTATTCTTGCCTGGAGAATCCCATGGACAGAGGAGCCTGGCAGGCTACAGTCCATAGGGTCACAAGAGTCGAACACGACTTAGTGACTAAACCACAACTACCACCACCTCCAAGTGAGGATACCATACTTTCTTTTTCACTGTAAAGAAATTTCTCAGGATTCTAATCCAAAGTTCTTCTACAACAATGTAATTGAATTTGCAGAGAACAACAGCTCAGAGTCCTCATTAGCTCAAGGCAGTCTTTGCTTTTGTGGGTGGTGAGTGCTTTCAGGGACCAGACAGGTAATTTAGGCCATAGGTGATGCAAACCTACTACGGAGCTATGGTAACTAGAGTGAACTGAAAGGTTTATGGCTTGTCCAGAGGTGTTTACATTCAAGTTTTCTGAAGTGCTAAAAAGCAAACAAAACCCCTCCCCAAAACCAAATTTAGTTTTGTGCTGCCCCCTCAAAACAAAGAACAACAAACCCATATTTCAGTGCCTCTCTTCAGTTTCGGCCCTAATTAAACCATTTTAACCTTTTTTTGTAGGGATCATAAATAAGATTCTAATGTTTTTATATTAATTCTCTGGTTATACCTTGGGTGTTCTGAAAGCACTTTTAGGGGGTGGGAGCTTCCATGCTGAAGGGGATCTCCACAGGGGCAAAGGCTGCACTGGAATGTCTTCATATGGATTTTCTTTGGTAGGATCTTGAAAAAAAAAAAAGGAAAATGAAGAAGTTTAGAGGAACATAATTACATGAGGACAAAGTGACTACATGTAAAAGGAAAAGAAAAAACTTACTGGTTCAGTTCTCTACTCTACACTGCTTTAGGGATATAGGTCTTAAAATCAGTGGTACTTTACACTTACAAACCACTCAGGCATCTAACCAATCTAAAAGAATTTGCAAGATACCACACTGCAAAAGTCTACTTCTGAACTGAAGAGTCCACTAAACTAGATGTTAGAGAATAAAGGAATTTATATAACAAAGGTTTCAGTACTAAAAAGGAAAATCTAGAGTAAGACATGCTTGATTGTAAAAGAAAATATCACACTCTATTTAAGGGCTGCCCCAACTACATACTCATTAAATTGAATTGCAGAGTTTGTGAACACCTACATATGATATCCTCATAGATATTGTCCTCAGACTGTGTGTAATAAAGTGCTGAGCCAGAATTTCTTCCAAGTTCTTCATGAATCTTCCGTGAGTTCCGATTTCGAAAGTGCTGAATGTCCTCAAACTCAAAGGATTTCCTTAAGAAAGGAGATATACTTTAAGGTTGTATCTTTTAAAACTATGGCATGACAGAAATTAATAAGTAAAGGACTTGTGTGAATAATTACAAAGATGTTTTTATCATATACCTAAAAGTAATAAATTAGGCTGGAGCCTTATATGAACCATGAGAAAACTGAAGGTTTCTAGCCAATTGCATGGGCTTCCCAGGTGGTGCCACTGGTAAAGAACACATCTGCTGATGCAGGAGACAAGAGACCTGGGTTCAATCCCTGGGTCTGGAATATCCCTTGGAGGAAGGCATGGCAACCCACTCCAGTATTCTTGCTTCAAGAATCCCATGGACAGAGGAGCCTGGCTGGCTACAGTCCATGGGGTTGCAAAGAGACAGACATGACTGAAGCAACAACTTACCATGCACACAGCCAATTACATTCATGTTCTTCTTTGGGTACTTTATTAAATTTACTCTCTATAAAAAGTGAGCCTACAGCCAGCATCCCCTAAATGAAATAGAAGAATGCACCAGCTTCCCTATATAGTTTTAAAGCTAGAAAACGGAAGTTTTTCAGAAACAGACTCACAGACTTAGAATGAGCTTATGGTTGCCAGGGGGAGGATGAGGGGAATGGATAGTTAGGGAGTCTGGGGTCAACATGTATACACTGCTATAATTAAAATGGATAACGAACAAGGACCTACTGTATAGCACAGAGAACTCTGCTCAATGTAATGAGCAGCCTGGCTGGGAGGGGAGTTTGCGGGAGAAGGGATACATGTATATGTATTATTTAGTCCCTTTGCTGTCCACCTGAAACTAACATAACATTGTTAATCGGCTACACTCCAATACAAAATAAAAAGGTTTTAAAAAATAATGTGGCTAACATGTAGTTCCACTCTCTTCCAGGTACATATATTTTATGAATATTACTTGATATGATCATTAAACTATCTCAGCACACGTAATCACATTTTTTTCCTTGTGATGAGAACTCTTAACATCTCTTACAACTTTCAAATATACACTATTGTGTTATTAACTAGCTTTATTGTGGTGATCATTTCACAATACATATACATATCAAATTGCTATGTTGTACACCTGAAACTCATATAATGTTACATGTCAATTATATTTCAATAAAAATTTTTAATTAAAAAATAAAAGTTTTTCTATGGTTGTGTCAGTAGATATTACCTGTACTCCTAATACTCTTGTAGGTATTTTCCCCTTGGGTCAATCAACATCTGTATATCAAATCAGAGGTGTAACCCACACGCGGAAATGGAAATTGGTTTGAAAAGGAAAAAGCTCAATGGTTCTATAAGGAGAATACTGAAAATCATTACTTTTCAAATAAAAACATACCTTTTAGATCTCCCTCTGATTTTTCCACCATATTTCTTTGGTTCAGGTTCCTGAGAAGAGGCCAAAGAAGATTCTGCACAAGAATTATTTTCACAGTATTTTCTGTCACAGTTTCTTTCTTTACATGGCATAACGCCAGATTCAGATAAATATCTGAATGTCCTACGAGGTTTTGGCAAAGGATTTATAGAAGGTCCACATTCTTGTCCCTCAGGCTCAGAGTAAATGTTTTCTAAGCTCTTTGTTACTCCATATGAACTATCCAGAACTCTGAAATTCAGTTCTTTTTCTGAAGAGCCACAATGCTCCAAAGCCAAATTTAAGACTTTATCTGGGGAAAGTGCTTCTATTTTCTTCCACAATATCTGTGAGGTATAGAAATTTCCCGGAGGTAATGAAGTCTCTGGATCTAAAACTTCTTTCCAGTTTTCAATTTGTTTGACCCGAGAACATACCCAGTTGGGTTCTGATTCATTTTTAAATAAGTGTGTATCATCATATTCACGTTTTTCACTTTCATCCTCACTTTGACTGTGGCTTTTGGCGTCTTCATTAATACCTTGATCAACATTTTGAGTGTTGGTTACATCCAGCTTTTTGCTCTTTCCCTCAGCAATAGGCGTTTTCTTAAGAAGACTCTCTTGATTACAGTTATTATATCTCACTCCAAAGTCCTTTGCATGCCACTTATCTGGGTTAGATATACCATTAGTTCTTCCTTCCCACTGGGAAATTTTTTGCTTGATGTTTCTGCAGTGGCTTCTTGACAGTGTATGAACAGCAGAACGAGAAAAGCCAACATCCATGTTCCCAGTTGGGTGCATGACAAACAATGAATTTTACTAAGGTCCCATCAGAAGTCACTGTGAAAAACTATATTCATTATCTCACGAGTTAGAATCCGAAAAATTCCAGTATTTTCCTTTCATCTTTAACTTGAAAATCTTTTTTTAAAAAGAAAAATTCTTATCATCGATCCTTGGTGAAAATGGCTACAGCTCTATCTTGAATAATCCTATTAAAATGAGATGATATGTTAACACAGTTTTATAATTTCCTAATTTAAATTCCACTAAAACATTGCCCACCTATCCCTAAATAACTCACTTATATTTCATATGTAAAGATGTACCTGTCATCCATTAAGTAATTCAACTTCATTAAGGCATTCCTAAGATAGTGGCATAATATTATACAGAAAATATTATTTATAGCATTTCTCAAACTATCTGCTTTCATGTTCTGCATAGTTCCTAATATTAAGTAGAATGAGGTTTTATAAGAGATTATAATAGTAGTATACAACATTATTTTGTAATAAATCAATTCTTTTTTTTAAAGAAACTTTAATATTTATTTATTGATATTTGGCTGCATATTGAGTCGTGAGGGCTTAGCTGCCCTGTGGTATGTGGGACCTTAGTTCCCTGACCAGGGATAGAACTCACATCCCCTGTATTGCAAGGGATTGAATTTTTAACCACAAGACCACCAGGAAAGTCCCCATAAATCAACTATTTATGAAACTTTCACTTAACGAAACAGGAGCAACAGAGTACTATCAGAAATACATCTCAAATACCAAAAGTTTATAATTTCAGAGGACGAGTCAATTAGTTTGGAAACACACCAACAGCTGATTTCCTTTTCTAGTCCTATGTTGAGAGATAATATTAGCTCATCACATACCCTTATTTCAACCTTGCTATTAGCAGCCCAGAATTTCATATTGTTTTGTTTTTTAGTTACTAAGTCACGTCCAATTCTGCCACCCCATAGACTGTAGTCTGCCAGGCTCCTCTGTTCATAGGATTTCCCAGGCAAGAAGACTGGAGTGGATTGCCCTTTTCTTCTCCAGGGGATCTTTCTGACCCAGGATTCAAACTCACATCTCCTGCATTGGCAGGCAGTTTCTTTACCACCAGGGAAGAATTCCATATATGCAGAGCTAAAGACAATCCCAGGTGCCGTCAACTACAGTTACTTTGAAATGTAATTACTTATTTCATCACTAACTGAACTTTCCACATCTCTGCCACCACATCCTTGACCCATATCAGCAAAAATACTTACAGCCACTGTCACATCTCTTCCTTTCATGCAGAGGCTTCACTCATTTAGGCCCATTAACTGTTTCCTCAAATGCAAAGTTTGGCAGAGAACTTTTCCTAGTAACTGAGTAAAGGATCTGGTCTCAAGTTCTACTGTATACTGGTTAAAAATAGCAACTGATTCAATACTTCCTGAGGCAGGGGTCATCCTTCCTTGAGCTTTGTCTGTGTGGCCTTGATTAACAGGCAGGAAAAAGTCTTGGCCCAGCTCTGTCAATGTCCCTGACCAAACCAATACATACACGACACACACATACACAATTTATTGTAGGCAGAGCAACTGCTAATCAGGACTTCTATCAATTTAAAATATTTCTTCAAGTTTGTAGAAAAACCAGCTCTGCTAGCAAGTAAACTTTGATGAGGGTCTGATACAAAGAAAAAGATTTTTAAAAATAAGAAATTAAACTCACATGAGTGAAAAAAAAAAACAAAACAGCACCTAAATATAAAAGCTGTTGTGCAGAATTCTTGACAAAAGACGAAAGCATAGACTCCGAACCTCAAATCAGCTTCTACTGCTCATTATTAAAACTCTGAAAATCCTTTTCTACTTTCTGATGTTTACAGAGGATTCCTAAGGCTTTTTAAAGGTGTCCTTGAGACTCAGGTTTTCTTCACTACAGACAAAATAGGAATTTTTTTTTTCTTTACTGTGAGACTAGTTGAGGTTTTTGATACTTCTTAACTTTTTCATTACTCTTCCCTTGTTAATGTGTTTTAAGTATGAATGGGTCAAATTGCGAAGAAAAAGATGAAAACTGGTTGGGCTAAAAAAAAAAAAAGTTTAACTCGAAAAGTACTGGCAACAAATGGAATTTGTTGTCTACAGAATTCATATACAAATATAAATGATGGGTGTTCATGGTGTTTCAGGGGCAACAGAGCAGCATAGCACCATGAAACTCCTAATATATTAATTGGTAGGCAGTATGCAGAGAAGTACTACTTTCTCCTAAAAAAGGAGCTTTTTAAAATTGACAAACTATTTCAAAGCCAAAAATTTTTAATGCATTCTAACTAGATTGATGCCTTCATTGATATTACAGAGACTCTATCTTTATACATCAATGTAAAGCTCTAATTTTTGCCAAATTAAACTTTTTGGAATGTGACTTGCCTAACCTTATATATAAGCTATGATTTTGTCCTATTCAAAAAATAAGAATCACCAAACCAAGAGTTACCTGTTTTTTCCTTACAGCCTTCTCACATTTGAGGGTCCTTTTTAGCCTAATTAAATTGAGTTGCTTTGCTACCCACCTCTTCCTCCCCCATGGCTCTCCTAGCCTGCAAGACTTATATCCCTTGCCCCACTCCTCTAGTTTCTTGCCTTGACCTCCACTATCATTAGACATTCTAACCCCTAAGTGCTGGCCCAGCTTTCCAGTCCTAGCTCTCTCCAAACTTCATCTTTAGAAAACTTCCTAAGCCAACTTATTCACATATTCGTCCGCAGAGATTGCTCTCTCAAGCTTGCCTCAACAGTTCTAACAGAATCACAGCTTAAGAAAATATAACAGCTCCAACAATTTTTAAAATTTTGCTTCTTAATACTACAAAATGAGTCAAAGGCTTCTCCAACTATTAAAGACCATTAAGTCAGGGAGGACTCGCACAAAGAGAAACCAGAGCTCACGAGAAGCATGATGGACAACCTCAGCAGAAGAAACAGCAACTCACTCCCTCAGGGAGCAAAAGTGTAAATGTGACAAACTAAGCATGATTTTAAAATATAATAAAACAGAATACTTGGGAGTAAATACTAGGAGAAAAAAAGGTACTAATCAATTTTTTTTCCCTATTCTTTTTCCCAAAGAGGTGATTCTTAATCATGTCCCTTTGTTTTTATTATCTATTGCTTCTGTGAGTATTACTTTGATCCAAGAAATACTCAACTATAGTTTGTCAGCTTACGATGTAATTCATAATATAAACTATTATATATAGAATTTGGTGTTCTTAGCCTTTTAAGAGAAACCAACCAAAATCCATTCAGGTAAGTGAAATTCTCTGTAAGAAAGAGAATATTAATGTTCTATTTTACTAAATTCACATCTACATAAGAAAGTTTCTCACTCCACACCCTTTAAAATATTTTATTGATTAAACAAAATCTGGCAAAATAGGAAGCATTTGGAACATTCTAAGTGTTAGTTGCTCAGTTGTGTTCTACTCTTTGCATCCCCATGAACTGTAGCCCACCAGGCTCCTCTGTCCATGGAATTCTCCAGGCAAGAGTACTGGAGTGGGTAGCTTATTCCCTTCTCCAGGGGATCTTCCTGACCAAGGGACTGAACTTGGGTCTCCTGCATTGCAAGCAGTTTCTTTACATTGTCAAAGTTGATTTTAAAACTGATAAAAGGGTATACTTTTATTTTTGGCTACACTAGGTGGTATGCAGGATATTAGTTCCCCAATCAGGGATCAAAGCAGTGCTCCCTGCACTGGGAGTATGGAATCTTGACTACTGGACTGGCAGGGAAGTCCCCAAGAGTATACTTTTAAATGGTTAATTTTTTGTTATGTGAATTTTACCTCAATCAGAAAGGTTGATGAAAGGGACCAAGAAAACCCCCACTTTTGGTATGACATAATAATTGGACTAGACTTGCCTTCTCAACATAGATAACAATAAAACTGGTTAATAAATAAATGCTTTCAGATATTGGATAACAGCAAAGAACTCTGGTTCTTGAAAAAGAAAAATGAAGTGGACACCAAGATGGTCCAGTTTTCACCTTCGAGGTTCTTTTCAAAAAACAGCATAGAACATGGTAATCATGCCGAATTAAGGAAAAAGAGACCAGCGTGTGGAGGGGCAGAGGCAAATGGAACCTTCAGGGTACAGTATCAGAGAGGAGGGAGCAGCACAGAGGAAAAGCTCCAGAAATCTAGAGGATCTACCTGAGTCGTGGGCTGAATATGTACAGAGTAATGTGCAGAGTAACACTGCACAAGGCTGGTCAACAAATTACTGGGAAAGAATAGCTAATGGCATCCAGTAAGACTAGTACCCAGAGTTAACAAAGGTCTGGGCAATGTTCAACTTCCAATGATCTACACGAGGGAGGCCTTGTCAAACAGCCAGTAATTCAGTAGAGACAGTAGGAGGTCATAGCTTTCCATAGTGCAGTTGGACTACACTAGCCCTAGAGTGCAGGATGCTTTGCAGCCACCACAGAAAAGCTTTAAAAAAGCCTTAAAAGGATCGAGTTGATTCAGAAGTAATTAAATATCCACATAAGTCAATAATTTTTACGTGACATCAAAATCTAGACATGCTACAATATAACATTTACAATATCCAACATCCAATCAAAATTACTAAACATGTAAAGAAGCCCCAAAATGAGACTCATAATCAGGAGAAAAATCAGTTACTAGAAACAGAACCAAAAGTGACAGACATGATAGAGTTGGCAGTTCAGTTCAGTAGCTCAGTCATGTCCGACTCTTTGCGACCCCATGAATCGCAGCACGCCAGGCCTCCCTGTCCATCACCAACTCCCGGAGTTCACTCAAACTCATGTTCATCAAGTCGGTGATGCCATCCAGCCATCTCATCCTCTGTCGTCCCCTTCTCCTCCTTCCCCCAATCCCTCCCAGCATCAGAGTCTTTTCCAATGAGTCAACTCTTCGCATGAGGTGGCCAAAGTACTGGAGTTTCGGCTTTAGCATCAGTCCTTCCAAAGAACACCCAGGACTGATCTCCTTTAGAATGGACTGGTTGGACTGGCTGGATCTCCTTGCAGTCCAAGGGAAATCACTGCAGATGGTGATTGCAGCCATGAAATTAAAAGACGCTTACTCCTTGGAAGGAAAGTTATGACCAACCTAGATAGCATATTGAAAAGCAGAGACATTACTTTGCTCACAAAGGTCCGTCTAGTCAAGGCTATGGTTTTTCCTGTGGTCATGTATGGATGTGAGAGTTGGACTGTGAAGAAAGCTGAGTGCCGAAGAATTGATGCTTTTCAACTGTGGTGTTAGAGAAGACTCTTGAGAGTTGGCAGAGAAAGGCTTTAAGTCAAATATTTTAAATATATTCATAAACTTAAAGAAAAATATGAACATAATGGGTAGAGAAATTGAAGATATAAAAAAGAACACAAAGAGAACTTCTGGAGCTTAAAAACACTTCACCTGAAATGAAAAGTTTGCTGGGTTATTTGAACAGCAGATTTTATACAATGTAGAGGAAATGACCAGTGAAGTTGAGTAAGTAGTAATAGAAGCTCAAAAACTAAAACAAAAACTGAAGCACAGAGAGCAGAAAAGGTTAAAAAAAAGTCTTACTAGAAATGAGGGGGTGGGAGTCAGGGGACAAATATTTCAAGAAATAACAGCTGAAATCTTTCTAACTTTGACGAACACTCTTATCCCATAGAGCCAAGAGGCTCAACAAGTGCCAACAGGATAAATATAAGGAACGCCCTACTAAGGCAAACCATAATCAAGCTGCTGAAAACTGATGATAGAAAATTCTTAAGAGCCAAAGGAAAGGATATATCTTACATACAGGAACAACAGGGTAAATCAGAAAACAATGGAGGGATTTCCCTGGTAAGTCCAGTGGCTAAGACTTCGATCTCCCAATGCAGTGGGGCTTGGTTGGATCCACGGTCAAGGAACTAGATCCCACATGCTATGACTAAGAATTCACATGCCTCATCTAAAGACCCTGCATGCCACAAGGAAGATAGAAGATCCTGCATGCCGCAACAAAGACCTGGTGCAGCCAAACAGATAAATTAAAAAAAAAAAAAAATTTTTTTTAAGAAAACAATGGAAAATATTTAGGGACTTCCATAGAAGCCCAGTGGCCAGGACTGGATGATTTCCCTGCCGCAGCCTGGGTTCAGTCCCTGGTCCTGTCCTGACCTGTGTGCTCAGGTGCTCAGTCGTGTCTGACTCTTCGAGACCCCACGGACTGCAACACGCCAGCTCCTCTGTCCATGGAATTTTCTAGGCAAGAATACTGGAATGGGTTACCATTTCCTACTCCATAGGATCTTTCTGACCCAGAGATTGAACCTGAGTCTCTTGTAAAATCTCTGATCAGGAAACTAATATCCTATAAGGCACATGGCACACCTCTCCCCTCCTCCGCCCCCACCAATAAAAACACACACACACACACACACAACAAAAATTTTAAATGCTAAGGAGAAAAAAACTGCGAATCTAGAATTCTAAACAAATCCTTCAAGACTCGTGAATTTGTCACTGCTGATCTGCACTCAGGGCCAGTGACGTAATTTGTGGGCCCCAGAACAAGTTGAAAATGTGAGGCGCCTTATTCAAAGTGCTTTAAAGGTATATACGAAGCTTTTTCCTTTTTCCTAGAAGTCTCCCTTTCAATTTGTCTCAGTTTTAAATTGATTACTTAATGTTTTCTGTAAAAAAAATTTTTTTAATCTAAATCGTTTGCAAGCTTTTACCATTCATCTATATATTTAGGAGCACCATTTTAAATGCAAACATCTGAGCATGTAACTTGAATGCAGAATCAATGAATGTAAACAATTCCTATTTTGTGGCCTGTCCTGATGGGTTACTCCAGCTGGCCACAAGAGACAAATGTAGCCAGATTCAGGAAGGTTGGAAGAAGGATGAGAGGGTCCCCTCAGGCATGGGATCTAGCCAAGAGAATGCTCTCAAGCCTAGGGATACTTGGGAGGTGAGTGCAGATCCTCACAAGAACCTGGGAGCCCAGTCATGTGATGTGGGGCATGCACATGCTACCCTGGGCCTAATGGCTGCTGGAATCCCCCGCCTGCTACCCACCAAACCAAGAGGCCACGCTCTAGCTCAGGCAAGGTCTGGGTAAGTACAGTCAGGTATCTCCCCATTTCACAGGCCTGTCTCTTTAACTCATGACAGACAGGTAACCCCTGAGAGTCTTTAAACCTCTGCCAGAACACATTCGATTTCTGGATGGCGGTGGGCAATAGACTTGTCCTTGCAAGACCAACACCTCTGCTTGGTGGCTCACCAGATATACCATGGTGCTGTCAGTATGGGATGGGACAGCCATTTATACATCCAATTTCAACCCTCAAACACCCAAGCGTCTGCTGAGAGTAGAGAGTGGCAGTAGTCAGAGGGTACAGGTGAGAAAGGGGCAATAGGGCAGGGCCAGATATGCCAGGGAGTCAGAGAGAGAAGACAGCTGAGAATCCATACTAAGGAGATGGCAGGAAGTCAGATTGTTTATGAATTGTGACTCCAAGCCCCTAGTGCACACTACATTGTCCAATCAGACTTCACTTACAAAACTCAAATTCAAAGATAACATTTATCAGAATTTCTAGATGGCTACTGCACAGCATAAAATCCCACAGGGCTCTTCTAAGTGTGGGAACCTGTGTAACTATATTGATCATATGCCCATGAAGCTCTACCTGCTTACACCATAAGAAATGCTAAAGAAAGTTATCCAAGTTGAAGAAAAATGATACCAGAGGGAAATCTGGAAATAAACAAAGAAACAATCAGAACCAAAAAATGCTACACATAGATAAATAAAAAACACACGGGACTTCCCTGGTGGTCCAGTGGTAAAGAATCTGCCTGCCAATGCAGCAGACACAGGTTTGATCCCTGGTCTGGGAAGATCCCGGACTTCCCTGGTGACTCAGACAGTAAAGCATCTCCCTACAGTGTGGGAGACTTGGGTTTGATTCCTGGGTCAGGAAGATCCTCTGGAGAAGGAAATGGCAACCCACTCCAGTACTCTTGCCTGGAAAATCCCATGGACGGAGGAGTGTAGTAGGCTACAGTCCATGGGGTCGCAGAGTCAGACACGACTGAGCAACTTCACTTCACTTCACTTCTGGGAAGATCCCATATGTCGCAGGGCAACTAAGCCCATGTTTCACAACTAATGAGTCTGTGCTCTAGGGCCCTTGTGCAGCAAAGAAGACCCAGTGCAGCCAAAAATAAATAAATAAATTTAGAAAAACACATTTTTGCCATTATTAATCTCTAAAAATGATTGACTATTTACAGTAAACATAATAAGGTACTATGGAATTTAAAATAATGTCAAAATAAATGTCAGACAAGAACACAAAGGAGGGAAAGAAAAATGGAAGTACAGCACTAAGTTTCTTACTTTACATATCAAGTGGGATATTACTTGAAGGGGATAGGTTGAAGTAGTAGTATGGTGTAAATTCTAAAGCAACCACTAAAAGAAAAACAAAGAATAGCCAAGAAGTTAATAAAAAATATTAAATGAAATTCTAAAAAATACTCAATGCAAAAAAAGATGTGGAAGTGAGAAGAGACACAAGAAAAACAGCAACCACAAAATAACCACATGGGACAAACAAAAAATGAAAACAAGATGATATACTTAAATATGACCATACTAATAATTATGGTATATAAATAAGCTAAGCTCTAAATAAAAGGCAAAGATGATCAAACTTGATAAAAAAGCAAGACCTAATTCTATACTTCTATAAATTGTACTTTGAATAAAAAGACACAGATCAAGTTAAAGTACAAATACTAAAAAAAAGTACAAATACTAAACACTATCTAAGAACACTGCATTATCTAAATTAACAGCAGACTTCTAGGGCAAGAAAATTAGCACAAATAAAAAGAGACATTTCAGACAAATAATAGAGTCAATTCATCAAGAAGAACTACAATCCTAGATGTTTATGTACTTAATGATAAAATTTCAAAATGCAAGAACCCAAAATGTCAGAGCTAAAAATGACAAATGGACAAACCCACAGTTTTAGTAAGTACTGCATCCCTGTTCATCGGTAGTAATGACAGAAAAACAGAAAATCAGTAAATATATAAGACCTGAATACTACTATCAATCAACTTGACTCACAAGTGATATTTTAGAATACTACTCCCAACAATATAATTCAAATACACATAGAACGTTTACCAACAGACTGTATGTTGAGCCATAAAAAAAGATTTGATAAATTTAAAAGGATGGAAATCATTCTGAGAATGTTTTCTAACCCCAAATGGAATTGAATTAGAAATCAGTTATAAACCAAAAGGAAAATCCCCAAATGCTTGGAAATAAACACTTATATTACAAAAGGAAAAAGAAGTTTAAAAACAATGAATGAGGATATTATTTCTTGGTGTTTTAAGTTGGAACACATTTTACCTCATTAAGTTTCAAGTTTTATTTTAATTTTCTCTCCAGATTAAACACTCTAGCTTAACATTTGTCTAAATTATTTTACAGCCAATCCAGCACAAAATCTACTGTTCTTTTCAAACCTACATTTTTCTAAACCATGCAGTGAAATTTGGGTGTTATCATTTCACCTAAGACATGAACAATAAATGATTTAATGTTCTCCCTCAAAAAGGAAAAAAAAATAAACCCAAGGCAAATAGGAGGAAATAAATAATAGTGAGTATTGATGAAACAGCAACACATGAATAATGGAAAAGTATTAATAAGACAAAAAAGTTGCTTAAAAAGATCAATAAATTGATAAACCACTAGGTAGATGAAATAAATAAAAAAGAGAAAAAAAGGACAAATTAGCAATATCAGGAATGAAAAAGAGGGCATCACTGCAGATCCCACATTAAAGGACATAAAGGACTACTATAAATAAGTTTATGCTAGTAGATTTGATAACTTAGACAAATTTCTTGAAAGAAACAAAGTGACAAAACTGAAGTAAGATCTAGGAATTCTGAAACCTCTATACTTGCTGCTGCTGCTGCTAAGTTGCTTCAGTCGTCTCCGACTCTGCGCGACCTCATAGATGGCAGCCCACGGAGCTCCCCCGTCCCTGGGATTCTCCAGGCAAGAACACTGGAGTGGGTTGCCATTTCCTTCTCCAATGCATGAAAGTGAAAAGTGAAAGTGAAATCGCTCAGTCGTGTCCAACTCTGTGACCCCATGGACTGCAGCCTGCCAGGCTCCTCCGCCCATAGGATTTTCCAGGCAAGAGTACTGGAGTGGGGTGCCATCGCCTTCCCCCAGTGGAGTACTAGTGAAGTAGTAGTAGTGAAGTCGCTCAGTCATGTCCGACTCTTTGCGACCCCATGGACTACAGCCCACCAGGCTCCTCCATCCATGGGATTCTCCAGACAAGAGTACTGGAGTGGGCTGCCATTTCCTTCTCCAGGGGATCTTCCCGACCCAGGGATCGAACCCAGGTCTCCCGCATTGTAGGCAGACGCTTTACCGTCTGAACCACCAGGGAAGTCAATGGAGTACTACTCAGTCATAAAAAGAACAAAATTTGCCATCTGTAACAACATGGATGGGCTTGGAGGGTATTATGCTTAGTGAAATAAGTCTAACAGAGAAAGA
The DNA here is from genome assembly GCF_029407905.1 of Bubalus kerabau. NCBI lineage: Eukaryota > Metazoa > Chordata > Mammalia > Artiodactyla > Bovidae > Bubalus > Bubalus kerabau. Next base: position 29,623,682 of record NC_073629.1, on the reverse strand, counting down.
CAAATACTATATGCTATCCTTTACAGGCAGAATCTAAAATCTGAAACGAATGAATCTAACAAAACAGAAACAAACTCACAGATATAGAAAACATCAGGAGGGAGATGGAAGAAGGAGGGGCAAAATAAAGGGAGGTAATTAGGAGGCATAAAGTGCTATGTATAAAATAAATAAGCTACAAGGTTATATTGCACAGTACAGAGAATATAGGCAATATTCCATAATAAGCATAAATGGAGTATAATGTATAAAAATTCTGAATCAGTTTCACACTTGAAATTAATATATTATATACCAACTATATCTCAATTAAAACAAACAGATGCAGAAAAAGCATTTGAAAAAATTCTTACCCATCCATAATTGTAAAAAAAAAAGAACTCTTTAGAAAATGAGTAATTAAATTTCTACAATGTGATAAAGGGCATCTATGAAAAAAACAACTGGTAATATCATACTAAGTGGTAAAAGACTGAACACCTTTCCCTTAAGACTGGGAAAAAGGCAACAATGTTTTTTTTCCCCACTTTTATTCAACCCTGTATGAAAAGTCTTAATCAATGCCATAAGGCAAGAAAAAATTTTTTTTAAGTTTGGAAAAGAAGTAAAACATTTTTTGGGCAAACATGATGATATATTTAGTCAATCCCAAGAAATCCACTATTATAAGCTAGTAGAATTCATGAGAGAATTTAGCAAGGTCTCAGGTGACTTTCCTAGTGGCTCAGACAGTAAAAGCGTCTGCCTACAATGTGGGAGGACACAGGTTCAATCCCTGGGTTGGGAAGATTCCCTGGAGAAGGAAATGGTAACCCACTCCAGTACTCTTGCCTGGAAAATCCCATGGACAGAGGAGCCTGTTAGGCTACAGTCCATGGGGTTGCAAAGAGTCAGACATGACTGAATGACTTCACTTTCGCTTTTCAGGATACATGGTCAGTATTTAAGATTTAATTGTACTTATAGATACTGAGATTTAATTGTACTTATAGAGCCTGGTGGGCTACCATCCATGGGGTCATACAGAGTCGGACATGACTGAAACGACTTACTAGCAGCAGCAGCATAGATACTGAGAGTGCTGAAAAATAAAATTTAAAATAACATTTATAACAGCATGAAAAATAGGAGATAAACACTTAGAAGTAAAAGACTTACACACTGAAAAGTACAAGATACTGCTGAGAAAAATTAAATAATAATTTTAAAAAGAGATATACCACATTAATGAACTAAATGCTTTGATTTTGTTACGATGTCTGAGTCTCTCAAAATTGAGAGGCAGATTCAACACAATCCTAATCAAATTCATAGCAGGCTTTGTAGTAGAAACTGACAAGTTGATTTTCAAATATATATGGAAATTCAAATGACCTAGAATAGCTTAAATAATTTTCAAAAATAACAAAGTGCTTTCAAGGCATTATAAAGCTGTGGTAATCAAGACTATGTGTACCAATGAAAGCAGAGATAAATGGATCAATAGAACAGTACAGAGCCCAGAAATAGACCCACATGTATACAGACAATTGACTTCCACAGAACTGGAAAGGAGTAATCTGTGGCACTGGGACAAATGGATATTCATATGGAAAAAATGAATCTCAACCCTTACCCACACCATGTACCAAAATTAACTTGAAATGTACAGGAGTCCCCTCCCTATCCATGAAGGACACACTCCAGTGGATGCTGAAATGGCTGATAATACCAAACCCCATATATATTGTTTTGTCCTATAATAGGTGGGTAGCAGAAATAGTGTGGATTCTCTGGACAAAAGGATTATTCATGTTCCCTGAAGGACAGAGCAAAATGGTGGGAGATTTCGTCATGCTACTCAGATCAGCATGCAGTTTTCAAATTATAAACTGTTTATTTCTGGAATTTTCTATTTGGTATTTTGGATCACAATTGACTGTAACTGAAATCGCAGAAATTGAAACCACAGATAGGGAAGGATTACTGTATCATAAACCTAAGCCTAAGAGATAAATCTATAAACCTTCTAGAAGAAAAAACAGGAAAAAAAAAATCTCTGTTAACTTTAGGAAGGGAAGCGATTTCTTAGAATACAGAAAGTACTAGCCATAAAGGAAAAACTTGCTAAAATGGATTTAATCAAAATGAAGATCTTCTGCTCTTCAAAAGATGTTTTAAAAATGAAATGGCAAACCACAGTGAGACGTGTTATACACAATACATACATCTGACAAAGATTTAAATTCATTATATAAAGAACTATAACAAATGAATAACTCACTCAATTAAAATGTGCATCAGATATGAACAGACACTTTACAAAAGATTTTAGGAGTAGCCAGTAAGTACAATAAAGCACCTGAAAAATGTACACTGTCGTTAGTCATCAAAAATGTGCAAATTAAAACACAAGATAGCACTGCATACCCATTAGAATCACTGAAATCAAAAAGAACTGCAGTGCCAAATATCGGAGCTCATGTAACTCTAACACTGCTGGTGTAATATGGTACAGCTATTTGGAAAACAGTCTGGCAGTTGCTTGCTGCTGCTGCTAAGTCGCTTCAGTCGTGTCCGACTCTGTGTGACCCCATACACAGCAGCCCACCAGGCTCCCCCGTCCCTGGGATTCTCCAGGCAAGAACACTGGAGTGGGTTGCCATTTCCTTCTCCAATGCATGAAAGTGAAGAGTGAAAGTGAAGTCGCTCAGTCGTGTCTGACTCTTAGCGACCCCATGGACTGCAGCCTACCAGGCTCCTCCGTCCATGGCAGTTGCTTATAACATTACTAATAAACATGATTGCCTTGTGTGTGTGTGTGCACACAGCCACTCAGTCATGTCTGACTCTTTGTGACCCCATGGACTGTAGCTCACCAGGCTCCTCTATCCACAGAATTTTCCAGGCAAGAATACTGGAGTGGGTTGCCATTTCATACTCCAGGGGATCTTCCCCACCCAGGGATCGAATCCATGTCTCTTGCATCTCCCGCACTGGCAGGTGGATTCTTTACCACTGTGCCTCCTGGGAAGCCCAATGAGTGCCATATGAGATAATTATCAGACAGGCTGGGGGCTGGGACCTGGGACACTGCTGCAGTCCTTAGGACTGGAAAAATGTCTCCTAGAGCAACAGAATACAAAGAAATTATAAGGAACTAAAAATAAATGTGTGCATAAGCAGTTGGGTTAAAAAATGAACAAGATACAAAGTGAGCAAATATGTAACTGCCACATCCAAGGTGCTGGGAGCAAAAGCAAGGTACAGGGCATGATCGCTACACAATGCATCACCAAAGGGGTGGGCAGACCACCGAAGCCACCCCTACCCTCATCCTACTTAAGGGACCAGCTCACTCCCTAACCCCATCCCCCAACCTCAGGGAGCAAGCAAGGAAACCTGTTACTTGTTTCATTGTTTCCTTGTGTGAGGACCATTAAAGCCTTGTCGGAATTTCTTATCTGGCCTCTCATCAACTTCTCTATTGATTAAAGGGTCCAAAAACCAGGCTCTATAACAATCTCACTTAGGCATTTCATATGAAAGGAAAATATGTTAACACAAATATTAATACTTTTACATGAATATTCATAGCAGCTTTATTCATGCTAGTCCCAAACTGGAAACAACCAAAAGGTCATTAAGTGAATACACAAACTGTGATATAATCATACAATAGGGTATTACTCATCAATTAAAAAGAACTAACGGTATGAGCAATAACTTGGATGTCTCTCAAAAGCATTATTCATCAACGAAAGAGTCCATACTGTATGATTCCATTCATATGAAATTCAAGAACAGGCGAAACTAATCTATTATGAAATAAAGCAGATCAGTGGTTGCTTAGGGCCAGGAGGGTAAGAACTAACCACAGAGACATATAAGGGAACTTTGTGGAGTGATGGAAATATTACACATCTTGATTGGGATAGTAGTTATACAGCTGTATACATCTGTCAAAGCTACTGATCTTATACGTGTTATAAAATGGGTATATTTTACTGTTTGAAATTTTATCTCAGTGAAGTTAGTTTTTAAATGTGAAAAAAATTTAGTACACTGAAAATCCTATGAATTTTTGCTCTTAATTTGAATGAGAAAAATCATCCTGACTTTTAAAACATTTAAAACATGTCATTTACTTCAGAAATATGTATGACATCCCTTCTATGTGGAATCTAAAAAGAAATGATACAGATGAACTGACTTACAAAACAGAAAGAGACTCACAGACTTAGGGAATGAAGTTACGGTTGCTGGTGGGAGGGATGGGGTGAAGGGAGAATTAGGGAGTTTGGGATGGACATGTACACACTGCTATATTTAAAATGGATAACCAACAAGGACCGACTGTATAGCACATGGAACTTTGCTTCATGTTATGCAGCAGCCTGGATGGAAGGGGAGTTTGGGGGAGAATGGATACATATATATGTATGTGAACAGTCCGTTCACTGTTCACTGAAACTATCACAGCATTGTTAATTGGCTATACCTCAATACAAAATAAAAAGTTAAAAAAAAAAAGATAAGACATGTCATTTACTTCAAAATTAATTTGCATAGTAGTTCAGTTACAAAGCAGTTTCAGTTAGCCTATCTCCTTTCCTCCTCATAACAATCTTGATTATTATATTATTGGGCACATTTTTGTAGGTGAGGATACTAGTGCTCAGAGAAGATAAATGAATTGCCCAGGTCACAAAGTCCAAGGTTTTCTTCTATATCACAGCTATTATTGAAAACTTGACAGTTCAGTTCATTTCAACCTGTTTTTCCCTTGTCAAAGCCAGAGACACTGAGCTCTCTAATTGTATGCCATTCCAGAAAGAAAAAAAAAAGCCAACAAGATTTAACCTCTTGAATCTGAATATTTTAGGGGAAAACACTGCCAATATCAAATTTAAAAACAAAAGTTCTCCTCTTTGAAGTTAATGCCCCTCAAAACAGGTGTTACTGATCTTCTTTATCCTTAATAATGAAGTGAGAATCTTTGAATTAAACAGTGTTAAATCTGTTACTAAAGTAAACAAAACCCGAATACAATGAATTTCAATTTAGGGACAATTTAACTTTCACTAAAATAATCTTCTATTCAATTTTCACATAAGGCTTACTACTTGGATGCAAAGGAAGTTCTCTACTTCATAAGGGCCCATATTTGTAATGAATTGCAAACCCATGTGTAATGAATCTTAGACCTTTTGGAAACAGTGAATGTATGATGAATAAGATATGTTAATAACTATAAATAAAAATCACTCTTTGTATTCAAGCCTAAATTCTGTAGGATCAGTATTACTTTTCTCTGAACAACAGACTGGTCAGGAAATCTAAAACGAGTTGTCATACAACTGTATTCTTAAACATTGAAATAATCTGACATTTCTTTCTCATAAATGCATTTGGCTCCCAATAATACTACACTATTCACTGCAAAACTTCCATTAAGCTTTTAGCTATTCCTTTGTCTGAACAAAAGAGGGGGCTTAGGTATAGATGCCTATTTTTTAAATACCAGTTTCAGGTGTAATGCCAGAATGACTACTGCTATCTGAAGAAAATGGATGCCAAAAAGATTCTAACTACTCAGACACTAGAAGGAACACAGCCAAATGAAAACAGAATCACAACTGAACTGATGTCATGAGGATGGCTTATTTCAGTAGAGATAAAGCTAAAGATAAAATCTCTGAGAAAGATGATTCCCTCCCCCACCCAAAAACAACCTCTACTGATTTTTCAAAAAGGTATCATATTACAAAGAGGTGAAGAGATTAAGATTCATTTTATGCCTACAGTGTACAAGGTCCTTTAATAATTACAGTGCTCCTCTCAACCATATGAAGTAGATATTAATTGCTCTCTGCATACTTTCCATTTGAAAAGTAGAGATGAGTGATTTTCTCAACAGTCCAGGGTTTCAACAGCTGGAGGAGCTAGGATTCAGACCTGTATGTGCCTACCCCAAAGTCATTTGCTTTTCCCACTCAGTATATTACACTGTTCCCCAAACAAAGAGTTTGTTGAAATCAGAAGAAATAGAGTACAGTCCTAACCCTGTAACTTAATTGGCTGTGTGACCAGAGCTGTGTGACTTTACCTTTTGGGGCTTCAGTTTTCTCATCTATAAATTCTGATTTACCACTGATCTTCATGTAGTTCCTTTAATATTTCTTGTAGTTCAGTATGGTGGTGAACAAATTTCCTCCTCTTTTATTAATCTAAAATAACTTTATTTCACCTTCATTTTTTAGAAGGATAATTTTGCTGGATACAAAATTCTAGGTTGATAGTATTTTTCTTTAGTTTAGTTATCATTCTTCTGACTTGCAGTCAGCATTGTTTCTACAGAATGAGAATTTTGCAGCCATTCTTATGTTAGTTTCCCTGTACATAATATAGCTTTTTCCTAACTTCTTATAAGATTTACTCTTTATCTTTGCTTTTCAGCAATCTGGCCCAAGTGTTGTTTCAGTTATATTTATCTTGCTTGAGGTCTGTAGAGATTCTCAGATTTTGAGTTGGTGTTTTCTATCTGCTTTTCTTGCTGGTTATAGTTTTAGGTATTTTTGGTTCACCTTTGGACTCAAATCTGGCAGAGCATCAATGCACAATTTCTCCATGCCTCCCACACTCACCTGCAATGCTGCTTTCTTAGTAAAAATGTGAAGATGGCAGACACAGCAGATAAGTGTTGGGCCACCTGGTTTATTGTTGCATTTGGGATTCTCCAAATTCCAATCCACATTCCAATTCCAAGAGTCCATACAGTTTACTAAGGCTTGGCAGATTTCCCCCTGACTCTGTAAAGCCTTACCATCTGTGTCAGGGTTCCAATATCCAAACCACATGCTTGTCTCCAGGTATGAAAGTTGCTGTGGCTTTCCACTCACTTATAAACAATTCATTTTGGAATTCAGTTCACTGAAGTTTCTTTATGCACTTCTCTATCTATGTTAGCCACTCAGTCATGTCCAACTCTTCACAACCCCATGGACTGTAGCCCACCAGGCTCTTCTGTCCACAGAATTCTCCAGGCAAGAATACTGGAGTGGATAGCCATTCCCTTCTCCAGGGGATCTTCCTGACCCAGCAGTCAAACCCAGGTCTCTTGCATTACAGGAAGATTCTTTACCATATGAGCCAGCAGGGAAGCCCCAGAGAAATACGTGATTTTTATTTTGTCCAAGATTTTCTTGCTACTATGGGAGCAAATGTTTTCTGAGTCCTTCTAAACCTAATTAGAAGAGAAAGTCATAAAATGTTTTTAATGAAATAGAATAGTACAAAATAGAAAAAATCAGAATACACTGCATGTGAATAAGGAAAAATATCGCTTCAGATATGTTTATTTCAGATGTGTATGTGTTCCTAATAGTTTACAAATGTATTTATCATGTTTTTGGAAAGTTTCTTCTCTAGAGACATTGAAGTCTGCCTCAGAATAAAGCACAAGTTTAGAAAAAGGATATTAGGACATCAATGTGCAAAAAGAACAGTCTAGTGCTAGATCAACTTCATGTATTCAAACTTTTCAGAAACCCAAAGGCTTTTATGTATCAACACAGACAAAATAAGTCCCTGTAAAAATACATAAAACTCAAAATTATCATAATAGGCAACTGCTGTTAGAGAAGACTGTTCAGATATTTTAATATATCTGAACACATTCAGATATTTTAATAATAAAGTCTTTGATTTTTTAATTAAATCCAGTCTGGACCTATGTATTGTAATTCAATTTGTTGTTACTGATTCCTATTATTAGGTTAAGAGTGCAAAGAAAGATTCTGGAGAGAAAATATGCTCTTTTTATATTTTGCTTCCTTAATAAAAATCTTTTCAAAATCTCTTTTTTAAGGGTGGGAGAAAAAGCCAAGCATATTCTCTCAATGTAGGAAAGCTATTCCTGGTCAAGAGAATAAATAGCTTTTAACTCAGCAATCAATGAAATAAACCACAGAAATGTCATAAATGTATATGGAGACTACAATATTTAATTTATATGGGCAGCATCATGGCTTATGGTACAAAGAAGGCAGGCTTTGGAGGAAGACATCTGGATTTAAATTCTCTACAATTTACTCTGTGGTATGGCCTTGTACTCTTAACCAATCCAGCCTTAGTCTATAACAAAGGAATAAGACTTACCATCAGTTATTGGAAGGATAAAATGAAAGAATATATTAATATAAAATATCTTGCACAAAGTATGCAATAAAGCCTATGACATTACTGTCATAACTTACTTAAATATTGTATGTGTATGGGAATCAGTACATAGCCTCGTCAACCTAACCTCCTGAATGAGTCTCTTCATTTCTTTTTCTCCCCTCCACCTCTCTTCATTTTTATCACCATTCAGTTCAGTTCAGTCACTCAGTTGTGTCCGACTCTTTGCGACCCCATGAATCCCAGCACGCCAGGCCTCCCTGTCCATCACCAACTCCCGGAGTTCACTCAAACTCATGACCATTGAATCTGTGATGCCATCCAGCCATCTCATCCTCTGTCGTCCCCTTATCCTCCTTCCCCCAATACTTCCCAGCATCAGAGTCTTTTCCAATGAGTCAACTCTTCACATGAGGTGGCCAAAGTACTGGAGTTTCAGCTTTAGCATCAGTCCTTCCAAAGAACACCCAGGACAGATCTCCTTTAGAATGGACTGGTTGGATCTCCTTGCAGTTCAAGGGACTCTCAAGAGTCTTCTCCAACACCACAGTTCAAAAGCATCAATTCTTCGGCACTCAGCCTTCTTCACAGTCCAACTCTCAGATCCATACATGACCACTGGAAAAACCATAGCCTTGACTAGACAGATCTTCGTTGGCAATGTCTCTGCTTTTGAATATGCTATCTAGGTTGGTCATAACTGTCCTTCCAAGGAGTAAGCGTCTTTTAATTTCATGGCTGCAGTCACCATCTGCAGTGATTTTGGAGCCCAAAAAAATAAAGTCTGACACTGTTTCCCCATTTATTTCCCATGAAAGTGATGGGACCAGATGCCATGATCTTCATTTTCTGAATGTTGAGCTTTAAGCCAACTTTTTCACTCTCATCTTTCACTTTCATCAAGAGGCTTTTTAGTTCTTCTTCACTTTCTGCCATAAGGGTGGTGTCATCTGCATATCTGAGGTTATTGATATTTCTCCCGCCAATCTTGATTCCAGCTTGTGTTTCTTCCAGTCCAGTGTTTCTCATGATGTACTCTGCATATAAGTTAAATAAGCAGGGTGACAGTATACAGCCTTGACGTACTCCTTTTCCTATTTGGAACCAGTCTGTTGTTCCATGTCCAGTTCTAACTGTTGCTTCCTGACCTGCATATAGGTTTCTCAAGAGGCAGGTCAGGTGGTCTGGTACTCCCAACTCTTGAAGAATTTTCCACAGTTTATTGTGATCTACACAGTCAAAGGCTTTGGCATAGTCAATGCAGCAGAAATAGATGTTTTTCTGGAACTCTCTTGCTTTTTTGATGATCCAGCGGATGTTGACAATTTGATCTCTGGTTCCTCTGCCTTTTCTAAAACCAGCTTGAACATCTGGAATTTCACAGTACACGTATTGCTGAAGCCTGGCTTGGAGAATTTTGAGCATTACTTTACTAGTAGTCAAGTGGACCTTAGAAAGCATCACTACGAACAAAGCTAGTGGAGGTGATGGAATTCCATTTGAGCTATTTCAAATCTTGAAAGATGATGCTGTGGAAGTGCTGCACTCAATATGCCAGCAAATTTGGAAAACTCAGCAGCGGCCACAGGACTGGAAAAGGTCAGTTTTCATTCCAATCCCAAAGAAAGGCAATGCCAAAGAATGCTCAAACTACCGCACAATTGCACTCATCTCACACTATTAATTACTTCATGAACATACAATGTACTTTTAAGACCAGTTCAAAACTTTTCCTGTGAGATATTCCTTAGCCCTTTACCCAGAGTTAATCCCTCTTTCTGTGTGCTCCCATTACACTTAACGGTATTCTGTAATTGTTTCCCAATACTGAATACTCCTTACAACAAATACTTCTTTATACTGGTCCATGACCTCAAGAATCTTAATATTTTAGAGTCATTCTTCCTGGGTATATTTAGAAAAAAAAAGAAACTCAGGGATGAAAATGAAAAGAGAGATAGCATTAACAGCCAAGAGGAGCAAATGCTTCTGCAACACTGTCTTTTTTTTTTTTTTTTAAAGATTTATTTGTTTATGGCATGTGGGCTCAGTAGTTGTGGTGCACAGGCTTACCTACAGTACAACAGTAGTTGTGTTGCCTCACGGCTTGTGGGATCTTCCTGGACCAGGGATCAAACGGACGTCCTCTGCACTGGCAGGCAGATTATTAACCATTGGACCATCAGAGAAGCTCCTGCAATGCTGTCTTGAAAGACCTAATGTCTTTAATCTCAGAAAGTCACTCTTGTACTTTTTACAGCAGAGGATGCTAAGACATGCATCAGAGAAAACTGAACATAATAAAATTTGCTCAGGAGGATGGGTAGGAATTTGAACTGCTCATGGTATTTGCTTTTTTAAATTTCTATAAAACATATTTAATTAAATATTAATATAGCATTTAATCTGTAAAGCCTCAGGATAAACTTTTAGTAAAACCCACAGGAAAAAAACTTGCTTAAAATTTGTCATTAAATTTAGCAAAAAATATTTTAAAGCAAATGATAAAGGAATAAAGCAACAAAGGAAAAAAAATCAAGTGTCAGGCTGGCTTCTGCCTTTCAAAACTTTTACCATTTTGGTGTTTCTTGAAAAACAAATCTTCAAAGCAAGCACATACAGGATATCAGCCTTTTTTTTTGTTGGGAGGGTGGAGATATTAGCCTTTTATCTCACTGCTATCAGAGGAAACAGCCTTATAGGTAACTAAAAGTGACTCCCAAAATAGCAAAGAAATGTAAAAAACCCCAACATTACTAATAATAGACAACATAAACATGTCCAGTAGTTATTCTGCATAACTACAAAGCAAGAAATATGATTCTTCAAAAAAACTGAATTTTAACAATTCTATAAACTCTGTTGAGACATCTGTCATGGGAATTTTTGAGGTTTTTCTAAAATGAAAGAATAAAAAATGATAGTTGATTTGATGCAGATTATATTCAGAATTTTGAGGCACAATCCAAAGACTTAGAATAATATTAACTTTGGGATACTGTTATATAGTTGGTTATCCACGTTACTCAAAAAATTTCCAAATGATTATAATTCTTCTTTGCTGTTCACTGATTTTACTGGGTACAACTGGAGGTTTAACTTGCCACAGCTGTGTGACCTTAGGGGTTATCCCTATAACTAACCCAATGATGAATGTTTATGTTTCCCCCCAATTCATAGGACTTCCCTGATAGCTCAGTTGGTAAAGAATCCACCTGCAATGCAGGAGACCTGGGTTCCATTCCTGGGTGGGGAAGATCCCTGGAGAAGGGATGGGCTACCCACTCAAGTATTCTTGGACTTCCCTTGTGACTCAGCTGGTAAAGAATCTGCCTGCAATGCAGGAAACCTGGGTTCGATCCCTAGGTTGGGGAAGATCCCCTGGAGAAGGGAAAGGCTACCCACTCCAGTAACCTGGCCTGGAGTATTCCATGGACTGTATAGACCATGGGGTCGCAAAGAGTCGGATACAACTGAGCGCTTTCACTTTTCAAATGCATATGTTGAAGCCCTAACTGCCATTATGACAGTATTTGGAGGTGGGACTTTGGGAGGTAATTATGAGGTTGAAGCCCTCATGAATGAGATTAGTGTCTTTACAAAAAGAGACACAATAAAGACGATCTCTCTCTCCACTCTGGGAGGTTTCAATGAGAAGACAGCCATCTGCAAACCAGGAAGAGGACCCTCACCAGGAACTGGATAGGATGGTATCTTGATCTTGGGATTCCAAGCCTCACGAATTTTGAGAACTAAAATTTTGTTGTTCAAGCCACCCAGTCTACGGAATTTTTGCTATACAGCGGCCCAAACTTACTAGGACAAATGGTAACTCTTATTGGCTCCTCCTTCAAACATATCTGTAACTCTAACCATTTACCATCTTCACTGCTATCACATTAATCCACGTCACTGTCATTTCTCCCTTTCTCATTTTTCAATTTTTACTCAGTTTTCATATTCCATGTCCATCTTATCTCAAAGGCTTCCTTCCCCACATATTTCTCTATGCCTTCACCCTGCTATATTTTCTCCATACAGCTTATCGCTCAACTGAAATTGTTATTTGTTTACTTGTTTGTCTCCCCTATTGGAACATAAGCTTTTTCACTACTATATTGCAGCACCTAGAAGACTATGCTCCAGACAGTAACCCCTCAGTAAATACTTAAATGAATGACTAAATCCTGACTATAAGAATATATAATAAGGAAAGGTTTATGAAAATTAGCAGTGCCTATTACTTTAAGGGCCTCTAATGATTTGAAATTGCCCCATTCATAGATACAAAAACATCTTAGAATACTTTAAAGATAAATGTGCACACGTGCTAAGTTGCTTCAGTTGTGTCCGACTCTTTGCAACCCTGTGGACTGTAGCCTGCCAGCTTCCCTGTCCATGGGATTCTTCAGCAAGACACTGGAGTGTGTTGCCATGCCCTCTCCAGGCAGTCTTCCCCACCCAGGGATCGAATCCATGTCTCCTGCAGCTCCTGCTTTGCAGGCAGATTCTTTACTACTAAGCCACCAGGGAAGCTCTTAAAGATAAATGAATAATACCAAAACAAGTTACTTAAATAATTATAAGCATTACAATAAAGACTTTTTTGTACATTTCCTATTTGCCAGGACGACATGTATAATCTTATTTAATCCTTACAATAAAACTTAGAGGAAGATATCTTTTCTAGATGAAGAAACTGAGGCTTAGAAGGTTAGATAACTTTTTAAGCTCATATATGTTATTATAGGGGCTTCTCTGGTAGCTCAGCTGGTAAAGAATCTGCAATGCAGGAGACCCCAGTTTGATTCCTGGGTCAGGACGATCCCCTGGAGAAGGAATAGGCTACCCACTCCAGTATTCTTGGGTTTCCCTGGTGGCTCAAATGGTAAAGAATCTGCCCGCAATGTGGGAGACCTGGGTTCGGAAGATCCCCTGGAAGAGGGCATGGCAACCCAATCCAGTTTTCTTCCCTGGAGAACCCCCACAGACAGAGAAGCCTGGTGGGCTACCGTCCATGGACCCACAAAGAGTCAGACATGAATGAGGGACTAAGCACAGCACAGCGTATGTTACTGTTAAGTAGGAAAAGTAGAATTTGAACCCCAAAACCCTTGCTATCTTTAATAACATGTAACATATTACCTTCGTGATAGACATTTTAAAGAGGGCAATATCTAAGTCAGGGGTCTCTAAATTTCTATTCTAAACCCCTATGAACAAGAAAGAATGATTTATGTTATAAATTATAGATATACACAACTATAACCACATCATGCATATTATAAACATAAAAATAAAAACTTTAAAAGCATGAGGTATTTAAAAAATCATGTTAAATTAAATATGTAAAAGGAGGGTAAAATAACCATATGACTAAAATATGATTAATTACAAATATTAGTAAAAGCAATGTGATTAAACATGATGATTTTGCCTTGAAACAGCAATCCAAAGATCTAGTTCTAAATTCAGTTTATTTCAGTTCCTGGTTCTAAGGGTATTATGAGCTGAATTATGTTCAAATTCACATGCTGACATTCCAACCCCTAATACCTCAGAATATGACTATATTTGGAAAGAGAGCCTTTAAAACGGTAGTAAAGTTAAAATGAAGTCACTAGGGTGGGCCTTTATCCAATATGACTGGTATCTTTATAAGTAAAGAAAATGTGGTCACAGACAGAGAGAAGATTCTATGAAGACACAGGGAGAAGGCATTTACTGATTTAAAGCCAAGGTGAGAGGCCTCAGAAAAAACCGTCCATGCCAACACCTTAATCTCAGACTTCTAGCCTCCAAAAGCATGAGATGATAAATTTTTGCTGTTTAAGCCATTCAGCCTGTGGTACTGTTATGGCAGCCTGATCTGACTAACATAAATTACATAAACAGTAATTGAATAGGATTAACTCCCCACAATACATAGAGTCAATGAAAGAAGAGCTTCATGGACAGAATCAAAATACTCATCGGTCAATTTCATTCACCAATTAAGAGAGGGTTTTATTGAAATCTGATTAGTGACCTCCATCTTATCCAATGTTTGTCAACTATACTTGCATTGGACAGTATTACACTATTTAAACTTTTAAGAAACTGATTAAAAATCCCAAGACTACTTTGAAAGATTTCAAAACAGACTAGAAAATTGTTTCCAAGCATGCTAAGTGTACAGATATGGAAGTTTTACAGATGACACACGTACTTTGTCTTGGGCAACAATAAATAGCAATGGGAATATTCTCAATGATCAAAATTCCCTCTCTCAATTTCATGAGTTTCTTTAGAAAACAAATGATTTCTCAGTGATTATTAACTTTTGTCTTTAAGGAAGACATTAAATGTGTTTATATTCAATTTTTTTGCTGATTATGACTTATCACAGAAAACCAACAATTTCTGAATCCTTCTTATGGTAAAGGAAAATTGTGTGACATTTTAAGTCTGGCAACTTCATGCCAATGTTCTTCCTATGTTCAAGGACTATAAGGACCCTATCATTTAAAATATAATTTCTAAATCCACTTGCTGCTAAGTCACTTCAGTCGTGGCTGACTCTGTGTGACCCCATAGATGTCAGCCCACGAGGCTCCCCCGTCCCTGGGATTCTCCAGGCAAGAACACTGGAGCGGGTTGCCATTTCCTTCTCCAATGCAGAAAAGTGAAAAGTGAGAGTGAAGTCGCTCAGTCGCATCCGACTTGTAGCGACCCCATGGACTGCAGCCCACCAGGCTCCTCCGTCCATGGGATTTTCCAGGCAAGAGTACTGGAGTGGGTTGCCATTGCCTTCTCCATATATAAATATTTAAACATATATAAACTGGACACATACGACCATTATTATTTGCAATAACTAAAAGTGAACAATAGCTAAAAGACAAGTAAGGATGTCACTGTCAAGTCCTTTTTGTTGGAGAATGACCATTTTCCCCTCGGGATTAATGCCTTAGATGAAATCTGATAAGACTGGACGCAGCAGTGTCAACCTGTATATTAAATATTTGACAAAGCCTAACTTACTACATTTTTCTTTTTTAACTGACTACTTTTTAAGGTGAAATCAAATGTAACAACTCAAATGCTCTTTTCACATCCTAATATATCATCTTACACACCCCTAGAAGACCTTGAGTATAGAGTAAGATATTTCAACTTATATATGCATTAGCTTTAATGCTTACCATTTTACAAAGGAACCCGAGGATATTTAGAGGTCTGCTAAAGTAACCAGGTGGCTCCAAATTCTATGACTAGAGAATATAAACACTCTTCCCTTTGAAAATCAAGTAAGATCAGTCAGGAGAAGCAAATAACTGTTCCCCCCCCCCGCCCCCCCGGTTTATTGAGATATAACTGACATAAAGCACTGTATAAGTTTAAGATGTATAACATGATGACTGGATACATACATAGTATATATACACATATATATACTGTGAAACTATCAGCACAATAAGTTTGGTTAACATATTCATTACCTCACATAACCTCTTTTTTTTTTTTTTTTTTTTTTTAGTGAGACCATGTAAGATCTACTCTCTTAAAACAGCATTGTTAACTACAGTCACCAAGAACTATGTTTTTGAAAGGTGTACATGCCCACAGAGGTCATTTACATCTGGATAGGTCTCAGGCTTTCCTGAATGACAGTGAAACATAAAGGAAGTCTATAATAGGGGAGATATATTTAAACACTACAGGCAGAAGAAAAGATGAATGTGATTTGGAAGAACTAAATATCAAGGAGGTTAGAAATCACAACAGTAGCTATACTTCCATTGCAGCTGGACCTTAATCTAGTGCTCCAGTTAGTAATCTAGTTTAGAGACAATCAAGGTATGACGACTGCAAATTAGGCCCTATCCAGAAATGTACTGGTCCCAAAAGGCTATATGGGCCCCTGGAGAAACAGACCTTAAATAAAGTTGGAAAAGAACTAACTTCCCAGACCAGCTTCTTATACTATGATTTTTTGTTGTTGTTGCTGCTGTTCAGGCACTAAGTTGTGTCTGACTCTTTGGTGACCCCATGGACTGTAGCCCACCAGGTTTCTCTGTCCATGGGATTTCCCAGGCAAGAATACTGCAGTGGGTTGCCATTTCCTTCTCTGGGGATCGAACCCACATCTCCTGAACTGGAAGATGGGTTCTTTACCACTGAGACACCAGGTTAGCCAAGACTGTATCAGGATTTACAGAAAAACTAATTTTCTTGTTGCAGAACCAGTGTTATATATGCTAATTAGTAAATAGATTAAATCACATCCTTGAACTGAAAAATAACAATTATATTGAATAAAAGACTAGTGTAATACAGTTAACCTATAAGGTTTTACTAAATACCAGTGTTTTGAAGATATTCAACTAAATTTATCCAAGAAAAATAAATTTGTAAAGTTAATCTGAAAAACTGGAAAACATATAATCTAAGTTTGAAATATATTTTTTAAATAATCTACTGACATGGTTCATCATCTACATCAATGTTCCTCTCCCATAAATAAGGCTATAATTTAACAGGCAGGTATTTAATATTCCCTAATTGCATGGCTGAGGTCAAAGCAGTTCTCTCAGTCTAATGTAGTTCCTACATATTTTTGATCTGCAAGTAGAACCTAATTATCACTGTTTAAATATTTTCAATAAGAAAATATAGAGGAAAAATCCAGGTGGTACAAAAAGATACATTTGTATAGTAGTGTAATATTTTAAATATTGATGCTGTGCTTAGTCACTTAGTCATGTCCAACTCTTTGAGACCCCATGGACTGTAGCCCACCAGGCTCCTCTGTCCATGGGGATTCTCCAGGCAAGAACACTGGAGTAGGTTGCCATGTCCTCCTCCAGGGAATCTTTCCAACTCAGGGATGGAACCCAGGTCTACCACACTGTAGGGATTCTTTACCATCTGAGCCACCAGGGAAGCCCTAAATATAGATAATCAATTATTTATTAAGTGACTATATCTGTCAAGAACTGTGCTTAGTACCTATTTTCATTATTATATTTAATTTTCAAAACTCTTGACAGTCATTATCACCTCTATTTTGTCAATGAAGAAGCTGAGACTGAACAGGTTAAGTATTAAAAGGTTACTGAAGGTAATACAAACTTAGTTCTGCTTTACTCCCAAGCTTGTGCATTTAACAACTATATATTACTTGCTTTTGTAGACATAACAATATCAGCTAATATAACAGGATGTCAAATGCAACTCTTCCTGTCCTCTCTGTTCAGCAGGGGCCTCACAGGCCAAAATCAAAACAATAGAAGTCAAGTACTTCCCTATTCTAAAGAGAAATGCAAGGCTTACAAGTAGGCAGCCAAAACCTGGCTCTGCTAACATCAGTACACTACCCTTGCCAAGATGATAAGAGATGAACTTCAATTCTTTAATTATAAGGATTTCAAGGGACAATAGAGAGGACTTTAAAGAAACCAGGTGGTGTGTGTTTCTCTGCCTCCTGAGGGAAAAGGGGGAGATACTTCCTGCCCACCTCAAGCCAAGGAACTGAAACCAAATAACCACTCAGAGTGCTTTAACATGTATCCTGAATTCGCAGGGACTGGACAAGTGCCAAACCTGGCTGGGGGCGGGGGTGGGGTGGGTAAGAAAAGAACTGGCTCAGAGCTAAATTTTAAAAACCATTTAGGTATACCACAGTCAAATGTTTCAATAGAATAGGAAGTTTTACAAAATGCCACATGTGGAAAAACACACATAAAATTAACTTTAAGAGCATGAAACTACAGAATTTCATTACATTAATGCAATGTTAGTAACTGCATAACTAAATGAAGTTTATCTTTTCTTTTTTATTGCAGCATAATTGACATGTAACAGTTTCAGGTGCGTAACACAGTGATTCGTTATGCCTATCATTGTGAAAAGATCAGTACAATAAGTCTAGTTAACATCCACCCACATACATAGTTACAATATTTTAAGAAATCTTTTCTTGTAATGAGAACTTTTAGCTACTTTCAAATATGCAATCAATATTATTAACTATAGTCTTCACGCTGTACATTATCTTCCCACCACTTTTTTTTATACGTGTAGGTTTGTAAGTACCTTTGATCCCTTCACCCATTTTGCCCACCATCCCCCTCTCTCCTAACCACTAATCTGTTCTCTGTATCTATGAGCTTGGGTTTTGCTTATTTGCCTGTTAGATTCCACATATCAACGAGATCACACAGTATTTTTCTTTCTCTGTCCGACTTACTTCACTTATAGCACAATGCCTCAAGATCTATCTACATTGCAAATGGCAGAATTTCATTCTTTTTTAAATTAATGACTAAGTAATATTCCACTGTGTATATATATACCACATCTTATTTATCCATTCATCTATCAATGAATATTTTGGTTGTTTCCATATCTTCATTATTGCAAACAATGCAGCAATGAACATGGGAGTGAAGATATCTTTTCGAATCAGTGTTTTCATTTTCTTCACAAAAATACCCAGAAGAGGAACTGCTAGATCAGATGGTAGTTTTATTTTTAATTTTTGAGAATCCTCAACACTATTTTTCATAGAGTTTGCACCAATTTACATTATTACCAAAAGTGCACAAGGGTTCCCTTTTTTCTACATCCTTGCCAACAGTTATTATTGGTTATCTTTTTGATAACAGCCATTCTAACTGATATGAGGTGGTATCTCATTGTGGTTTTGACCTGCATTTCCCTTATGACTAGTGATATTAAGCAACTTTTCATGTGCTTGTTGACCATCTGTATATCTTCTAAATTAAGTTTTATCTTAATCTGTTTGACTTAATTATTCTTTAAAAAATCTTAATGTAAGAAATAACTGTCCCAGAACTTTTCACCTTTGTAAATACTTAAAATAACCTAGCTTTTATATCATAAACTCAAACTTGGTTAAGTTCTCAGCAAGACATTAGAAAATAAAAGCAAAATTCTCACTTCCTAGAGTGTTCAAAGGTTTAAACAAATTTCTAAAAACTAAAAAGAAGCAATTTTTCAAAAAGGGATTTTAAAAGTCATAAAGTAATACTGTTACTTTTCAGAAATTTTGAAGATATAGAAAACAGGGGGAAATATCTATAAGCCTACCACATCCAGCATAATTGCTCGTATATTTTTGTATACTTCCTTCCTGTTTTATTTCATAAGATATTTTTATATAGATGCAATTATAGTACATATATTATTGTATCCTGCTTTTCTTTTCAGGGTTGTATAAAAACATGTACTTTTCAAGGTTTAAAACTGAAACATAACAAGCTCTCCTAAAAGCATGCATTCATATCCACTGTACAATGCAAATTCCCATTTTATACTAAAGCTTTTTAAAAAACAAGAAGACAGATTTCTCAGATTTTCAAATCACATTATCAAATTACACATTCATTGGGTAAAACTGCATTCACATGGTTATTAAATGTAAATGCTATTCTTCAAATAACCATTTAAAACACATAAAAGTATTAACTCTGCAATATATTAACCCTCAGACCCAACAATATCATTTAGAAATGAAGTTATTACTAAGATAAAAAATTATCACCACTCTTTCCTCTCTTCCTGAACAATTTAGCTGAAAGTCATTAAGTGGAACAGAGTGAGTTAGGCCTCCCTGCCTGATGCTATGGAGCCACAATGGCGGGACAGGTCACCAAAGCACTAGAGCAGTAGGAGCAGGGAAAGCATCTGTGCCAGAGGGCGGTGAATGTGGACTGTCAGGACTCTCAAAGAGCACAGGGGATGACTCCACAAAGGGGCCGCCTCTGTGAAATGTCAGTGCTGGAGCAGAACAAGGGGGTCCCAGCCTGATGGGTGGGATGGTGGGGGCCGTCAGAGCCAGAGCAGGGTGAAGAGAGGACCCTCTGGGAAGGGGCAGCTAGTCAAGACTACTGACATGTGGACCTTCAACACCTCACCTGGGTGTCTACGTGTAATACACAAACTGCTCAATTACATAGGCCATCCTGACTAAATACTACATAAGTATTAAAAGAATAAGGTAGAGATTTGTGTGCAGATATGGAAAGATGTCCCCAAAACAGTGGGGGAAAACATTTCTCAATTATGGTTCCTTTTCTATAGAATTTAAAAAAGAATACACATATATCTATTTAAAAAAGAATACACATATATCTATACATACCCACTCACGCAAATACCTTGCAATAATGTGAGTTTGGATGTTACACAGCTGACCTCTACTCTGTAGAGTCCCCTTTTCTGAAATGGGGGTGGGTGGGATAGATCTCTTAACTTCCTCAAAGTGGAAGAAGAAGGTGGTTAGAAAGTGATCATTCTATGATCATCTGGATATTCTCACTTCTGTATATGGCTGATTGTGTCAACAAAAGTTCTACTATCTTCACATTGGTGCTTTTTATACAATCAGATCATATTTTTAAAACTACTGTTTTTGATTATCCTTGTAATAACATGGATATCATTTAGTGTGGGCGGCTGCGCCCGGCGCATTTAGCGTGGGCGGCTGCGCCCAGCGCAGCTACCCCACGTCCGAGGTCAGGGGCAGAAGCCAGGAGGACCCCATGCCCAAGAGGAGGCAGCCGAGAGGAGCTACCCAGCGTCCAGGCCAGGGGTGGCGGCCGGGAGGAGCTACACCACGCCCGAGGCCAGGGGCTGCTGCCGAGAGAAACAACCCCACCTCCAAGGAGTGGTGGCTCCTCCGGCGCAGTAGGGCCTAGAGGAGCTATTCCACGTTCAAGGTCAGAAGGGGCGGCGGTGAGGAGATACCCCTCGTCCAAGGTAAGGAGCAGGCTACAATTTGCTGGAGCAGTCGTGAAGAGATACCCCACGTCCAAGGTAACAGAAACCCAAGTAAGACTGTAGGTGTTGCAAGAGGGCATCAGAAAGCAGACACACTGAAACCATAATCACAGAAAACTAGTCAATCTAATCACACTGGGACCACAGCCTTGTCTAACTCAATGAAACTAAGCCATGCCCGTGGGGCCACCCAAGACAGGCGGGTCATGGTGGAGAGATCTGACAGAATGTGGTCCACTGGAGAAGGGAATGGCAAACCACTTCAGTATTCTTGTCTTGAGAACCCTATGAACAGTATGAAAAGGCAAAATGATAGGATATTGAAAGAGAAACTCCCCAGGTCAGTAGGTGCCCAATATGCCACTGGAGATCAGTGGAGAAATAACTCCAGAAAGAATGAAGGGATGGAGCCAAAGCAAAAAAAATACCCAGTTGTGGATGTGACTGGTGATGGAAACAAGGTCTGATGCTGTAAAGAGCAATATTGCATAGGAACCTGGAATGTCAGGTCCATGAATCAAGGCAAATTAGAAGTGGTCAAACAGGAGATGGCAAGAGTGAACAACGACATTCTAGGAATCAGCGAACTAAAATGGACTGGAATGGGTGAATTTAACTCAGATGACCATTACATCTACTACTGCGGGCAGGAATCCCTCAGAAGAAATGGAGCAGCCATCATGGTCAACAAAAGAGTCTGTAATGCAGTACTTGGATGCAATCTCAAAAACGACAGAATGATCTCTGTTCGTTTCCAAGGCAAACCATTCAATATCACAGTAATCCAAGTCTATGCCCCAACCAGTAATGCTGAAGAAGCTGAAGTTGAACGGTTCTATGAAGACCTACAAGACCTTTTAGAACTAACACCCAAAAAAGATGTCCTTTTCATTATAGGGGATTCGAATGCAAAAGTAGGCAGTCAAGAAACACCTGGAGTAACAGGCAAATTTGGCCTTGGAATATGGAATGAAGCAGGGCAAAGACTAATAGAGTTTTGCTAAGAAAATGCACTGGTCATAGCAAACACCCTCTTCCAACAAAACAAGAGAAGACTCTAGACATGGACTCACCAGATGGTCAACACCGAAATCAGACTGATTATATTCTTTGCAGCCAAAGATGGAGAAGCTCTATACAGTCAACAAAAACAAGACCAGGAGCTGACTGTGGCTCAGATCATGAACTCCTTATTGGCAAATTCAAACTTAAATTGAAGAAAGTAGGGGAAACCACTAGACCATTCAGGTATGACCTAAATCAAATCCCTTATGATTATACAGTGGAAGTGAGAAATAGATTTAAGGGCCTAGATCTGATAGATAGAGTGCCTGATGAACTATGGAATGAGGTTCGTGACATTGTACAGGAGACAGGGATCAAGACCATCTCCATGGAAAATAAATGCAAAAAAGCAAATGGCTGTCTGAGGAGACCTTACAAACAGCTGTGAAAAGAAGAGAAGCGAAAAGGAAAGATATAAGCATCTGAATGCAGAGTTCCAAAGAATAGCAAGAAGAGATAAGAAAGCCTTCTTCAGTGATCAATGCAAAGAAATAGAGGAAAATAACAGAATGGAAAAGACTAGAGATCTCTTCAAGAAAATTAGAGATACCAAGGGAACATTTCATGCAAAGATGGGCTCAATAAAGGACAGAAATTGTATGGACCTAACAGAAGCAGAAGATATTAAGAAGAGGTGGCAAGAATACACAGAAGAACTGTACAAAAAAGATCTTCATGACCCAGATAATCACAATGGTGTGATCACTGACCTAGAGCCAGACATCCTGGAATGTGAAGTCAAGTGGGCCTTAGAAAGCATCACTACGAACAAAGCTAGTGGAGGTGATGGAATTCCAGTTGAGCTATTTCAAATCCTGAAAGATGATGCTGTGCAAGTGCTGCACTCAATATGCCAGCAAATTTGGAAAACTCAGCAGTGGCCACAGGACTGGAAAAGGTCAGTTTTCATTCCAATCCCAAAGAAAGGCAATGCCAAAGAATGCTCAAACTACCGCACAATTGCACTCATCTCACACACTAGTAAAGTAATGCTCAAAATTCTCCAAGCCAGGCTTCAGCAATATGTGAACCACGAACTTCCAGTTGTTCAAGCTGGTTTTAGAAAAGGCAGAGGAACCAGAGACCAATTTGCCAACATCCGCTGGATCATGGAAAAAGCAAGAGAGTTCCAGAAAAACATCTATTTCTGCTTTATTGACTATGCCAAAGCCTTTGACTATGTGGATCACAATAAACTGCGGAAAATTCTTAAAGAGATGGGAATACCAGACCACCTGACCTGCCTCTTGAGAAACCTATATGCAGGTCAGGAAGCAACAGTTAGAACTGGACATGGAACAACAGACTGGTTCCAAATAGGAAAAGGAGTACATTAAGGCTGTATATTGTCACCCTGCTTATTTAACTTATATGCAGAGTACATCATGAGAAATGCTGGGCTGGAAGAAGCACAAGCTGGAATCAAGATTGCCGGGAGAAATATCAATAACTTCAGACATGCCCATGACACCACCCTTATGGCAGAAAGTGAAGAGGAACTAAAAAGCCTCTTGATGAAAGTGAAAGTGGAGAGTGAAAAAGTTAGCTTAAAGCTTCACATTCAGAAAACTAAGATCATGGCATCTGGTCCCATCACTTCATGGGAAATAGATGGGGAAACAGTGGAAACACTGTCAGACTTTATTTTTTTGGGCTCCAAAATCACTGCAGATGGTGACTGCAGCCATGAAATTAAAAGACGCTTACTCCTTGGAAGGAAAGTTATGACCAACCTAGATAGCATATTCAAAAGCAGAGACATTACTTTGCCAACAAAGGTCCGTCTAGTCAAGGCTATGGTTTTTCCTGCGGTCATGTATGGAAGTGAGAGTTGGACTGTGAAGAAGGCTGAATGCCGAAGAATTGATGCTTTTGAACTGTGGTGTTGGAAAAGACTCTTGAGAGTCCCTTGGACTGCAAGGAGATCCAACCAGTCCATTCTAAAGGAGATCAGTCCTGGGTGTTCTTTGTAAGCAATGATGCTAAAGCTGAAACTCCAGTACTTTGGCCACCTCATGCGAAGAGTTGACTCATTGGAAAAGACTCTGATGCTGAGAGGGATTGGGGGCAGGAGGAGAAGGGGACAACAGAGGATGAGATGGCTGGATGGCAACACTGACTCGATGGATGTGAGTCTGGGTGAACTCCAGGAGTTGGTGATGGACAGGGAGGCCTGGCGTGCTGCGATTCATGGGGTTGCAAAGAGTCGGACACGACTGAGCCACTGAACTGAACTGAACTGATGGGACTGGGTGACATGATCTTAGTTTTCTGAATGTTGAGGTTTAAGCCAACTTTTTCCACTCTCCTCTTCCACTTTCATCAAAAGGCTCTTTAGTTCTTCACTTTCTGCCATAAGGGTGGTGTCATCTGCATATGAGGTTATTGATATTTCTCCCAGCAGTCTTGATTCCAGCTGGTGCTTCTTCCAGCCCAGCATTTCTCATGATGTACTCTGCATATAAGTTAAATAAGCAGGGTGACAATATACAGCCTTGACGTACTCCTTTTCCTATTTGGAACCAATCTGTTGTTCCATGTCCAGTTCTAACTGTTGCTTCCTGACCTGCATACAGATTTCTCGAGGCAGGTCAGGTGGTCTGGTATTCCTATCTCTTTCAGAATTTTCTACATTTTATTGTGATTCACACAGTCAAAGGCTTTGGCATAGTCAATAAAGCAGAAATAGATGTTTTTCTGGAACTCTCTTGCTTTTTCAATGATTCAGCAGATGTTGGCTATTTGATCTCTGGTTCCTCTGCCTTTTCTAAAACCAGCTTGAACATCTGGAAGTTCATGGTTCACATATTGCTGAAGCCTGGCTTGGAGAATTTTGAGCATTACTTTACTAGCATGTGAGATGAGTGCAATTGTGCAGTCGTTTGAGCATTCGTTGGCATTGCCTTTCTTTGGGATTGGAATGAAAACTGACCTTTTCCAGTCCTGTGGCCACTGCTGAGTTTTCCAAATTTGCTGGCATATTGAGTGCAGCACTTTCACAGCATCATCTTTCAGGATTTGAAATAGCTCAACTGGAATTCCATCACCTCCACTAGCTTTGTTTATAGTGATGCTTTCTATGGCCCATGTGACTTCACATTCTAGGATGTCTGGCTCTAGTTGAGTGATCACACCATTGTGATTATCTGGGTCATGAAGATCTTTTTTGTACAGTTCTTCTGTTTATTTTTACCACCTCTTCTTAACATCTTCTGCTTCTGTTAGGTCCATACAATTTCTGTCCTTTATTGAGCCCATCTTTGCATGAAATGTTCCCTTGATATCTCTAATTTTCTTGAAGAGATCTCTAGTATAATTAAATATTATGAAGTCATAACATGTTCATAGTAAAAGAAGAATGTTATAAAACACTGTGTAGCATAAGTTACTTAAAAATTCCCTGGTAGTCCAGTAGTTTGAACTCCACACTTTCAATGCAGAAGGCTTGGGTTCAATTCCAGGTGGGGGAATAAGATTCCACAAGCCATGTGTTGTGGCCAAAAAAAAAAACACCTATATGTATAAATAAATAAAATTGAAAATAAATATGTATATATACCAAAATGTAACAGTGATTATCTCTGGGTATTAGAACTATGGCTGAATTTTCTTTTGGCTATCTAATTTTTAAAAAAATATATAAATTACTCATATAGCACTTGTTCGTTCTGAGCAATCACTTCATAAAAGGCATTGTGGGAAATAAAAAAGAACAATAGTTAAGTTTTAAAAAATAAATGTGTTTCTTACCATATCATGTCACAAATCCTTTATTACTAAATAACTATATATATTTTACTTTTAAAATGACTTTCATAGATCACCATACTCTGTTAAGAGTTAGGCTTTATAAACTGCAAAAACATTACTAATCCAAAACAGGTCAGTTCTAGAACATTCAGGGTCAGACCTCTTCTATCACAGATAGCCATTTAAGTCATAAAAATAGATAACAGAAGAGAGAAAAATACATGGGGTATGTGGAATCATGGGAGCCAAAGGAAGAAAACCTTTCAAACAGAAAAGAAAGGTCAACAGTGGCTGGTGTGCCATCAAAAGTTAAATAAGGTAAAGACTTGAGTGTCTACTGGTCCTTACGACACTCGCAAGAGCAGGTTCAGTGGCATGGAAAAGACTGAAGGAAGAGCACAGTGAACTGAGAAGCTGATGGGAAAGAACAAATGGAAACAGCACCTGTAGAAAACCCTTTCAAGGAGTTCATCCAGGTAGGCAAGTGGACATCAGAGTAGTGGCTAGAAAGGAACGTGGGGTCCAGGGAAGGTTTTTTTTTTTTAAGAAAGAAAATACCTTTCTCAAAATGCTTGTTTAAACACTGGTGGGAAGGAGTTGGTAGAAAAGAGAAGAAATAAAGGTAGAGAGCAAACCCCAAAGGCACAGACCTCCAAAAGGAACTGGAGGAATCAGCATCAGGAAGAGGGACAGCTCTTCCACTGGGACAGAAGGTAATTAGGAAGGAAAGGTAAGGACGCAGGTACATTTACAAGTTTGGGGTCTGCATGCTTATTAACATGCCCCCTAATGGATTCTATTTTCTCTTTGAAATAACAATGTGCAATTATTCGCTGAGAGTAAAGTGAGAGAAAAGTCAAAGGGTTAAGGAAAGTAAAGAAAGTTTAAAATAGACATCTTGGAGAAAAAAAGCAAGAAGACACATAGTTACTTACATATACATTACATTAGCAGAGAGGTTTAAAAGGCAAAGAATTAGCGACTAAACCTTTGAGAACATTAATCATTATTAGGGACCACAGATGAAAAGAAAAGGAGAATCAAATAAAGAGTGGAAAAAAGAGTAGTGAGTGGTAACAGAACCAGGAAAATATGAATCATGGATAATCATTAAAGGAAAAGGTCCTACAAAGAAAAGAAAGGTAAGGAGAATAAAGACTAAGAAAGTGTCCTTGTATCTGGTAACAGGATATTAAATAAATGCCAAAAGGGCAGTGAGGACAGAGATAACAGCTAAAGCTTAGGGAGAAAATTAGGGAGAAAAGGGGTCAAGTATGAACGCAACATTTATTGTAAAGTCAATGAGAAGAAGAGTAAGGTCAAAAAAGAGAAGCAATTTTAAATACAACGCTTTTATACGTGGAATCTGGAAAAACAGTACAGACAAACCTATTTCCAGGGCAGAAACAGAGATGCAGACGTAGAGAAATGGACATGTGGACACAAAAGGGGGAAGGGGAGGCTGGAGCGAACTGGAAGGTTAGGACTGACATACATACACATCATGTGTCAGACAGACAGTGGGAGCCTACTGTATGGCACAGGGAGCTCAGCTCGGAGCTCTGTGACGACTTAGATGAGCAGCATAGGGGTAGGGATGGGAGGGAGGGCCACGGGGGAGGGGATATATGTATACTTATAGCTGATTCATTTCACTGTGCAGCAGATATTAATACAACATTGTAAAGCAATTATATTCCAATAAAAATAAATAAATACAATGCTTTAAAGTTCAGGAGAAAAACTATGTATTTCAAAACTGTAGCAAACAATTAATGAAGGACATAATAAGCACAAGGAAGAGGGAGGGAAAAGTTAAGTCACATGGGAAAAAGAGGTGTCAGGAGTTTGAGAAAGATGACAGTTCTTATGGAACTGGAAAAAAGACAGGGTTTGTATATGCTTAAGACCCAAACCAGGCTTCCCTGGTAGCTCAGCTGGTAAAGAATCCACCTGTAATGCAGGAGACCTGGGTTCGATCCTGGGTTGGGAAGATCCCCTGGAGAAGGGCCTGACAACCCACTCTAGTATTCTTGCCTGGAGAATCCCCATGGACAGAGGAGCCTGGCAAGCTACAGTCCATGGAGTCGCAAGGAGTTGGACACGACTGAGCAGTCGACTAAGCAGAGCACAGCACAGTACAAAATCCAAGCCAAATTAGTTAAGGTCATATTATATAACTTTAACCTATAAAAATTACAACCACCATATTAAGATTTAGAGAAAAAGCCCATCTACTTGAGGATAAAAATTTTAAGAGCTGTTCAACAACAAGCTCAGTAATTAATAGATTAATGGTAGTATATTCAATTGAAGTTGGAAACATGATTCATAGAGGGTCTGGCCTACATGATTGTTCATCTGTGTCCTAAACCTGGGCACAAGAGTGAACAAAGCAAACTGGAGTCAAAGATAGGAAAACTAGCAATTAATCCAGCAGGTGAAATACCTTGCTTCTTGGTGTGCAAAGAAGTTATCACCGTGGGTTTTCATCAAAACCCATGATAAGAAATACATTTGAGTCACAAAACATGCACACACACAGCTGAAACAGGTTTCACAAAACAATTAACCTTATTACATATGATAAAGTAAAACATAAAGTTAACATCAAATATTATTTGATCATTGTTTAAAATTCCAAAATTAATATACAATATAAACATTAAAATTAGAAAAGAGTCTATGTGGAGCAAAGGAACCTAGTGACATGAGACCCAAACTGAAGTCTAGGGCACT
The DNA here is from genome assembly GCF_029407905.1 of Bubalus kerabau. Lineage (NCBI taxonomy): Eukaryota > Metazoa > Chordata > Mammalia > Artiodactyla > Bovidae > Bubalus > Bubalus kerabau. The sequence continues at coordinate 29,595,182 of NC_073629.1, read as the reverse complement.
GTGAAAGACAGCCATGTTTGCAGCGAGAAACTGGGTTCAAGTGAAGCAATAAACACAAGGAAAGTAGGCATACATAATACTAGTAGGGAACGTGATATAGTGATCAATAGTAATTGTTTGCAGGAAGGATGGAAAAACAAAGACAGATTGTTTAAGAGCAGTAACAGCAAAAGTATACGTTGGTACGGTTTTATAGAATACACACACACACACAAATTCACAGAATCCCTAAGGGCCCTGTGGCCTTATCAAATCAAATCCTCTTTCTCTTGCGCTATAGGTCAGTGCTTCCTGAACCCTTCTGACCAAAACCCATGATAAGAAATACATTTGAGTCACAATACATGCACACACACAACTGAAACAGGTTTCACAAAACAATTAACCTTATTACATATGATAAAGTAAAACATAAAGTTAACATCAAATATTATTTGATCATTATTTAAATACATTTAAAATTCAAAAATTAATACACAATATAAACATTAAAATCAGAAAAGAGTCTATGTAATGCAGTGAGTGACCTTTCCTGTTCATAAACTAATTCCAGTCTGGAAAACACAAGGACCATGTTACATACTTAGCAGGTTCACAACAGAGTCTTGTACGCTTGCTTGAAATTGGGTCAGGGTTGAAAACCCTAGATGAAACAATAAGTTGTTGTGAAAGGTAAAAATAGTACTGAACTTATTCTATTTAGTAACGGAAATTCTTTGGTCTTAATACAAAATGATGGTCAGCAGTATTATTCATAACCACTTCAGAGTACATTAAGAACTAAGCTGTAAGAATTCCTTTTCTCCTTGGAATACTCGTTGAACTCAATTATTGATGCAGGGCAAATGGATCTTTCAGCCAAATGTTTTTCTTCAACGTTTTAAACTTCCCCTCAGGAAAATAATAATTAAAAGTCTGGAGACAGGAGAAAATTTTATAATATCTCTACATTTTATTTTGTTCAAGTTTTTTTCAGAGATAATGCTCTCTTTCAGATGTAGCAACATGTTTGAAAGAGTAAAACAGCAAGAGTAGTACCTGCAAAAACAATGTTTTGGAACCCTGAGATATAGAGCTTCCAAGTTAGTTCACTAGGTTGCCAAAAATATCAGCTAAATATGCAATTTTGTCATCCAAAAATATTGGAAAACATCTGCCAAATGAGAATGTCTTTCAACTAGAAAAATTCTAGATCCATACAATCTGCTCAGCTCTTTATCTCTTAACAGCTATCAAACTCTGCTGTTTGGATGAATGGGTACACCCAGGGAATGGGTACAATTAGCTCTGAATAACACATTTAAAAATCTTGGCTACTCAGCAAGTCTCCTTTACAATAATGAATAACTTGCAATGTTTTTCAATATATCCAAGAGATTCGGAGAGTTTTCCGCATATACCAAAGCTCTGTATACATAAAACAGTGATTCCAGAGAGGCCTCTTAAGTACTTAGAACAAATGAGACAGAAACAAGAGTCCAGTGATGACCTGCTGAGCAGTGTGCTCACTCATGATCAGTCTACTGCTTTTGCCTCAAGCTTCAAGGAGACCAGGGAAACAGCTGCCCTGGACATTCAGAAGAGAGGAGGAGGATGCCTGCACTGTCAGCTGTGCTGCTTTGACTGTTGTCTCTCTGTCCATCTCTGTCTATCACTGTCTCTGTCTCTCTGTCTCTCCCTTCCTCCCTTTGCTTGAGTGTTGGGAGGGTGCTTTGAGGAAATAATAAAACATAAAGTGTGGATCTTTGGGGATGGGAGAAAGCACTATTATCAGTAGCTTCAAACAATGTTTAAAATAATTCTTCTATGTTTTCTAACCATATTTGCAATTCTACTACTTTACTTCAGTTCAGTCGCTCAGTCGTGTCTGCCTCTTTGCGACCCCATGGACTGCAGCACGCCAGGCTTCCCTGTCCATCACCAACTGCCAAAGCTTGCTCAAACTCATGTCTATCGAGTCGGTGGATGCCATCCAACCATCTCATCCTCTTTTGTCCCCTTCTTCTCTTGCCTTCAATCTTTCCCAGCAACAGGGTCTTTTCCAATGAGTTAGTTCTTCGCAACAGGTGGCCAAAGTATTGGAACTTCAGCTTCAGCATCAGTCCTTCCAATGAATATTCAGGACTGATTTCCTTTAGGATTGACTGGTTGGATCTCCTTGCAGTCCAAGGGACTCTCAAAAGTCTTCTCCAATGCCACAGTTCAAAAGCATCAATTCTCTGGCACTCAGCTTTCTTTATAGTCCAATTCTCACACTCATACATGACTACTGGAAAAACCACAGCATTGACTAGGTGGGCCTTTGTTGGCAAAGTAATGTCTCTGACTTTTAAAATGCTGTCTAGGTTGGTCATAGCTTTCTTCCAAGAAGCAAGCATCTTTTAATTTCATGGCTGCAGTCACCATCTGCAGTGATTTTGGAGCCCAAGAAAATAAAGTCTGTCACTGTTTCAATTGTTTGCCCAACTATTTGACATGAAGTGATGGGACTGGATGCCATGATCTTAGGTTTTTGAATGCTGAGTTTTAAGTCAGCTTTTTCACTCTCCTCTTTCACTTTCATCAAGAGGCTCTTTAGTTCTTTGATTCTACCATAAGGGTGGTGTCATCTGCGTATCTGAGGTTATTGATATTTCTCCCAGCAATCTTGATTTCAGCTCGCACTTCATCCAGTCCAGCATTTCAGCCCAGTATGTACTATGCATATAAGTTAAATAAGCAGGGTGACAATATACAGCCTTGACGTACTCCTTTCCCTATTTGGAACCAGTCTGTTGTTCCATATTCTGTTCTAACTGTTGCTTCTTGACCTGCAACAGATTTCTCAGGAGGCAGGTAAGGTGGTCTGGTATTTCTATCTCTTGAAGACTTTGCCACAGTTTGTTGTGATCCACACAGTCAAAGGCTTTGGCGTAGTCAATAAGGTAGAAGTAGATGTTTTTCTGGAACTCTCTTGCTTTTTTGATGATTCAGCAGATGTTGGCAATTTGATCTCTGGTTCCTCTGCCCACGGTTCACGTACTGTTGAAGCCTGGCTTGGAGAATTTTGAGCATCACTTTGCTAGTCTGTGAGATGAGTGCAATTGTGTGGTAGTTTGAACATTCTTTGGAACTACCTTTCTTTGGAACTGGAATGAAAACTGACCTTTTCTAGTCCTGTGGCCACTGCTGAGTTTTCCAAATTTGCTGGCATATTGAGTGTAGCACTTTCACAGCATCATCTTTCAGGATCTGAAATAGCTCAACTGGAATTCCATCACCTCCACTAGCTTTATTCTTAGTGATGTTTCCTAAGGCCCTCTTGACTTCGCCTTCCAGGATGTCTGGCTCTAGGTGAGTAACCACACCATCGTGGTTATTTGGGTCATGAAGATCTTTTTTGCATAGTTCTATGTATTCTTTATTGACTATGCCAAAGCCTTTGACTGTGTGGATCACAATAAACTGTGGAAAATTCTGAAAGAGATGAGAATACCCAGACCACCTGACCTGCCTCTTGAGAAATTTGTTTGCAGGTCAGGAAGCAACAGTTAGAATTGGACATGGAACAACAGACTGGTTCCAAATAGGAAAAGGAGTATGTCAAGGCTGTATACTGTCACCCTGCTTATTTAATTTATATGCAGAGTACATCATGAGAAACGCTGGACTGGAAGAAACACAAGTTGGAATCAAGATTGCCAGGAGAAATATCAATAACCTCAGATATGCAGATGACACCACCCTTATGGCAGACAGTGAAGAGGAACTAAAAAGCCTCTTGATGAAAGTGAAAGTGGAGAGTGAAAAAGTTAGCTTAAAGCTCAACATTCAGAAAACGAAGATCATGGCATCTGGTCCCATCACTTCATGGGAAATAGATGGGGAAACAGTGGAAACACTGTCAGACTTTATTTTTCTGGGCTCCAAAATCACTGCAGATGGTGACTGCAGCCATGAAATTAAAAGACGCTTACTCCTTGGAAGGAAAGTTATGTCCAGCCTAGATAGCATATTCAAAAGCAGAGACAGTACTTTGCCCACAAAGGTTCGTCTAGTCAAGGCTATGGTTTTTCCTGTGGTCATGTATGGATGTGAGAGTTGGACTGGGAAGAAGGCTGAGTGACGAAGAATTGATGCTTTTGAACTGTGGTGTTGGAGAAGACTCTTGAAAGTCCCTTGGACTGCAAGGAGATCCAACCAGTCCATTCTGAAGGAGATCAGCCCTGGGGTTTCTTTGGAAGGAATGATGCTAAAGCTGAAACTCCAGTACTTTGGCCACCTCATGTGAAGAATTGACTCACTGGAAAAGACTCTGATGCTGGGAGGGATTGGGGGCAGGAGAAGGGGATGACAGAGGATGAGATGGTTGGATGGCATCACTGACTCGATGGACATGAGTCTGAGTGAACTCCGGAAGTTGGTGATGGACAGGGAGGCCTGGCATGCTGTAATTCATGGGGTCGCAAAGAGTCGAACACGACTGAGCGACTGAACTGAACTGTGTATTCTTGCCACGTCTTCTTAATACCTTCTGCTTCTGTTAGGTCCATACCATTTCTGTCCTTTATTGTGCCCATCTTTGCATGAAATGTTCCCTTGGTATCTCTAATTTTCTTGAAGAGATCTCTAGTCTTTCCCATTCTATTGTTTTCCTCTATTTCTTTGTATTGATCACTGAGGAAGGCTTTCTTATCTCTCCTTGCTAGTCTTTGGAACTCTGCATTCAAATGGGTATATCTTTCCTTTTCTCCTTTGCCTTTACCTTCTTTTCGTTTCTCAGCTATTTGTAAGGCCTCCTCAAACAACCATTTTGCCTTTTAGCATTACTTTTTCTTGGGCATGGTTTTGATCACAGCCTCCTGTACAATGTTACAAACCTCTGTCCATAGTTCTTCAGACACTCTGTCTATCGGATCTAATCCCTTGAATCTATTTGTCACTTCCACTGTATAAATTGTAAGGGATTTGATTTAGGTCATACCTGAATGGTCTAGTAGTTTTCACTAGTTTGTTCTATTTAAGTCTGAATTTGGCAATAAGGAGTTCATGATCTGAGCCACAGTTGGCTCCCGGTCTTGCTTTTGCTGACTGTATAGAGCTTCTCCATCTTTGGCTGCAAAGAATATAATCAATCTGATTTCAGTATTGACCATCTGGTGATGTCCATGTGTAGAGTCTTCTCTTGTGTTGGTGGAAGAGGGTGTTTGCTATGACCAGTGTGTTCTCTTGGCAAAACTCTGTTAGCCTTTGCCCTGCTTCATTTTGTACTTCAAGGCCAAATTTGCCTGTTACTCTAGGTATCTCTTCCTACTTTTGCATTCCAGTCCCCTATAATGAAAAGAGGTCTTTTGGGGGCGTTAGTTCTAGAAGGTCTTGTAGGTCTTCACAGAACCGTTCAACTTCAGCTTCTTTGGCATTTGGTTGGGGCACAGATTTGGATTACTGTAATATTGAATGGTTTGCCTTGGAAACGAACAGAGATCATTCTGTCGTTTTTGAGATTCTACTACTTAAAACTATTTTTAAAATAATACTATATTAGAAACTTATAATAGAGATCCCATCAATTCGGACTGTAAAGTCTGTATCAGATTATAGCCACCTTATAAGCACTATTGAAATGTCCATAATGATAGAACAGAGATATGTCAATATGAAAAGGTGCAATTTTTGATTTTCCACCAACACCAAACATCATACATGTAACATCCATGCATTATTTTTCATCCATGCATTTTAAACAAAAACTTTTTTCAATAAATGTGTAGCACTTTTTCTCTCATGCCACTGATAATGCAACTAAATAAAATAATGAAACTGGAATAAAAAGGAAATTGACATAGTTTTATATACTTTTCTTTCTTTGAAAAGGTTACTGAAAAGTCCAGAATGCTACTTCCAAAAATCTGTTCAATGTTAAAGATCATAACTTTCATTTGGAACATTAACACAAATACATGGAGTCATTTTCATGTGGTTTTGTACATTTGATAATTTTAAAAATTATCTTCGTGAAAGAGAAGATCTTCATGTAAGATATTTTATACTTTTTCTTGAGTCACCCTTTCCTCAACATTTTTGTACTTCCAGATGCAGCAAGCCTTGGATTTTTTTGCTTTATGCTTTCTTTCTTCTCCTAATAATTAGACAGTACATGTAGAGGGAAAATTGGTCTAATTTCTTTTTGAACAACAATTATCACTGAACTCAAAAACATCACACTTGAAGAACATATTTAAAGTTAATAAATAAATCTTAGAGTCGCACCATCTTTACCAACAGCAAAGAAAATCCTGCTACATTCTGCTTGACCTTTAATTACATTAATATAAATTAGCTGTGCAATAACCACTGCATTACGATCATCACCAAACTGACCATCACTCTAATTCATATAATATTGCTCTTTTGTTCCATGGTACCCCTTACAGTTTAAGTAGGTACCAGGGAAAAGATGATTTGCAGTAAATATTGTTGAAAACCAGGCTGTGTCATTTCCTCCCAGCAGGCTCTAATATCATCAGCCTTAATAGACTTTTATTTAATCAGAGTATCAAAGAATACAGATAAGTATTTAAATACAAAATTATGCTTCATATTGCTAAGTAACCAACTCAAAAATATCCTAGACAGCTGGACTGTTTTGTTTTTTTCACTCTAATGGAGAAAAAGAGAGAGAAAGGAAAAAAACACACTTCTTTTAAGTAGCACCAAGAATAAATCTCACCCTCCTCAAAACTATCCTCTAACATTAACATCCAAACAAGAAAAAAAAAATCACAAATATGTCACTTTTATGAATTTAAACTTCGAAGTAAAACTAATAATTGTCCCCCATGTCCTCTGTTATAAACATTTATCTCTGCTATGAAAACCATGAATGTCAGAAATCTAACTTAAAGAAATACAGGAGAGCATAAATAAAATATATAACTGATATAAATGGATTAATACTGCCTGAACTGAATGCTAAAATTATACTTTAAGGTTCCTAACGAGGAATCTAAGATTTATAAGCAAAAAAAAATATAAATTTCCTCCTCAAAAACATGAGGTGCAAGAGAAAAATCTCAGATGCCAAATGTGAAAAAGTAAGTCCTTTGAACTTCTTTCTCTTATCTCACCATTATTTTTAATTCTTCAATCTTATAATCTGGTTTAATGTCCCTGAAGTGAAGAAAAATTTCATGTTTCCCTTTCCTTAGGAGAAAAATTATTCATGCAGCTGTAAGAGAAAAAAGACAAAAGGTTCCATCTTGTCCAATCCTCTGGGAACCAGTGCACGACACTTCCAATTTTGGTCTTTTATTCCACCCAGCTTTCAATGTCCTCACTTTCACTGAGGAAAAAGACTGCCATTTTACTGGCTCAATAAGGAGTACTGAATACAGAAAAATATTTTCAAATATATTTTTGATTCTGATAGTGTACAAACTTCCAGGGGCAGTGACTGCAGTGTGATCCTCATCATGCTGGGCAGGGCTGCAGCTCCCAGCAGGCCATAGGATCCACAGGATCATAAGGCTGAAAATCCAATACACTCACAACCTCTCTGTATATACAGTCATTCTGTTTTTCATATACAGTATTCAATAAATTACATGAAATAATAATGTATTATAAAATAGGTCTTGTGTTAGATGATTTTGCCTAATTTGGGGCTAAAGTAGGAGTTCTGAGCACATTTAAGATAGACAGTAAAGAATCTGCCTGCAATGTGGGAGACTCAGGCTGGATACCTAGGTCGGGAAGATGCCCTGGAGAAGGGAATGGCAACCCACTTAAGTATTCTTGCCTGGAGAATTCCGTGGACAGAGGGGCCTGGCAGGCTACAATCCATGGGATTGCAAAGAGTCAGACACGACTGAGCGACTAACACTGAACTGAACTGAAGCTAAGCTACAGTGTTTGGTAGGTTAGATGTACTAAATGTATTTTCGACTTTCAATATTTTTACCTTATCTTGAGTTTATCAGAACATAACCCCACAGTAAGTTCAGGAAGATCTGATAAAAGCCCATTTTAAAATAAAATGTTAATATCTCATGTTGTTTATTGACTACTGAATCGGAAGTGAAAAAGAGAATGGTGGTATGGATACTAAAAGGTTATAAGTGTATCAGTTGGTTGTCCTTCTGATTGTGTGGCTGACTAGGAGCTGACTCCCTGCCTCTGCCCAGCATTAAGAGAGAGTATCACACAGCATACTGCTAGCCCAGGAAAAATTTCAAGTATAGTTTCTATTGAATACGCACCAATTTTGCACCATCCTAAAGCTGAAATAACAGAAGTGGAACCAACTGAAACTATATAAGCTATAGTCAAGTACAGAGGATGAAAAATAATTCTATAATAAGGAGGATCTACTTTCTTGACTGGCTGTGAATTTGCTTTTTTTTTTTTTTTTTTTTCACAAAGAGATACTCCAATAATAGTTTGGGCAAAACACTTTGGGAATAAACGAATGACTGTCAAATGAAATTTTAAAAAAACAGGATTCATTTGGATGTAAAATCTATTAAATCTTCAAATAAAACCCATATAATTGTTTTATAGTCATAATTAATAAGAAAATAAGTATAAATGAATGAATAATCCCTTCCATTTATACAAAGCAAAATTCTTTGTGTCCCCGCCCTGCAGCCCCTGCCCCAGAGCAATTTCATCTGCTTTTAGGGCTTCAATTCCCACTCTGGCTAACTCCTAAATCTGAATCTCCAATCTCAGCCTCCCCTCTGGGCTCTGGATCCTCTCTTGCCATCTCTACCTGATGGTCCATAGACATCTCAAACTCATCATGTTCAAATCTTAAACAATTAACTTCCCCCTCCCATTAAAAATTAAATCAAGCTCTTCTATCCAGTTTCCCAAGCTGAGAAAGTAAGTTTTTACTTTTCTGTTGACCTTCAAAGCCAATGACTTTTTAAATTCTACATTTGTAAATGTAAATTCCACATGTAAATTCACTTGTAAATTCTACATTTTTATCATCTGTCCTCTCCTTTTCATCCCTATTACTATTTTCCTGCTCAGCTCTTATCCTTTCTTATCTGAGCTATTTCAATAGCACCAGCTTTCTAACTTATCTCTCTACCATTTGCCTCTCCATCCAATCCAGCATCTACATCACACCACCGCCATGTTATCTTTCTTAATTACATAAAGTCCCTCACTGGCTCACCATTGTCTTTAGAATCAAGTCCAAAGTCCTCAACATGATACACAGGCCCTTCACCAAATGAAGACTCTCTTTCTCTGAGTCATAACTTTTTACATGCCTAATCTGTATGTTGTTTTATAGCACATCCTATACTTCAAAGTATTAAAACCACCTTTAACATCATATTCTATAGTGAAAGATTATGTCAAACAGGAAAAAAAATCTTTATTTCAAACGAAAGGCACTGAAATCCCATACTTAACCTAATTTCTAGAAATTTCAGCAATCCTAACATGACTGGCAACCAAGCTCTGCAACCTTTTTGTTTTTTCCTGTTTATTTCCAGGCACCATCTTTTTTAGCCCAATCCCTCATCTATACACTCTGACGTTTAGTGACAATGTGGACCAAAACACATCCCTGAAACATACCATATACTTCCACCTAATATTCCTGGTTTGCATCCATATCTTCTGTTCCCTTCCCTAACTCAGCAAACTCCTATTCATCCTTCAAAGCCAAATTCAAATATGGTATCATCTCACTAATCCTCCTCTTACCATATATAGAATCATCTTCCCAAATCAATGGTCCAATTAAACTCTTAACTATATCTCTGTTATGGGCTTCCCTGCTAGCTCACCTGGTAAAGAATCCATCTGCAATGCAGGAGACCCTGGTTCAATCCCTGGGGTCAGAAAGATCCCTTGGAGAAGGGAAAGGCTACCCACTCCAGTATTCTTGGGCTTCCCTGGTAGCTCAGACAATAAAGAATCCACCTGCAATGCAGGAGACCTGGGTTCAATCCCTGGTTTGGGAATCCTTGGGTTGGGATCCCCTGGAGGAGGGTATGGCAACCCAATCCAGTATTCTTGCCTGGAGAATTCCATGGACAGAGGAGCCTGGCGGGCTACAGTCCATGGGGTCGCAAAGAGTGGGACACAACTGAGGAACTAAGCACAGCATGGCATGTATCTCTGTTATAACTCTTATCACCCTGAAATTGTAGGGACTTATTTACATGTCTGGTTATAAGCATCTTGAAGTCAGGGAAACATTTTCTTGATTCTAACATTTAACTTATCCTCTGCAAAAAGACATTTTAAACTTCTTATTGAAAAATAATCACCTCTCATAGTATTAAGATAATGCCATAATTGCAGTAATTGAGTGACTGAGAGAGCTCAAAAAGAATCTCACGTCATTCACCAGGAAAAAAAATTTTCATATATATATAAAGCATAATTAAGTTGAAGCTTGGATATGCCTTCATCTATACCTTGCAATATCAGTTTCTCTCTCTCTTTCCATCTTTTTGAAGAAGTTCTTCACAGAACTTTCTTTTAAGTACTCCTTGGATTTCATTTGTATCTCACTCACAGAATTCTAAACTCAGTATAGTGAAAGGGCTAAGATCAGGATTTTTGGAGCCCAACTGTCTATCTGAATCCTACCTAGCTCTGGCACATAGGCTGTTTGATATGGGAAAGTCATTCAACCTTTCTATGTTGCTCAAAGAGGAGACCATAGTAATAACACTCCTCAAGGTGGTTCTAAGGATTCAATAAGCTAATGCATGTAAGAATTTAGAACCCTGCCTAGCCCAAAGCACATCCTAATAAATGCTGGTTGATGTTATCGTTATCATCAGTTGTTAAACAACTTTCTCTGTACTTATGCTAGCCTATGGGGCTTCAGTCCATGGGGTCGCTAAGAGTCGGACATGACTGAGCGACCTCACTTTCACTTTTCACTTTCGTGCATTGGAGAAGGAAATGGCAACTCACTCCAGCGTTCCTGCCTGGAGAATCCCAGGGACGGGAAGCCTGGTGAGCTGCCATCTATGGGGTCGTACAGAGTCGGACACGACTGAAGCAACTTAGCGGCAGCAGCAGCATGGGGTAAAATGTAGTCTCCTAGATAGAAGGAATTAAATCCTGCCCATATAAGAATTGTTAGTCTCTCAGTTGGGTCCAACTCTTTGCAACCCCATGGACTGTAGCCTGCCAGGCTCCTCTGTTCATGGAATTATCCAGACAAGAATACTGGAGTGGGTAGCCATTCCCTTCTCAAGGGAGAAGAGACTGACTTCCCGACCTAGGGATTGAACCCAGGTCTGCTGCATTTCAGGCAGATTCTTTACTGTCTGTTGATCTTGGCAGACTGAAGCCTTATACTCAGATTATTTACTGAGCACCTAATACATTCCAATGCACAGTTTTAGCACTTATATTAGTGTATGGGTGGCTTCTCTGGTGACTCAGATGTTGTTGTTTAGTTCATAAGTCCTGTCCAACTCTTCTGTAACCCCATGGACAGACACCCACCAGGCCCTCTGTCAACGGGATTTCCCAGGCAAGAATACTGGAGTGGGTTTCCATTTCCTTCTCCAGGGGATCTTCCCAACTGAGGGATCGAACCCACGTCTCCTGCACTGGCAGGCATATTCTTTACCACTGGGCCACCAGGGAAGCTGCCCACATAGGAACGTAAGTGCTAAAACTGTGCCTTAGAATATATTAATGCTTAATAAATAATGTGAATATAAGATTTCAGTCCGCCAAGATCAACAGATTAGAAATCACAGCAAACCTTATATATGGAGTACATGCTTGTAATTGGTGTTTCAAAACATCCATCTTGCACTGAACTGTTGAAACATGTAAAACTGGTAAAGCAAAACAAAAATTATATTCACTAGAAATTTTCCCTCTACTTCTCCATTTAATTTGGTCTTGGTACCCAGTGATCTAAAATTCTTGTCTATAATGTAAGACTTACTACAGATCATTTAAAATAAAATTTCCAGGGTTTCCTTGGTGGCTCAGTGGTAAAGAATCTTCCTGCCAATGCAGAAGGCATGGGTTCGATCCTTGATCCAGGAGGATCCCACATGCCATCGAGCAACAAAGCCAATGTGTCACAACTGTTAAGCTTGTGCTCTAGAATCTGGGAGCTGCAACTGTTGAGCCCATGTGCCACAACTATTGAAGCCCGTGCAATCTAGAGCTGGTCCTCCACAACAAGAGAAGCCACCAGAAGGAGAAGCCCAGGCACTGCAACTAGAGAGTAACCCACACTTGCTGCAACTAGAGACAAAGCTGTGCAGCAGAGAAGACCGGGCACAGTCACCAAAAAATTAAGAAATTATTTTAATAACAAAATAAAATATAATTTCCAGTTTTAGAAAACTGCCTATTGTCACATCAGAAAAAATAATATTCTTCCTTTATATCCTTATTTAATAAAATCTATCAACACACACACACAAACTAATGAAAAGCCAAGGGACACAATTACTACATTTCCTGGTTTCTGCCTGGGAAACGACTTCAGAACACGCCTACATTTATCCCTAGTCAAAGTGTGCTGGTTACAAACTGTTATTCCTTTTTTCCTTTCCAGTCTTCCCCCAAAACTCCTCACACATTCACAAACCCACAGAAAAGAATGCAAATATCTATAATAAAAGCTGTACCAAAAAATGCAGCTATATATTAATATATTTTGTTTTGGACAACTTAAATCTTACAAAAGCTAATATAAGTCTCGATTTGAAGCAATACTCCTAGCTTACTTTACCAGGTAACTTAAACTACAACTATTTACCCAAAGCAAAGACACAGATTAACTGCTACCAAACTTCTTGGTAAACGATTCAGTAACAGTGTAGTGTGCCATTCTAGAAAAATTCATTAATCGATGAAAAATGGACCACACTTCCAACAATGGTGATTTGTAAAAAACGAGCTTTAACAATTTACACAGTAAACCCAGATGTAGGACTTTATCTAAAACACCGTAGGTGAACCGCTAGCTTTAGGGTAAAGGTTTACAAAGAGCGTACTATGTGCCTGGCGCTTAATAGTTGTTTCACAGAATATACAATACCTAACATTTATAGGACACTCTCACTCATCTCATTTGACCCTAAGAATACCGCCTGACAAAAGCATCCCGATTTTAGAGCTAAGGAAACGAGGCCCAGAAAAGTCGATTTTAACCGAGGTATCACATCTGGTACGTGGGTCCTGGCCGAAACTCCCGCCCCTGACTCATATTCTGATCATCTTCTGTCATACTATAATAGTTAGAAACTCTTGGATGTTCCACTGTCCGATTTTTTAAATCAAAATCCTACTTGACGACTTTACTGTGCTCGTCAGGTTGTGTTAAGGCTCAAAACACAGAAAAGCAAAAATGTTTGAAAAACCCACCGTCTCAGCCTGTCGCGGCTTACTACTGACGAAAGCCCCGCGTTTCCTCCTGAATGCGGAGAGCTCCCTGCTTCCTCCCCAGGACTGCCGAGCGCCCCCGAGCGCAACCCGGACGACGGTCCCCGCGCCCCGAGGTGAGCGGCGGGGAGACCCTCAGTCAGGCTCCATCACAGCCGCCTCCGCCGACCAGCGGGCTCCCAAATCCAGCGTTCGCTGGGCGCGGGGCCGCACGCTCGTGAGTCCCTCCAGGCCGGGGAGGTGCCGACACCGCCGCCAGCCGGCTCCCGCTCTGCGACCGGACGGCTCCCAACGCTCCAAGGCCCGGCTCCCAACGTGCGACACCCTCCGCTGCGAGGGGCCGAAGCCCCTGCCTCACAACCCGCCCCAGGTCACCCCGTTCTTACCTGCGCTGGGCCTCGAGGCCGCCTCCGCCTCTGGGCAGCCGGGCTTAGTCCTCTCAGCCGAGGCGCCAGGTCTGCTGAGTTCCACTTGGGGTGGGCTCTGTCCCGCCCCCGTAGACCCGGCCGCAGGCCCCGCCCCGGCCCGGCCAAGCCCTGTTCTTATTGGCTCATGTTCCCACCCCTCACCTTTGGACCCACCCTTGGACCCGCCCCCGGCACCGCCCGAGGACCTTCCTGCGGGGAGCCGCCCCCGCTCGAGTCCAGTGTCGGGGCCAGAACCTTGCCCAGGAGCCTGGTTTCCAAGAAGCTGCGCTCCGGCAGGCAAGCGGCAGCCACGGCTGTCGTCCGGCCGAGGCCTCTAGACAAAGTTCCTTAGTCACCGTGCCTGCCGTCCAACAGGCTCCACGGCGATGGACAAGAACTTTACATAATGTTGACTCTTCACAGCTACCCGTGAGACAAAGCCTAATCAAGAAATTCAAATGGCACCTCACTCAAGGAAACCGTACTGTCTCCTGCCAACGAATGTAGAAGGCCTGGTGTCTCCAGTGAAAGAGCAGCATCATTTCTCAGGCTGAGCTCAGGGGGGCAAAAATGTCTCCGGCAGTTGCAATACAGCCCCGACTTGAAATGCACAGCTGAATATAACGCTCCCGACACTTGAGGCTTGAAATCCCAGAGCAGAATTGCCTTTGATACTCCCAGTGCCTGAGGTCGGCTCCCACGCCCTGTTGTGACATGATTAAGCGCTGCGCCTGCAACACGCTCGTCCTCAGGTATGTGCATGGCGCGGTGCCTACTGCGAGCAGCAGCCCAGTTTCACTAAGGCTGCTAGTCAAGGATGAGTTGAGCCTGTTTCCCAGGCACTTGCTAACTACCCAACCCAACCTGGGCCCGCCCGATTCCACCCTACCCCGCGCCACGCCACCGGAGCCTCTTGGATCTGGTGACCAAACGCTTCCCACATCTGTTCACATGAAGGTACCAAAATAGAAGACCAGAAAGAGCGGTGTTTGGTCACACATCACAGATGACTCTCACAGGCCAACTTAGCCAAAGGAGTAAAAGCTGCATATCCCAAACCGTTGTGAAACCATGAGCTATGGGGAATAAAACAGGAATTATCTTCTATAATGGTGGGGGCGGGGAGGGAAGGAATGTCAAGACATATTTTTAATCACTTCTCAGTGAGGAAATAAATGTAAATATTGTTTGTAGTAAATTTTGAACAACGATCGGACCCCTCCCCCTCACCACCAAAAAAATCCTTGTGTATTTAGAAAACTCCCCAAAAGATAAATGTTGGGCTAAAATAGTGTGGTTTTGAAATTTATTTCAAAATTCAGATTTATTCCAGACTTTGCATTCAGGAAGATTATAAGCCAAAATGAGCAGATCAAATTCCAAGTACTAAATATGAAACCAAATCTTCATCTTCATCCTCTCTATGGATGTAATAAATGACGTGTATGTATTCTACTGCCCTCTCATGGGTAAGATGGAGATATACATAATGGTAGTTCATGCCTTTTAAAATCTGAGAATAGAACGTTTAATTTGGCAGTTTGTATTATTTTGGTAACAAAGAGATCAAGGTAAAAGAAAAATCAGGTTGTCTAAGTGACTTAAAAATACTTAGCAAAGAGAACTTCAACTTCAGAAACCAGGGAGAGATTTCATACACCAGGGCTAGTACAAACATGTTGGAATCACACCTATGCTTAGGACCACCTGTACAGAATGTGGAAGCATATAGGAATTTGCTTTTAATTTTTTTTTTCCCTTTGAAATGTCTTTATTTTTTAAGATATTTCACAAAATGCTCCTTTTCACATTTGTACCTACTCATGCTGTAACTTCATGCTGCGAACAATTTGATACTAGTTGTAGTCTATAAAAGAATGAGATCTTATTCCTTATACCTTTGCTGTCTAGGTATGTACTGGACTGAAATTTTAGATGTTTGGTCAGTAATTGTTTATTGAATAAGGTGAATGAAATTATTAGCCCAACCACTAGATGGCAATACAACTGTGTGTGTATAGAAGTATAGTCTGGTTAATTGGAATTCCACTTGACCTTGAGTAACAGGAATGATTCTAAAAAGTTACATGTGCAACTTTTCTTTTGGCAAATAAAATCATTTAAAATGTACCACTATGGCTGAGTATAACTTAATTGTGAATTACATTCTTAAAACTAAGAATCATTTTGTAAGATAAATTCTCCCTAACAACTCATAATTACAGATTTTCTATACTGGGTTACACCACTTCCGTTTTTGTCTAAGAAAGTCACTCTTCAGCTGTATCCTGTCAAAAGGACTTTTCAGTGGTCTAAATGCCTTTAGCAAGTTCCATTCTGTAAACCAAAAGCCTGCATTCTCCCTATAACTAATCATTTGCTTGTATTTTTGCCTTGCCTTAATAACTATTTTGCCTGAAAGTCATGACTCTAGAGTCAGACAAACCCAGGTTTCCATTGCTACCTCTTCCTAGGTATATCTTTATATAGGTCACTAATTTCAGTTTACTTATCTCCCCCAAAATGGGGACAATATATAAAGTTGTGCAAAGCATTAAATGAAATAATGTCAATGGACCAATATCTAATACAATCTTTGGCTTATAGTAGGGATTTGATAACTAGTAACCATTGCTATTTATACCTTACAATGAAAATCTCACCCATGTCATTATTTTGTTTGTTTTATTCTCCTGATTTAATCCCTTCAGCAATTAAATTAAGTTCATAACACCAGGTTTCATAGCGATAGGCCATGCGGATTTGGGCCACATTTGTCTTTCGGATATCATTTCCAGCAGGGCCTTCTTCAAGGTAATTGTTGCCCAGAAACCTTGCTTTCTCCTATAAGAAAAAAGGAAACAGAATGATTGTTGTCACTTTTTACCCTGATATGGACAATAATTACATCCTCCACAAGACTCCTTCCTTATATTAGCTGCAGGCAAGAGGAAAACAATAAACCACTAAGCGCACTCATCCAGTGCCTCAATGTGCATGGTCTGCTGAGAAATAAGTGTATTTTATCTTCCTTGGCCCTGGCCAGAGAGAGAGAATAATTCTTTCTAGACCCTGTTTCTAGTAACTGCACATGATTCCTGAAATAATTTTTCAACAAGTGTTTCTTCAACTAATTTTTCAATATTCAGGTTACCAAATTCCAGACTCAGAAGGATAATCAGTCAAAGGCAGGTCTACCTGATGAGAAATTCCACATTGCAGAACACTGTTTCTTGCCACTTCACACATATCACAGGTACTCAGCTTGAAGACTTGTGCAGCAATGGCATATTCTTCCATTAGGGGCTCCTTGGGTTATTTATTTAAAAGAGGGAAAGAAAAAGGGATGCATTAAAAGAAATAACACACATCCTGCACAAAAGAATAGTGAAATATCATTGATTCAACTTTAAAATTCTAGACAGTAAATAACAGTGCAGCAAAATATACTTGTATTGCTCAAAATTCCATATGTGTACCTTGGTGAAGTGGAATTGCATTGGGTCATCTGTAGACAGTGAGATCATTAGCCCTTTCTGGAGGAAATCTAAAAAAGGATTTCGGGCGTATTCTAGAAATAAGCTGTTGTTACTTAATGGCGACATAGCGATGGGAATCTGGGCTAAGAAAAACAAGTACTGTAACACAGGACTCTGAAAAGGAAAAGTGAAAAAAATATTTTAAAATATTGGAAAAGGTATGCAAATTAGAAATGTTAAAATCCCATGATCTACTTCAGGTTTTGGCTTTCAACAAAATTATCACCTATTCTTTAAATCCTGTTGTAAAAAAGAATAGTTTTTAAATGTAAATACTATTTAGAATAAATTTATGAGATCAGTTTTCAGAAGCATTGAGTCAAACCAAATTGTTTAATTGTCTAAGTTAATGGTCCATCTTAGGCAAAAGAATTCACCGTGAAACTTTTTTCTCAACAAGAAAGTTCTGACTCTCACAAGAGGCATTTAGAAACATGCTACAACATGAAATCTGGCAAAAACCAGTTGAAGGTAGGCCAAGCTGCCTCGCATTTATCCCTTGTCAGAGCTCTAAAATGAAAGTCGGAAGATCTGCATTAACCCCTCCCTGACACTGACTAGCTAGGTAATCTTGAGCAAGTTCCTTTACTTCTCCGGGCCTCTGTAAAATGAAATGCAGTAAATAATCTCAAAAATATTTTTTGCTCTCCTTTTTTTTGATTCCAGTGTTGATAATGACTTGTGACAAAATGATAAGGAGGAAAAAAGCTATCCCTCTTACTCCCACATAAAAGTTAGGGTTGAGAAGAGAGCCTCCAACTCACCTTTTTTAAATTCAGGCCATGAGAGATGTTATCTGCTGTCATGAACGCTGTCATGAGATGAGTGAGAGCTCCAGCTTCCCCACAATGAGGTCG
Organism: Bubalus kerabau; assembly: GCF_029407905.1. Taxonomy (NCBI): domain Eukaryota; kingdom Metazoa; phylum Chordata; class Mammalia; order Artiodactyla; family Bovidae; genus Bubalus; species Bubalus kerabau. Next base: position 29,577,002 of record NC_073629.1, on the reverse strand, counting down.
GAACAGAAATGTGTTCATGCCTCGTTCCCTAGGGAGATGGAGCTATTATAGGAATCACAGGTGACTGACCAGAACCTGACAACCATTCTGGGCCTAAAGTGATTTACAGAAAATCTGGTAGGAAAAATTAACACTCTGAAAGGGAGTGGGGCATCCAAAGGATTCAGCAAACCAGACAATTCCAATGCATAATTTTTACTGTTTTGTCACTGAGTCGGCCCACCAGGCGTCCCTGTCCACAGGGGTTTTCCAGGCAAGAATACTGAAGTGGGTTGCCGTTTCTTCCTCCACAGGATCTTCCCAACCCAGAAATCGAACCTGCATCTCCTGCATTGACAGGCAGATTCTTTACCACTGAGCCACCTGGGAAGCCCCAAAACTCTTCTTAAAACACAGAGTTTTGGGGAAAAGAGGCAATATAGGATATGAGGTTATGGAGGAAAGTTAAGATTTGATTATCTGAACAGAAACATCTTCAGTTGCCACCAAAAGTTTACCAATATCACCATGTCATTTTTTTCTGCTACTCACACTTTAGGGGGGAAAGGTTTCCAGAAAACTCCCTTATAATAGTCCTATATTTCTTCCTTGCTCAGATATACCAAGATGGGCAAAATGTATGCAATTTTATCATAAATTGCACAGTGATAAGTGTAGATTCCTAAACTTCCAAAGAAAAGGAATTGTGAAAGTTACTGAAGACTCCAAAATGTCCATCCCCCCTCCTCAAATAAGTAAGGAAACTGAAGAAAAAGTCAAGGGAAAGAAATTTCTTCTCTGGGCCAAGTGGCAGCATCCCTCAACCACTGAGGGTGCCAGTGTATGAGGAAAGAAGTGTGTCAGATAGATTCTCTTTCCAGTTCTCATCTACTTACTTTCTCAGGCTGTTGAGCACCATGATGTTTGCATACATGTAGTAGGTATAGTAAGTGTAAGATGGGTTCTTTTCCATGGTCCACTCCTGGGGCTTAGGGCTCTTGGAGGAGAACATGTGGCCGCTGTGTTTGGACTCATCATCTACACTGTCGAAGCCTGTAATCTGTCAGGAAAAATGAACAGGCAATGGGTTTAGTCTGAATGCAGAGAACCGGCCCTCAGACAGACTTTCGGCTCCCGGAGGCAAGGACCAAATGTCAGAGATAAGCATCAAGAATTCATCACAGCTAGGTATGCAGGCTGGTTCCTGTGCAGCTTTAGGAAGGCCCACAGGGTCATGCTTACGTGCTTGAGGAAAACACTGAGGTCTGGGTGAGCCTGAGGGTCGATGGTGGCTTTGAACACTGGCATGAAAACATTCTCCAACATCTTTCCAAAGTGTGGAAGGAAGTTCTTAGATCGGAACACATCACTAGAGGCAGGAATAAAGAGAATTTAGGAGGAGATTTTGGGACTGATAGTTCAAAGCAAAGGCCAAAGACAAGCAAAGGGCCAAATCCCGTGTTTAAGAAAAGACCTAGTGTTTCCATCTTAGGTCCACCTGGCACCTTCTTCTTGGTTACCCATAAAGAAGGATGCAGTTTGGGTTTGACATTTGTTGTTGTTTAGTCTCTAAGTCATGTCTAACTCTTTTGTGACCCCCCAGGACTGTAGCCCACCAGGCTCATCTGTCCATGGGATTTCCCAGGCAAGAATACTAGAGAGGGTTGCCATTTCCTTCTCCAGGGGACCTTAGTTTTGGCATCGGAGGTATAAATTTCTTGCTGGACCACATGCATCTATACTGTATCTTCTATGAATGCTCTGTGGTAAAAAAATAAATAAAAATAAATTAAATCCTCACAGCTAAGGCCAGATAGAGAATGAAGAATATGGGAACTATGTCATGAAAGGGTCAATGATTTTTGTGTGTGTGGTATACAAGATGGTGAACATGAAACAGTTTATCAAGAACACCTCTGATGTGCTGTAGCCAGAGGCAATCTAACGAACTCATACAGCACTCAACATTTGCCACCCACTCTTTTGAATGGTCAGAAGTATTAGCTAATTTAATCCTCATAACAACACAATAAATTAAATACCCTTATGACCCCATTTTAAAGATGATGAAACTAAGGCACAGAGAAGTCATTAAACTTGCCAAAGGTCACACAGCTAGTAACTGGTAGAGTCATGATTCAAGTATAGCCAGCCCAGGGCCAGGGCCCATGCTTCTAACCACCACACTTTACTGCCTGTCTGTCTTAATGATATTAGACAGGAAGTTTTACTCCATTCCAAAAGTTACTCTTTTGGGACTTCCCTGGTGGTACAGTGAATGAGAATTCACCTGCCAGTGCAGGGGGCACAGGTTTAATCCCTGGCCAGGAAGATTCCACATGCTTTGGGGCAACTAAGTCCATGCGCCACAACTACTGAGCCCACATGCTGCCAACTGCTGAACATGCTGCAACATGTTCTAGAACCTGTGCTCTGCCACAAGAGAAGCCATTCCAATGAGAAGCCCATGCACTGCAACTGGAGAGTAGCCCCTGCTCTCTGCACCTGGAGAAAGCCCACACAGAGCAACGAAGACCCAGAGGAGCCAAAAATAAAATAATAAACAACCATTTTTTAAAGTGTTCCTTTTTTTTTTTTTTTTGGCTAAAGAGAGAGGATAAAGCTCTTACATTGTCACAGGGCACACAGAACACAGCATCAGATGGCCAGACAATACATCAACACTTAAGTTAGATAGAAGATAAGTGATAGGAATATTCCTGAAGGCAATGAGTAATCAGCAGGTGATAATACCATTGATAAATATTCATTGATTATGGAGAACTTGAGCACTCGTAGATAAGATAATCAGCAGACAGTAGTTGAAGTTCTGATACAAGAAAGCTACACCCCAGTACAGACGTGCTTGGGAAAGAAGGAGATGGACACAGAGAAGAGGACCGAGAGAAAGAAAATGTATAGTAAAATGTACGTAGTTTTTCTCCTAGCTAAGTTTTAATCATTCTTAGTAAGTTATTTTGTGATCTGCATCAAGTGCCCTGTTTAAAAAAACAGCCTGGTTAGAAAACTGAACTGAAATGATCTTCCTAACTCCTGTCTGTGATTAAAAGTGCTAAACCTAGAGTGGACAAAACCAGGCACCCACTGGGGACTCAGCACTGAGTGCTGTCAACAAGGCTTGTATCTGTCCAGATGTGCTGCCTGTTCTCTGTTCGTGTGGAGGAGGTGAGGGCAGGTGGGATGAGGCAGGCGTTAGGGTTTCCAGTGAGCGGTTACGTACTAGATCCTGGGGACCTGGATCATCCATGTCATGTTGGGGCAATAGACGCGGTTTTGGACGAACCAGGTGGAGAGTTTGCTCCACTCCTCAGGACTGCGGCCGTAGATGGACAAGCGGGGCTCGGCATGCTGGTACTTGGCCTCCACCAAGTCTGCACCTACCTCCTGCAAAGCCAAGAGAGGAGTCCCTCAGGAGTCTATACCTGTGGGGTCTAGGGAGAGGAACCTTAGGGTCTAGGGAGAGGAACCTTCTTAGGACCTAAAGGTCCTAAGAAGAACAGAGGTCATGAGAACGGAAGTCAGAGGAAAACTATCAAGGTTAAGATTTAAGGAGACTGAGGTGAGGGGCATCTAGTTGCAGTGAAAGACTGATGGGACCCAATGGAGTCCACAGAGAGAAAGCGTCAGACTGCAGATGATGCGATCCCAAGGCACTGCTGTAAACAAATTCAACTTTCATATGACCCTTGTCTCCCAAAACACACATCTCCCAACTGCATCTGTCATTCCTGCCTCCTAATGTTCAAGTGTCATGAAGATCAGGGTGGGTTCTGATCCTGACTCTTCCCGAACTTACAACTCCAAAAGTCTAAAAGAACCAGGTCCTTAATTCCAAATCCACACCCTCAGCTTCTCTGTCCTAGGAATCAAGGCCTTCAAAAATCATTACAGTGGATGTTTCACAAGAAATGATGCCATTTGCTTCATTTGCTTGTGTAGTGCCTGACCCAAGTGATAGCACTCTCCCTCCCCCTCCTCCCTCCTTCCCCTTCTTCTTCCCTGCTTCCTTCCCCCCTTCCTTCTTCCTTCCCTCCCTCTCTTCTTCCCCCTCCCCGAGAATCAGGCCAGGTACCGTAGATCTGGCTGGTTCCCCCTCACCTTGATGATAGTGGCAAAATATTCCCCATTAATGTAATTGTCTGTCTTCAGGTAGAGGTCCCGAAGCTCACTTGCTCCTACGGGATTGTATTTGTCATTGAATTTATCAAAACGCTGGAAAGTCTGACGTCCCTGCATCAGGAAACAGGAACACAAGTGTATCTTTATGAGAGCTGAGTGGACACAGAGAGTTAGGGAATGACTGCAAGGAACCGGGGCCTGGTATGAGGGGAAGGGCTCGGGCTCCAAGAATGGAATACAGGATAGCTGACAATGAGAGAACCTTGAAATTGTGCATGGGTTCTTTCTGTCAGCATGGTAAGCCCACATGGTTAAAGCTCTGAGAAGGGAGTGTTTGTAGGAGAAATGCATTTGGGTTCTGAGTATTAGATGAAACTGACATCATCAACTTACAGCATGAACATCCAGAGAATCAACAGTCAGGTCGTAGGGATGCATTTTTAATTTAGCAAAAAGTTCCTTTAGGGTCAGATTTTTCTCCTTGGTGCTATAGACCACTCTGTCAGCATCAATTTGGTAAGATTTCTTAATAAAGCGCAGTAGATGTTTCTGGTTCATACAAGCAGCTGCATGGATATGAGTGTCCACCTGTGTGTACATTCAGGTCAAGAAAAACCAACAATCCGTAACGCTTCATTATGCTGCTCTGTTAGAGGCTGCAGTGCCCACAAATCCCGCTGTGCTAAGAGAAAGGAGTAAATGATAGGGGTGTGACCTGACAGTTGGTATAGGTGGTCAAGCAAGAATGAACACATAGCACCTTTTTGTGCCCTTGTAAGAATGTGAATGTTTAGGCTGGATGAAATAATATTGCCTGTTTCTCTTGCATATCTGTAATATCCAATTTACTTCGTACATTTGATCCACACAAAATTCTTGGGGACAATTTTCCACCCCTGAGACACAGCCAGAAGTGAAGTAGTTGCCAGAGTTTTCAGCCCCAAGGGGAGAAAGGATTGAAATAATGCATCCATGGTACAGAGATGACACTTATGAGTTAGGTACTTTTATAAGAACAATTTTTATAAGTGGAAGTTTTGATAGATTAAGCAATTTGCCCAAGTTTATACAGATGACAGAGCCACGATTTGGTCCCAAATCTCTGTTCATATATTTCCTACCCCCACGTCCTTGCAATTATTTAAATGATCAGAGTACATCTTCAAAATGTTTGTAGCTGATTAGTTTTCCTCAAGGTTTGGATCATTTGATATTCACAATCCTCCTGTGAGCTAGATTGAGCAGATATATTTTCCAATTTTACAAATGAGGGAACCAAAACTCACAAATACTTAATCACTTCCCCCAATGTTTTACAGTCAGGAAGTAGAAGGAAAAAGACTAGAATGAAGACCTTCTAAATCCTAGAAGAGTGGCTTTTGAGGTTTTATTTGTTTTTGTTATTTTTGTTGTTGATGACAAGTATAACTTTTATGGCAATAATGTGGTAACCCTGTCTATGTGAAAAACAGTAGGAAAGGCATTTGCATCTTTTAGACATAATCTATTTGCTTTCACTAAATTCCACTGAATCTGTAGAAATTTTATACTAATCAGAAAAACAGTATCTTTCTTATCCTGTTCAAGAAATAATTGCATTAATGTTTTTGTCCAGGAATGATCTCTGAGCAGCAAACATGTTTACCTTTCTGCAGTTGTAAAAATCCCTGTGGGGGTTGTTCTTCAGCTCCTTCAACTCATCCATCTCGTTGAGCATCTGATGGACCTGGAACTTGGAGGAGAGAAACTTCAAGCGCCGATGGGTATAGGTCTTACTGTGAAAAATTAAATTACACAATTGTAAAAAATTGCAGACATTTAAGGAACACAATTTCAAAACCATCAGTACCCTTATCACCTTTATCATAAACAATTATGTTTGTTTCCAAATGGAACTGACTTATTCTGCATTAATCTAATTTGAAAAGTGTTGGGCTCCAAGGACTTAATCTTTTCATCAAGGTTGGACATAAATAATAATGAGGGAAGATTTGGGTTCAAATCCTGGCTTAGCCACCTGTGTGACTTTGGGCAAATTACCTAACTCATCAAAGTCTCAGCTTATAAATTTAGAGTTATAAAAAATATCCACCTCATACAATGATTATGAAGAGTGAAAGAAATAATGCACATGAAACGTTTAATGTGTGTTTGAACATAGTAAGCTCTTAAATCCTTAGTCTTACTATCAGTAGTAGTAACAGTAGCATTAGTTTAGGTCTTAACACTTACACAGGTCCTTGGGCAATTAAAGCAAGTAAAAAATTCATATCATCTAAGAAGGTGTCCAGATTTGGGTAAGGAAGTGGCTTGGGCTCATCTTTGCTGGCTGCTTCTTTGTTAGGATAGACATAAACCACACCGTCCTTCATTTTGAGCTGATAACCCAGGTTTTCTGGGAGGTTATCTGTTCGGAAAGGGTCTTCTCCCTTCTTCATAGGAGGGGTAAAGACTTTTTCAATAAAATACACAATAATATATCAGCATATAGAATGAATAACCACATAAAAATAGCCAGTTAAATACTATAAGATTTCATTTGTTTGCAATTCTGTACGTCATTAAGTTGTAATTATCCAAAGCTAAGCTAAAGTTCATTTTTACATTATTTTTCAAATGTGACTAATTTAGTAGTATAAAATAAGCTTAACATTTTATCTAGTGCAAAAATGATTTTCAAGTTCTTTAGAATGCTATTTAATTTGCTATACTACTTACAAATCATTTTAATTATTTAATAAAGTTGTTTACCAAAGTCTTCCTGATAGAGTATTTTATTAACATATGAGATGATTGCATAGAAATAAAAATAGAGTTAAAAAGTAGAAATTGGACTTTTCCTTTATTTAAACTGTCTCTATCAGTCTTTATTTAGAATGGCTATTTTTTAATAGACTTAATTTTTTAGAGTGCTTTTAGGTTCACAGCAAAATTGAGCACCAAGTGCAGAGTCCTCGTATACCCCTATCCTCACACGTGCATAGCTTTTTCCACTATCAACATTTTCAGTCAAATGGTACATTTGTTAGAATCAACAAACCTACACTGACACATTTATATCATCCAAAGTCCAGAGTGCTTACCTTAGGGATCACTCTTGGTAGTGCACATTCTATGAACTTTAACAAATGAATAATAACATGTATCTGCTCTCATAGTATCATGCAAAATAGTCTCCTTGCCCTAAAATCCTTTGTACTCCATCTAGAGTGGTTTTAATACAAATGGAGATATAAAATAAATTCTAAACGTAATTCTTATTATACTTATATTTTCCACCTTGTAAAGCACATGCAATTTTTGCCAAAGGATTTGAGAAGGGATAATGTGGATGAAAGTCCCCTTCTTTCCACTGCTAACAATTTCAACCTCAGAAAGCTGAGGACAAACTCCACATTGCTATCACCTTTAGAGCACTCATTTTACTTTCAACAAGTATGTGTCCAAGGCATCAGAAAATCTGCTGTTCGCAAGTGATGACTAAAAGGTCAGAGTAAGAAAAATAATATAGAAAGAAAAAGCTTGCGTATTTTCTATACAAAGCTGAGAGATAAGGAACCAAAAGAAATACTGTGTCAAATATCAACTTTCAAATACTTACACTTAAATATACTAGAGATATAAAATATAATTTAGGAGAAACAAAGGTGAGATAAGCAACCTAAATGTCAATATTATAGAAGATGAACAAACCAATCCAGTTATCAAACTGGACACACACTTAATATGATTTTAATAATAAAAGGAATTAAAGAGAGGAGGTTCTAGAACTGGAAATCTTTAACAACATAGTTTGATAGTTAAAAAACCTTAAATATTTGCCTCATCTGAAATTTCAATTCTAGACGCTTAATCCTAAAGATAAAAAGCAACTGCACAAAGATGATTTATTCATGATAAAGATGCTTATTGTAACCTTGTTGGAAGTAAATTTTTAAAAGTTGGAAATGTAAGTGCTTAAAAATAGGAATTGATTACATAAATTATGATATAATTATACTATGGAAATTATTAAATTGTGAAATTATTAAAATTTGATTATGTTTAAATATGTACTTAATACTAGACAGAAAGTAAAAAATGAGACATGTAAATAAAATTCTATGGAAAGTCAAAACGTGTAGCTTATTTTTATCCAGAGGTCAGAGGAAGGCAGGAAATGATCACGTTTGGGCAGTACCTTGAAGGATGACATTGGATCTGGATATGTGCACACATAGTAAAAAAGTGAAGGGAAGGGCAGTGGGCACAGGGAACAGCATGGAAACAGTACAGGCACAGGAATGTGCTGGACTAAATGGCTTCCAACCAGAACAAAAAGTTCAAAGGAGTAAAGAAGGTAAGTTTATAAATAGATTGAGTGTGAAAGTCCAAAAATAAACAAGTAATAGACAAATAAAAGATATATACTTTCCTGGCAGTCCAGTTGTTAAGTAAGACTCCACACTTGCAGGGGGCATATGGATTTGATTCCTGACTAGGGAACTAAGATCCCACATGCTGTGCAGCATGGCCAAAAAAAATTATTTGTTTAATTAAAAAAAAAAAACAACAGAAGAAAGCCAGATGTGGTAGTAGGCCTTGAATGCCAGTCTAAAGACTGGACTTAACTTTGTTGGGGGAGGCATTAAAGACTTTTGTCAGGAGAAGGATGTGCTCGGATTTGTGTTATAGTAACTGGTACCAAAATGAGGATGAACTGAGAGAGAACAAGATTAGCATTTAACAGAGTAATTAGGAAGCCACTGCAATGATCCAGACAAAGAGAAATGTGGGCCTAAATTTAGGCTTGGGGAATGGTGAAAAGAGGAGGTTCTGAGAGATATTATACAGACTGAATCAGATAATTGGGCATTTTGGGGCAGAAGAGAGGATGGAGCTTTAGATGACTATACTTCAAACTGTTTATACTTATAACCTTAAGTTTATAAACCATGAACTTATGGTTTAGACTTAAAACCATGGGAGCATATTTAATCATTAGTAGTTAAACCTATGGAGAAGGCAATGGCACCCCACTCCAGTACTTTTGCCTAGAAAATCCCATGGACGGAGGAGCCTGGTAGGCTGCAGTCCATGGGGTCACTAGAGTCAGACATGACTGAGTGACTTCACTTTCACTTTTCACTTTTATGCATTGGAGAAGGAAATGGCAACCCACTCCAGTGTTCTTGCCTGGAGAATCCCAGGGACGGGGAAGCCTAGTGGGCTACGTCTATGGGGTCCGAGTCGGACATGACTGAAGCGACTTAGCAGCAGCAGCAGCAGCAGTTAACCCTAAGGGCTTTCCTGGTGGCTTGGTGGTAAAGAATCTGCTTGTCAATGCAAGAGACTTGGGTTTGATTCCTGATCCAGGAAGATCTCCTGAAGAAGGAAATAGCAACCCATTCCAATATTCTTGCCTGGGAAATCCCATGGACAAAAGAGCCTGGTGAGCTACAGTCCATGGGGTCACAGAGTTGGACATGACTGAGCGACTGAACAATAACAAGTTAAACCTCAAACTATATTCCAGAAATTATATAAGAAAATTACTTACCTGGATAGAAGTTCTCTTTTTCTACCCAAGCCTCACCATCAATGTTCCTCAGGTACTTGGAAGGGGTTTTTGGAAACCTCTGAAATGACTTCTGCATATACTTCTCCCGTATACACAATGCCCGATAAAGACCTTTGCAAACCATTTCAAAATCTTCAACTGTAACCTACCAAGAAAATTTCAGAGTTTTCAGAAAATTTTTCACTTATAAAAATTGCAGAAGTGGGTAAAGCTTGTCTTTGGCATCTTCCAGCTCTCCTGGTGAGCTGGCCCTGCTGAGCCTCCCCTGCCCACCCAGCTGCTTCCCACTTGACTTGGACCCTGGGTCTCCCTCCAGGAGCAGGTTCAGAAGTTTTTCTAGCTCTTCTATTTCTGCCAAGACATATCTGTCCTATGAGTCTTTCCTTGAAGTCCCGTGTTTGTTTTTGGTTTTTGTTAGATATAAGCAATCATCCAACAAATATGATGAAAAGAACCCATTCTAACACGGAAAATACTTCTTCCCGGTGACAAGCAAACACTTTAAGTATGCATTTCTGAAGATAGTACCTCAATTGAAAGACAAAGTTGGTCAAACTTGAGAACTCAAACCACTTGCTGGTCAGTGTGGGAAATACTGGGGGAGGAATAAGGTGTCACACGGCCTTCAAACCCTGCCATGCACACATTGCCTTCTGTAGCTAGAGACAGACAGAGCATCATCCTGTAAGAACTCATTCTTTGGGATGGTTTCAAAGATAATTTAATCTGGAATTACAAATAGAAAAATTCTAGAGTAAAAATTTCTTAGAACTGCAGCAAATTTCCTAAACTGGTCTATTTCTCTTGCCCCATACCTGACTCCCGGCCAGGCCTGGCATGCCCAAGAAGTTGTAATTTGAAATCATTACATGCTCATCATCAGAGCCTGATGACTTTCTGGGACCAACCCCAACATAAGGTTGCCCCTGATGGTTTGAGGTCCAGCTATTGATCCTAAACAGGTGAATTCTTTTTAAAGACCTGCTGACCTTAGCCAAGAGATTCTGACAGGGGTACTAGGTCTAAGGGGTCTGCTTCCAAGGGCATGTTTGTTTCTTTGCCATCTAACAGGCTACGTATCAGCTCCTTGAGGACAAGAGCTGGATCTCATTCACCTTCGCATGCTCAGCACTTAGCGCACAATGCCTGGCACAGAGGAGGTGCGCAATAAGGACTGATAACATTGAATTGTTGTTTATCTGGGATGAGAGGCCTTGGGAACCCTAATTCCCCCCTTTACCTCTCTGTTCAGTTATGAAGGTGAAGACTATGGTCAGGTACAGACCATGACCAGGTGAAGCGCAGCTCAACAGCTTAGCCACCTTCAGCCAACAGGTGTAGCCACATACTTGGTTCTTTAAAAACTCTAGGCCAAGGTTTCAGGTGCCTTCCAGCTTTTATAGGAGGAGAAGCTACTCCCCACCTTCTGTGAACCTTGTCCTTTTTCTCATCTTCTTTCTTTTCATTCCTGTTTTCATTTCCACCAAGCACATAGGGATCAAGTTTGTCTCTTAATATTGGTGGTTTTATGGAACTTTGGACTCTTCCAAATTGCTATTAAACATTTCATTTCAATTATCTAGCATCTAAACTTTCTGCCACTTGTAGAGCACACATGTTACCACACAGAAAACAAATAAAAACAGTGTCCATTTCATTGCTCTGTCACTTTTTTGGTTTATTTTTAATTGGAGAATAACTGTTCTACAATGTTGTGTTGGTTTCTGCCATGAACATGAATCAGCCATAGGTATATATATATCTCCTCCCTCTTAAACTCCCCTCCCATCCCACCCCACCCCTTTAGGTTGTCTCAGATTGCTCTGTCACTTTTAAATATCTTGGGACTGACATTAAGTGGATCCGTTACATGATAAGAGGGCTTAGGACTGGTCATTAAAACTATATTTGGAGCATAGACTGATGGCTAAACAGAAGTTTCACCAATATGATGCTGATTCTGCAAGACCATGTGGCAAAGATTTATTAATTGAACAACTGTTCTGGACAAGACAGGCAGATCAAGTTGTTTGCAACATGAGTTTACTATCTCTGTGGCATACTAGTATCTGTTCCAAGTAGTAATCTACTGTGTAAGCATTTGCAATGAAATTGGAGAGGACAGTTGGCCGAAGAACAATAACCCCATGAGAATGTTCTAACCCCTCTCTCATCTTCTTTTCTCAGTTTCTCCATGCTTCTTTCCTCTTCTCCCTCTCTTTCTCTTGAGCTGTTTTCTTTGATTGTTTATGCTACCTGCAGCCCTTCTATTCATCCTAGGTCTGCTCTGGGTACATGTTTCCACCAAGAGCCTCCATGCCTTCCTGAGGCTCCCTGTCTTGCTTTATGATACCTCAGTGAGACTAGATCAGTAGCTACTCTCTTTGGTTCTTTTGCCAAAATTTGTCCACTGTTTTCTGTAACACACATTCTGTAACACACAATATGCAGCCACATTCTACTGCATATTCTCATGGGCAAGCAAATAAGATAAAGAGAAATTATGTGAGATGATCAAAGCAAAATAGAAATATGTCATAACATGATGTAAACAACAAGATCCTACTGTATAACATAGGGAACTATATTCAATAACCTGTGAATAAACCATAATGGAAAAATATATATTCATAAGTATGTTCATATATATATATATATATGAATCACTTTGCTATACAGCAGAAATTAACACAACATTGTGAATCAGCAATACTTCAATAAAATTTTCTGGACTTCCCTGATGGCACAGTGGATAAGAATCTGCCTGCCAATGCAGGGGACACGGGTTCAATCCCTGATATGGGAAGATTCTACATGCCACAGAGCATCTAAGCCACTACTAAGCCCGTGTGCTGCACCTATTGAAGCCCTTGTATCTAGAGACTGTGCTCCACAACAAGAGAAGCTACAAGGAGAAGCCTGCTCACAGCTACGAAGAGTAGCTCCTGCTTGCTACAACTAGAGAAAAGCTGTGCAAAGCAATTAAGACCCAGCGCATCCAAAAATAAGTAAAATAAAATATTTCCCGAATTCATAGCATATTGCTATTGAAATGAGATAATGAAGTATAACAAATGGCAAGTGAGCTAACACCTTCAAAAGGAAGGGGAGGAAGAAAAGAAGCTGAGACAATCAAGTTGAGTATCTCCCAGCAGCTACATCTGGGAGGCAAGAAGCAACTCACCCCAGAGGCATAATCGCCAGTGATCTGCACTCTTTGAAAATCAGGCACAGTCTGGTAGGTGGGAGACGAAGAAATGTACTCATCGATGAGGGACAGTTTGGTGGACGATGTTTCAGTTTGTGGAACGGACAAACTAATAGTCTTCCGTCCGAAGAAACGCCTTTTTCTGAGTTTGAAATTGAAAAATAAAAAGATTTTACTTTATCTTCATTGGGAGTTTCATAGTGATAAATTTGATGTTTTATTATTTTGAAACAATTTTATTTTGAGGACGAACAGTGAAAATTCAATGTAGGGTGGGAGTCAGGAACAGGATCTAACCAAATGGAAGTTGGTGTCACCTAAGTCTTCCTCTTTTCCTGAATTCCTGGGAATAGTGGGCCTTAGGGGATATACCAGAAGACTCTCAGCAAGACACTGTTCTGCACAGTGCAGAACAGCCAGTCTGGGTGTTGCCCACTCCCAGCAGAACAGCCAGTCTGGGTGTTGCCCACTCCCAGCAGAACAGCCAGTCTGGGTGTTGCCCACTCCCAGCAGAACAGCCAGTCTGGGTGTTGCTCGCTCCCAGCAGAACAGCCAGTCTGGGTGTTGCTCGCTCCCAGCAGAACAGCCAGTCTGGGTGTTGCTCGCTCCCAGCAGAACAGCCAGTCTGGGTGTTGCTCGCTCCCAGCAGAACAGCCAGTCTGGGTGTTGCCCACTCCCAGCAGAACAGCCAGTCTGGGTGTTGCTCACTCCCAGCAGAACAGCCAGTCTGGGTGTTGCCCACTCCCAGCAGAACAGCCAGTCTGGGTGTTGCTCACTCCCAGCAGAACAGCCAGTCTGGGTGTTGCCCACTCCCAGCAGAACAGCCAGTCTGGGTGTTGCTCACTCCCAGCAGAACAGCCAGTCTGGGTGTTGCATAAGCACAGGCCGTGTCACTTAGTACCTGAGCCATTTTGTGCATGTCCCTTAAATTCTGTGAACTTGTCTACCTAAAAAAATGGTGTATTAATGTCTACTATATAAGAATTCTGTGAGATTTAATGTCTAGAAAATGCTTAGCATAATACCTGGAACTTATAAGTTGCTTAATCAATATTACTTCCTCAAATCAACATGTCTGCATCAAGTTTCTACTTTGACACATACCTGTGTTAGGTCCTACAGGGGATACTAAAGGAGGTGGATTACTGTTCTTTCCTTGAGAGTGACAGTGAAAGTCGCCCAGTCGTGTCCGACTCTTTGCAACCCCATGGACTATACAGTCCATGGAATTCTCCAGGCCAGAATACTGGCGTGGGTAGCCTTTCCCTTCTCCAGGGGATCTTCCCAACCCAGGGATTGAACCCAGGTCTCCTGCATTGCAGGTGGATTCTTTACCAGCTGAGCCACCAGGGAAGCCCGTTCTTTCCTTAAAGACACAAAATGAAGGGAAGGACAGCAGAACAATCTTTCCCAGTGAAGCTGGTTGGGAGCGGGGAGTCGGGTAGTGAAGGGAGTGCTATGAGGAGGGAGTTCCAAGTAAGTGGCCAGTAATAGGTTTGAAGACTAAAACGCGGCACACAGCAACAGGTAGTGAGTACTAGAGCGATTCAAATAAGGGAAAACAGAGTTTGCGGAGAGGGATCTGTTCAGGGAAGGCAGTAACTATGAGTTGCAAGCATAGGATGGGTAGGACATGAGGGTGAAAATAGAGGGCTGTATCCCTGAGACCTGGAGGAAGTCAGACTGGCCGGAGGGAAGGATTCCTGTCAGGAAGCACAGCAGTAAGGTCGACCAAGAACAGAGTCTGAAGATGAGGCTCTTGAGTTCCAGTTTCTACACTGATAGTGTGGAAATTGAATGTGTGGACAGCAGCCATCACCCACTTTGCTTTGGAATAACCACAATAATCACATGGTAGATCATTTCCTCTTGCTTGGGTGGATGTGTGTGTGATCAGTCGTATCCAACTCTTTGTGGCCCCATGGACTGTAGCCCACCAAGCTCCTCTGTCCATGAAATTTTCCAGGCAAGAATACTGGGGTGGGTTGCCATTTCCTCCTCCAGGGGATCTTCCCAACTCAGGCATCAAACCCAAGTCTCTTATGTCTCTTGCATTGGCAGGCAGATTCTTTACTACTGAGCCACCTGGATAGGGCTTGGGTGGATAGGGAGGCTTCAACTAAAGGCAGATGAGGATGAAGGTAGGAAGGCCATTGTTTTCTTCTTTTTCAGTCTTTGTCACTTTGCCCTAGGGTTTAGTGTGTGTGTGTGTGTGTGTGTGTGTGTGTGTGTGTCTGGGTGGATGGGGGGATTTTTAGTTCTGGCAGAGTTTTTCCTCTAAGTTGAATCTTCATTCAGAGTGAACCATTGGTCCTGACACTTCCCCTTCCTCGTGTCCCAATGTACGAAGCATTCCCCTTACACCACTTACCTCCTGGTTTCTGTAGGGGTGGACTGAGCCTCCAGGTGGAACATGTGAGCAAACATCTCATGTTGAGAAATTGGACAGATATCATCCACATCAAAGGGGGAAATCTCATGACGGCCTCCCTCATCTTTGACTTCAGAGGCAAACACTTTTTCAGCAAAGCTACGCGTTGCATCATCAATAGCTAGAAGAGGTTTTCATGTGTTAGTCTTCAAGCACTTTCTCAGAACTTATCTAACAGTTTCTGCTACATGTAAGGCACAGTGCTAAGGACTGCCCCAGATACCTGTCTTCCCTGCTCTCTGACAAGTGTGCCAGAAACTTCATGGAGCTTAATGCCTATTTTCTCTTTAGTGGGTTTCTGTGTGGGTAGCTAGGAAATTCATTCTCAGAATCACAAGTCAAATTCTTACAGCACACTTTGAAAGTGAAAGTGTTAGTCGTTCAGTCGTGTCTGACTCTTTGTGACTCCATGGACTGTACCCTGCCAGGCTCCTCTGTCCATGGGATTTCCCAGGCAAGAATACTGGAGTGGGTTGCCATTTCCTACTTCAGGGGATCTTCCTGACCCAGGGATTGAATCTGGATCTCCTGCATGCAGGCAGATTTTTTTTACTGTCTGAGCCACCAGTGAAGACCACAGTACACTTTAGGAGAGTCTTAAAGATGGGATTGTAGCCATGAAATTAAAAGATGCTTACTCCTTGGAAGGAAAGTTATGACCAACCTAGATAGCATATTCAAAAGCAGAGACATTACTTTGCCAACAAAAGTCCATCTAGTCAAGGCTATGGTTTTTCCAGTGGTCATGTATGGATGTGAGAGTTGGACTGGGAAGAAGGCTGAGCGCCGAAGAATTGATGCTTTTGAACTGTGGTGTTGGAGAAGACTCTTGAGGGTCCCTTGGACTGCAAGGAGATCCAACCAGTCCATTCTGAAGGAGATCAGCCCTGGGATTTCTTTGGAAGGAATGATGCTAAAGCTGAAACTCCAGTACTTTGGCAACCTCATGGGAAGAGTTGACTCATTGGAAAAGACTCTGATGCTGGGAGAGATAGAGGGCAGGAGGAGAAGGGGATGACAGAGGATGAGATGGCTGGATGGCATCACCGACTCAATGCACATGAGTTTGAGTGAACTCCGGGAGTTGGTGATGGACAGGGAGGCCTGGTGTGCTGCAGTTCATGGGGTCGCTCGGACATGACTGAGCGGCTGAACTGAACTGAAAGATGGGATTGGGCTCTTATATGATTAGCACCTAAGATCACCTGTTTCTGGTGGGACTAAGTTTGATTTCATAGTAACCTTGCAGCATAGTCCTTCTCATTAGGTTGGTAGAGTTTTTCTGATGGTTTTAAAGATGTGGAGGGATTTCCTTGGTGGTCCAGTGGCTAAGACTCTGGGCTCCCAATGCAGGGGGCATGGGTTTGATCCCTCATCGAGCCACTAAGATTTGCATGCTGCAGGGCATGGACAAATAAACAAGTAAAATGAAGATGTGGTAGGGTTGTTGATCTTTGGTGTTTTCTTACTAAAGAGAGCCAGTGATATCAGTAGTTTTGAGAAATAAATGTGTACTTTAGAGCCTTTCTTCCTCCTAAGACAGAAATTGTGTTGCTGTCACATATCACAACCTCATTTTTTTCAAATCCTGACATCTTGGTGATGTCAGGGGAGGGAGTCACTAAAATTTACTGTCCAGTGTTGGGAATCCAATTTCTTGTGGACATGTAGCTTCCATAATAAATGATCTTTGGAATGCCAATTTTACTTTTACATGTTGTAATTTTCCCATTCTTACAATGGGTGGAAGAATGATCTTTAGCTTAGCAATGAATAACCCCAAGACTTTTAGGAGAAAAGAGAACCAGTTTTATTGAATAGGGTGGTGATGGCCATCAAGTATCTGCTTTTCTGTTAAGCGCCATTCTATTTTCCAGATACCCAATTGTTTCCATCTGAGTCGTCATTACCTCTGATATTGGACTGGCCCAATAAGGTCTCAGGGAAAACCTTAACGAACTTTCTAGTCAACCCAATACTTGTAAAAATCTCTTGGTATTTCCAGAAAAGAGCAGGGAGCAAATAATGAGAATGGCATATAGTTAAATATTTGGAACAATAGTAGCAGACAAAAACATTCTTTATGTAATAACAAAGCAAACTGCAGACATAAAGATAGATCCCCCCACTCTTGCCCCATTGACATCTATACAAGTCTCCAAAATGACACATTTTCAATGATAACTTAGGTAAGTGTAATGTATTCAAGTACTGTTCTGTACTTACCAATTCCTAGACCTTCTTCTGCTTCAGTTTCCTTATCTATAAAGTGGCAGTACTATTACCTACAAACCTTACAAGGCTCTTGTGACATCAGGTGAGATAATGTCTATGAAAATGCTTTTTTAAAGCATTTTTTAAAGGAAAATAAAACATCAGATTAAACTGAATGATATGATTTGGTAGCATTGATCAAACAGATATTTAGTATTTCGAATTAGCTTTGGGTTATTAAGAAAGTGATAAATGGTATGGCTTAGTATAGGCTGAAGCATACACTGGAAATGATAGTGATTGACTCATAACTTCACCAACTCTTAACAGTCAGGTCAGCCAGTTTTCAAACCTGGCTCATCACAGCAGGGTAATGGAGAAGCCCACTATGTTGGCTGAACTTCATGCATCTATTTGTCTCATTAAACTCAAGCACTTCCTGAAACTGAAAAGCATCGTTGGATGCTATGCCTACTGTTTTGGCAAGTGCCATGATCCACGAAGGAACAAACAAAACACTAAGTAGATGCATTTGATGGCCTGAGAATGCCTCCCCATCCCACAGCCAACTGTTCCCCAGAAATAGTATCATTCCTCCCGCAGCGTCACAGGCAAGCACATGCACCTCAGGGATGAATGAAAAGCAGCAGTGAGAAGAGGGTTCGTGCACCACGGAGAGCAAATGGAAATAGGCCAGCTGGCTATGATGATGAGGAGGAGGAGGATGAAGATGAGTGTGCAACTCATTTGTCATGATGGGTCAGTGGCAGAGCTGTTGGAGGCCTCAGGAAGTACAGTATGGAAACAGAGCCCCAAGGACCAAATCCTACTTGCTTGAGACTTGGCTCTTCCAAAACAAACATCCATTATTTGGGACCGCACACGTCTATTTGTTTCATGTCTTTAAACACTGTTTTTTACTAAGGTTGTATCTCCCTAAATCACTATAGACAGTCGAAAAGTAGAAACTCTACTCTCAAGAAGTAGCTTACATTAACACCAAAAATTATACGATTGATATTTCCTTCCACTAAATCAACCAATTGTTTTACCTTCATGTAACACAGCTGAAATCTGATTCCTAATTCAAGAGCTCTGCCCTCCAAAAATACTTTAGGGAGTGGTGGTGATTAGAGAAAGAAAAAGGTGAAACTGATATTTCAAAAGGTGAGTAGAAAAGATTGGGTGACAACCTAATTTATGGGCTCCCTTGGGTTTGTATAGATAATTGCGGAGTTCTTTTTTGAGCTAATGGAACATCTGAGTGGCAATGTCTTGCAGTTAGGACATCCACATTTAGATAGAGTATAGGTGAGAGGAGCGAAACAAGAAGAGTGGTGAAGCAGAAGGAACCCTGGGCTACAAGTGGGCAAAATGTCTGTGACAGCTGGGTGGCCTTGGGCAAATCATACCATCACTAGGAACCTCAATGCTCATCATCATAAAAGAGGAATGTTAATAATAATAATGTCAACTTCAGAGACTTGTTTAATAAAGATTAAACAACAAACTACATAGTATTATCCAGAAGTTGAGGATTATTATTATTAACATGGGAAGTTCAAGACTCTTGAGAAAAGGAATATCATGCTTGCTTTTTCACCCAACAGGTCCAGAAAAACATGCTTATTTCTCAGCAGTGCTTTATTAATATGTAGGAAAGACAGGTCGTAGGCCTCTCATCTGCCACATCACATCTCAGAGGAACTCAGAGGCATCATGAGTACTATTAGTCAGTCAAAGGACAAGTCTGATTTGAGATGGAAGGTAGCATACATAAAAAGTTACAATTTTATTTTAAAAATGGGATTTTATGTTATCTGATCACAAAAATTCACCATGAGAGGGTTTACTAAGGCAGGACTCAGTAAATCCCCTTAGCTAATGTCTATTCGTCTTTTTAAAAAATGTAGGCTTTTTTTTTTTGAGTCAGGAAAATCCATGAGTTCATTTGCTATACTTTGGAAGATCTATGGTCATTATAAATCTTTGTTGGCTTCAGTGATACCATTAATAAACACTGCTGAAAAATATCCATATTTCTGAATTAAAGAATAGTATCCTTAAAATATTGATACTTTGGCAAATGGCAGGGAAAATAGCCCCAAATACTCACGTTTTCCTTCAGCTGTATGAAGTAAAATAGAACAAGATAAAATATGTGAACAACTTTCAGAAATCATGGCTGCTAATCAGTGCTTTGGAATAGAAATAGGCAGGTTGGTACAAGGAAGGGGGGTGGTGGGATGTGTTATTAGAGCTCATTCTTCCCTTTTCCTACAACTTGCTGCCATTAGAAAACCCTGGGGATGTAGTCATCATATACTTCTTCATTTTCTTTTCCTTTCTAACTTCTCTCTTTAAATTTATGTTTATAATTTTAAAGAAGTCCTCTTTGTAAAATGTGATTTTTAAAAACATGATCAAGAGGGATGGAAAATCTTATATAATGCTGGTAGCAAGTAAATGAAAATAGATAATTTGGCAAACAAGTAACTCAGCTATTTCTGAGAATCTATTCTAGTGAAATAATCCTTAGTGTGGAAACTTAGGTACAAATATTATTGTCAGAGCATATTTATACTTAAAAAATCATAAAGAACCTAGGGATTGGTTAAGAAAATTGGAAATATTATAGAACCATTTAAAATGATGTTTAGGAAGAGTTTAGACTTCCATGATAAATGATTAAGTTATCATGTGAAGCCAAAAGGACAGGATACAAAGTCACATGTATAATATAATCTCAACTGTGAGTGTGCTTTTTAATTCTTTACACTTGCAAAGAACATAGTTTGAAAGAAAAACACTAACATGTTAAAAGTGTTATCTTTAGATGATGGGGATTATGGGTTTTTAAAAAATTACTCCTTTTCTAGATTTCCCAATTTCTCTAAATGAGTGTTTATTACTTTTATTTTTCAGTGAAATTTCTTTTATTTCACATGAATCGTGTATTACTTTTATAATGAAAAAGACTTTTATTATTATTTTGAAAATTATTCTGTGTGTAAACCTGGATTGTGAACCATCAGAATATACAGATTGGGTTAAAACTGCTGTTATTCTCATGATTTTAAGCTAATACTATTGCTAAAGACATGATTTATGACCCTTCTCAGAAGTGTGGCAGCACAGGTTTTGTTTAGACTAACAGAGTAGATAATAAATATCTTACATAGTTTCTACCACGATCATCAAGGATGCTACTACATGATACAGTTTTAGAAGACTACCTCCCTCCTAAAACTAAAAACCAGAAACCCTTTGAAAACCTTGCCTTGTCTCTTCCTGAAGTGTATTAATTAAAAATACTATGAACCCCAAATAAAGGATTCCCAGACCTGAAATGATAGTTAAAGGAACGATTGCATATCAAAAGAATTGAACTCTCCAAACACTTTTGCACACCTACCTGGAAGTTTCAACAGAGGCATTGTGCTGGGATCCTGTATTCTAGGGTAGCACAGTGGAAAGGAAGAGACACGACACTGGAGGGATGACTGACTGACACTGTAAAACACGCTGACATTCATTTTATTATTTTGCTTTGCCCCTGTAATTTGACCCTTCTCTTCTAAAAGGAGACAGATGAGCTGTAGACCTATTTATAACTTTAGGCATTGACAGTGAATAACAGGTGACGCCTTCAGTGTTTACCCTGGGATTTTAGACAAGATATCTGTGGTAGGCCAAGAATTGCATTTCAATACTCTCTAAATCTTCCTGTGGATTGGATTCTCTTAATGCATAGTGTTCTTCTCTGACTGGACCACTGATGACTATTTTCCACCCTAGCGGAACACAATGAAGTCTTGCAGGCTCTGGAAAGTCAAGGTTCTCAGGATTTCAGTCCTGAGAACAGCCATCTGTGGTTGGTGAATATGCTGATACATTCATCAAGCTCTCAACACACAGACACACACACACACACACACTTTTGTAAGACATATCCCTGACTTAGCAGAAATTCACCTGACAGAATTTGCTTAATAAGTGGTAAATTTACTTCAAATCTTTTTTAAAACTTGCTTATTTTTGGTTGCACTGGGTCTTCACTGCTGTGCACAGACTTTCTTTAGTTGCTGGAGCAGGGGTCACCCTTCATTGCGGTGTACAGATCTCTCACTGTGGTGGCTTCTCTTGTTGCGGAGCACCAGATCTAGGTGCACAGGCTTCTGTAGCTGCAGCTCGTGGGCCCTAGAGCTCCGGCTCGCTAGTTGTGGAGCACAGGCTTTAGTTGCTCCACAGCATGTGGGACCTTTCCAGATGAGGGATTGAACCTGTGAAATGAACCCAGAATACTTACTGGAAGGAGTGATGCTGAAGCTCTAACAATTCGGCCACCTGATGCAAAGAGCCAACTCATTGGAAAAGACCCTGATGCTGGGAAAGACTGAAGGCAGCAGGAGGAGAAGGTGACAACAGAGGATGGCATCACTGACTTAACGGACATGAGTTTGAACAAATTCCGGGAGATGGTAAAGGACAGGGAAGCCTGGCGTGCTGCAGTCCATGAGGTCACAAAGTGTCAGATATGACTCAGCGACTGAACAACAGCCCCTGCGTTGGCTGGTGGATTCTTATCCACTTTACCACCAGGGAAATCCTACTTCAAATCTTATGGAAACACAACTGCAGCCTAGGGTGCTCAGGTACCTTTACTAAATATATTGTTACAAAGAGAACATCCTTCTTACGTATAACATTTTATAGTATGCAAAGCATTTATCAAATATTATCTATTTGATGCTTCTTAAAGTCCTGTAAGGCAAGGAGTACCTTACCTTTATTTTGCAAATGAGAAAATTTAGGCTCTGAGGAGAGATGTATTCTGCCCAAAGCATTCCAATTGTTAATGCAAAGCTAAGGCTCTCTGGACCAAAATCTCATGCTCCTTTCACAATAACACAAAGTCCGGGTTACATACACCTAAATACAGGAAGACCTCATTTTATAGTGTTTTGCTTTACAAATTGAAGTTTTGTGGCAATTCTGCATGGAGCACGTCTACTGGCACCATTTTTCCAATAGCATTTGCTCGCTTTATATCGCTGTATTATGTTTTGGTAATTATAATATTTCAAACTTCATTATTATTGTTTGCTATAGTGTTCGGTGATTATTGATTTCTGATGTTACCATTGTAATTGTTTTGGGGCACCATTAACCCATGCTCATATAAAATGAGAACGTAATCGATAAATGTTGTATGTGTTCTGACTGCTCCACTGACTGGCTGACTCCCATCTCTCCCTGTCTCCTTGGCCTTGCTAAATCTGAGACACAACTGTAATGAAATTAGGCCACTGAATAACCCTAATGACTTCTAAGTGCTCAAGTAAATGGAAGAGTCCCATGTCTCTTACTTTAAATCAAAAGCTAGAAAAGCTGAAAGCTGAGATAGATCAAAAGCCAGGCCTTGTGTGCCAAACAGTCAAGTTGCGAATGCAAAGGAAAAGTTCTTGAAGCAAATTAAAGGTGCTTCTCCAGTGAACACATGAATGGTAAGAAAGAAAAACAGCTTCATTGCTGATATGTAGAAAGTTTTAGTCTGGATGGAAGATCCAAACAGCCCAACATTTCTTTAAACCAAAGCCTAATCCAGAGAAAGGCCCTCTTTTCAATTCTACAAAGGCTGAGATTTATTAGGAAGCTGCAGAAGAAAAGTTTGAAGGTAGCAGAGATTGGTTCATGAGGGTTAAGGGAAAATAGCTGTCTCCATAACATAAAAGTGCAAGGTAAAGCAGCAAATACTGATGAAGAAGCTGCAGCAAGTTATCCAGAAGATATACCTAAGTAATTAATGAAGGTGGCCACACTAAACAATAGATGTAGATGATATAACCTCCTACCTCTATTGTAGGTAAAATGCTATCAAATAACATCACATGCTACAGAGAAATCGTTCCTGAAAGGAAGAGTCAACTGACGCAGCAAACTTCATTAATGTTTTATTTAATTACCACAGCCACTCCAGGCTTCAGCAACCACCACTCTCATCAGTCAGCAGCCATACCAACATCCAGGCAAATCCTCCGACAACAACAAGATTAAGACTCACTAAAGGCTCAGATGATGCATAGCACTTTTTAGCAATTAAGTATTTTAAACTTAAGATATGTCCATTGTTTTTTAGACATATTGCTAATGCACACTTAAGACTATAGGATACTGTAAACTTCACTTTTATATGCACTGGGAAGCCGGAAAGGTCGTGTGACTTGCTTTATGTGATACCCACTTTCTTGTGGTGTTCTGGAACAAAACCTGCAATATCTCTGAGGTACACTTGTTTGCGATCATTACTGTTAGGTAAATAAAGTCCTTTGGTAGATTCAGCAGAATTTATGAAATTGTAACAATGTATATTAAAGACAGTAATATCAGTGTGGAACTTCTGATCTGGAACAGAATTGTGGGCCTGAACTGAATAATCTTTTATCTTTGCTTTCCTACTGAAAACTGGAATAAGCCTCTTTGCAAAAAAGAGACCATTTTGTAGCTTAGCTTTTTGGCCATCCTCTGCTTTCAATCAACTATATTAGAACACATTACAAAGTTGTTACTGAACCAAAATATTTTTTGTTCCTTTTGAACTCTGTGTATATGTGTGTGTGATATTTCCACCTGGATTTCCCAACGGAACTGACAAACTGATATAGCCAAACCGAACATTCTCCTTCTCAAATCTGCTTCCCCTTCAAATGACTCTTCCCTTTATTTGTTACCCTCCAATTTTCCCATTTTTTTTGTGAGTGACAGATACCCTAGTTGTCTGTTCAAAAATCATTTCTATTTTTTCTTATTAACAAAAGTTACCTAATGTTGACAAGTGTTATCAATGCGCTCAGCCAAAAAACTATATTGTTAGACTTCTTTGCAGTGAGAGTGGCCATGTGACACAGTCTGACCAACAGAATAGCAGAATCGCTGGGTCAGCTGCCTGGAAAAGCTCTTTTAAAAAATGGCAACTCACACAGGGTAGTGGAGGAAGGGGATGGTGGGATGAATTGAGAGAGTAACATTGATGTATATACACCACTATGTGTAAAATGGCTAGTGGGTAGAGGCTATACAGGACAAGGAGCTCACCTTGATGCTCTGTGATAACCTAGAGGGGTGGAACGGGGGTAGGTGGGTGGAAAGGAGCTTCAAGAGGGAGAAGATATACGTATACATATGGCTGATTCACTCTGTTGTACAGCAGAAAGTAACAACGTGATAAAGCAATTATTCTCCAATAAAAATATTCAAAAAATAAGTAAATAAAACAGGCCAACTCAGTTGGCATATGTTTTGCCTTTTGCTCTTCTTCTTCCTGCCTATAATAAGAAAATATTAGGGTAGGGTGAGTGCAAATCAACCATTGTTGTAACACAAATTACAAGCAGGACAAAAACCACATGTGAAGAATGCTTGAGCAGAAAGAAAAGGACAGAGTGTCCTGAGGCCACCAAAGCAGCCCTGGACTGCCCACCTCCAGACTTCTTAACATATGAGAAAAATAAATTTGTTTTACCCACTGATTAGTCAGGGTTTTTTTTTTTTTTTTTTTAGCTACTAGCAACCAATGTAATTCTGAGTAACATGAATGACTTCAAATTCAGATACTGCAATAGGTTCTAATTGTTTTTCCCATCTTCCAATCCAGCAAAAATACTGCCAGAGTATACCTTGATGAAACATAATTTTGATCATTATATTTTCAGTTCAAAAACATTTGCTAACTCTTCATTCATTGTTTCAACAAATTTCTTGGGCACTTAAGAAGACCAAGTTTAAGTGGTTAAGGTAAACAAGACTTCAGTTCCAATTTCGTCTCCTCCTCTTACCAGTAGTGTGGACTCAACTTTTGAGCCTAACGAGACACTGTGCTGAGCACTGGCATTCAGTGAACAAGAAAGACAAGCCCTCTGCTTATATCCTGGTACACAATGCACAATAAGATAATACTTCAGGTAGTAATGGGTGTTGTGAAACAAAATAAGGTGATTTCTAATGATGAGAGATGGTTTTCAGTCAATTCTATCAATATAATGGAGGACAGGAGTAGATCATTTCTCAGAACTGTTCAGATTGGTAGTATAGATTTTTAGATACCTCCAACACTTCTCTACTCTATCATCAAAGACTCTATCCATATGAATGGCAGAACTTCTTGAGTAGATTTCCCCATGATTACGGAGCACTAGAGAGAAAACAAGGTTCCTTGAACCTATGGGATCATCTTTGCTATTTCATGCTCTTATTCCATAGGTGCTTCCTCAGATATTTATTATAAATCCACCTATTTTACAGTCCAGTCCCTTGTTCATAGAATGCACTTTTTAAAACATTTTATTATTTGGTGGCACTAGGTCTTCGTTGCTTTGTGCAGGCTTTCTCTAGTTGTGGTGAACGGGGGCTACTCTGTTGCAGTGCGAGGGCTTCTCACTGTGGTGGCTTCTCTTGTTGGGGTTCGTGAGCTTTACGCGCGCAGGCTTCAGTAGTTGCAGCATGCTGGCTCAGCAGTTGTAGCTCACAGGCTCTAGACTGCTGGTTCAGCAGTTGTGGCCCAAGCGCTTAGCTGCTCTGTGTCCTGTGGAATTTTCCTGGACCAGGGTGGACCTGGGATTGAACTTAAGTCCCCTGCACTGGAGGTGGATTCTTATCCACTGCGCCACCAGAGAAGTCCCATGGATGTACTCTTTTCAAGAATTCATAACCCACCTGAGGAACTGTAATTAGTTCAGTATGGTTGGGACTGACGAGCCTCAGACTGAAGTCTGAGAAAATCTTAGCCAGGCAAATGGGGAGCTCCCATAAAGACTGCCCATTGTAGGAATTCAGGATTGAGCAGAATTGGTCCAACTTTACACCCTCACCATGCTTGATCATTGACTGCGGGATGAGTGGGTGCTGAGCATGGCTTCAAGGTTGCAGGTGAAAAGGTATGGAAACTGGAAGCTGTTCACCAGGGCCTCTTCTCCCACCTCTGTATTTATCTGCTGTACAACACGGGATGAGAGATCTTAGTTCCCTGACTAGAGATGGAACCCACGCCCCCTGCAGTGGAAGCACAGTCTTAACCATGACTGCCAGGGAAGTCCCAGAAAGACATTTAATTTATGTATCAGTATAGACATTGAAAACACCCTGGACAACTTCTACAAGTGTTCTGTCTGGGCAGTGGAATGATGGCGATTGTTTTTTCTTTTGTCTTATTTGCATTTTCTACCATGAACAAGTATTTTTATCATTAAAAAAACCTGAATTTAAAACAAAACATAATCTGGTCCTATTATCATGTGTAGCCCTTAAATAAAAATGTCCAGAAATCCTCTTAAAGGAGACAAATCTCTCTAACTCATTCTTTTTCTGTAATTAAACTTGCTTTTTCTTCAAGTATCGGTATATAAATGTTTCATTTAGTTTTTAGTTTTTTAGCAAAAGAAAACTATTTTATGTCTTTTAGAAATTGTTAATGTGAAATATTTCAGCCAAATTATGGCTACATTGGTTGGAATTCACACTTCCCATCATTTAGAACATTATTCCAATGGAAAGCAGAGTACCAAGTAACAAATTTACAGACTATTTTTTAAAGCAGAGATTTCTTGTATTTTATCAAGAGACACCTGTAATCTGAGGCTCTACAGGGAGGAGGTATCAGGAGGTATCACTTAACAGGAACAAGCTGTGTGCAGATTACTGCTGCCTGGCTTTTGTCCAGAAATCCCTTCTTCTATTATATAGCTGGTTTCCCTCCCTGCTACAAAACCTGCAGGGAGTTCCCAGCCCTTTCCAACCTGCTCTTCACCTCACCCCCTTCAATGCCCTCACAGGCACTCACACACAGTTCAGGTGCCAAAGTGTTCTACAGGGCTCAGGGTACCATAGTAAATGTTCAGGATAAGCTTAATCCTTTGTAACACTGCTTCAGCGGCAGCACCTCTGAGTTCCTCACAACTCCGGTTTGGAATATAATAACCCTTTTAACTGTGGACTTTTTTGGTCACCTTTTAAAGGTGTGTAAAAGTTAACTTAAACCTAAGGGATGAGTTTTAATTTGGAACATAATCAAATTATGAAATTTTATGGTATTTTACTGGATTCAGCCTCATTTCTCTGTCAGTCATATTTTCCCACACATGCCTAAAAATGAAGAAGTCAAATTTGTAAGACTCATCCTTTTCCATGAGACAAACTGACTTTGTCTTCTGTCTCTCGAATGGAACTAAAATTCAGTAATTTGCTTTTAACAAAGCAACCAAAACATCAACAGTATACTGTGTTCTGTTAGGAGAGAACGGGAAGCATGCCCTGGGGTCTGTGCAGTAGCAACAATGCTTAGCATTGTTCTGAGGTTTTTTTGTTTAACATATATTAATGCATTTAATTTTCACAGTAATCTTTTGAGGAAGTATCATTACTTCCATTTTACAGTTGAAGAAATTCAGGTACAAAGACTGACTTGTCCAAGGTCTCATAGTTATTAAGTGGTAGAGGTGGGATTTAAGCTCAGGATTTCTGGCTCCTGAGTCGGGGCTCTTAACCATGGTGTTATATATGGCCTTGCTCTTGCTTAGTTGCATAATGACCATGACTGTGCCCAGAGTGTTTGGTTTTGAACCTAGACATGAGGATGTGACTAGTGATTCCAGCTTGACAGATAGTTGGAGGAGGAGACTGGTGAAGTCGAAGGGTGTTTAAACGTTTACTTATGAAATGTTCAAATTAAATCTTGAATGGAAGCCTAAAATGAAAAGATGAAAATGCTTATATTGATAAAAAAAATGCAGATTGGACAGTAGACAAAATATCACAGTTTACATATTAATCTGGTAAGAGTTTGAAATTTTGATACGTCCCAGAGTTGCCCAAGGTCTGGGATAAAACATTCTTTCATGTACTGTTGGAAGGAATATATTCATAAAACATTATCTGGAACTTCCCTGGTAGTTCAGTGATTAGGAATCTATCTGCCAATGTAGGGGACATGGGTTCAATCTCTGGTCTGAGAAGACCTCACATGCCGAGGAGCAACTAAGCCCATGCACCACAACTACTGAGCTGGGATGCATAAGAGCCTGTGCTCCGCAACAAGAGAAGCCACTGCAACGAGAAGCCCACGCACCGCAACTACACAGGAGCCCCTACTCACCGAAACCAGAGAGCCTGCACTCAACAACAAAGACTCTGCATAGCCAAAAAGAAATAATTTAAAAAAGTATTTGGAGGAAAAGTAAGGTTATATGTATTAAAATAAAAAACGCATCAAGTACAAACAACTATTTTGTGGGAATTTGCTCTATGCATATACTGGCAAATATATGTTAAATATAATGATATCTGATATGTGAAAATCATCAAATAAATAGCCTATGTATTTGTCAGTAGAGAGGTTATATATAGTATTACATACTTTTCAAAAGAAAGATGTTGCTATAAATACGCTGACATAGAAAAGGTGTGGAATTTATGTTATTAAATGAAATGAATAAGGTACAGAACTAGATGGTTTGTGAAAAATTACAAAATTTTCACACACAGAGATGACTGTGTACATATGAATTATAACTCTGTGCATAAGAATCATCACTAAAGATGACAGAACAACAACAAAACTTTAAAGTGATTAATTTTGCGTAAAGGTTAACTGCAATTCTACATGTGGTTTCTAATTCTTTTCAATTTTTTAAGGCAGATTCTATTACTATTAAAAATTAGTAAAACTACTTGAAAGATAAGGTCATTTCATACCAAATTTCAGGTAAATTAAAAATTATCATTCTTGATATTTAAGCCTATAAAAATAAAATATCTAATATGCCAAAAAAAAACCACAAAAAAACCCCAAATCCCAAAATTGATGAAAATGGAGCCTGAGTTGAAGGACAGGGGAGGAAGAGAAGACCCCGCCCACTCAGGCTTTCTCAGACATCTCCTTTATGATACTTCAAGGGCTTTGAGCGGCATGGTTTGAAAATTACAGCTGACCCTTGAACAACGCAGGACTGAGGGGCGCCCACTCTGCACGAAGTTGACCATCCACCTATAGCCTACAGTCAGCCCTCAGTGTGCGTGGTTCCTCTGTATTCTTGACTTAACCAACCTTGGACTGTGCAGTACTGTGGTACTTACTACTGAAAAAATCTGCATATAAGGGAAACTGCCCAGTTCAAATGTGTGTTCTTCAAGGGTCATTTGCACTAGCTGATCCAAAATGAGCACAGAATCTAAGGTCAAAAGACCTGGGTTCAAATCTGGAATAAATCAATCTATTTTTATGTGATTTACATCAGTATAAAAAGACCATTCCTCTTTCACATTACGGGAGGTTCAACAAGATGCATGTAAGAGCACTTTGAAACTGTGAAACAATATACAATTTCCTTTTTTGAGAGCCTTGACTAGAAAAGAAGAGACGCAGGAAGCAATGAAGCTTGAGACAGGTTCTAGTGCCTCTTGGGTAGCCTTGATTATTCTCAGAAAAATCAGGAAGGAGGTGACCTTGGGCAGTGTCATGAGGGTGGCAGCCGGATCAGCGAGGCTAGACAAGTTGTGTCTCAGGGAACAATGTTCTTTTCCTTTGAAATAATCACCAAATTGTAACTAAGAAATGTTTGTTTTTGGGATCTCTTCTCAATACAAGATGAATGAAGAGACAGTCTCTCTGGTTCACTGCTGTACACTCAGGAGTAGCACAGCATCCAGGCAGGTAGTAGGTTCAATAAAAACCTGCTAAGTAGATTAGGAAGGAAAACTTACCAAACCAGTGAAACAAAATCATCACGTGGCTGTCTCACGGTGGAATCTGAACTTGGTTCTCTGAGAGGAAATGTCAGAGAATAAGCTATAGAACCAGGCGGCGATAGGGACACAGACCTTGGTAACTTCAGTTCATAGGCTGTGCTAGAGTTTCGTTTTGGACTTTAACAACGTGCCGTTTTCCTTCAGACAAGTATCATACAGAACTCACACATCTCGAGCTCCTATAGAAAGTGTCAACAGTGCCAATTTTATGACATCCACAGGAGCTATTTTTAGAAGACTGCTTTTCCTAACCAGGATAGTATTTCAGCATTCTGCATCTGAAGGCTCTAACAGGCAACTGCTCAGTTTCAACCACATCCTCCCTGGTTAGGCATGTAGCTGCCTCTATCTTTAGAAACATTTATTATCACCTTAACCCCCAATACTGCAGGCACTATCCCTTGTTTTCTTTATATGATGCCTACAAACTGATGGCAATCTGTATTTATACTAGTTTTAAGAACAGATTAAACATTAAATTGAAAACATCTCCCCTCTCCCCACTACAGGTTAATAAGTTAACTATTTCGGTGCAAATGCCAAGTAAATCATGAATGCAACGTCTCCAGATAAGAAAGATTAATTCACTAGGTCTACTTCCAGTTCCCGCATCTGAACCATTGATACTCCCTTTGGCACTGCAAAGGGGATATATCTGTATTTTGGATGTTCTAGGATGCTCCCAGAGTTCCAGTTTTCCTTTACTAAGGTATAGGACCACATTTCATTGCCCAGAGTACAATGGGAGCATTACAAAAGCATACCCTTCCATTTGGATACTAGACACTGATTCTCCATGCTCTCGAGTCATGGGGCTGGACAGAATCTGAAATGTGTCCTAAGTAGTTTTGCAA
Source organism: Bubalus kerabau (assembly GCF_029407905.1). Lineage (NCBI taxonomy): Eukaryota > Metazoa > Chordata > Mammalia > Artiodactyla > Bovidae > Bubalus > Bubalus kerabau. The sequence continues at coordinate 29,545,818 of NC_073629.1, read as the reverse complement.
AATGATCACTAGCATGACCTCCTGGCCCCTTTACATGTATTTATGGATATCAAATAACTCATGCAACTTTTGGCCTTTTAATGACCTTGAGAATTGCTAGTTCTAAGAATAGAAACCTTAAAAGCACAGAGATATATGGGAGGTCCCCTTATATTCCAAATAAATAAGTTTCCTTAGCTTTTTCATCGTGTGTCTTTTCTATAGCTTCATTTTGCTAAGCAAACAGCTGCTCTCATCAGTAAGACAATATTCTTTCCTCTTTCTCAGTTATCTGGGGGTCAAATATTAGAACAAAACATCTGATGTGAGGCATAGGTAACTGACTCAGGAGGAAATCTGTTTTAGATATACCAAGTCGATGATTCTGTTTGGCATATACATTTTACAATCTAAAGTATTTATACTCATCCTAGTAGCTAGAAACATTATTTTGTTGCTTAAATTTGGTTTCCTAAAGATTAATTCAGTCAAATACTAATGATCACATCTCTGCCTTTAAAAAAAAAGTGAAAATAAATTTGATGTCTTTGGTAGAATGAACCAAGGTCCTCATAATCACAGTATTCTGGTATTGACTGAAAAAGTCTAGGTTTGAAATCACTCTTTTATATCTCCTAAATTAGGACTGGGAAATCTGTGATATCCTTATTCAACTTCCCTATTTTGCAAAATGAGGAAACTACTGGCTAGAGGAGCAAAATTATAGTTGGAACCCATGTTCTCTGGCTCTCAAAACTACACCAAGATTCAAGCCTGAAACATCAGAATCTGCAATTCTTTTTCTTGGAATTTATCCTAAGGAAAAACTGGAAGATGTGCCCAAGGGTATGTGTGCAGTGATGTTTATCTCAGCACTATTTAAAATAGCCTCCCCAACACACTGACCCCCCAAAACCAGAAATGACTTAATCCATCAACAGACAACTAGGTAAATCAATTACAGTTCATTCATATAGTGGAATCTTACACAACCATCAAAAATAGTGCACATCTTATGGGAAAGGAATCCAAAGGGAGGGGATTATATGTATACACACAGCTGATTCATTTTGCTACACAGCAGAAACTAACACAACATTGTAAAGCAACTATATTCCAATAAAAATTAAAAAAAACAAAAAACAAAAAAACTACCAAGATTGGTAGACTGTGCAATAGCACAAAGATAGACCAAAAGATCCAATGGTAGTTTCTAACATTTCATGTTAATGTGTGAGAACCTGACATATAGCTATGAATCATACTTGACATACTAAAGCAGGCTCTGACTTACTTTATACTGACAAAATGAGGAACTCAGACCTTCCAATATAGTCCAAACATCACATCCCAAAGTCTGAATTTAATATTAACTTTCAACAAAGGCACATCAGTGGCAAAAACAATTATGACTAAGCAAAGAACTTCCAGTTTTTATTTTTTAAACATTTAACAAGAAAACATTCAACCAAATTTTAAAAAATTAGGATGGATTAATTTACAATAAAATAGTCAACTTAAAATACCAGCCCTTTCATTTAGGGCCAAGGAGGCCAATAGTTTCTGTTTGAACAGCAGAACTGCACAAAAGACATTTTTACCTTTATTTGATGGCACAGAAATATAAAAGTCATACAACTTTCACTGAGCTCCTCCCTTCCCCCCAGAGAATTCATACAACTGCTTCTTAGGTCAGTACTCAGGCCTTTAAAAATTATCAGTTATATTTTGAAATATATCTACAATTACTCTGAAAATGAGAACACTTTTAAAAACAATTCTTTTAAGAAACACCTTAAAATAATGTTGTGGCACATTAGGTTTCTTAAAGAAACAGCAAAAATGAAAAATAATGTTTAAGAATTATAGTCCCTTGTTTATAGAAACCACCCAAATAAAATAGTTTCTCTAATTAATTATCTTTGCTTCTTATAATTTATTAGCAGAGATGAATTACAAGAAGCAGAATGCACCCTCTTTTGGTTCTTGGTTGTAGCTGCCAGCTTAAGAGTTCATGACTATAAATGTAAAGCAAAATCTAACTATGCTCACCAATTCTGGAATGGAAAAAAACCCAAAGTATCTCTTTAAAGTGTTTCTCTATCCTTGCTTTCAAGTCAAGACAAAAAATTCACAGCAGTTTAAAGGATGCTGAAAAGACTAAACATGGAGCCCACTACAATACACACAGGATCATTCTACCTAGTACACTCCTGAAGTGAAAACTGTAACGAGTATGATATTACCAAGTAGCATTCTGTAGTAAGCTGTTGGAACAAGTACAGCACTCAGTGGATTCATTTACAGACAGGCATGGTAGCTTTCAGACAGAACACCTTATTTTCACAATCTTGAATGTGCAACCGCTAAAAAACAAACAAACATAAAGTAATATGTAATCTTTGACAGCTGGCCAGGCACTTAACTTGGGGAAAGAGACTTTCAGATTTTGAGGTAAACTATAATTGTTTTCAGCAATCACAAACATATTCTAAAAACTATAACACACTAACTGAAGTTATTCAGCGTTTAAAAGTTTGTCACTCTATCCTGCCAAAATTCACACCAAAGTGTAACTTTTTAAGAAGCTATTAAAAGAACATTTTCAAGTCTGAATTTTGGCCCCATTTAGATACTTCTGTGCTTAGAACATACTTGAGAAAACTAAAAGATACAAACATACAACAGTAAAGGGTGCAAGAGCCTAAAATGAGCTACTCCCCTCCACCTCCCCGCATCCCCGCATCTGACATTAGTAAGAGTCACACTGTCCGTCACACAGACAAGAGGAAGAAGAGGAGGAAGACAATACAACTGAGTTGACAAGCCTCAATCTATCCTCAAGGAAATGACAGCGCAATGCTCCAAGAGGAGCAGAAGCAAAGTGGCAGAGAGTTTCTGTCTATGGGTGTGGACTATGAAGGCTTCAGAATTAACACTAAGGAGCACAATTCTCTGGATTTTTCATTCTCTGGGTATACTATGACTTTTTCTTCTCTTCCTAATTCATTTCAAGGCAATGTGGAATTTGCTTAATAAATGACAACTCATATTAGAAGAGGACCTCAGTAAGTATTTACACATTAGAAGACGAGAACAGAAAGTGGCCATTTTGGAACGATTCTTTTATCAAAAGTTATCCAAGTCTATTTTCATTAGAATTATCAGGATATTATCTGCAAATAGAAAAGTCAAGTCTCATAATTATTAATTATATTTTCTATCCCTTCTCAAAACAGCAATTTCAATCCAAAGGCTACTTCTTGTTCAGCACAAACTTATCAGCTTGTTACCTGGTATGCCCAGACTAATTACTCAACATTGTTTTAAACCCTTAAAAGAACGTAAGAATAAAGAATATTTTTAAAATGTTGATCTGAGGCATCCTCACTCTCAAGAACTTGAGAAAAAAGATCAGCTTAATTTGATTTCCATGTGGCTAAAAATAGAGTCCAGATAAAGACTTCTAAGCTGACCCTTCTCAGGAAAACAAGTTTTTCCAGTCCTGGTTAAGAATTTCTATTAACTGACTTCTCCTTTCCTTGCAGGACTAACCACACACATCTGGCAAAACTATTAGCTGGAGTTAATGGTGAGCAAATGTGAAAGAATTTCTTTCTCTGTGATGCTAACTGGCTCACTGAAGTTTTGACACTGTGACCCTGGTCTATTAGCACCATGCTTTACTCAGCTGAAATAATTAATCAAGCCACTGCCATGAGGTGACAAACAGAGAAGGGGACCAAGGACAATTATATACATCAATAATTATTAATACCATGATATACAGTGAAAATGTGTCTATTAACATACTTGAGGCTTGAAAATCATTGATCACAGCTATTAAATAAAACTGCATCACACTTTTACAATTTTTGAACACCTGCAAATGTAGACTTCCTGATATGATCCAAATTAAAATATGAATGGAAGTTCATTGAACATTAGATTATCTGTAAGCTAAAAGGAATCAAATTATATGTTTTTCAGGTAGTAAACTACCAAAAAAAAAAGTGGAGGTTAGGTAAAAATTAAGTGAAATTATTCCTAATCATTTATAGTCTCATCTTTCTCTCGGAGAGCCCCAAAATAGGTCTCCAGAAAATCAACTTTATAGATGTAAGAAATGGCATCTGCTATCATATTGGTGTATCTTTCCCTCAAAGCTAGATGGGTCATAGACATATCTCAGACATTCATTCTCATGTATAACAGTTTCTGAGACATCTATTCCACTGAAGTATTGTAAAGGAAGTCTACGAGTCATTCCCAGGCAAAAGGCACTTCATCGTGAAAGTTACATTTAATTACAAGAAAGTTGAGAAGATGAGGGTAGACTCAAAAGGTCAGTATTCATTTTTGTATTTCTAAATACAGAGTAGATGCCAGTTTATAGAATATAGCTGATAACATTACAAACAAACCAGAGAGCAACATTAACTATATTCTCAGCAAAACAGTAATTTATGACATTTCTCCACAAACCAACATAGTTCCAAGTTCAACAATAAAAAGGAAAAAAAAAAAAAATCACCAGCAGTTGCTACTTTAGAGCTCAAGACATTGTTTTCTACAGAATTTCATGTTTCTACAGTTTGGTTCTCTGTTTCAGAGTATTAATTGCTTTTCAGATGAAAAACCTGGGTGGCAGAGGTGTGTTTGTGTGTGCTGGGGGAGAACCCAGGGTGGAAAAATACTGGGAGTAACAAGAGGTTCAATTCTCTGGTCAGACAACCAAGTGAGGAGGTAGTTATTCTTGAGAACTTCTCAAATAGAGAATATTATATTGATCTACTGAGAGTTGGAGAAATAGCAGGAGCTTCTTTTTGAGACTGAAGATAGCAACAGGAATACTTCTCCTCCAGGGAAGTCAGGACCAGGGTGTCAGTGCAGCTGAAATAAAGATGGAATCTGTATAAATGGCACATAGAGAGTATTGGAAAAACAAGGTTACGAAATCAACATAAATGATAATACATTCATTTCCAAACTTGTCCTACCTTGACAGTGGCTCTTTTCTGATGAGAGAACTTTAAAAGTATCTATGAGAAAAGAATATATACCATGTCATCATCAAATAGTGATCCTTTACGCTTCTGGTAATATATTTCATAAACAAAGTCTTCTAATTTCTAATATTATTGAAAAGGTAACACTGTCTGTAAAATAATTACATGTTTTAAAAACAGTTTAGGCTGCACACTCTCAGAAAGGCTGCCAAAAGGAAAGCAGTTAATTTTAGATTTTTAAATGAGGTGAAACTCTCAGTTAAATGGCAACACAGAAAAGATAACAGCACTCCTCCTCCAAATTGCCTGAACAGTACTTACACCTACATCGAGAGAAGACACACTCACTCACCTTGTTACACCACCACACATGGCAGCCCCATACAGCCTTGAGTGCCATCATCACTGCTGTTGAGCTTTTTCATCCGGTACTGGCGTATTTCTCTTACCAGTGTGTAAAAGGCGTCTTCAACACCCTATACAAGAGAGAAAACGAGAAAGGCAGCTTACACAGCCCAAGTTGTAAGCTCTAATTTGTACTTCCTTATGTGGATTTAAAATGGCAATTATTCAATTACTAGCTGAAAAATAGGCTGAGCGTTCCTACTGTATCACATTAGCAGGCTGATATACAAACAGCACTTTTTGCAAAAATAACATTCAAGCAAAAGAAAATGGGTAACAGGAGACATATAGAACCCTCAAATCTAAAGATTTCATTCAGGAGGGCCTATACCTTAAACAGTAGCTGGTGTTGATGGAGAAAGGACTAACGTTTTAAGTATCTTTAATCAAGGGTCTTCATTTAGAAATACTTGTGCATGTTAAAGCAGGCGTAAAAAAGAAACCAGATCAGAATATTAATAAATTTATTTTGGGTTTAAACTGCAGATTAAAAAAATAGAACTTTATTAAAAAATCCAAACCAGGGACTTTCCTGGTGGTCCAGTGGTTAAGACTCCATGCTCCCAATGCAGGTGGCTAGGGTTTGATCCCTCATCAGGGAACTAGATCCCACATGCAGCAACTAAGACCAGATGCAGTCAAATTCATAAAAAAAACCCCACAAAACCAAAACCAACCCAAACAACAAAGAATGCAGATCACATCTCTAGCGAAGAGTCCATCAATCAAACTTTTTCTGCTTAAACAAACCCTTGCCAGATGCTGAAAGCTGTACTATACCTGTCTGGTCTTGGCTGAGGTTTCAATGAATGGAATCCCATAACTTTTAGCCAGTTCATGGGCTTGTTTTGTGTCAACTGTCCTTGTTGGCAAATCACACTTGTTTCCTACTAGCACCATAGGTACATCATCCGAGTCCTTTACACGCTTAATCTGTTCCCTAAAAGAAGGCAATGTATTATGGTAACATAAGAATAAACTTTTAGGAAGGAATAAACAGTCTAAAGTAAAAAAATAGAATCTAACAAACTTCAGCTAGCCCTATTGGCTTCTAGTATTGCGTTTCCCTGTTTTTGTTTTTAACTACTTGCATACTAAGAAGACTGGTTTAGACTTGATGCAATAGCCACATGGAAGCCAAGTACCAGTTCACTTTCTATCTTGACACAGGCCCCTTTTAGGTTTCTTGATTCTCTGAAGAGCTGGGCTCTGGATTTAACTGGCAACTCAAAATCACACTCTAGATTAAGGTCTGAAGTATAAAAAGTAAAGCTTACTGCTTCCAAATAACTTTTTGAAGATTCCTAGAGTATGACAGTATTTAATGCAAGACAGTCTATCCACTTCTCTGGATGGGTGGTGTCCAAACATTTTCTTCAAACAAAATTACAGCTGGAAGTCCAAGACATAAATTGGAACACACTATAACTGCTTTTATTAACAGCAGATTAAAAGATCTGAACTCCCAACTGATAGTACTCTCTTCAACGATAAGACATACGACACAGCAGTGTGGAAACTATTGCTCCAGATTCTCTGGACCAACCCTGTCCAACGGGTATTCTCATGATGACGGAAACATTCTCCAGCCGCCCCGTCCAATTATGTCTACTAGTCACATGAAGCTACTGAACACCCGAAAAGTCAGTTGCTAACGAGGGACCAAGGAACTAACTCTTGAATTGTTAATTCTACTGAATTTGAATAACCACAAATGGTTTGTGTCTACCATACTGCACAGCACTGCTCTAGACTCTCCCTTTGAATTACACATACAATCATGAACTTGAAATGCATTTCACTGGCTATCTACAGAACTGAGCTTTGTTTGGTGTGATGGCAGTACCCTATGTGAAGGGATAAGACAAGACAGCTGAAGAGGAAAATGATTTGTAGAAATTTAGCAAATATTTATTAGGTGCTTGCCAAGTGTCAAGCATTTTATTCAGTGCTTTATTAATTCCAGAGAGAAAATGGAAAGTAGAACAGGTTTAGGGGAAGAAAACCAGTTTTGGACTAGTTTCTAAGAGTTGACATCTTCATATGGTTGGAGTGTACACCAGGACTTAAAGTTACAGGCAGAACACTTGCGTAGCATTTACTCTGTGGCAAACATTGCTCTGAGGGATTCCCATATTTATTAACTAATTTAATTTTCGCAGCAACTCTGAGTAAGTACCACTGTCTTCATACTGTTAGATAAGGAGGCTCAGAGATTTAATAGTTTGCCCCAAGCTTCCATGGCTAAGAGATGATGGAGTCAAGCTGTAACCCAGGCACAGTTTATATTCCTAACCACTATATTATTCTGCTTAAAAGCACAGGTCTAAGAAAAAGAAGCCCTGGGTTTTTGGTTCTGGGTCTATTAATAACAATCATGACTATGAAAACCTAACAAACCTCCTTCTGAACTTTGCTTCTGTAAAATAAGAATGTCATACCAGAATTTATATGGTCCCATCGAGCTTTGAAAGTTAAAGTTCTGTGCAGAAAGGCCATCTTTACATTCCTTTGTCCTGCTTTCTTTATCTACCCTCTCCCCATTTTTTTTTCTTCCTGTTATTGTCTCTGTTACTGAAGAGTGTTTTTCAGAGGTGTCTTCTGCTCTTGAGATTCCTTAGTGATCTCTCATAACAAAACCTCTAGTTCTAAATCACTACCATTAGCAAGCCTCATGTATGTATTACCACACATTCTAGCTGAAGTAGATTATGTAAAATAAATCCCAGTATTAACTTTCAGTAATAACCCCAGATTTCCAATACCACAACCTAAAAGAAATTCTTTTCATAATTAAAAATCTGTATCTTCCCTAGTGCGGTATCCTCATCCCTATCCCAAAACTTCAGAACACACTTAAAGATCATCCTTTCAGAAAAAACAATGCTCCTAGTACCTGTAGAGGTTAATATCTGCAAATGATTTGCTATTATTGATGGCAAATACACAAAGGAAGCCTTCGCCTGTCCTCATGTATTGGTCTCTCATGGCACTGTACTCCTCTTGTCCAGCTGTATCCAGTATGTCCAACAGACAGGTTTCACCATCTATAACCACCTGTTTTCGGTAGGAATCCTGGGGTGTGGAGGGCAGGAGGGTAGGGAGAGAGGGAGATTCCATTTTTATTAAAAATCATAGGGAATGCAATGTTACTGCCAAGGTTAAACAAACTCTAATCAAGTCCAACTCTGTCTCTTTGCTTTGTCCCTCAAACTGCTAATATATACATAATCACATAGAAAGTACTTAATGTCACCCTAGGAAAAAGTCCCAAATGCTATATGCCTGCAGAAGAGAAAATGTGGTCACTGTTCCTGGAAAAGATGAAGAAAACATGGTAATTCAAAGGATAGTTCTATTGCAGATAAGATAGAGATTAGGTTCATAGTGTATTTCACTGAAGTATGAACTGCACTTCTCTTGTTTGAGTTGTCTATTGTCAATTTACTATTCTACCACCAATTATAACTTGGCTTAGGATACAGTGTCTTTTGTGTTCATGATTATATACACAAATATCATTTATTTCAGAAAAGGTTATAATACCAAACTATTTTTCTCATCATGACAGATGTCATCATGAATATTTGGGAATATTCATCCACATGAATATTTTTCAAATATTCATGAATCAAATTCCTGAAAGTTCCAAACAAGGTTAAGTTACATTAATTCCTTGGGAAGAAAGAGATGCACAGATCATATTTAAAAAAAAATTCAATTTGGCTCAAACGCAAAATTTTTACCTTTTTTTTAAAAAAAAAATTTATGTTCTGGGAATTCAAAGAAAATAACCTCATCACACACTAAAGATCTGGATTCAGAAACAGTATGTAACACAGTTTGCCAGCCTATTCAACAGCTCCTCAGTAACTTACTGCATTTCAGGACTGTAATATACTTTCAAATTAACAGAGAATTCACATTGCCAAAACTTCCCTGAAGCATGAAATACGGTCAAGTGTATGAGTGTTCTGGGGAAATAAGCAAAATTAAAATTATAAAGATAGGTTTTAGTCAAACTAAAATATGATAACAGAAGTCAGAGCAGTGGTTATTTCCTGGCAGGACAAGGGGGTTTACTGACTGGAAAGGGGCATGAGAGAACTCTCCTGAGCATTGGAAACAGTCTATATTGTTATCTATGTGATGCTTACATGGTGTACACAAATTTAAAGCCACTGAGCTGTAGCTATAAGACTTACTTTATGTAAACTACCTTTTAACAAATAAAACTCTGAAAAACATCAAAACGTTACAACCATTAATATTAAAGCTGGTAAGCCTAAAATAAAATGTTGCCAAGGACTAATTTTTAAGGATGCTTATATTAGAGATAGCTTGCATTAAACACTTAGTGGTTAGGTAGTACAAAGACCAGGGTGTGGATTAAAATAATCTCTATAGAGTTTTACATTTCTAAATTGAATAAGATTACAAACTATTTATGTAAAGGGTTTTAGATACCACTTACTGAAATCAATCTGTAACATGAACTCCTACAAACACAACAGAATCCTTAAATAAGTAATAATCACACTGCATCAGCATCCACAAAAATTTAACATACTTGATTTTTCACATCGCTTGTGTGTCAGGCAAGACAAATTTACGGTACTTTACTAGACGAAGAGAGTGATTGCCCACTATCACATAACTAATAAACTGAAAACAGGACGGTACTCCAAGGCACAGTGACTCAAAATCTCATGTTCCTTCTACCTCAACTTGCTTCCAACTATGTAAGAAACACCTAGATCTCTCAATCCTTTTTCTCCTTCCTGCTATTATTCAGATATTTATACTATGACCTGTGTTCTTTTTAACAGAGCTGTCATATGAAGAAACTAAACGAGTTCAACAATGAGTTTGCAACAGTTTACAAAACGGTTAAAAACTGTAAACTTTTTATAAAATCTTCAGCAGCTAATAAAAATGAACTCTTTCCCACAAACATGTTAAAAAAAGCTTAATTTATTGTATTACTAAACACAGAGCCCCAAATTACTTTTTGTCTTCTGATCATTCCTTTAGCTAAAGAACAGCTGAAGGGTACGGGGGAGGGAATGGGTAAGACTAAATGGCAACAGAGAGGTACGGTCAGCGGACTACCACTGGGCCTCACCTCTATGGTGGGATCATATTCATCTACAAAGTGGTTCTGGATTAGCTGGATTGTCAGTGCACTTTTCCCAACACCACCTGCTCCAACCACCACCAGTTTGTACTCAGTCATTTCACACCAGCAAGAACCTGTGGGAAAGCAGCAATTAGGGTTAACTGGCGAATCACAGAAGTTCAAAGCTTTCTGTAATCAACAGTAATTAAAACCAGAATTTGAAATGGATTGGTTCCGTACACGTTCATCTCCACTTGGTTCTCAAAGTGATTCAGGAGTGCAAAAACACTTGCAGGTTACTGTGGATCTCAGAATTCTGGATTAATCTTCCAGCTACCCTCAACCTCGTTTTCAAGACTTTGGGCCCCGCCCTCAGACTAAGGTAAAGGAAACCCCCCTTCCTAGTCCTCCTGTAAATCTCCTCAGCTTTGGGGGACGGCGGCCAGGCTGTCTCCCTTTCTTAGTACCCCTCGCCCCCGCCCGCCTTTTCCAGAGAACTCCCCCGTAGGGCTCAAATCGAAGGACACCTCCGCCCAGGGCCTTTGTTTCCAGTTCGTAGATTCCGCTCGATTTCTGGCAACAACGAATTATCACTACGCTCGAAAGCTGAACGCTACACACGCCAGAGCCTTACCTCTAGCTCCACTGCCTCCACTTCGGATAGATTACGACCACAACCGGGAAAATTGTTGGGAGACCCCGGAACCGCCATGAACAGCCCCCACTAGGGAGCGGCACTTCCGGCCCCGCCCGAAACGTAATCAGCCTGCGCCCAAGTCCCCGCCCCGGCCACGTGGGCCTCTGACCCAGGAGTCACGCGGCAGACCGCACCCAGACCCGCCCCTCCCATACAGGACGTTTTAAAAATGAAAGCGCTAGGTGCTAGTGTCTCAAAAATCAGTAAAACTTTATTCGCTTCCATTCTTTCGCCATTAACAGAAAACTGGAGAAAGCAAAATGTTATGTGTTTACAAAGATAAATGGCCTCTTTACCCAGAGAAGATCAAAACCTCAAACGACAACGGGGAAGATAAAACACCCTCCCCCACATCCCCTGAGCTGACCCAAGTCATCTTAGACAAAGCCTTCAGTCCACTGGCCAGGGACCTTGTATATGGCCAATTCAAGATGAGGGCCAAGAAATCAGACCAATCCGTTCCCGTGATAAAAAGTCGAACAGAAGCTACACCAAGGGTCAAGTGCCTGTATTTTTACAGGACACAGGAACCAGGCGGCTACTTATAAAAAAAACAAGATTCATTTCAGGCACAACTTTTTTATTATTTTTTCTTTTCTTTTGTTTTGAAATCAGTAAAAGAAACTGGGTCCTATAAGCTGCAGTGATCTAAGCAGCAGCAAGTTTGTGCATTCGTCTTTTTGTTTTTGTTTAAATACGTTTAAATTATCACACTGCTGGCACACTTCATTTGCATGAAATTCTGCACCATACATACTAATTGTAGTCAAGTTACCCACCCCCCACGCCAGGAAAAAAAAAAAAACTACTCTGGAAGATAATTTTCACTGAAATCTAACCAAACTTCGTTAAGTGGACTGTGACAAGATTATAAATGATATGAAAAATAACATTTTAACATTTGGCCATCAACTTAAGGAAATGGTTTGCCTATACAAATTTTGGTAATTTTTAATATATTCTACCCTCATATGGTCCTCAGAATTAAAGCATAATAAACAGAAAAGGAAAAAGAATGCAACTGAGTGCTAAGGCAGAAATCTTGCCAGAAGTAATGAAGGTAGAGTATATACTAAATATCAAGTGCAGAATTTCATAGGGCCAACAAGTTAACAGTCTATATTTTTCTCTTACACAGGCGAAGTGGATTTTGCAATTACCAGTTGCGTTAAATGCACCAAATAAAGCTCCTAAAATTGATACTATAAGGCGCCACCTTAAGTTTTCCAGGCTGCAACTGTGCATAATTTTAAAATGGTTTTCTTAAATTTATTTATTTTTTTAAACATAACACGAGGAAGGTGTTAAAACTGGTGTAATAGCTCAATAGAATAAGTATTCCAGATTTTGGGAGGGATGAAGAGGGAGATATTCAGAACCCTTCACCAGAATCCCCCCAACTTGATCATAGTGGATTAATGATGTGCTTTGTGGATGTGGTTAGTCAATCACACCAGCTTGACGGATCTTTCTTTCTGCACCAAATCCCTGTGAAGAAATAAAATCGCAGTTAATGACCCATGTGTGTGACAATCACGGTACATTCACAATCCCAAAATGTAACATGATATATATATCACATATATGTATGTGTGATATTAATATATAATACCAAAGTATTACTCTCTATCACCACCAATTCTTTTGCAGAGGAGGAAATCTATAGTATGCTTTCCTGAGCTATTACCTAAACAATGTTCAAAGTATCAGAACACCAAGAAATGTTCCTCTCATTGTAAGAACCACTATGTCAGGGGCTGACCCAGTATGTAAGGATCCTAACTGATTATGATAGTGATACTTGAAGCACTTTCATAAATTAAGCTCTTTGAGCTATACTAAAATAGGACCTCAAGTAGTATGTTGGTTTATCAGTTGCCCCCATTAACCCCCTATAACTTGTATGCCTTCATACCATTGAGTTATCTGGTCCCCTTGGCTGACGAAGAACCATTAGGCGAGGAGCACTGGCATCATCCAGGGTGATATTCTTCAAGCGATTGACCAGCCTATCAGGTCGTGGAGCTGCAACAGCCTTGGGGCCCTCGCTATAACAAAGTCAAGAGATGAGAATAAGCAACATTTGGTGGGAAGAAAGTAAGTACATGCAGAATGTGTCTTCTACCTAACTATCCAAATGACTCAGTGTTAATGAGGGGGGACTCTTGCCTCACCTAGCCAACTGGCTAGCAAGACAGGACAGACAAGTTGGTTTATCTTTTCATTCCCAACTCAAGGTTTATTACTGTGTAGGAGCTGAAAGAATCATTTGGGTGAGGTTCATCCCTAGACTGGTCCGCAATCAGAAAGACCAGTTCTGCAGACACATAAAACAAGGTACTGGGTATGAAAAAAAACCATAGAAAAGGAAAAATATGAAGAAATATTTCCAGAGGCTCTTAGCTCCTCTCATGCTAATGGTGTTATTAAAACAAAAACATAGTGCCAGAAATGGTAAACTATAAAATTTAGACAATGAAGAAATAACCACAAAGTGGCAGAAGCAAATTACAAAAAGCAGTGATGGAAAGTCAAGAAACATGATAGAGCAGAGATTACAAAAGTTAAAAGACAAAGGTTACTAATGAACAACAACAAACTCACCAGACTCGCCAAACATTACAAGCACTGCACTTGCCAGTGCGCTGATTAAGAATCACTGAGAATTCCACCTCATCTCCTGCTTGTAGCTCAATGCCATCCTGAACTTCTTTCACATGGAAAAAGAGCTTCTTGCTATCTCCTACTTCATAGTTAATGAAGCCAAACTGAAAATTTAAAAAGATAGTAGTGTAAAAAAGACACACCATAGGAGGGAAAAGGAAACTCACTTTGAATGAAGCACAATGCATAACCCTAATTAGAAGGGGATTTATAAAACATGGTGTCAATGCTGATGCTCCAGTTCAGCTGCCTGGGTCTGCAAAACTTAGGCAAGAAATGTATCTTTGAAATCACTGCCATTCACTCTAGCACAGCCAGAGTAACAAAGGTTATCTTGTGCCTACATATAATACGTGAACCAAGCTTTTGAATTAAGCAAAATCAGAAAAGTTGTTACTTGAACATATGCTTGTTCTGCTCCCTTCCAAAATCAAGCTGGGTTATGGTATTACTGGAAACAGACATACAAAATGTTATATTCACTGTACTGAAATTTTTAAAAAAAGTCTTCTCTAAGGACTCACAGATTCCCTTGAGATCTTAAGTACCAGAACAGTTTCATTTGCCCAAAGTTTATTTTATGAAAACTTCTATATACATGGTTTCTTTCTTTGTGTGGTCTACAAAAGAAGCTCTGAGCTCAAGTATGAAAAACTGTTAATATGTCTTTCTATTCTGGAAGTCTCACTCTGAACTTATTTTCCCCGTTATGTTAGTTATTAGTACTACTTTTACTTTCCTTTTGCTACTATTGCCATTTTTTTCTTTCCATGTGGTTTTTCAGTTTTTAATATGCTCTTCAAATCATTGAAAAGGAAGATAAAGTGAAAATTAAAAAAAAATGAATGTTGATGGTTCCTGCTTGGCTGAAAAATTTTCAAGGGTTTGTTTGGTTACCAACTCATAAAAAGATCCAGTTGGATCCAGAGATATTACCACTTACCTGATCTTTCACACACTCCACTGTAGCCCTACGCAGGGGTGTGATGTTGTAGGCCATAGTCTGTGCGTTTTGGCCCAGGACACACAACTGGAACTTGACACTCTCCCCTTTCTGTAGGCAATCCCCTTTGTTGGCCATCCCAACTATGCCAAATGGATAGACCTCACCTTTCATATCCCCTGTAGGGAGAAACAAGTACAAAGTCTAAAAGCTAATATTTCACAACAGCCCTCTCTGTTGATGGTCCTAATAAATTTATAAATAATTTGCTAAAAATACTATATTCACTAAGATTTTTAATACCTGAGAAACTCTACTTTAAAGCTTCAATAAAATCCTGGTAGCTAAACACTACCATGAAAATAAAGGAAAACTTGTAGCTCATTGTCATTTACTAGCTAATGAACAGTATATAGGGAAAATGAAAAACTCCAACAACACTATCACTTACCATCTCATTACCTAATTTTAAAGCACTATGGATTGCTCACATGATCCACTGGATTATCTTCTTTCCAAGTGCACAATATGAGTGAGTCAAAAACATTTCTGATCCATACCCAACTGGGCATTAAACAAGCCAAGCACAAGCAAAAGCACAATGTAGACAAATTTTTTGGCATTCCACCTTTCTTTGTTCTGATTGTGGTGCTCTCAAACCTAAGGCACTTTTCTCCTAGATGGCCCATCACACTTTTTCTTAATGTCAGATAGTAAATATTTTAATCTTACAGAATCCTATCTCTGTCACAAGTACTCAATTTTGCTGTTGGCAGTGAGAAAGCAAAGACAGTATGTAAATGAACAGCTGTGGTTGTGTTTCAAGAAAATTTTATTAATAAAAACAAGTCATCTTATTTGCTGAGCTTTGCCCTGGAATAAAAAGTTGGCTGGAAGTCAAGGCAGGCTACAGATAAAAACCAGGCCAAAGGGTTCATTCAGCTACCTATCAGTTCACCTGGATAGTGAATACACCACTGAATCAACAAAAGTAGAAATGAGGGTAAAAATATCAGATGGAAGAAGTAGCTTCAAAATTGGGAATGCATTTAACCATTCTCTTGATGATTACAGAGGCAAGTGAAGATTTTCTTTTCAAACCGAGAGAAACTAAAAACTATGAGGAGACACTGCCAAATAGAGCAAGTCATACAGAAGTATTAGAGACAACTAGACTAAGTGACAGAGAGGGCAATGGCACCCCACTCCAGTACTCTTGCCTGGAGAATCCCACGGACGGAGGAGCCTGGTAGGCTGCAGTCCATGGGGTCTCAAAGAGTCGGACACGACTGAGCGACTTCACTTTCATGCATTGGAGAAGGAAATGGCAACCCACTCCAGTGTTCTTGCCTGGAGAATCCCAGGGACGGGGGAGCCTGGTGGGCCACCGTCTATGGGGTCGCACAGAGTCAGAAGCAACTTAGCAGCAGCAGCAGACTGTGATATTGGTAGTAACTACCATTTATTAAACACTATACTGATTCATATTTAATCTTTATAGAACCTTTTGAGGTTGAAGATATTATCTTCATTTTAAAACTGAAGAAACTGAGTAAGGAAAGATTTGTCTAAGGTTATACAGCTAGCAAGTGAAAAGAGCTTGTGTGCAGATCTACGTCTGTCCAACACTGAAACCCCTGGTCTTATATTAGGTTAGCTGTCTTCCTGAAAGAGCTGTTCTCACCACCAAGTGGGGAAAATGTGATCTGTAGAGTCCCAGAAAACTCTAGGCTTGGAGATTTCAGGAAAGTTTCCTTTTCTACAAAACCTTGCTTTTAGACTATATCGAAGTGTTGAAGATTAAGTGGATTAGGGGTTGGGAATGCAAAAAAAAGTAAAAGGGAAAATGAAAGAGAGGAAAAAGGGTATTTTGATGTTATCTCATGAGTTAAAGTTAGCTGCCCACACCCACATGGCCCTTTTAGGGGTTTGATAATCATCATGGCATCATAGTTCAATAATGACTTGCTATAAAGTTAATTCATATTTGGAGATGTGCATATATGAGGATACTGGTTTCACAGAAAAAAGAAATTCCTAAGAACTCATGTGATAAAAGAACAGGTCCATCAAGGCTAATTTCCTTCTCTCATATGACCTGCTCTTTCCACTTTATGTTCTTCTATGACTCCCAGATGGCACAAGATTTATTCTCTTTTTAAATCACGCTATCATCTTTCGTTGGCATTTCAAACCCTCTTATCAACCTCATCCTTATAGTAATTCTGCTATATTAATCATCCAGTATTCCCTACTGTATTTCCATTGCAAACCTGTTGGTCTTTCTGTTGTTTGTAGCAAGCCATTACAGCAGTTCTCAGGGAGTTGTCAAGATTGGGGAAAAAAGGCAGAAAAATGAAAAATAGGGAGCCCTGACCTAGAGACAAGTAGTAGGATCTTCATGGTATCCTGTAAGTAACAGACATAGTAAAATTTTACAGGAAGCAAAAATGTTTATAGAATTGAATACTTACTAGGACATTTTGTCAATACTGATGTAAATAACCAGTGAATAATAAGAGGACAAAATTGTATTAAACCCAGCCAATTGTCAATGTCTGATTATCAACCATTAAATGCATATTTTTAGTGTGAGATTTTGTTCTTAGTCTATTATAACTCAGTTAGTAGCTCACATATCAGTCATTTATTCACATAAACCCAGGCTGATCTCATTTCCAAGAAATAAAAAAAAATAACAGCCAAGCATGGGTAGGAAAATAAAATCACTTTTCCTTAATTCAGTTTTTAAGGACAAATGCAACACATTTTTAAATCTTCAACATGCTCATCTGAAGGTAAGGCAAATTTCAAAACATGATAAAGATGTTCTTACCTTCGTCCACGATCTCAATCATTCCTTGGTACTCATTCTGTGTTGGATCAACACTCCTCAAGGGGCGAATGACTTTACCAGAGTAGATGGTGGGATCAGCTTCCTCAGTAATGCCATTCACTACAAAACAAAAGCATGTATACCTCTCTCTCCACAAATATATTGAAATGCTATTCCATAGGATTAAAAATCAAAAAGCAAAAATCATCAGGACAAATGTTAATAGAGGGCTAGCAGGTTGTCTGCTAGTCTTAAAATACTTCTAAGCTCTTATTAAAGATGTTCAAAGAATTAGTAAGTATTCATATTTAAACACGTCTCACCCTCTCACCTTTTCCAGGTGACCAGGTATCACCTTTGTAGTGAGGTATTCCCTGGTCTCTAGAAGTAGAGGCAACCCCAATACTTATATACTTCTCCAACTTATTTTATCTTAATATCTTTCTGAACATACTACATATAGTATTTCACTGATCTTGCATGCCAATTTGTCTTATTTCTTCATTGCTGTACCCCCAGTATCTAAAACACAGCATACATCTAGGTATTTGTTAAACTGAATGAACAGTCTTAACTCCCATTTCTCTAGAAAATCATTAAGAGAAAGTGTTATTTGGGGAATTGTATTACATAAAACCCAAAAAGGAAGCTGCAAGAAATCAAAGATTCTAAACAGCAACGATTTTCTGAAGTTCCCATTATTTTTCACATTTAAACTCATTCTTATTTAAATAAGTCTTCTAGAGGAATGCCTCCCTCTCTAATCCCATGGAGATTATCTTGGGGTTATTTCTGAAAAAGAGATATTGAATTGACAATAAACTCAAAGCATATGACCTAAATAATCTAGAACAGTGGTTTTCAAACTTCAGTGTTCATCAGAATTACTTGCAGGATTTGTTAAAACAGGGTACCCATCTCCAAAGTTTCAGTAGGGTTGGGGTCAAAGAACATGTATTTTTAACAAGTGGCTAGGTGATGATGGCTGCATCTAGGGATCACACCTGGAGAACACTGACCTAGAACAATAGGGTTTTTGCTCCCTCTCCCACCTTACCCTTCACCCTTTTACCTAAAGAACAGGCCTTTGACTTCATTAGAAGTCACAATTCATTACCTGAGTGTGTTTTGTTCACTTTTTCTGCACTGACTTTGTTGCCTTTTCCTTTGGACAAGCTGTACTCGACCATGTCCCCCAGTTCCAGGCTATCAACATCACCAGAGAACTCACTGCAGGGGAGGGGAAGGAAATGATATTTGAATAAATATTTACCACAAACATCAACAGGAGCAAGCAGCCTTTATTTCTTCTATTGTAATATTCATGATGTGCTTACAAATTGGATACGGTTTTAAGCACTGACTCATATGATCTTCAAGAATATCCTATGAAGAGGTACCATTATCCCCAGATTCAAGATAATGAAACTAAGATGCTAGGAGGTTATTTTCATTCAATAAAAAGATAATAAAAGTTACATAGCTATTAAGTGGCAGAGCCTGGATTCAAACTGAAACTGTATGGTTCTAAGAGCCCATGCTATGGGCTATGGCTAACCACTATGCTATAATACCAAATCAAATACACAATTCTCTGATAGCAACATATAAAACAGAATTCTTTTACTGAAGTAGACAGGGTCCTCTACAATGTTCAAAGCAGATACAGGTCTTCTTATATCTTTTGACCACATGTTTTCTATATAGAGGTAGACAATTAACGTTATATACTGCCAAAATTTTACCAATATGAAATCTGAGATTAAAAACTACATAACCACCCAATATTAATATTTTTGACTCTAAAACCAAAGAATGGAAGCTCCAAGTTCCTAAAAGGCAATCCTTACCTGTAATGGAAAAAGATTTCCTTATCATGATTGGCTGTTTCAATAAATCCAAAATTATCCTTTAAAGTTGCCACATAACCCAAGAGCCTCTTGGAGTTCGAATTACGACCTAAGAGTCGCACACAAGTTGCAATCTGCTGTCCAGGCCTCTGTTTGTCACTAATACTAAATTCAACCTGTGAAAAATAAGGATGTGTAGAAATGACAACTCCCCCAGACCTTGCTTTCCACTTAAATAGTCTGTATAAATAATTTGATGGAACAGATTTCCACCACAACTATTACTTCTATTTCTCATTCCACTTTTCACAAGGATCAAGTTGTTGCTCTCCAGTGTGTATTCCTTATAGATTTCACTTTCTTTAAAGGAGGTCAATTAGAAAACCAGACATTCCAACCAAGTACAATAAAAATTAACCGCAATGTAAAAACCTTTGGCATGATTTTACTTTGATGTTTTAACTTTTTACCAATATTATTTATTTTAAATAAGGTAGTTCTTTTGACATATCTAATGCTTAAACACTAACTCTTCAAAAAGCTTTTATCAAAAGCTTGCTAGACCCTATTCTAATTGAATAAACTGCTTTTAAATAGGAAGATGTTCATATATATATTAAACTTGTAAGCACAAAAGAATTGGAGCACAACTTGATAAAATTTAAAGAAACCATTTTTTCAGGATTTAAGATTAAGATGATAACCTTTAACTCTCCCTCCGTCTCCTTTCTCTAGTAAGAATTATTATCTTGCCTTGTCTCCTATTTGAGGAGAAGTAGATCCTTCCACATCCTTGGCTTGAAAAGCAATAGTCAATTTCACCCCACAATCATCATAAGCAATAATGCCATCCTCAGCCTCCTAGAGAGATACAGACAGAAAACAATGAAAAGAATCGAGAACAACTGAAAAAACAGTTATCAGCACAATTACAATTATTATAGAATCCTGAGCCAGAGAACAGGCAGAAATTTCTTATCTAGGGTTCTCTAAAATATTTTTTGTATGACTAAAAATATGGTCTTACCTTAACTCAAGGCCAACTCAATCTGCTATCATCTGGTCTTAAAGTCTTATCATAGTTTTAACGCTGAGAGGGAGAACTTGCTGGCAGGTCTATGCTAGTTTTCACAGCCAATCAGAAATCACCTCCCCAAAGAAAAAGTCCTATCTTCCTGTTAAACTAATTAGTGCTTTATAAAGAAACCTTGAGACTTTCTCATCTGTACCTCTATTCCGTGAGGAATATCCTTTCCTCATTTATCTCCACCTATTAAATGTCAATGTCCTTAGTGAAACCGTCCCAGATGCTGTCAGCTTAAGAATTAATTTTTGACCAAGATCCCTTACTGACCTTTTACAGCAGCATTTAAAATTGTTTGAATTAACCTGTTTCTATACAATTTTTAATCTGTTACTTAAGAGCAAAAATAATCTTATGGATAGCTTCGTATTTAGATTCAGTGGGTTTTTTAAAAAATGGGGAATTCCAATGTGTGAATTCAGTCTACCAAAATTTCAAAGTTTTAAATTTCTTGGATGACAAACACTATCATTTCAGATGAGTGATTCTAAACTGGGAGTGATGAGGAGACATTTGGCAGACTCTGGAGACATGTCTGGCTGTCACACAGCGGGAGAAAAGATACTGGCCTCTAGTGAGTAAATGGAGAAGGCAATGGCAACCCACTCCAGTACTCTTGCCTGGAAAATCCCATGGACAGAGGAGCCTGGTAGGCTGCAGTCCATGGGGTCATGAAGAGTCAGACACAACTGAGCGATTTCACTCTTACTTTTCACTTTCATGCACTGGAGAAGGAAATGGCAACCCACTCCAGTGTTCTTGCCTGGAGAATCCCAGGGACAGCAGAGCCTGGTGGGCTGCCGTCTGTGGGGTTGCACAGAATCGGACATGACTGAAGCGACTTAGTAGTAGTAGTAGTAGTGAGTAAAAGCCAGAGAGGGATGCTGCTAAACATCCCCAAACGCAAAGAATAGCTACCTACCTCCTCCTTCCCAAAGAATTATCCAGCTCAAGATGTTAATATTGCTGAGATTAAAAACTTTGCTTTAGACTGATTCACTGTTCATATTATAGGGAATTCTGAAAGACTAACACTCCATTATTGTGTGAACAGTGGTTTCCTTTAAAGAAAAGAGACAAACTGCAAAAATCATTTTGATTAAAACTTACCTTTTCTTTGCCTTTATTTGGGCTAGTGGTTTTAGGATTCGAAAAAGTGGCCTCTTTTTCTACAGTGCCCAGAAAACGATGATCTGAATGGGAGTGGAACGAAACCGTGCCCTTGGGAAGTTTTTTAATCCTAATAGCATGATTTCTTTGGGCAGAGAGCATATCCTACAAATGATTAAAAAAAGGAAAAAAAGTAACTTAAAACTGAAAAAGGAAGGACCAAGAAAACCTCTCATACTTTCTCAAAAACTACTCACAGGAACCACAGTAAACTCTACTTCATCTGCAATATGAAGCTGGTTGCCATCCAGAATTTCACTGAAGTGGAAGAACATACGAGCATCACGATCCACACACTTGATGAAACCAAAACCATCTCTCATGGCAGCAATTACACCCTGAAACCAAAATAATACTGGCTGTGAAGACTGTCAAGACAACATTCAAGTTTGGAAGTATCATCACATTAAATGTTAGGAATTAAATATCCAAATCTTGTATCCACATTTAAAAATTTCCATTTAAATACAAATCCACTGATTTCAATAAAATAATCCCTAAGCAACTGAGACTCCCCAGATGCTACTCCTTAGCCAATAAACAGTAGAAAAAGTATTTCTGAAGTAAATGTATGCAGCATATTCCATTTAATTTTCAATTGTCAAAAATATTGTTTTACAAGATGAGGAAACTGAGGTCGAAAGAGGTTAAGCAATTTTCCCAAAGCACATAGCTACTAAGTGGCAAACAATGGATTCCAAATAATGCCCAAGCTTTATGACACTGTAACTTCCAGAAATTAAAAATCTACAGAACAATACTTCAAATACCTCAAAAGTCAACTAAAGGCAACTTTATAATCTCAATTTCAAAAATCTTTTGAGCTTAGGCACAGGAGGATTTAAGATTTAGGTTTGAAAAATAAACTATATAAAGTTCCATCCTCATGGTTTTTTTCCTTCGTATTATCAGCTCTGTGAAGGCCTTATATCCAGAATAACTGGACATGACAGATACATGAATAGTTACTGAAACACTATTACTATCAACACATCAATGACTTACATATTGCATATTTACATATTACAGAGATGATTACTCTATAATCAGTTTTGAATACAGCCTAAGCTACATTCTGACATTTAATCCTTGCTAAATCCTGATGACAACCAAGCTATTCAACAATGTTCTCCATACTGTAAAGCAAAACAGATCTAAGAAACTTTTTTTTTTGCAAACACTGCAAATGTCAAACAAGGTCAGCTCTCCTAATGGTTAAAAAAAGTCTCAAGAAACTTCAATTTTCATTGAACATATCCAGCCCTACTGACAACACTGGGAAATATTACAGATCAGCAGTCCCCAACTTTTTTGGCATCAGGGATCCATTTCATGGAAGACAACTCTTCCAAAGACCTAGAGGTGGGGGGTAGGGAGGGGGTTCAGGCTGTAATGCGAGCAATGGGGAGCAGAGGGCTTGCCTGCTGCTCACCTCCTGCTGTGCAGCCTGGTTCCTAACAGGCTGAGGACCAACCAGTCCACCACCCTGCTGTAGCTATTAACTCTAAGCAGCACCAAATGTATATTACATCTGATAAAACTAATTCATGAAAGCTGAACTTTAAATATGTTTGGGCAACACGGGCATCATTTCCAGACATATATTCACTAATAAAAAATTTCAAGTCCTACTATAAAAACAAAACCTACTTTGTGGAGTATTTTATGGAACAATCTGGAAAAATCTACTTTCTACAATGATGAACTTAAATCAACTCAGTCTTCATATTAAGGGCCAGAGAAGCACTGACTCTCGAAAGACCTTAGAAATCGTCCTCTCCAAATTTCCATTCTAAAACCTTCTCACATATATTTCAAGGTAACCAGTTAGGTGTCAAACCAAGATTGATTCAATGTCTGTATTCTTAATCACCTACTACCCAATATTGTCATGCCTCAAATAATTTTCAATACCATATTACAAACTTACATATAACATCGTCCCACCTACCTTCCACTTTGGATACACATCTAATAATGTCTAACCAACACTTACCATCTCTCTGGCTTCATTAGTGAACTGAAATGTATTTGATAGAACTTCTATGTTGGTTGCTCGTTCTAATTTGTCACGACGGTCTGTTGAAATATTAAACCTAACGTGGTCACCTTCCAACAGGGTCACCTTGGATTTTGTATCTTTGTCTCCAAAGGGAAGTTCTTTAGGAATCACAAAATCAACTTTGATACGTCCTGGCAATGGGTCATTCTGATGAGAAGGAAAAACTATTTTAGCTGGAGATTTCTCATCCTTCCTAGTTCTAAGTCAAACAAGAAGAACACACAGTAAACCCATGTTATTTATAATAGATAATTCCCTAAAGGAAAAAAAGGTGTTGAAAACCTATGTTCAATTTGAAAGCTTTTGTGTTCTGTGGTCACATGACACAACCGTGAACTCATGATACTGCAGTTAAGATCTGCACTCTGATACTGAGAGATTTTATTTAAGGGGGAAAAAAAAAAAAAAATCCAATCTCTTATGTTTTACATTTCCTTAACAATGATACCACTGGTCTCATCTTTTCACTCCCCCCAGACCCTATACATACAAGCCCAACTGGGGCCCAAGCACACACACATGAATTGTTTTCCCTCCCATCTAACCAGCAATTTTTTTTTGGTCCCTTTCTCCATATCACCCAGCTAAAACAAACAAACAACATATTCATGAATGTACCTACTAATGGTTTCCTATTTAGTTTAACTCTACACATTAAATACTTAATACTTAAAACAAAATTACATTAATTGAATATAATAAAACTTCTGTATACCACACCATATTACTCTATTTCTGATGAGGCAAAAGATGACTTTCCTGAAAAAAGACTATTTACCTGGTTTTTACTGGGTACTTTGGGGATGACTTTGGTTACAGTTCCTTCAAAATGTTCAATGCTGATATCTTCAAAAATGACTGTTCCTTGAGGCAACAGTCTGACATCTGTTGCAACTTCTTTACCCTAAACCAGAAAGGAGCATGGGGGGCACATATGTCATTTTAAGTGTTTCATACATTTTAACTACTTACTTTAAAAGAAGGTCAAAGATCAAGTTATTTAACTATCTTACATTTCGGTCCTTGATTGTGAATTCCACGTCATCTCCAGGCTGTAAGGATTCTAAGTCACCCTTAAATTCACTATAGTGAAAGAATATCTCCTTTACAATATCGCCTCTTTCAATAAAGCCAAACGCCTCCTAGAGGCAAACAAATATGAAAAAAACAGCAGGAATATTATGCACTATTCAGCATATATATTTATGATTACAATTTACAATTAAGAAGGCTTTTAAGTGGTAACATTATTATTTGGTAAAGTCTAATATTAATACCAATGAAACAGCCATTTTAAAGAATATAATTAGTAATCAGATTGCTTTTGAAGTTAATATTTTTTAAAGGAAAGACAAAGAGGAAAATCAAAAGACTTGAGTTCGAAAGACTTAACACAGCCAAAGAAAAAAACTCAAGTTTGTCAAATTTGATGACACTTACTTTCATGGCACAAACTACTCCCTGATAGCGAGCTTGTTTCTTTTTCAACAGCATAATATTACGAGCACTTACAGCACCAGTACTGGAAAAAAAGAATCAGGTGGGGATAGTGGGGAACAAAGAGGGGTGGAAAATGCATTGATCTGGTTAGATATGATGACTGTAGAGAAACAATAGTTTTCTAAGCCCTTAACACTTCTGCATTATCACTAATATAAGATTTCCTAATACACAATCCTTTTCATATAGTTTCACATGCAAAGGACTTGTGCCCAAACTTCCTAGCTTTTGAAACTGGGCACATATATATGTGACCGTTTTCCTTTTGGGCTGTTGAAGTCCACAAATTGGATGCCATCAGATGGGGAATGCTAAGGTTTTAGAAAGGCCATTACTTGAACAAACACTGAGTAGGAATTATGTACTGCATACAAACATGGGGAAACAGAGATAAGTAAGAGATGGTCCTGTTTGCAATGAATACTGAATTTAGTAGCTGTCCCATCAATTATACAGGAAAGAAACCTTGAGTAAATGCAGTGATTATAGGAGATATTTGCTATGCTTTTAAAAAAAAGTGACATTCACCTCCACTGAAAAGAGAGATGTCATGTTGCTAAACTGTCCCCATCTCTGAGCAGCAGCATGTAAATCTGACAGTGACCCCACTGACTGTAGCCCACCAAGCTCCTCTGCCCGTGGAATTCTCCAGGCAAGAATATTGGAATGGGTAACCATTCCCTTCTCCGGATCTTCCCAACCCAGGGATCGAACCCAGGTCTCTTGCATTACAGGCAGATTCTTTACCATCTGAGCTACCAGGAAGCCCTTAAAGATGGCACAAACTGTATAAGATGGAAGAGTATTTGTTGGTGGTGTTTTTAAGATCTTCAGACCAAGCTACTAGTCTATTACTTCCCTTAATTCTTCATGGACAAAGTGTAGCCCAATTGTCCTTTTTATTTCAGAAACTTAACAGACTAACAGAAGATGCTGGAAAAATCCTATGTGCTTTTGCAACTCACTACAGTGAAAAGGTCTTATTTAGAGCCAGATTTGGGATTGAAATGTCAATTTAAAAGCTGTGTGACTTTAGGCAAGTCACTTTATGAGAACATACCTCACTTTACACATGGAAGACTTATCAGGTAAGGCTGTTCTGAGGATTAACAACTGTACATAAATATTTAGTACAAGAGCTAGCACATTCAAGACTTTATGATTAAATAAAACCCTTTCATTGGCTCCCCATCCACCTCAAGCCCTATTCCCTAGTTTCCTACTTAAGATTAATTTGAGATCTCAGACTAAAACTACTAATATCCATACCTGTAACTCAATCTGATTTCTTCTAGTCTTACAAGAGGTAAAGCTCAAGGCTAATAATTCTGCACACACTACTGGAACTTTATTCTGTACTGCCAGTGAAAGTCCATTCCCAGCACTTTCTCCTATTTTTAAGTTCCCTTTGTGTTTATATCTATCTGTTTCAGTCTAAAGTAAAAATAACCATCCCTGGCCTTTCTTAACTACACTTTCCTTAACTGCTTATGCCAAGGAATTCAACAGCTCTATCTCCTGCCTGTCACTAGCTTGTTCAGATCTATACATACAACTACATATTTAATATCTTCACCCACAGACACCTCAAATTCAAAATGCCAAAAATAAGCGTAATTCTTCTCCCATCCTTAATCTTTCTGCTGTACCTCCTAAGTCCAGTTACTGCTATCATTAGCTGTCTAGTAGCCCAAGCAAGAAAAATGGCATTTGGGACTCCTCTTCCCTTAGATCTAATATACTCCTCTATCAAGTTATTAAACTTGGTCATTTTTTTTTTCTCTTATGTGATTTGAGTTCTATACCCTACCACCACTGGCCTATCCATATTAGACCCTTATCTTTCATATTAACTCTCAAATCTCTGCCTCTTATCTAGAGGATCCCTACTCTCCAAAAGCCTACCATTCCCACCACTTCCAACAATTGAAACCATACTTCCCCAATTAAAATCCTTCAAAGATTCCTGTTACTACTAATGAATAAACTTCAAACTTCATCTTTCTATGATCCAGTCAATTCAATCAACTCAAACTTTTGGCCATTTTGCCCAAACGCTACTTCCTCTACCCAGAATGTTTTTTTCATTTCCCTAGTGACTCCTCATCTCAAAGTGTGCCTCAAGCACTGCTGTTTGGCAAAACTTCCACTGATCTCCAGTAGAGATCCTTCAAAGTTCTGATCATGTTTTAATTATCCTCCTATTTCTGACACCCTGCATAGTGCTTACCATAGAACTGATGCTCAGATGTTTAGCTGATGAATAACAATTTAAAAGATCATGAAAATTATCCAGATTTACAAGTCAGGTTTTGACTCACTTCAAACTTACTTCCAAAAAGAAAAAATACACTTAAATGGGAGAAAAGAACTTACTGTTTATTGTTATCAATTACAAAGTTTATTTTATCTCCAGTTTCCAGCTGAACATTCCCTTCAACATCTTCAGGGGTATAAGTCAGATAAAACACTTCCTGTGAATTAACAAGTTATTATTACTATATTGCAGGATGCATGTTCACTGTATAATGTGATTTACTTTGTTAAATACTTCTTAAACTGGCATTTAAAACCAAATCTCTTAAAATTAAATGACTTTTTGACAAGTACATTAACTTATTCATATAAACACACTTTCCCTCCAAGGTGCTGATGACTTTTGCGAGTCCACAGCTGAGCAGCAATCCAACTTCAAAAAGCTTAAACACGTGGAAGCATTTGCCCAGAGGCTGTAGTTACATTTCAAAAAAACAATTTTTATATAAGGCATTCCAAACAAAAAAGCTGGAGTTAGTGCTTTAAAAGAAACCAGAAAAAAGATCCCTTCCCACAACCCCCCCAAAAAGTAAGTAAAAGAAGCATTTTACCTTAATGTTCTAACTAAGGTCACACTTGGGCAAGCTAAGACACTTGGAAGTCCTATGGATTTTTTTTTCTTTTTAAAGTTTTTGATTATGCTGCACTCAAAGCCTCTTTGAAACCAAATTTAAAACTGATTTTTAATCAACTGCAGCTTACGTTTTCTATTTTGAATTTTAAAGTACGCTTATAGATCACATGGTGGATCAGGCAAAGGTTTAAGAAAAATACACAAGTTTACCCCATTACGTTCGTAGCATACACTCCCTGTTGGACTCTGACCCGGGGCAGCTGGAGATTTACTCTCTAAGTTGTGAGGAACAGCGCACACAACCTACCAGTCAAAAAAAAAAAAATTTCCATTGCTAATCATTTCAGGAGCAGCACTGTTCAATATAAACTGAATTTTAATATCCTCTATACTATACATAGGGATGCATTTTAATATGATCCACAGAGGATGTCATGCTGCCAAGTTTCAAACTTACAGTACATCAACTGACTGTAAGTATAGACTTAGGGTTATATGTAAAAACCCAAATGACTCTTGACCAAATTTTTATTTCAGGTCAAGAAATGCCAGTGCTTCTGATATAATTTTAAAATAGTAACTTTTATATACTATAGCTCTCTTGCGTGCAAACTGAGGAGATGGGGTGAATCTTCCTTTTCTAATGTGAAAGATAAGCAAATTCAGGGCCCTAAGAAAATGTAAACACCAAAGTCACTAACTTGTCCATTAATTCGTTCTTCAGGGAGGATTTCTTGTTTTATCTTCACCAGTTTAACAGCTATGGGTTTCCCAGTCCGCCGATCAGATGATACTTCAAATTCAACATCATCTAAAATAAAGAGTGTTATATTTGTTGAACTAATTTTGGTAAAATGGTATCTCACTTTAGAGTTAAACTTAATGCTGCATTTGAGTTTTTTCTCTAAGTGTAGTCCTAGTCCCTGGACCAATGGAAGCAGCTGCAACATCACCTGAAGCATAGCAGACAGGTAAATTCTCAGGGCCGACTCCAGACTTATTCAAAAACAGACTCCGGGCATCAGGTACGGCTATCTATGTTTTAACAAGCCTTGTAGGTAACTTTGATACACACTAATGTTTCAGAACCACTGC
The DNA here is from genome assembly GCF_029407905.1 of Bubalus kerabau. Taxonomy (NCBI): domain Eukaryota; kingdom Metazoa; phylum Chordata; class Mammalia; order Artiodactyla; family Bovidae; genus Bubalus; species Bubalus kerabau. Next base: position 29,516,515 of record NC_073629.1, on the reverse strand, counting down.
TTTAGATTAAGTTAGTCATATCTCAGCCTTAGTTTTCATGGCACTTACACATACTACAAATACGTGATGATGATGTGATTTGGCAAGCTCCCCCCCACCTTAAAATCCCTCTATACCCTCAGTTACTTCATCTGTAAAATGAGGATTAACCAATATAACACTCTTATACAATATTTGGAATGCCAAATATTCACGTTAACACATTATTGACAGAGACGTTATCAATACATTTTTAGAGAAAGATAATCAACATCACTGTTCAAAGTCGGTAGATCTTAAAATTTATCACAGGTTCATTACACGAGTTATGACTGTCCTTATCATTCACTTTGCTCTCTTTTTGTGCCAACCCTGTGTATATTATAAATGCAAGTTTATCACCGTAAAAATTCTTAAAATGACATTGCAAAATTTTGAGTGAAGAATTTTTTGGTGAATTTTACAGATTCTTTATCTGAGAGACATATATACTAGTGGCTCAGAAGATTAACAGTTCTTCAAAATATAGTTCAGACAATGTGACTATTAGACCAACAAAAACACAAAAATCCTTAGTGACAGATTCCGATACATAAAGTGAAAATGAAACTCATGGTGCTGGAGAAGCCTTTACAGGTGTGTCAGGTGTTAACTACTGAACACAATAATCCACAAAGTGTTAGTGAAATAACAGAATTAATTTCTGGCCAGTCAAGATAAAAATATCAGACACTGGTTTCTGCAAAAATCCCTTGGTCAGTAATGAGTTAACTATTGCTCTTTTTTCTCAAAGATATTTTATAACACACACAGAGACCCTGTAACTTCAGTCCTTTAATAAGCCACACTTTTTCTACACATGAAAGTAATTTCTATGATGTCAGCCAAAATTTCCATATAGTTCAATGGTGACATCGGAGTTATTTTTTTTCAGCTACTACCCAAACTAGGACCTGGCAAAACAATTAAAACTAACAATATAAAAGTTTTATTTTACTGGCTTAAAACCTAATAGCCAAACAATCATTATTATGGGAGTAACAAATCTACCGAGTATTTACTTAAAAAATATTCAAAGGTATCTTTTACTCAATAACTCTTTCATCCCTCAAAAAGATCACCACCACAAGTGAAATCAGGATTCTGCTGATTTATATAGACAAACTTCAGTAATTGGTACAATGAAAAGGCCAAAACCATAGCACTGTCAGGAATAAGTTGATATGCAAGAAAAATTTGGGATCAGTTTTATAAAAAGGAGAACTGACAAATTACCTCCTACTTTTAAGTCCTGCAGGTTGCCATTATACTGTGAACAGTGGAAGAAAAGTCTAGCTTGCCGTTCTGAACACTGAATAAATCCGTAAGAGGTTAGCAGTTTTTCAATAACCCCAGTCTCACGCAGTGCTGCTGAAGTACCATTGGGGTACCCATTATGTCCATTGTTGTGGAGAAGGTTTGGATCAAAGCTCATCTGTTTTAAAAAGAGAAAGAACTCAATACATACAGATCTGTACATTCTCTCTGTAGCATACTACGTCTGATTAACAAATCACCGAACTTTTAATATGAAAAGGCAAAGAAAATAAAGGTAATACAAGTAAAGGGAAGATTATGTGTTTTTATTAATGAAATGTTAATTTAGCCAATAAAACATTTCAGAGGAAGTAATTCAAATTATTTTGGGGAACCGTCCCAATTTATGGTAGGATTTTCACTTCCCACAAATCAAATTTCTGGAGTTTAAATATTAAGACAAAGCAACCACATAAGTAAAAGCTGCCTTTAATTAAATTACTAAAACAACATCAGGACAAAGGTAACTAAATATTCACGAGATGGAAAACCAAACTACCAAGACATATCATTAAGGAATTTATTAACACTTATTTTGAAAGATAAATAGAAACCTTGATGCTATTTGGTAAGCCATGCATCTTGAAGGCAATTACTTACGTTAGTAAAAAGAATAAAAGAAACCTTCTATGCAATACTTATTTCAAACTAGAAAATGCATGCATGCTCAGGTCTTTTAATGGAAGACGACTGAAAACAGTGAGTTAGACAAGAGTTTTCTAAGTACTCCAAGACAACAAAAGCTCTTCAATCCTAAAAATTATCAATCACTTCACAGGCACAATTAAAAGAAATCTTTTCATTTGTTTCAGACACTGATGGAATCTCCAAATACTGTCATTTGTTTCTATGATTAGATAAAGCAAAATAAAACACTCTTTAAGAGGGGCTATTTAAATACAATGTACTGGGACCTATTTAATCATCAGATACTGTCTATCACAGTGTGTATTTCATTTTATTTAAGTGAAGCAGGACACAGGACAAAATCCCTAGGGAAGGTTAGGTCTATCACTGATCTACTATAGCAACATATCTACATCTTTACAACTAGTTTTAGACCTTTTCATTGAAAATTTGACTCATAAGCATTTTCACTTGTTTGATGTTGGGCATTAATAAGAATATTTTTCATTAGGAAAAAGAGACCACTGAAATTATAGAAACATAAACCCAAGTTTCAAGTAGTTAAACACTGTGTGGGATAGCCAAATCATGCAAAACAAAGCCATCACATCTACAGGTGGTTAGTTCCAGTTCTTTCATGGTAGACACTGTTTTGTGCTGGATGTGTTAACTCATTTAATTTTTACAAAAGCTCAGGAGAATGTAATACTGTCCCTATTCTACTAATGATGAAATAGACACTGAGATTAAATGACTTACAAAAGTCAAATGACAGAGGATTCAAAACCATATGTACGATATAGACTCTAAACTAGGGCATGTCAAAGTGAAGTTACCCAGTGATCTGGTTAAAATACAAAATCTGATTCACTGGCAGGGGTTTGAGATGATCTATTTCTAACAAATTCCCAAGGGGATACCGATGCTTTTACTTCCTGGACACCCTCTGAGTAGCAAGCCCTAAGCTACTAAACTTACCTTTCAAGATTCAAGGTGAAGGAAATGCTTAGGCAAGTTAGAAAGTAAGTTTGCAGGGTATTTCAATCAAACTGAGTGATGCTTCTTAGTCATGCTCTTAACACAAAGAAAAAAAGCTAGGATGACTGCTTCCCTGACTTACAGATCTCTGATACGTGGGGGTCCTCTTTTGTTTTTTAGTCCCAGATGAGGTAGAAGATGAAGATAAAGGTAAAGAAAGTGAAGGAGGGGCTGCAGGAGGGGGATGAGGATCGGATGACACAGTAAAAACGTTCTCCATCTCAAACAGCTGTGATAACATAACACAATGTTTATAACTATCATCAATAAAAATTTAACACATTTGACAGTCAACCTGTGTATCTTTACCTTTACCATTAGGTTACTTTAGCAAAATAGAAATCATTTAACCAGATTTCTATCAACAAAATAAATTATAGCACTAACATTAAAAGGTCAAACTGAAATGCATTTTTAAAGCACTTACTTAATCCCTAATCCACAACATTTATAATTTTTAAGATGCTGTAAGGACTCTGGCAGTTGCTACAGTGAGACAATTGAACCCAAAGTCTTCAAAATGTCTCACAACTTCACACAGAATCCAATATTCTTAATCACTTGTCTCCCTAAAGAAGGTTATACACAGGATAATTCAATGGTGTGTAGGAAGAAAGAATCCTAACTAGAATAAATATATTTTGTCAAGAGATAACAATTAGCTTTTTAAAATGGTTATTATGTATTTATAGAAAAGGCTTTGCTGAATTGCTTTGTCAGATCATATCACAGATCAAACATAAAGTATTCTGAGGTTGAGTGGAGAGCCTCACCAGAGATTGACAGTGAAGCCCTCCTTTATTTACTTTCAGCATATTAAATTTACACTTCCCCAACTAAGTGCACATACAAATTTAGTTATCTAGTTTAATTAAACTGCCCTCACAAATAGAAAAAGTGTTGAGAAAGATTCCTAGAGAAGAATCTTAGATAGAAGATAATGCTAATAAAGCAAGCAAAGGCAGAGTACTGGGAGCCAACACTTCTAATCCAAGCATTAGTTCTTGTACTTCCACATTATGAAATAAATCACCATTAATGAGATCTGACAAGTCTCAAAAAAACTAAGATCAAGACTGTGATACTTATGCCAGCAATAGAAGTGATAAAACACAAAATCCATACTGTGCCTTAGATATTAATTCATGATAGAATAAAGTTTTTAAATTAAACACTTACAAACTAAGCATCCAGATATGTATTTTGGGTGAGGCTGGGAAGTTTCTGTTACCAGGTAAACTACTTTTATAACACTGCTTATTTTAACTTTGTCCTATTTGTGCCACTGCTTTGTAATGCAAGTAAAGTATAATCACACAATATATAAAAATATACACATGTACATTTTCAAATTAATTTGAAAACCACTATTTCACCATCACTGACTTAGATCATGACTTTCAATCTGTTTTTTTCATGTTTAGACTATAGTTCTAACCATTCAAGTAAGAATGCAATGATATGATCTGTAATACATAGGCCAGCAAGCTGCAAAAACCACATCTCCAGTCCTAGCAGTCTAGCTAAACGTAGAAGGTAGTAACTCATTTTTCTCACCCTAAGGGAAAATGAACCAAAATCAGAAGGGATTACAGCTGTCATTTCCTTCTAAGACTAAACTGTTCCCCAGGGAGGGTACTGGAATTTAGGCTGTATTGCTGGAGTCTCATCGCACTTTTAGATGTGCACATCAAACAGAATTGAAACAGAACGTCTCTTTTCTCCTAGTATCTTAAATTTTTTTCTCGACCCTTTATCCAATTTGAGAACTACTTTTTAAAAATGGAAAATCATGTATTATTCAAGCAACTTTAGATGAGAGTATGTTAACCCTTAATAAAATTCCTAATATACTTAAATTCTTTTTTAAACAACCACCAACAAAACTTTAAAGAAAGCACCATTAGACAATATGGTAGGTCATTTAAAAAAGAAAAAAGCATATAAAACCAAACAATTACATAAAAAAAGAAATTCAATGGAAAAAGCAGGTAGCTCGGCAACAGATGCTTGTTTATAAAAAATTAAAGACAAAAAAAAGGAGGTGGTGGTGGGAGGAATGAACCAGTATATAAATGTTATTTGGCTTTTTAAAAAAATAGGTGGAAAAATCTATAGTTGCTCAACTCACAGCACACAAAAAGTATATTTCAGATGAACTGTGTTAAATGTCTTAACAATATTAAATATAAATGTATTTATAAAGATTTTTGAAAGGGGACTTTCTAGATTTAAAGTCAAAAGAAAAAGGTGCAAGGGAAAGGATCGATGTTCGATTATGTAAGAAGTATAAACTTTTATTCTCAAACCTAAAGAGAACAAAAGCACATGTAAATATGTAAGTGCACCGTTAAAGAACTTAAGCAAATCAGGTAAGAATTAAACTACTAGAATATATGCCTCATGAGAACAGGTTACTTTTTATTCAAAGCTAAATCTCCAGTGTTGCACAGTGTTTAGCACATAGTAAGCACTCATTTGCTGAACTGTGGAAGACAAATAAATTAGTCTTAAAAGAATATTCATTAAAGACAAAATATATAAGCTTCAATTATGGCAAGCAAATATTTAGATAAAGCAAATTATTCATTTATCAAACTACCAAAGAAAAGATTTAAAAAATATTGAGGAAGTAGGTTAAGAACATGCTAATATTTTTTCATGGTGGTAAACTGGTGTAATCTTTCTGAAATACAATTTAACCACATGTACCAA